>NC_071394.1:133383450-133983450 GCF_022682495.2 Desmodus rotundus | reverse complement strand
CTACTTCTCCTTCCCTGCTCTTTCAAAGTGTGTGTCAGAAATTGTCTTCAAAGGTCATCGTGGAGGGACATGTGGGGCCACGAGGAGGCAAGGCTGTCATGAGACCGTGGCGGGAGCTGTGATTCCAAGCACTGTCCCTGTGCCTAACTGTGACTGCCCACGTCCTTGAGAGGCCTGGAGAGCGCGGGCCAGCAGACATTCTGCATCCTTCCCGGCTCCCGCTCAGCGGCTGCTCTGCCCCTGCCTCTGGGGGAAGCCAAACCAGGGCCAGAGCCTCGTCGGGGGAAATACCACGGCTCCATCCATTATTCAAGACAATGGAGCCCCCACGAGCCACGCACGGGTCTAGGTGCCCTCAGGCAGTGTCCGTTTTAGCGAAAAGTCAACTTAAAACAAGACAAAAGCCCGTCACTGTGAAGTCACCATGAATTACCAAAAAGCACGGTGAAGAACACAAGGAAGCGGCAGCTGAGCGCAGGTAAGGTGTGCGGCATGTGTGGGCACAGCCATGTATTTTCGTGCGACATACAGACCAAGAGGCGCTGGAGGAGGAGGGACCACCACGCAGAGGGAGCAGCACGCACGCACCCCCACCACCAGGTAACCGTCCTTGCTGGCGAGCAGGCGGGCTGGCTTCGTAAGCAAGCCTCAGTGATTTGCGCCATCACCCAGTGGGCACAGAGTCTTCCTGAACGACGGCTGAGGGCCCCGGAGAAGCACCGCGACCCTCACGGACGGCACTCAGACAGAAGTTGGATTCACAGCTAAAGGAGAGAAATTCTTCTGTCGACCCCAAGAGGAAAAGGAAAAAAGCAGTGGCCACCCTGGGGGGGTAGGGTGTTCAGACCCGGTGGCAGGAAGTGCCTGCGAGGCTTGGTCCCCCGCAGCCCCCGACGCGGACTGGCCGACCCTCTGTTCCTGGCTGTACATACGCAGCCGGCGCGCTCCCGCAGAAAGGAAGCATCAAGCTTTTATCTCATCTCGCACGGACGTTCTCTCGCTTTCCCAAATGTCAGCCCCATGCTGCTACTTAGAACTGCAACTTAAGAAGTTGTTTTGTGAATTGGGCTCCCAGTGTGAACGCCGTGGAATATAAATGCCAACTACAGAAAGGTTGACCGGGGCTGCGGAGGCTGGCGTGCGGCTGCTCTGTCATTCGACTAATAGGAAATGATTTCCTCTTTGGAAATTGCCTGCCAAGATTTCCTGAAAATTAGAAAGGCGCCCGTTTGCCGAGTTTGCGGTTGACTGACGTGGCGCAGCCGTCCGCGCCCACGTCTTGTGTTACCCAGGTGACGGGGTCTGGTTTTCAGGGCACCGGCAACGCCGGCTTCCTCGTAGATGGTTGCCATTCGGTTTAATCGGGCACGTCACACCCGTGGAGCAGAACTGTTAACATGTTCACATTCGGGCCGCGGCCTTCAGAAGCGGCTTTGGGAAACGTTTGTGAAAACTGGGCGAACGGCTGGGACGCTGCAGCCCTCACACTGGCGGGCACGGACGGAAGGGCTCCGGACGATGGGGAAATCAGCTGAGGCCATCCCTCCTCCCCTCCTCGTCTTCCTTTCAAGAAGCACAAAAAGGGCTCAAGCAAGAGCAATGGGATCAGGAAAAATCTGCAATGCACCCTAATTATGTTCAAGGAGCGAATCATTGCAAACACGGGAACCGAATTGTCAGTAACAAACCGCTCTGAACACAGCGGAGGGACTGGCTACACCGCAGCGCCGCAGCAGGCAGCGGCCTCCCCCGGGAGAGAGGGTTAGCAGGTGCTGAGTGTTTCACTACGGGCCGCGTGCCACGCGAGGGCCACTTCACCTTTATGTCATACAGGCTAGAACAGCGATGGACTAGGAGGTTCTAGACTCATCCAGAAGATGGGAAAGCTGGGCCCCTTGGCAGACACTGCAGATGGCCTCCTTTCTCTCTGACTTCAAAGCCCAGCTCTTTCTACCTCCCAGACAGACAGCAAGGAAGGGACAGCATCTCAGATCACGCAGGGGACCGGCCTGTCACTCCAAGAGCTCCTCCCATCAGTGCTCTGCTCGCTTTGCCTCCCTCTGTGCTGGTGGGAGAGGACACAGGTTCAGACGCTCTGTGCCGTGGCCACCGTCCCTGCCACAGAGCAGGTGGAACTCAGTTCTGTCCCCCACCTGGGCCCCACCAAGAGCGTCACAGTGCTGGCCTCAACCGGCTAACTCAGACAGCAGACACAGCCGCAGATGAGACCGTCAGAACCACCGCTGCCGCCGGGGACGTCCGAGGAGGGAGTTTCTGTTACCTCAGTGTTGACCACGTGACATTGTCAATGTGGGAGCTTTGTTTTGCAGAACAGAGATAAGAGAAATGTGTGACAAGAGTGAACTAGACGTTAAAACTGTGACACCTCGTGAGGACCCCTCTATTGTCCCCTTCACGGCTGAGAGCTGAGGGAGGACAGCTGCTCCACGACAGTGGTTGCTGGCGCCGAGCCCTGCAGAAACCACCGGCCTGGCCGGCACGTGTGAGGTGCCAGCTGGCTACCTGCAGGTCTCAGGCCGGCAATGCCGACGGGTTTGCATGGCCCAGGAATGTTCAAGGGTGTGGCCAGTCCCACGGGCCTGTGCATCCCCAGGGGCTGCGGCAGGCTTGGCTGGGGCTATTAGCCTTGGCTGCAGGGCAGGAGGACGAATGGACAGCCACACTGTGTCACCTGCGGGGCTGCCCCCAGCCCAGACCATCACTAACACAGCCTGAGACCGTCACACAGGACCTGGAGTGGTCTCCCTCAGCCCCCCAGGTGCCGAGTCAGGGATTCAGCATCCATGAAACATGCTGGGGGTTGGGGGTGCAGAGTTCAGCAAGGCACGTGGTCTTGACAAATGCAACCAAACACAACAGCACGAATAACCGCAGCTCAGCGTGACGGGTGCGTAACAAAGCAGGCACCGAGCGCACGGGGGCATCGGGGAAACCTTCGTCTCTGCCGCGTCCTGACTGAGCTGTGGCTGGGTGAACAGTGGTGACAACCCCGGGGGTTTGGGGTGGGCAAGGGGACGTAAAACACAATGCCAGTCACACCACCCCTCCCCCAGGGACACAGGCTAAATAGCGGGTGAGTCAAAACTCCGAAGAGAGTGTTTCCATTCCCACCAGGGTTGTAGCACATTAAATACTGTGCTTCCTCAGCCTCACAAATGCCAGTCAAATGCCAAACACCACTTGCTGGGCAGTAGTTTCATCTTTGCCTCTGCTTTCCAGCTGAATTACTTTTAATCTCTCTGAATTTTCAAATCTTAAAGATAATCATGTGGACTGTGGTCTTTGAGCAGTGGCTGTGGTCATGGAGAAGCGGGGGACTCGCAGGAGCGGCCTGCTTTTGGAGAAGTCCTCCCCCCAGCTGGCACTCCAGCTCTCTTGCATGTGAAATCTTCCAGGTGGACCAGACCCATTAACCCCGTGTCCCCACCTAGCGCCTTCCTCCCAGACAACACCAGTCTCAGGGAACTCAAAGCTGCAGTGCGGACTCCAGGGCGATCTCTCCACCTGCGATGATCTTCCTTTTCCCGGGATCCCTGCAGCTGTTGCTTCTTTAAATGACATTCATCCTTCTCACTCTCAGCCCCAATCGACGGGCCCAGGTAGACACACGGCCAACTTGAGTCCTCCACCAGCTTTGTCTTGGGAACTCTAGCCTGGCCTGTCTCTGACCTGCGGGAGGGGAGAGGGGGTGGTGTCTGGCCTCAGGTGTGGTGGGCGGTCCCAATTCCCACCTCGCACACCGAGGATGACAGACAGGTGGCCCAGAGCAAGGCGAGCACACAGCAGACACCACTGTGGGAAGCGGGCAAGATCCTGCTTGGCCTTTTGGCATTTTCTTTTGTCTGTCCTGAGGCTATGCCACATTCTGCCATGAGTTCTAAGAGATTCCCCCATATCCTTCACAATTTATTACTAAGTTTTCCTTAAAATACCTTGAATTGATTGTTACTTACAGCCAGAGCCCTAAATCAAGCCTGAAGGGGAAAAGACTATGAAGAACGAACCCTTCCGGGTCCCCGAGTGTAAAGAGTTTGCAGCCTGAGTTTGTTTGACACGCACACTGATTACAGGGCAGATGGAGCACCAGGCAAAGGAGCCCCTGTCGATTTACATACGACAAAGTGAAGAAACTCAACCGCAACGATTAATAAATTAAAACTGGACGTGCAGCAAGCCATTAGTAATTCACGAGTTTGACACAGACATTCCCAAATGACCGGAATGTGAATGAATTTGCTCACTCTAATTAGAATTAATATCATATTTCCAGTGACACCAAAAACACTTTAGCTTCTCCCATGCAAATGACCTAAGACTTATTGTCGCTTTTCGTGTGCATGGGCCACAGAGTGGCCACGGGCTAATTCATATTCATTTCGATGTTTGATGATCTTTTCAAAGCGCCGAGCCAGCCGCCCGCGAACATTGCCTGGAAGCTGACAGGCTCTAAGCTGCGCCTGAACTGGGAGCACGTGAAGACCGTGGAGAACGAGTCAGAGGTCCTGGGCTACAAGGTGAGCACTGAGCTTCTCCCTCTCACTCACACCCGCCGGGTTGCCAACGAGCCAGGGGGGTCTCAGCCACATAGGACACAAGTTTCATGCATATGGAATAAAAAAGTACGTCTCGGAAATACTTAGCATTGCTGTCTTTAAGTTCCTCATTGAAAAGTTTTCTACCCTGAGGTCCATAGTGCATCCTGGAGCGTGAAGAAATGAAACTCTACAGTTCCCTGGGGTTTTCCTGCAAGTGGCTCTGCTTGCTGTCAGAAGATGGCGGCTTATGTGGGTCGATAATGGGAGATCACCCAGAGCAGATCCCGTCCGTTGGCGAACAGGAGTGCGGTCACACACCCAGAGCACTTCCTGTCCATTGGTGCCTGCGGACATCAATTCCAACACTCGCGTGCACTCGAGAACTTGAAATGGGTCCAAACTAATCAGCGACTCCTCGCAGCAAGCTGCAAAGACAATAGCCTTGAGCTATTTAATTAACGGAGATGAATCTGTTCTCCTTTCAGAAGCATTTGCCCAAAAAAGCAGATCTTTTTCTCAACGCCACACTTTCCAACACAGGCCTGCATTGCGCTTTTCCATCCCAGGTGCACGGCATTTGCAACAACGTGTCTTTTGAGTTCCGTACACGTGTCTGAAACTCAGAGAAGGAACGTGTCCACTTCACTTGATTTGCTGTTTTCTGCAGATTCTGTACCGGCAAAACCGACAGAGTGAGACCCACGTTCTGGAAACGAACAACACGTCCGCAGAGCTGCTGGTCCCGCTCGAGGAGGACTACCTGGTGGAGATCAGGGCCGTCAGCGATGGCGGGGACGGGAGCAGCAGCGAGGAGATCAGGATTCCCAAGGTGTCCAGTAAGTGGCATCGGGGTCGCGGCTGCGGACAGCAACCCCCGCCAGCCGTGGCGCGGAGTCTGGGCTCTGTGATCCATGCAGGTTCTGGTTTAAATGTTGGGTGGAATCGAAAAGGTCTGTGTTGCCAGTTTTAATTGTGAGCAAGAGGTTGATGAGTCAGTTTTTCTTTAATTAATCCCTGAAAGTTGCAACATGTTTATATAACATGAGCAGCCTCATTTGAATCTCAAAAAACAATGACTGTGTGTCCTTGCGCGTGATTCATCCTGTGGGACAAAAATCGCAGCTTTTCCACGGACACGCGCAGGCGGGGAGAGAGGACATGAAGCGCGTGGACAGGCGCCGGTCCCTACGCCCGTGGCGGCCGTGCCCCTGGCCGATCGCAACATCCGCGCCGAGTGGAGTCGCAGACCCACTGGACACGACGTCCCCCACAGAGGCAACGTGCTCTGTCAGGCTGAGTGCAGGACAGTAACGGGTTCTTTCTGCGTTAGAGGAACCACTCACTGGCCTGCCCACCGCGGCGGCGGCGGCTGATGGAACGTCATCGGCCACCACGTGCTGGCCCGGCCTCACCGGCCCGGCAGTCAGAGCGGGTCAGTTCGGGCAGTTTGAGTTGTTCACTTTTGCATTGGAAGCAGACGCCCGGGGACAGAGGGTTGGGGCGCTGCCCCCCCTCCCCTGCACCCCCCCGCCCCCCCCATAAGGAAATGCAGCACAGGTGAGAGGAGTGAGCTCGGCGACGTTCTTAGGAGAGACAGGAGAGCGTGCACTTGGGTCACGAAGAGGCAGCCTAACACGCAGTGTTACTCTTTCTCAGGATACTGTCCTCTTTTTCCACTTCGCAGGTTTGAGTTCCGGAGGAGATCAGGTTTCAGAACCTGGCGACCCTTTCCTGTCAGTGGCTGTCGTGGTTTTTCACTGTTTTGCTCTCGGGCCACTCGTACGACGGATAAACCCATCCACCTCGTGAGGGTTCTGAGGGCAAATTGTCCTGTAAATAAGGTCCCCGGCCTGGCACAGATACATTCTTCTTACAGACTTGTTTGGAAAGTTAAAAACAAAAAGTATATTATTAAGATCTTGTAAATATCTATGGTACAGTAATAAAACAATTTTAAACACGTTTGCATTTTAAAGTTTGCACATGATCGAATACATTCCCAAGGTACCAAATTAAGCCGTGGAGTTTTCGCTGTGGCGGCTTTTACGTGACTTACGTGGAGAATATAAATAACTTCCCGTGCCGACGATGAGAAGCATGAAGTGGATTGCAGTCATCATAGCTAAAACGTGCATTTTTATATGCTACCAGCAATTTATTTCAGTATTAAAAACTGTCACCCGACTTGGAAATAAAATAAAATTACATGCTTATAGTGGGGATGTTTTTAACATGTAAGCATTCCAAAGGTGATGTGCTTCTGTCTCTGAATCAAGTTGGGACAAGAAATATTTGTCCCTAATAATATATCCACACACACGATCTTCTCGAGTCTTTTCTAGGAGGTTCAGGATTAGCAACGGCAGGAAAAGTGCTGTACAGCAAAGGGAAGAAGGAAATAACATCCACCTGAAATAATCTAACCACTCTGATGTGCAGGGAGCGCCTCCTCGTAGCGAACTTCAGTTTTTCCCAAACAGTTCTGTGTTCTGCTAAGGAAAATGCTGCATGAACAAGTCTCAGGTGATTATTATACGTTGTCAGCAATGTATGTGGCCTTATTTTTCTACAATAAATAAATCTGGAAACGGCATTATTTAACCAGGTTTTCGACATTCTGGTCTAAATGTTTCTTTGCCAATCTTCTCTCTGCTGTAAAAATAGTCCCTACGCTGTCCACGCCTTCGGAAGGTCTTGTGGGTGGATGCCTCACCGGGGTGAAACCATTTCAGGCAGGTCCCCAGCTCCCGGGGTCACTCAGCGAGCAGAAGGAAAGGTCGCCATCTGTGTGGCCACCCGCTGCCTTCACTGGCGCCTGGAGGACGGGCCTGAGCTTGGGCTGCTCCAGCTCCCAGACCAGCCGGCGTCATGTTCTGGGAGTCAGCGGGAGACACAGTTGGTCACGGAGCAGTCACCTCGTTCTCATGGTATGGCCTCTTCATACATGGAAAAGATTCCAACTCTGCTCACATGATCCTCACAATTGGGTTCTGTTGTTTTCTCTTGTAAAGTAGTTTAGAGCTGTTCACGGTGCCTGGCGTGGCCAGCTGGACAGTGACTTGTCAGCTTTGTGGGCTGGTTCTCAGCCGGGCAGCGAGTTGGACACGCAGCACAGGCTGACCCTCATCTCCGCACGCCGGGCCCGCTGGCTGGGCCTTGAAGGAGCCCAGTGAAGAGCGGCCAGTGCCGTGGGCACGCAATCACACAGACAGCCGGCTGCTGCCCATGCAGGGCGTCCGCAGGGATTGCAGGGCCCGGGGAGGCAGCCTGTGGCCTCAGTGTTGGCCTGGCTTGGTGACAGACAAGCCTCGTGCGCCCCCCTCCCCCCAGCTGGAGGAGGAGGGTCCAACGGTCCATGAGATTTTTGTTTCTACTGATCAGGTGATTCAGTCACAGCCATTTGCGTGTGTGCGTCCCAAGCTGAGCCAGTTTGGTCAATGGCCCTCACGCGTGCTTTGCAGTGCTCTCTGATTCGCACTAGCCTGCATATGGAAAGACCGTATCGCTCCTCATCTAGCACGTTATTTGTATCCTCCTCAGTCCCTGCTAAGCTCTACGAAGTATAATTTTGCATGAATGTGACACGAGAACCGTGTGCTCGCTTTCTGGGTGGACCCGCCTCTGTGGAGGCTGAGGCCTCGAACACACCTGCCCACACCCGCTGCAGGCCGTCAGCATTGAGGGCCATAGCATGCACGAGTGTGTCGCACGCCTGACGGAACATCGCTGATTAACAAACGGAGCTGCTCTTGTCTGCTGCTATGAATGAACCTAGAGACTCTACTTCCTTAAGTGTCCGACAGACGATAAAAACAGCCAACCTGTGTTTATGTCAAAATCCAGAACAGCCCCAGGGACAATGAGCAGGTCGCCCTGTTTTGAAGCCGGTGCACTAAAGGACGGAGCCAGGTGGTTCCGTGCGGCCGGTCCAGGAGAGTCTCCTGGGTGATGACCTGCCCCTCTGCCTATAGGAAGGCTCTCTAGGGATCTTGCCATTGACCGAGTCTGTTGCTGTTACCAGCTGCCATAAACATGGGGTCTCTTTTTCATAGTCTTTACAGGAAGGAGAAGACATGTGGCTGTACCTGGCAACAGCCAGAGAAGGAAAGGGGAACAAGGGTCAGGACGCCTGACAAGGGAAAGGTGACCCTTTATATAAAGCTCTGGGCTGCCCAGGTGACTAACCACAGAGTCAGCTCCACGCTCTCCTCTCGTCCTGTTCACACTGCAACCCCCCGGGTCCACGTCCCCTCTCTGAGCAGCGGAAGGTGGTGCCCAGGACGGCCGACGGCAAGGACAGACCATGGGAGACGACCTGCGTTTACTTGGATTCCAGATGCAATGGCGTGACCATCACCTCCCACAAGTAAATGGGCTGTTTTTAAGCCTCTACATAGTATCAGTCTGTGCTCCACCTACAAAGTATCAGTCTGTGCTCCACCTACAAAGTATCAGTCTGTGCTCCCGGGAGGGGTGTGAAGTACTGTATGCTCTCTGTGACTACTTCACTTGCTGTAGAGCTGTACATTCGACCTAGCCCGGATTATTCTAGAATCCTATGCATAACATGAGGGAGCAGGGTTATAAGGAAAGGACACGCAATGCCGTGATCCTGGAGCGCCCATGGGGTAGCTCCAGTCCAACTCTGGGCACCAGGGCAGCCAGAGTGAGAACTATCTTTCCGTCCCGCAAAGAGAAAGAACTCGTTCCTGCTCAGCATTGACCTCATTCGGCCTCCAGCAGAGCAGACGGGCCCGTCGGGGTTGGGGAGAGCAATGGCTGGGTGCAGCTGTCTGGCTCAAAGCCCCCCAACCTGAAACGGCCCCACAGACACACCCAAACTCCACTGAACCCAACATCAGAGCCCCCCTTGGCCCGTGCAAGTTGACCCGGAAAGTAACCATCAGGGCACTCCTTTTGAAGGTTGTGTGAATGAATTGTTTCTAACAGCAGCACACTTGTGAGGAGATCATTGACATAGTCTTTGCAGTTCATTCGTCCATATGTGAAACCCTGGGACTCAGATCGGATAGGGTAGGCCCCTTCAAAGCCCCGCACCCCGTTCCCCTGCAGCGAGGAGTTCTCTGAGCAGGGACACGGCTCCCTGCCCACGGCCTCTGCACAGCCGACTGGCTGGCCTTGGTGTCCTCACCGCCTCCAGACCATCGTGCTGAGTGTCCTCAGCGGGACTCGATACCAAAACAGTAGACGGAGGGTCTGCTTCACACACGAAGAGCCCTCTGCGATTCTGACCCGTCTGCACTCCCCTCTGAGAATCGCTTCTCCACATGGCTCCCAAGCGCACGGCTGTGATAAAGGCTCCCTGCTCTGTGGAGACACGAGACAGATTCAGTGGGGGGAGGTTTCAGTCACGAATGATGCACGCAGTGCGTGGGAGAGGGACTTTCTCCCGCTGTTTGTGCTGAGATGCCCATTCTTTGACGAAACAGAATTGAGCATAGACACTAGCTCTCTTTCTGAGTCCAGTACTAGAATATTCTTACTCGGCAAAGAGTAGGTTCCTTTACATAAATCAGTTCAATGATTCTGAAAACAGGAGAATGCTTTACTTAACAATCTGGCACATCTGAGAAGAGGCCGTTGTGTAAAGCATCTTCTAAGAAAGTCGGAAGTCAGAAAATCACTGCCGTTCGGTTTTCACGGTGTTGTTCCTCTCGTCCCGCGTCGCCAGCTCAGGGAGCCAGACGTAGAGCATGCTGAGGGCGGCTGGTCACGGTCCGCCCGTCCCGAGTGGCCAGCAGTGTCCGAGTTCGTGGAATTGCTGTTTGTGGACGTCACGCGGCCACGGGCCTAGGAAATCCGGCCTACCTTCTAATTAAAATAACCATGAAGAAAGAATATCGAAATCCTGAACTTTTTATTACCTTAAAGTTTGGAGATTATTTGTTTTCTACTTTTTTCCTGTTAAATTTGTTTTCTTTCATGAAATTATATATAGTAACTATTAGGATTTCTTTCATGTCTTCACAGCTAAATAATTTTCATTAAAAAGCCACTGTGTTCCTCCCATTATTTTTAATATTCCTGTTCTTGCCGGTGTTCGGTACAGTCCTGGGCGGAGAAAACGATGCTTAAAACACATGTTTTGCTTTCTGAAGTGATTTATACAGCCAGCTGGTGGGACAACTTGTTTTCCTTAGTGTCCTTGGGAAAATAAGTATTTTTGATAAGCCTGACTAAAATAATAAGCCAAACTAACCTCCAGATTTGGGTGAAATAATATAGTCTTGGGATAAAATTAAAGAAAAATGGAAAGCAGTCATTTTGGAGAAAACAACAGAAATGCTAAATCACTCTCTTTCCAAAAGCATCTGCTACAACCTGGCCATTTACCTCCTTGGAAGACACTCCTGTCGCCCAGGGCGCGATCAGGGTGGAAACCCCTCCGAGGAACCGGGAGCTGCAGGGAGCAGAGCGGGAGGCAGCACAGCAGGGGCAGAGGGAGGCGCTGCCCAGGGTGACATGCTTCGCTGCTCCCAGGCCCGCAGGTGAGCAAGAGCTCAGTGCGGAGTCCACAGGCACTCGAGGCTCGTTTCTGGAACAGAACGGTGTGTTGCATAGGGACGACTCTTGAACAGTGATTAATTAATGTTTGTAAATCACTTTGTCCATGAAAAGCATTTCATGAGTTCAGTAATTTTTATGGTGATTGTTTTTTCCCAGAAGTGCATTGACTTCTGGCAAAGGGACTTGGAAAAAGCATGTGTTAGTGATTAGGGCCAGGTACCAGGCCTGGAGGAAAACAGTAATCAGATAGTTTAAAAGGCAATAATTTTGAGATACTGAAATTCGAGGTGAATTCCTAAGAGCCTGTGTGGACGAACTGGTTTTTATTCAAACGTGGAGGAATCTGCATCTCTTCCTCGGGTAGGTGCAGGTCGATCTTCCAGCCTGTGAAGTAAGTGTCGTAGCAACAAGCTTTCTTCCTCAAATGATATTTACTTACAACAAATCTCAAGTATTCTCCAGGCTTCGGATGGTAACAACAGTGAGTGTAGGCAACTTCCGTTACCTTTAACTGCGGCGGTTATAAAACCCCCGAACCAGCTTCGAGCAGATGAGTGCGAGCCTGTTGTGTTGACGGCAGAGCACAGCTGGAAGTATCTCGGGCCTCCTCAGCCAGATCATTTCCTTCTCTGTTCAAAAGTGGAAGTGCCGCCACCCTACACTTTTGTTACATTTAGACGCGCAAACACGCAGGGAGCTATTGACACCCTTTCAAGGCTCCAAGGGAGTTGGGCCTGCGGGGGGAGGGGGGGGTGAAGAGGCACTTGGCCGCCAGGAAGTGGCTCAGGCTGTGGCTCATCGGGAGCCACGCTGGGGATCGCTTCGTGCTTCCGGCTGGAAGACTGCGGAAGAGGGCGTTCTCACGGCGGATGGTCTGAGCACCCTGCCGCCTGCGGCCGTCCCTAGGCAGCGGAGCAACGTCCACAGCCCCAGGAAGCACACGGGCCCTGCCAAGGTCTCAACGGTGATCCTTTTCCCTGCGGCCGGACTAACAGAAGCCTGCGCACTTCACCACGCACTGTAAGGAAGTGCGGTCATCCAGGCCAGCTGCAACAGGAGACCCGCACCGTCAGCCAGGAGACGGCGTCCAGTCGGCAGACGCCACACCAAGCAGGAGCAACACCTGCTTCGAAGGACACCCGCTTTTCAGGCCCTACTGTCAGACCCAGTCGGCTCTGCTTCCAAAGCTCTGGACCCCTGAGGGTCTACTGAAAAGTTCAGAAAGAAAACGTTTTGACTTGGCATTAAAGAGGTTGCGGCCCAAGGTCAAAGCCAACTATACACAGATTAGGTGTCATTATTGTCCATTAATTTGAAGATAGAAATAGTTGCCAATGTTTAGAAGTGAGAAGACTTTCTGTGAATTCAGCTGTTCCTGGTAATCCCCGGCCCAGCTTCCCGTGCGGCACTAACTGGCGAGCTTGTGCCTTCACCAAACTGCCCGCACGGCTGCAGCAGCCCGCGGGCTCCCCCGTCTGGCCTCTTCCAGCCCTTGGTTTTGACTTCTGGTATGCTCAGCGCAGTGAGCGCAGAACAGTGCCTCATGGCAGAAGGACCACCGAACGAGCGGCCCCTGACTGCATGATCTTAAGCGAGATCCTCATCTGTTCTGACCTCCGGGTTTTTCACCTGTAAAATGAGAATGAAACATCTTCTCCATGTTCCTCACGGGCTGCTGTTAGGAAGGGAAAATAACTTCTGGGGAGAGACCTGTACATTCCGAAATGTAACCCACCGCCAGGGCCGCTGCCTGGCGAAGGCTCTTTGGACCTGCTGTTTAAACTAAATGAAGGGCGGCCAGCACTGTGGTCAGAACGCCAGTCATGGCTCTCAGATCGGGCCGCGGGGCCAGCTTCTTTCTGTTGCCATTCTCTGTGCTCGTTCCTAATGTTACCCAATGTTTTCGGAAGCTTAGTGATAAATATCATTGCTTTTATAGCATATCGCCTTTTACTTACTAGGTAAAACCTCCCCTTTTATTCTTCTGGTGACTGATACCACTCTTTCCTGACACCTATTACAGCCACAGCATTTGAAAAAATTTATTTGTGTTATTTTTCAACTAATTCCTTAATTTTCAATAAACTGCAAGTTCCATGACGATAGGGGCCCGGGATTTTGGTTTTGTTTTGTTTTGTTGGATCAGTGTGTCCCCAGCTCCTAACACGGTGCCTGGCCCATAGGACGCTCCCAACAATGGGATTCGTTTAGAAACAAATGAACAACAATCAATACACTTTAATACGCACCTAATAACGTAAACACAACCCACTGAATTACAACACACTGAATCAAACCACGAGCGGATGCCATCGCTGACCCTTTTACAGAAGTGCCTTCCCTTGATGGCCCTCTGCATGCCCACTGGAGGGTGAGGGTGGGGAAATGGCCCTGAGGCCAGGAGGAGTGGGCAGGGCTGTGAGGACGTGAGGGTGTCCTGTGGGACGCTGCCCCCGAGGGGCACGGGGCCTGGCCGCTGTGGGGAGGGGACGGGGGTTGACAGGCAGGCCCTGAGCACTGGCACTGGGCCGGGTCTTGAAGGCTGGGAAAGAGTTTTCAGGACAAAGGCGGTGGGTGCTGAAGAAAGGGAAGGGGTGCAGGGCTGGCCGGTCAGCCCGACGAGCAGGTTGAACTGGAGAGAGCCGTAGGAAGACAAGGCTCGTGAGACTGCGGTTTCTGTTCACAACACTCTCTGCATTCGGGGAGGGTGACGCCTCCGTTATCGCAACGTTTTCCGTTTGTAGTATCTCATCCGATTCCCACAACCCTGTAAACCGGGGGGGGGGGGGGGGGGCGGGGAATGGTGTTTGGTAAAGTGCCTCAGTCCACTTGGGCTGCTATTAAAAATAAAATCTTTGACTGGGTAGTTAATAGACAGCAGACATTTATTCTCACAGTCCTGGCAGCTGGGAAGTCCAGGGTCAAGGCTGCAGTGTGTTTGGTAACAGGTGGGAGCCTCCCCGTCAAGGACGGCTGCATATCCACTGCAGCCCCTGTGGAGGAGGGACAGCAGGAGGGACAGCAGGAGGGACCGCAGGAGTCCCGTGGGGGTTCCTGTCCGCCAGCGGTGCTGGGACCGGCCTGAGGCTCTGCACCCCTGGCTTCCTCACCTCCCACCTTCGGAGGCCCACATCAGCTGGGCTTCACCATGTGGATTTGGGGGGTGGGGGGCGCAAACGGGCCACCTCAATAACTCTGTTATGAAACAACTGAATGGCACAGCTGAGCTGGAAAACAGGGTCCTTGAGCCTCCACCCGATGCTCTGAGCAGATAGAGTTGAAACAGCCTTTTCATACTGGACATGAAGGCACCGTCATACTTCTGCAGAAAGAAGGAAAGAAAGTCCGTGTGTAGCCCCTCAATGCCGAGCAAAAGGGTTTCTTGTGGCTTTAGATTGAGCACTTTTACCAGCAAAGGGGTTAAAAGTGAGAAGTCTTTATTGCAGAAGCTTCACATAATGATGCTCACAGTCAAGAGATGAATAAATTATTCATCATTCTTCTCTGAGAGAAAATCAAAGAACTGGTGATGAAATATTAGACACTTCACAGCGGGAGACATTTGTATCTAATGTCTAATAATGTATCCAACTTCTCTGCAGCACCACACTCAGAAACACGCATTCCCGGTTACCCCTAATGTCGAGATCTCCTCAGTTTCTGGAGGACTCCTGTGTTCCATTGTTGATTTTTGGATTTCTAAGTCAGTCTGAAGTTCTTCCTGAGTAACATGAAGTTGCATTATAAGTATTCGTTTTGTAAAAAGATTTAGGAAAGAGTATTGAACTAACATTAGATGTAATCACTTCCTATTGCTTTTCACTTTCTCAACCCAAATGTTGCATTCCTCCACTGTTCATTTGATGCTGATAGTAATAATAAGGTAGCATTAACTGAGGGCTTACTATGTAACATCTTGTGGTAAGCTGATTCAAACATTACCTGATGTAGTCACCACTGTGCTTTGTCACTTTGTTGTAGTTTACGTCTCTCTACCAAGACTGAACTCCCAGAAAGACACAGCTGTTCAAAGCAGGAAAACCTCACACTTAACTGTAGAGATGTGAGTTCAAATCCCAGCTCTGCTGGTTGCCAGCTCCATGGCCTTAGGAAAAATATAGACTATAGATACAAGAACATCTATTTTGCCACATATAAAATTTACATAATAGTCTCTGATGAGCACATGAAAACACATGTGGAAACACCGAAAATAACAGGGCGAGTTGGGGAGCGCTGTGTCTAGTACGCTGGAGGGGCCCAAGCTTTCCATCAGGGTCCCATCTCCTAGGGTCTTCCTGCCCTGAACACTTAGTTTACATGACCCTGAAAATATTAGTGAGGGATTCCTTCTCTGCCTCATTAACAGGGCTGACGTTGTAGATCTAATGAAATAACACACCAGAAATGGCAACAAATGTGGCTACTGTTACATTCCTTGGGGCTGGACACAGTAGGTAGAAGCTGTTTCCTACTCAAAACTCCATGGTCAGGAGAAAACTAATTCAGAACCCGAGAGCACGGGGAGGTGACTTAGCCCGGAGAACATCTTGTGAAGGCGAAGCCGATGGGGATGTGAGCACATACCACCTTCTGGTTTGTACTCACCAAAAACCCACTGGTGAAACACTGGGGACAGGAGGGATTTCTGTGGGATGCGGGCAGAGCTGCTAGACTTCCAGGTGACGCAGCCCTGGCAAGCACTGTCAAGCTAAGCTGCAGAGACGCGAGGACTTCCAGGAGAGAAGAGGCATCCGCCTCCTCTGGACGGCACTGTGAAGGGCAAATTAAAGGCAGCCTGCCGGACCCGAGGCCCTCCCCCCATCGCTTCCAGCCCACGCGCCTCCTTACTCCTCAACCACACTCCACCTGACATCTTCTCAGTTCATAACAGGGACTCACCCTATTTTTAAAGAGTAGCTCATGCCTAACCTTAAAGTCATTGCATTGATTATATTTCATATAATTTACGTCCGAGACAGGCATAATGTTCTGTGGCTGGATTTCACCTACGGCTCACCTTTCGCCGTAACTGCTGTTTAATGAGGAGGGTGGGAGGATGGGCGCCAGCTGACCGCTCGGTGCTCACAGGAAGGGCGCCGGGCAGCACCGCAACGCCAGCGCACTGGCAACCCCGTGGCCCCCCTGCGGTGGAGCGGGTGCTTCCACCGCGCGCCACACAGGATCCCCGTTCAGCGGGGATTTACGTTTCTTTGCAGTATTCTGTTTGCTAGCTTTTCTTACGTGAATACCTCGAGTCTGACTTGTTCTGAGTTTCACTCCAAATGAATCATGGGAGACCCCTGTGCGTCTCCGGCAGCATCTCCTGCACAAGACGCCTCGGCCTAGGAATCGATGGGCCCGAACGCCAGCACCCTGAGCGGCAGACCAGTCGTTCACCTCTACAGTCGGTGTCTCCGGGGGTCTCCATGCGAGTCCCTGGCCAGCAGCAACTCTTCCCACCAGTTACCTTAATGTTCCGTGGTCTGTCCATCTTACAAGTGCAAAGTCTGAACGCTACAGTCCAAGCAGAACATTTTTAGGGGGAGGGGGAATATCACAAAGGAAGAAAAAAGACAGTAAAATTCTTAGAATGTTGCAAGAGGGGGTGAGGATGGAGGGGTCCTGCACCCCCACCCCACTGTGTGAGGAAGGACGCAGATCCGCTCTGCCCTGGGCTCCCTGGGCTCTGTCACGGTAACAGGAGGGGTGGGGCTGTGCTCAGAACCCCAACCCCGGGGCAGGTGTCATCTCCCTGAGGGCTCCGTAAGGAGTTAGTTCCTGCGAGAAGCCATGTCCTCCCGCCCAGTGCTGATGGCCACAGGCCACCTGCAGGTGGACACCAGAAAGCAGCTTCAATGCAGAGGAGACTTTTTTGAAGGGAAAAAAAAAAAAAACAGAAACAAATGACAGTCAGTGGTTGCCACAGAGATGCACGAAAACATCAGCTTCCGCGCCTGAGGTTCAGGAGGCATCCTGGGACGCATCGCCACCCCACCGCACGCCGACTCCACCCGTGTTAGCGCCAGCCTCACCACGGCCGTGCTGCCGTGCTGCAGGGTGAGGGCCGCCGCCGGGGGGCAGGGCGGAGCAGGGAGGGGCAGGGGGCAGGAGTGAGGGGCGTGGGAGAGCCCGCCGGGACCGGGCCCACCCGAGCCATGCCTGCTGGGTCACTGGGGGCTTGTGAGAGCCACAGGAGGCCGGGCTCAGTTACCACAGTCCCCACTGAACGGCCGAGGAAACGAAGAAGTCCCCTGAGCGAAGTGAATTCGTCAGGCTGACAGAAAACTAGTAGTGAGACTCCCACTGCTTTCGGGATCGATGACTCCCTAGTCCATGGAGGCGGTGACGGGTAATAGAGCTAAGTAATTTGTATCATACTACCCAGCTCTCTGGAGTTGCTTTTTAAGCCATGCCCTTAACCTGGGCTTTCGTTTTGCAATTATCTCTGGTATTGATGAGAAAACTCCTTCTCGCCTCCTCCACCCCAAGGTCCTCCGGCTGGCCACTCCTGTCCTTGCAGCAGAGGCTGGGGAGAGGGGAGAGCTGGCCCGGAAGCCCAGCCCCTCTCGTCTGAGCCCAGCGTCCACGTGTGCAAGCAGACACACCGCTCTGAGCAACAGAGCGATTCAAGGCCGCGGGCCTGCCTGTCGCTGCCACCTCCTGCGTCATCGCACAGCACTACCCGCCGGCCTCTCCCACACGCAGGGACAGCCCTGGGAGGCACCAGGAGGGACAGACACACTCGCCGCGCCTTCGACCCTTGCAGGCAGCTGCTGGGAAGGGAAGGTGCCTGTCGGAAGGGCAGCTCCACTCCCGCAGCACAGCCTCACGCAGGAGGACAGCGATACAAATGTGTGAGGAGGCTCTCATCAGACAGCGTCCGAATAAAAAGAGGTAGACTTCAGCCAGGGCTTGGAGGGCGACGCATGCCGCTGGGCCCTGCAAAAGGGGCGTGCTGGGGAGAGACGGGGGGTGGGGGGCAGAGTACGCCTGTCTCTCAGCCTGAGTTACCGTGGTGATTGACTTAGAGATTCATCCAGTTAGCTCGTTGCCAGGCAAGTTAGAAACATGTGATAAATGTCATCTTATTAATTAAGGAGCCACACAGAGGTGAGGTGGAAAGCCTGCTCTAGAGAGAATCTAACATTCTCAGCCCAGCAGCTAACGGGGTACGCTGGAAAAACCCCTTAGTTTTTCCGGACCTATGTTCTCATTGATGGTGGGCGGGGCTTAGCACAGAACCATCACTAAGCTCCACATTCACGCACAGACTCTGTGGATCTGGAACCCCGGACACACAGCTGCTTGCTCACCGACACTTGCCCGCAACAGGCACTCCGCTGACTCCCAGAGGGAGCCCCTGCGAGCCCTGGTGGATGTGCCCGCGTGCCCTCCCTCCATCCCTCCCTCCCTCCTCTCCCTCTCCCTCCCTCCACCCCCCTCGCTCACCCTCTCCTCTGGTGAACAGCCTCCCCCATCCCCACGCACTCCTTTGGGAACCAGTCTTGGTCACGGGCTCCCCAGTTGCCCTTTGGTCAAAGGCCGGTGCTCGACCTAAACATTGGCGGTGACGCTTGTGTCCCCTGAAAGCTCAGTCTTCTACACGGTGACACAGAATTTTTTTTTTTTAAATATGGGTGGAGAGTTATTCTGAGATGTGAACCTGCCCTCGACTTTCGCCACCAAGGCCTTGTCCTGACCTCCCAGTGGCCCGGCCCCCATCCTGCCTGCAGCTTCGGTTCCTCACTCCTCTGTTTTCTTCCTGTGAGCCTAGGTAACCACCGCGGTGAGGTCACCAAACACTTAGAAAGACAGCATGCCGACGGCGACTTTACGCAGACCCTAGAGGAAGAGTGAAAAGTTCCCACGTCCTGTGACATCCGACATGACATTCCTTCCCAAGCCTTTTCAACCCGTGGCTGCCGGCGTGGAAACCGTGGGTTCAGTGGGGCGGCTGTGTGTAGCTGTTGAGGAGCTGACCTCCCTGGACTGTGGCATGTTTACAAACGGATGTTCTCGGAACAGGCTTTCAAGAAAACCTATTCTGTTTCCCCGCTGCAGCTACGGTTTAGTCCTCCCAGTAACTAAGATGGTAAACTAGAATTTTAGAAACCAGGTAGTTTGTAGAAGCCAACATTAATTCTTATTAATATTACTGTGTTATTTATTATTAGCAGAATCATTCCTTGAAAACAGTGGTGCATTCTCTGCGTAGGAAACACTTCAGTCCGGGGAGGACTCACTCGCTTTGTCAGCTTGGAGCCCCTCACCACAAAGTCAGGGTGAAGCGGTGAAGGTCCCACCCGGGGCTCCGCTCAGGAGCTGGGATGTCTGTGAACAGCAGACAAACCCAGTTCAATTCTTTTCTCCTCTCGATATCCTGGCAACCCAGTCACAGCAAACCATAGCTAATTTGTCTTTGAAATCCAAGTTTGCCTACTGTGAGTATAAAGACAGTAATTTCTGGGGTTTTTTTAAAAAGATAAAATAGATTTCTCCTTCACCTTGTGAGATAATTTCTGCCCATGCTTAGAATGGAAAGGCTGGCACTCTCAGTTAGGGCCTGGGGACAAGCTGTCTTCAGAGCAGACACTCACACGCATGCACACTCACACACACACGCACACACGCACACCCAGCTTGCTTTGGGCCAGCACCAGAACCACCATGAAAATAGCGTTTGAAACTTGGAACCCCAACACTCTTTTGTACTTATGCTTCCGTTGCTAGTCTATTTATATATTCATGTAATGATTTCTCTTGTTTAAAAATCTGAAAGGCTTCCTTTGAAATCCAGGGCTCCAACAGAACCTCTGGTTCCATTACGCTGCACCAGCTAGAATGATTTCCTCGACCCTAAGTAAGTAGGGCTCCGGCGGAGCCGGTGTAAGCCCATGAACATCACAACAACAGCAGGGATCCATGCGAGTGCAGAGAAGTTGGTTTGCTCTGTACCCAGTGGGCCCCTGTGCCTGGAGACTTCAGAAGTATCTTTGGAGAAAATTCAGAAGGTAGCAGGGATCCTTCTGCCACAGATGAGTTGCCGAAGGCAGATCGAAAGCAAGTAAAAGACAAGGCACTCCAGGGAGTAGGTAAGAGTCCCTGGTGGGAGAAATGCGAAGGTTTCGCTCAGTGCCGGGAGCAGGCCACGTCTCCGCACCCACTGTGCGTCTTTAGTTGAGTCGGCCCAGCCCCCACACCTGGATTCACAGCGTGGGCTGCGGCTGCCCACAGCTGCACCAGCACAAAGGAAGCGGTGAGCTGTTCTTCGGCACCGCGAGTTTTCTCCGGACTAAAAAGGCGGCAGGAAGAGCTGCTTGCCCTTCACTTGTTGTGAGCAGCGGGGCGGTGAGTCGGATGGAGGATGCCCGGTTTTCATTGCTCCACGCAGCACGGGAGAGCCAAAGCGGCCCCCGATGGCCAGCAGGGCCATCGGCACCGACGCGGGGAGGTGGCTTCGCTCTCCTTCCATTTCCAAGCGGCCCAGAAGTGGCCACGTTGAGACGGTGAGAGGATGGAGGTGGGACAGCTTGCGCTGACAGAGCAGCGAGGGCCCGAGCGTCCCCGGGTTCCAGAGCAGGCGCACGGTGCAGCCTCGGAAATACCGTGTGGGTCAGTCTGCTGCGCGGTTTCGTGTGTGTTCACCTCCGCAGCAGTGACTCTGAGCCCAGAGGTGGGCACTGAAGAACTGACAGGCGTTTTCTCTCTCTCTCTTTTTTTAAAGTGCCTGTATTTAAAATTTTCTCTAGGGCCCGCTGTGGTAAACTCACCCGTTTTCCAACTGCGAGAAGTCATCAGCCTCAGGATAACTTTCCCTGTACCGTCCACCTTGTCGACTCTGACAACATATTCTTACCCAAAAAGAGGAACTTTAAGTGGAATTAGGGTCACTGCCTAAGCCGGAGTCAGAGCCGAGTACACTCCCTTCAACTCACAACATCGTGGAAGACGTTTCCAAACCGTTCCTCAAAATCTCTTGCTCTTTCTTTGCATTTGAACAGTTCATCACCTCCGCGATCCCTCCTGCCTGGCAGGTTTGTGCTCTGTGTCTATGAGTCTCTTTCTGGTTTGTCTGTTCTTTAGGTTCCACGTGTAAGTGAAACAATACATTTGTCTTCCTCTGTCTGACTGACTTTACCCAGCGCAATACCCTCCAGGTCCACCCCTGCCGTTGCAGACGCCAAGACTGCGTTCCTTCCCGTGGCCGAGCCACCCCACTGTGGCGCACCAGGCCCTCTCCGTCCACCCACTTGTTGACGGACACCTAGGCTGGGTCCCCGCCTTGACGGTGGTAAATAACGCTGCCATGGGCACGTGGCAGCAGGCGTCTTTTCCAGTGAGTGCTTTTTCTGCTGTCCAGAGTACAGCAGGTTGAATCCCCGACTTGAATCAGATGTGTTTGGCGTCCTTCCCACTGCCCTCCACAGAAAGCCAGGCTCGTTACATTCATAACAAGACCCCATCCTGGTTTTTCCTAACCCCACGGCCGACAGCCCACGTCCAGACTTAACGAGCAATCCGTTGCATGAAGGCGCCATATTCCTCTCTGGAGTCGGGGCTTGTGGGGTCTCTTCCCTTCTGGGACATCCCCCCGATTCCTCTGGGAACTGGCACCACATGGGCGGTGGAGAGCACCCCTGGAATTCAGAGACATAATTTGTGGAGCTGGTGCGGATGGCAGTGTGGGACCCCCGCTTCAAACACCAAGAACTTCAGGAGGTGACAGCAGGGAATGAAAACGAGCGCAGGGCCCACCTGGGCACCCACGTTGCCCTCCAGGACGCTGGCCTGTGGGCGGTCCTGGCAGGTCTCTGGCTCACCTGCGTCCTGGATGGTGGGAGACGCAGCCAGGTGTGCCCACGGGCTTGCTTTCCTGCTCTTAGGAACAGCCCTTTGCAATTGTCCTTGGAAATGGGCCAGGGCATCTGTTTTCTGTCCCTTCATTGACTGTGGGATCGTCCCATTGCCTTCCTCTCCTCACAGCAGCCACTGAACCCCCAGGAGAAGTTCGGGGTCACTCAGCAGAGCCCTGTGGCAGGGGCTGAGCAATGGAGGGCGGGCAGGCCCTCCCCCACGCCAAGTCTGTCTGCTTCAGCCACAGCTCACCTGGGCTTTAGCTTGAAGTAGCTGAAAACAACATCGACTCGTGTGAGCCTCCAGCCGAGGCTAAATCAGGCAAAAGCCAAGTGTTAATGAAGTGAATGCCTGCTAACTGGACCTCTGGAATCCGGCTGACAGGGAAAGGAGCTAACGGCAGGAAATAAAAACGGCCGGGTCAGCTAAAAGGGCAAACTTATGGCTGGCACATGGCGAGTCACCACGCCTTCTCCCCCCTACGCTGCCACAGAGCTGGTGAATAAACAAGTTCATAAATTAACATCAGGCAATCAGTGGCCACCCGCCCCCCCGCTGCCCTCGAGCTGGAGGAACACAGGACCGACCGACTGTGGCTGCACGTGGTCACTGCTGGAATCGGCCCTCTTTTTAAGTCCTTAGGCAGATGGATGGGTAGGTTCACTCTGGGTTTATTAACAGAAGTTTGTTAGCATCCTAACAGAGCCAACTGGGAAAGGTGGACTTCCAAATCAACACAGCCACACACCGGTGGTGCTCAGGTTCTTAGAAATGACCGTTTACATGCTAACATCCTAGCAAAACAGGGTGGGTTTTCTTTCTCCCCAGCAACTGCACAGAAAGTGGGCCTTGCAAGGTATTTCGAACAGCAAGCACCTCAGGATAGAGACCCAGGTGTTCTGTGCATGTTGCTTTCAGTCTGAACAATTCACGACGAAGACGACATTTTACTGTTTTATGTCAATTTTCCACAACTCCTCCCAATTCATCACTCTCCAAGGCTTGTATTTTCATCCCAGTGTTCCAGTCAAGTCCGTGAGTAAGGCTGCGGAGCAGGAAGGCGGAAGACTCGCCGGGATGAGCACTAACATGAAGGTCACGCACACCTGGAGCCCGTAGGGCACCAACCAGCCCTGGAGCAGGCCTGAGCTTTCGACTAGAGTCTCTGGCTCAGTTTACGTGACACTTGAAGGCTCCTCCTGAGACGCAGTGGTTTCAGGAGAAATGGAGGTCTCGGAGGGAATCGCGATGTAAATGGGTCATCGTCGATGACATGTGGAGACTGAGTTCCCGTGCTCGGCCGAGAAGTTCAAGCACAGGGAGACCGAGGTGGCTCTCCGGATCCTCCTGCAGGTGGCCCAGGGCTGTGGAGGAGGCACAGAGGGCGGAGAGACACGAGCTGACTCTGCTCCCGGTTCCTAAGGATGTGTGCAAACGTAGGTGTGTCCTTGAGCGTCCTTCAGCCTCGGCCTAGTGACTGACCACTGAAGTGGAGGTGGCGAGTGTCCACCCTACGGCCTCTCCCGAGGGACCTGGCTCACGCCTGCCACCAGACAGCCTGCCTTTGCCAGGGGCTCTGGCTGGCTGAGCACCACGAGCTCCGGGGGTGGGGTGGGTCCAGAGCCCTGGTTTCCCAGGGTCCGCAGGCGGGGCCTGAGCCACTGAACTTCCAAAACTGCACTGCAATTTCGCCCTGTGGCCACTGAGGGGACTGCTGCTGCAGACCGTCACCCCACAGTGAGTCAGATTTGTGTGCACCGCAGGAGAAGCTCCCGGGGCATCCCAACGCTGTCCCAGACCTGCGACTGGGTCACTTCTCTCCGGCGCTCACTGTTCTCTCTCTTGCCCTTTGGAGTGACAAGAGCAAAGGAAGAGCCAACGAGACCTAGGGGGTCCCGCGTGGAGCCTGAGACTCCCCACCTGAGAGCAAACGGCGGAGGAGGAAGTCCGGCTCTGATGTGGGCGCTGGGGCCCGCGACTACGAACACCGTGTGTGTCCTCTCACAAGGCCAAGTGCATAGCCCTCTCCCCACCACCGTTTAGTATTATGACTGTCACTCCCGAGTTTTCCTCAGAGAACTTGAACTAACCCTGTGTCCCTAGGTGGCCCAGTCCCAGGGCCCAGGGGCAGCGGTTGCGCACTCCCCAAGGAAAAGCACGGTCTCTCTGGTTCTCCGTCTCTCCTCCCCTGCCCCCCACTTTCTCTATTTGTCCTCTCTCTCTTTCTGTTTGGTTGTCTTTTCCGTTTTAAAGAATTTTCTCTTTTTCATGATCTGACTTCCTTCCAGGTGAGGAGAAAAGATTTTCCAAAAGAGGCCAATTAAAGTTGCTGGGAAGGAGCACAGTCCCCAGGGATCATTCGGATGCCCACGCGGAAGAGAAAGTGAGAGTGTGTCCTTTCTTTCTCCTTGTTAGAGTTTAGTTCCTGCCCTGAGGAATTCTCGCTATTTATTTTCCGTCGGAGAAAAGAACGAGCCCTCCACAGAGCTTAACTCTTCTCTAGTTGATGGAAAAGAAAAACACCCCATTTTTAAAAATAAACTATAAAATTCTCTTGCTAACCTGTGCTGCCTCTCACTGCCCCGTTGTTAGTGGGCTACGCAGAACCCCTCGCTCGTTTGGATTCCGCGAACCGGGAACGAGAGCATGCTCACAAACTGTCCGCTTCACTGGGAAAGTGTGGCTGGGTAAGCCTAGCTGCGGCCTTAACCAGGGCGTCCGCGTGTGGGGGCTCCCTGGATTCTGCACTAGGGAACGTCAGTGCTCACCCAGACACTGGTGGGTGCTGTGGTCACCGTAATGTGAGAAACGACGACTGGCGAGAACCATTCCCACCGCAGCCCTCCGTGCCTCCGTTCTGGGGGCTGCCTGGTCACTTGTTAAAAATGCACCGTCTCGGGTCCCACCCCACACGAGGGACTCAAATGTTCACTTTAACATCCTCTAGTGAGTGCTACGTACATTTCAGTTTAACGAACTCTACCAGGGAGGATCCCAACCCACAGTGGCCTGTGAGCAAGAAACCATTTTAAGTTCAATTTGTAATTTAACGGTCCTTTCTGACTTTGCTTACCCCGTGGTTAAATGAAATCATTCGACCACGGAAATGTACCTGTTTGATTTTTGCCGCTCATCTAGGTTCCACGAAATCCCTGGAGCTGCTGAGGGCTCCTTCCAGGCCACTCAAAAGCCACCAGGATGAGGGTGTCGTGGGTCATCTCCCCTTCCCACTAGCAGACCCCGGGAGTCTCTCTGCACCTGTGGGCCAGAAGTACTGCCGCATCCTTCATGCTTTCGGGGGTCTCTGGACCCAGAGCAGGCCCGGCCTCTGCTCCCTGTGTTGTCCGGCAATTCAGGGACCGATGTCCAGCTGTACTGAGAATCCGTCTCAGTGATCTGCTCCGGCAGAACCACGAGTGGGCTTGCGGTTCTTTGTCTTTGAACAAGATGCCATTGTCCCTTCTTGAAAGATGGGGAATGCGATGTCCTTGCTTTGTTTTGTTTCTTTTCTTGAAAGGATGATTTCCTGCAGCCGTACACAGCATTAAATAAAACCAAAGCACACTGCCCTTGCAAACAGCCATGTTCTTTCTGATACGCCACTAAACTGCTTTTACTCTGTGTGAATAAAACCAGCAACTTTTTCAGCCTGACTTTGTTCTTCTGCCTTACAAAGGAACGAGAAAAAATATGTATTTTGGAAAGAAAAAGTAGATTTGAAAATTTAGGGTGTTTTCTTCCATTTTCTTCCTCGAACATTATCTAGTTGGCATTACTTTTGAAGAGAAGCGGACATTTGGCATTTGCAACTCTGTGGAATTTTAAAGCTATGCCTCCTTAGCAACCAAGCACTGGGTTACATTCTGAATAAATAAGCGTCGTCTTCCTTGAATTAAAATCACTTGCGAGCATCAGTAGCAAGTCAATCTTCATCTGGGGATTCACGGAGGCCCTGCCGCCTCAGCGGTGGTTGTAAATGCAGGTTTGCTTCCCAAGCAACCTTGGGTAACACATCTATTCCTATCTGTGCCCACCGGTCCTGAGAGAATTTAGGTCAGGCCAATCAGAGCAGACAAGATAATAACTACCTCTGGCTCCCTCACAAAATTTTCACTGTTCAGATCAAATACATCCCTTTTCCTCAGAACGTCCCATTTTTTTTAAGAGGTGAAGGTTAGATGTGTTTATTTACAACACTTTTATTCCAAAGAGCATTCTTAAGAACGCCCTTGCTGGAGAGACGTTAGGTCTGAGAAATGAAGGAGAGCTTGAAGTCTCACAAGAAGGCATTTTTTAAGCGAGCAATGAAAGCGCTTTCTGTGTTTCAAGGTCATTTCGCTGTGGGAGGAAACTGACAGGGTCTAATTAGAGTAGAACTGCTATAAAGTCTGCTCAGTGGAGACTCCGGGCTGCTGCTGAGGGCAGGAAGGAGTCAGGGTGGGGGCAAGACTTTCTGCTCTTGGTCTGCATCCCGCACGGCATGGTGAAATGCACGCATCACCTGCCCTGTTTCACCCTGGTCCAGTGATTAGCGTAGGAGAGCTGGGCATTTCCTTCCGCCTAGTGACTCATCAGGAGCACCGAATGCACACAGCATTGGAGATTTAGTGCCATAGGAACTGTCCTCACCGAACAGAATTCTACAACAGTTACTCGGCGGTCATTACGCAGACACACGGCCGGCCCTAAGGATGCCTGAGACGCACCCCGCTGGCTGGCAGTGCTTACAACCGTAACTGCAAATAATTAGGGATCCACTATCCTTCTTCTGGGCTTGGAAAGGAAAACTTTAAATTTAGGGTGTTTTCACCTGCTTTCCAAGTGGCATGACCTAGTTCGTGTTAGGGGGTGTGTGTGTGTGTGTGTGTGTGTGTATAAAATAGTTACAAATCTATACTATGTATAGTATACTATACATAGTATATTTTATTTTCGGCATGCTGCATATATCGTCCACTTCCATCCACCGATGCAAGTAGGGAGGCGACGGTTACAGTTACTAGCTCTGCAGAGTTCCTCCTTGTCGCCGGATAGTGAGAACCTGAGAAGATGCATGTCGTTTAGCAAGGCATCTTAACGTGGGCGTTTGGGGACGTCCAAAAGTCCAGTATGCATAACGGGTGACGTGCGTGCAACCTATTCCTCTTACACTGTTAACACCTTGGCCCGTGGGCTCTGCGAATGGAGGCACCACGTTCAAGGTAGGACGCAGGCGGATGCGGCCCCTGCCATGTGGGCCCCAGACTGGCACACACCTCTCGCCAGCCCACCATCGCAGACCGAGCCATCTGGGGCTGAGGAGGTACAAGAATGCAGCCAGACTGGGAGCAGCTCCGTCTCTGCCGCTGGAAGGTCACCACGGAGACTCTCTTCGTGAAAGTAGAGGATCCCCGGAGCCACAATTTGGGGTCATTCAGCCTAAGTTGGAGCAAACAATCCTTTCTGGCCTTGTCACATTGTTTGCTTTCTGTCTCCCTTCCCCAAAAAGCAGCAGCATTTCCCATAGAGTGCTCCAATCATCCCCTCAGCAGAGAGGAGGCGAGCCCACCCCACTCGACACAGCTCATAAGAGGGACCCCGGCTCTGGGTGGCCAACCCCACCTGACACGAAACCTGAGCTCTGCTCATCCGAGAGCTGTCGGGTTTCCTGATGGCCCCAAACCCCACCAGTTCCCGTCGCACCGCTCTGCCTTCCAACGAGGGTTTCCCTGAGACTGCCAGTGCGGACAAGCCTCTCCCGGGACATGCGTGCATGGCCGGCAGAGTTATTGCTCTTACGCCTGC
The DNA here is from genome assembly GCF_022682495.2 of Desmodus rotundus. Taxonomy (NCBI): domain Eukaryota; kingdom Metazoa; phylum Chordata; class Mammalia; order Chiroptera; family Phyllostomidae; genus Desmodus; species Desmodus rotundus. Next base: position 133,955,725 of record NC_071394.1, on the reverse strand, counting down.
CTTCCTGTTCCTGGTGGTTGACTCTGGTCCCAGGAGCTGTGCTGGGACAGAAGAGGTGGCTGAACTGTGCCATGCTGGACCCTTCCTCAGGTCGGTGCTGCCCACAGCAGCCTGGCACTTCAGAGGCACTTTCTGGGTTCTAAGGGCTCCCGCGGACCAGCACCCAGCTCGGAGCAGGGCTGACCCCACAGTGTGGCGGACCCAGGGGAGCGCTCTGCAGGCGGGTCTCCTGGCTACAAAGCCTGTACTCGCCAGCCGTGGGCAGGCTACTTAGCCCTCGATCGCTGAGCTTCAAACAGTGACCATCCCAGCGCCAAGCTCACGGTCTCCGTGGGGCTGTGCACGCTTACTCACACTCTGCACTTCAGCGTGGGGGCGTGCTGAGCCCTCCCTCAGCACTCCCCACTGCCGCCGACGCAGAGCTGCAGGTGGGGCCACAAGCAGACTTCGCTCACCTGCAAACGAGCCAAGGGAGGCTCCCGTGTGAAACGCCAGGCCGCCGGGATCCGCTCCTTTGCGCCCACTTTTACGCCCTCTGCTCTGAACACAGTGTGAGCGGAGAGGCCTGTGGGGCAGACGTGAGTTCACGCTCCAGCCCCACCTACCATCGGGCGTCTGACCCTGAGCAAGTCCCTCAACTCCTTCAGCGAGAGTCATCAGAGAGTGACGTGGCTTCTCCAAGGTCACAGAGCTGGCGAGCGGAGGAGTCTGGGTCACCACCTCAGGTGGGTCTGATTCTGAGGCAGCACTTGGTCCCCGTCCCGTGCACTGGAGTCACTTCATGTAGCGTGTGTGCACGTGGTCCCTCTGGTCAGTGAAGAAACGTGTTGAACGTCTCATGCTTGGTGACAGCACGTTCAGGAAGAGCCAGGACTGGACGGATCAGGTGACCACCCGCCCCACTAGAGCTGCGATGCTCAGCCCTGGCCTCGCAGTCGGGTCACCCGGGGCCCCACCTCAGACTCACGGCTGCTTCTTCGTCATTGTGAGGAGCCAATGCTGCGAGCATCAGCCTCAGACAGGGCGAGCAGGACCACTGCCCGCAGGGCCAGTCAGTACAGCCCAGGCCCGTGCTGACACGCGCACAGGCGGCCGAGGCTCCAGTCGCACACCAGGACCCCCGCTCTCCAGCGTCTCCGCACACGTGAGCAGCTGTGCAAATACATGTGCTCTCAGGCCCTTGTGATTCCTCACCCCTTTCCTTCTTTCTTACTGGACGGTCTCCTCCCCCAACCTGTAGGTCTGGTCTCAGCCCGACCTGACTGGCAGCGGGTCGTGCCAACCCTCCGCTGCGGAGCTCTGAGATCCCGCCCTGCCCACAGACTAAGGGGAAGGCCCCTCACCAAGAGCTACGGAGACCTCTGTGACTTAGTCGACAGTGGCATTTCCACACTTGTCTCTGACTCACCACCATCGCCTTACACACGTTAACGGTCTCCCACCATTGTGCACTGTGCTTGCCGCCTCTGTGCGCTTGCCCACGCCCACGCTGTTCCCTCCGTCCAGAATGCCTGGCCTTGCTCCAGTGTGGGGGGGCCTGTCCCTCCAGGGGTAAGTCCAAGCTGTGGTCTGTTTCTCCACCGTCGCTCTTTATCCCTGAATGAAGAAAGCCACCTGAGGCCACGGGTGAGTCACTCCTGTGGAACCTTCGAGGGCCCACTTCTCCCCGCAGCACCCCCTCCCAAGTCTCCACAGCCCGTTTTCTCATACTCTCTGATGGAACTTTCCTCTTTGTAACTTCTATTTAAAGGCAGGGGTTCTTTGCAGCTCCTCCTCACCTCCCACACATCTCAAAGCGCAGCGGTGGTGTGATGAGCATTTGCTGGCAGGCTGTCTCCCGCGGGAGAGCCTGCCTCTCACCCGCTCACGACCCACGTGGGCTCACTGGGGCCTGCACCGTGATGCTGGAGTGTGTGGCTGGAGCCACACGGCCCGTGTGTCCCATTCCCCACACCATGGTGACGGGTTCCAGGTTTACTGATGACCCAAGCTGCTCAGAGAATAAATACTAGGGATCTTCTCAGGGTCTGAGCCTGTAAGTGCGTAGCTGCAGCAAGCGCCCGATCCCCGTCCTGCAGGCGAGAGGCTGAGCGAGGGAGAAACACTGTACACCAGGCACATCCAGGGGCCTGTCCGCCCAGGAGGACTGGCCGCCGGACCTAGCTCCCGACTGCGCAGTTACGTGATGCGAGCCCCTTCGCACCGGGCCCTCTGTGCCGGGACACTTAATGAAACGACTCACCGAAGGCACTCACTCAGTCGCTGCCGGAAAACCCAACACCAGAGCACGTCAGCCAATCGACACCACCGACTGGGGAAGCGGAGAACACTCAGCCAACGCCTCTGCTGTACTGGGACTGAACCGCTGTCTCTCGGTGTTTGCTTTGTGTCTCGGCCTCCACGCCGCGGTCCCGTGAGACCACTCCGACAAGAGGCTGCAGGGGGGCCAGGACAGAAAAGCCACCGTGCCTGTCCCCTGCTCTTGCTCAGACACCACCCACGGGCCCTGTGGGGAGGAAGCAGTGCACCCTCCCCACCCCCGAGCGGCATGCCCCCCAGGACAGCCGGGGGCTCGGAGAAAGAGGAACGACAACCCAGGAGGGAGCCTTCTCGTCCAGCTCATGCTCTTTGTCCGCAGGATGGCCTGAAGTCTGCACCGCCCCTCGCACGATAAAAGCAAGAAGTGGTCGCTGGGAATGCAGGTCAGAGGAGAGGACCCATCAGGCTGGATGTGGCAGGTGAGCACGTTTTGGGTACAAATGGCTGTCCATAGCCCCGAGTCTGTCCTCTCCCTAGGGAAGACAGCAAGTGTTTGCTCACTTTCAGACACGGGGCTGAGGCGGGGCACGCCATGACCACCCGAGGCAACGTGAGTGGTTCAGGGGCGCAGGGTCACCGACGCTGCCGGGGGACCTCGGGGGGTTGGGAAAACACCTGGCGGCAGCGGACTGCAGCTGCAGGATCGGGTGGGGGAGGGGGCCTGCAGGAGGTCACGGAGCAGCAGCTCCAGCGCATTCCCTGCACAGCGGGAGGAAAGTAAACACAAGAGGAGAAAAGGCAGGTGGTGACAGTGAGGAAGATGGAAGAGCCCAGGTCGCCTCAACCAGCACCTGTGCAGCCTGGAACAGACACCTGGCTCGGTCTGCGGCGGAGCCGCCTCCAAGGAGCCGCGTCTGCCATGGCTCCTGATGGATGTTCGGTGGGCGTGGCGTCTGCCACTGTCAGGTCCACCTGCTCAACAGGGATGAGCTGGCCACTCCCCTGCGTGGGAGGTGGAGACGAAATTGGGGGCGTGCTAAAGGGAGAGCTTCCATTGGATACGCGGCACGAGTTGTGAGGGCACCCCTGGAACCCCCCCGCAGCTGCAGGTCCCCCTGCGGCAGCTGACGGGGACTCTGACGTTGTTAGTCGAGCCACTAGGAGGCTCTTTGGAATCGAGGGGCCTGGTGAGCCGCTCACCTGCAGCCTGCAAGACAACCTCTGCAGGCCGAGAACAGGTCACGGGACTGCCCATTGGATGTGGGATCCGTGGTGCGACAGAACTCATCACTGTCCTTCCAACACTGTAGAGCGTGACCAGCGGGGGCGGGGGAGGCAACCCTCACAGGACACAGGAAGGAGACACAGGAGGAAGGGAGCCGGGCACGGTGCCAGGCTGGGGTCTGGGGACACTCAGCATGGGACGGCCTGTGATTTCCCCAGGCGTGTGATGGCAGTGGTAGGAATGGCGCTCGTACTTGTTAACGCAACCACTGCATCCCAGACGTGCTCCTGGCCTCCTGTACCGTGTCCGTTAGCATTCGACTGTGAAGAGCACGCGTGTGCCTGTCTGAGCAGACAGACAGACACGTGCATACATGCGCCTAGACACATGTGTAGAGGATGCTCCCCAACGCGCCCGCAATCCTGACGTCTGCACACCCCCAGCTGTTTCTCGAGGCTCCTACGATTTTTAGTTCATTGCCCACTTGCTCACTGCCCACGGGTTTTCTCTCTTGGGTAGCGGCAGAGTGACCCCACCTTCTCCCGTGTACCGTAGTTTAGCTTCCCTTCGGAAACAGAACCCACTGTGCAGCTGGTCAGTCTCACTACAGCCTCCTTAGATACGGTCTACAGCTCGCATGACCCGCAGTTGTGACCCCTGGCTCGCCGCTCTCCACAAACCCGCCGGTCTGCTCCAGGCTCGGACGGCAAGTCCGCACCCTGCTTCCGGGCGCCCAGCCTCAAATGCCACCGCAAGCACAAAATAGGCCCTGACACGTCTGCCTGATCGATGATGCCTCCCTCCCCACTAAGCACTTGGGAACTCCTGTCCTTTCACCCAGAAAACGCCCTCTCTGCCTCACTGCGCGAATTACCCCGCATCCGGGTCCCACCGTCTTCCTAGCACGGGTCTGAATCGCCCGATGCCAATGTCGCGTGACATGACGTGGGACTGGAAACTGGCTTTCGCGTGAGCTCGGGGACACTACGAATGTGAACGCAGCTGCCCGTGCGTGAGGCAGAGCAGCCCCAGGCTGAGCGGCAACGCACTCCTTCCCGGTTCATGCGTCCTCTCAGCCACATCTCCCCATGAGGACAGACGCTCCCTGGAGAGCACTGAGCCGATGGCCTCCTGTGAGAGTGAGAGGACACGCGTGTCCGGAGTCACAGAGCCTGACAAGGGCAGCCGCAGGCCTGGGGCCCGCAGGTCAGACCCTAGCACACAAGGACGTCCCGCCGCCACGCGGCCCAGCCCCTGGGAGGCACCCAGCACCTGTCTCTCGTGGAAGGTAGGGCCTCACGTTTGCCGGGCTGACCGTGCGCCACGGTCAGCGTCAGGAAAATCCACCCATGGTCATTTTGGAGGGTAGGTGAACGCTCCTCTGTATAAAAAATGCTGGATATGGGGCAGCAAAATCAAGGGGTTTTATTCTACATCTTGTTCTATCAAGTTTCCCCTTTACTTCCCCTTGCCATTTTCTGTAAGAACAGAATAAAACGAGGAAGTGAAATATACTGACCCCCCATTATCTGTCACAGGGACGGGGGTTCTTTAGGATGTTCCCAGCCAGCAGCAGGGACGAGGCACCCACACAAGGCAGCTAACAGTTAAGACTCCTTCGTGAAAGTCTTTGAATATTTAAATTTCATGGTAACATGCTCGAAGGTGATAAAGTAATACACTTCATTAGCTAAGTGTTTGCCTCCGTATTTTCAGAATGCTGCACTTACCCCAAAATTCAGCATTTATCACCCCTGTTTTTTCCGTGCTCACCGTCACGAGCTACTGACTGGCTTGCCCTGGAAACAGGCTGAGGGAGGAGCTGTCCTTTCTTCCTGCAGCCGATCTCCTCCCTGAGGCTCGTGAGCCGGGAACTCTTTTCTGCTGGACCAGCAGCCAAACACCGGCCTGTGGTCATTTTATCATGAGCAGTGGGCGCCCCTCCTGGAAGTGGCCCACTGCACGCACTGGAGGCTGTGAGGGGTCATTTTAATTGCTTTCCCACTAGAGCCTGATGTTGCTGAGCCCTGTTCTGAGGGCCTGACAGCACCCATTCTTCACCGGGGACAGCGCAGCCTGTGGCAGGGGACCCAGAGAAAGAATGTCCCTCCTCAGGAACTGAGCGCGCGCTCAACAATCCAGGTGTCAGACTGATACCGAAGTCGGGTGCAAGCAGCTGCTTACTGGCGCCTGTCCACCCAACAGACGTCCTCAAGTTCAGGGCCGTGAGGGCACAGACAGGCTGCCGCTCGGGCCGGAGGGGACGCTGCTGCGAAGGCAATGCAAGAACATTCTTTTTATACTTACAGCCCTGGTGAAGCCTAGCTGTGCAGAAACGGCGGTGTAACTCATGAGTCTTTCAATCTCTCATTTTATGACTTTTCTTTCTTTGTGGCTACTGAATAGAGGGATACTTCTCCTAAAAAATGAAAAAAGTAGACAATGTTCACAGCAAGTTGTGTGTTAAGAGTTATTTCCCTTCTAACTAATGTTCAAAGTACAAAGGGGAGCGTCATCTACGCAAACACGCATTGTCCCAAAGTCTCTGGCGCCTGTGCACAGCGACTGGACCACTGCCCCTCCTGGGGCTGGGAAAGGCAGCTGCAGCAGCCCGGCAGGCCTCGGCCACGCTGGCCGCTCACCGTCTGAGAGGCCCCGCCTTGTGACTTGACCTCGGGACTTCCTGCAGGAGCCCAGAGACCCTCAGTTTGCTCAGCCACAGGTATTTTCTAATGTAACAGTTCATTTCACCTATTCCAGAAAGAAATTCAACTACGTCTGCTGAAGCCTGTTCCTGAAGGGATAGAAATCGTAGGGTTAAAAACATCTTCTGTTTCTCCCTAAGATACCTGTTCTTGACATGTCTGTTCTCAAGTCTGTCTTTAAAAAGACCTCAGGGACTTTGAAATTCAGGGTATCCGCCTCGGGCCAGCCTCTCCCACAGGGGTCGGGCGGCTCAGCTTAGAAGCTCCACGTGGCCTTGAGTTTTCTTAGTAAAATTTATCGTCAATTTTGCATAAGGGAATTAAAATGGAGGGTTCATTCCTGATAGGCATTTCAAGTCAACCTTTGGGGAAAACCACATAACTTTAAACTTTAAAAACAAGCAAAAATAGGTGCTTGGGCTCCACAGCCAGAAACTCCGAGTCTGTAACTACGGCACAGCCTGGCCACAGGTGCGCACCTGTTTGTGGTGGGGGCGTCGTCGTTGAAGCCTGACCCTGGTTGAGAACCGCTGTCACAGAGTAACTGTGGGAGGTAACTTTCACCTTTCATTTTTCTGTTTTCTTAATCGCATAAATACAAAATAAAAAAACATGAAACCAACATTTCCCGGCCAGCATGTGGAAGCAGAGACGTGGGGAACCCCAGCGAGCCATCACAGGCAGACGAGACCCCTTGTGTGTGGGGGCGCAGCCCCACCTGCCCTCCGTCCCCCACCATCAGTCAGGACCGCTGACTGGAGAGCCCGGGACGTCTGGCTCTGCTTCTTGTAGCCCTCTCTGGTATTTCAGGACTCCCCCCACCCCGGAAAGGCTTCCTCTCTGCTCTGAGCGCCCCTGTGGGGACAGGGACCCAGGGTTCCCCGGCCCTCACTGGGGAAGGGCAAGGCTGGGGTTGTTCACGGGGTTCCCCTTCCCTCCTGGAGGCCACGCACAACTCCTCTGAGGGCACGGGGTCCACAGCTGAGGTTTACTGTGTTTCTGGAGACCTGAAAACACGTGTCGCCTGTCTGAGGGATCGGAGCGAACACTTCCTACAGGAAGCGGGGCACATGGGGCCGGCAGAGGAAATGTTCTGCATCTGTGAGGGTGTCACTCGGAGCACCGGGTAACACACTCTCACCTCTCTAGTGCTTCCCCTCCTGCCTGTCATGTGGTTAAACACCGCAGAACAAAGGTGTTTCCACTTACCACGTGGGCCTGAGATCCTCAAGGTCCAGCCGCCTGGGTGCAAGCCTGCCCGCTGCAGGGTGGGGACCAGGGGCCTCAGGCCGAGTCACGTGCGCAGGGCCCTGCCTTCCAACATGCCCTGCGGCTCCTGGGCCCGTCCAGCGAGCTCAGCCCAGTTAGCCCCTGCCTGGGCGGAAGGAGAGGACCGTCAGAGCGCAGGTGAAAAGAAAGATCTAGCATTTGGCTTTTGAGTTCCAAAACAAGCCATCGAAGCTCATGTGGGGCAACTTCTGCAAAACAAACCCTTTACTTCGCCAACTCTGGCTCCCTGAAAGAAGAACTAGTGAGCGAGTATGTCTACACCGACACACGCTGGAGGTCCTTCCACGGTGTGAGAAAAGCCTGCGTTCCACCAAGTCACCGTGCTGAAATAGCAGGGGGTTTGGAAAAGTACAATGAGGCAGAACACTCAGCCCAATGTAACTTTGTAATCACAGGCTAATGAAACAATAAAAACCTTAGTAAATAGAAATATTAGTGTAGTTAAATCTCAACTGGCACCTAAAATGGTGATCGGTCAATGACTCCAAGGTTGTTATTCCAGCTTCTCCAGAGGGATGGACTCCCAGTTGAGGCCGGTTTCACCAAAACTAAAACTGTGCGGCACGGCGGGGACTCCCACATCAGTTGTCTTTTTCCAAACACGCTGGAACCGTCCTCGCAGACGCATTAGCCTTTGCGGGTTCAGCAGAGAAGCTGCAGAAAGCCCAGTGGTTCCTGAGGCCTCTATCCCATCCACTATTCCCGCTGATGGAAAGCACACGGGTAGTAAGTAGCTCCCCACTCGGAAGGCTTCTTTTTTCATTCTGGGAAAGCATGTCCCAGAAGGCTGGCACCATCAAATACGGACCAGAGCCACTTCCACCTTCCACTGGTGTTTTTCTGCTCTGCACCAAGTGTGTGTGAACAAGTGTACGTTACAGAGACTCGCGTTGTTACAGCAAAACACACACATGTACACACACACCCAGTACACATCTAAGTCAGCTCAGGCCCTACAGGGGCAGACGCCACATTCGAGAGGCGCACAGAAGAAACTCCAGCAAAGGAGGAGACGTGGGCATGGGCAGGTGGGGTCACCTGAGCAGGAGGGCCACCGCAGACCGCGGCTCAGGGAACCGTGCAGAGCACCCAGGTGGGTCCTCACTGGCTGGCAGCACCCTCGCCTTGAGCAGAGTGGAGGTCACTGTCGGCAAGAGGGCTGTGTTCTCTGGAGCCACACGGTGTGGTGGGGGTGTCCCAGTTCTGCTGAAAGGGCCGAAGGGCAGCCTTCCACAGCTCCCTCGACATACATTCACTCTACCCACCCGCCCCCAACACACGCTTTTTGTCAAATCGGAAGCCCTGACATCCCGGGACACAAGGCGCTCCCTACTTCTACACTGAGAAGCAGGACACTTCTTACCGGACAAACTAAGACAAGGAAGAGGGCGCTTACACAAGCTCAGGACACCACATCAAAACCACCCAGCTGTCGCTCCAGAGAGCGGCCGATCCCGCCCCTGGGGTCGGGGTGATGGTGGTGCCACACAGGCCTCCTGCAAAAATCAGTCCCCACAGCACAGCACATTCCACACAGCGGCCCCGGAGGGCTGTGAGCCCCATGCCCCTGGCCTCTGAGAAGGGGGCCCTGCAAGGTCAGCTTGAAGTTTGCCCTTCCCGTAGAAATGCCACTCCCTTGTAATCTCTTTACAAAATCCACCAATCACAACACACAGGCCACCCGTCTACTCGGTGGCCCAGGACACTTGCCACAGAGGGGCGAGGGAGTGCCAGTATAAAAGGACGCCACCACCCCCAGTAAGCCATTGGCTATGATGGAAGCAGAAGGAGCACCCTGAGACTCCTCTCTGTATGGCTCTGTCGATGGTGGCCTGTGGAAAGTGGGGAGTCCCACTCCGACAACCGAGGTTCTGTTACACGGCGCTTTGTCGGTGACTGCTTTTGGTCACGGAAGGAGATAAGCAGCACTGTTGTGAAGCAGCAAAGTGGTTCTTACAGAAAAGAGCCCCCGCAGAAAGAACGCTGTGCAGAGGCGGTGCTCCCCAAACAGGAGTTTCCTGCCGTCGGGGTGTTTCTCACTGCGGCCCAGCATCTGCCTGTGGCCGGCCTGCACCGTCTCACCCGGGACTAACAGTGACCGGCCCGGGCGCGCTCCTTCTGCGGGAGCTTGGCTTCCTGGTGTGCGTCCCAGGACGGAGCCCCGTCAAGCCACACTGGTAGGGCTGCCTGACGTTCCACAGTGGACCACGCACGAACTGGCCGGGGAGGGGGAGCAGCCAGGCCCTGGAAGGGAACCGCTCACCCGAGCTGGCCCAGCACCTCACAGTCGTCACCTGCCCAGGCCTTGTAGGCGTCTGTGTCTAAGAATTAATCAAAAGTGTGCGGTCCAGACGGGGCCGCGTTTCCCCCTCTCCCAGCAGTTTGTCCTTCTAATTATATTTGGAATGAGTTAAATATTAAAGATTACATTCCCAGAGCACACAGCTCTGCAGAAAATCATCACAGACATTCTGCATAGTGGGAATAGGCTAATATTTAAATTTTCTCCACACTGAAGATAATTTACATATATCTCATTGAGATGTGTGGCAGTCAATATTCTATAAATATCCTCAGTTGATAAAATCCAAATATTCTATTCAAATACATTTAAAAGAATGTTCTGTCTTATTTTGATATTATACAGAAAGAAACAAACCTAAGAACTACTTTGTCTTAAAAAAAAAACCACCTTGTTTTTGGAGAGAGAAGGTCAATGTTTGTTGTGTGTGTTGTTGTTTTTGTCGTCAATGACAAGTGATAAACAATGCTGGAAGTTTTAAAACATGGAGAGACCCAGAGCCAGTTACTATGCGGTTTCCTTTCCAATCCCAGCTTTAATTTTACCTTCATCCCAGACACCTTTGCAGGTGCTACACATAACTAACCTTTCAGTAAGATTAACTGCCAGACTGTGACATTTGATGTGTGATAATGCAAGGCTTTGTGAATTTTAAATGGTTCTGCTGATGAAGTTGAGATGCAACAAAGCCTTCTTAAAATGCGACGTGAGGACTGGCACTGGCAGACCCTAATTGCAGAAACGTTGAAAGACACAAGCGTGACACAGTTCCTGTGCGGAGCAGAGTCAGAACTTGAGCCCAGCCCGCGGGTGTTCTACAGGAAAGGGCCCTACGGGGGCAGGGGGAACTCTGTGGCCGTCACACCGCACCCCGACCAGGACGGGGAAGTCGGTGCGATGATCTCCCGCTGCCCACTGGACAAGGAATGACTATAAAAGTAGCAAAAACAAAGGGTGATTAGCTTGCCTGACGTACAATCTTAAGTGCTGCATATATATTATTTCCACTCTCACCATTCCCCAACCATCTAGCTTCTTTCCAAATTTCACTTTAGAAGATGAAGACACTGAGCCCCAGTGAATCTAAATAAATGGATCAAAGGGGAGTGTAGAAGGAGGTAATCCGTCGAGAGGATGTGACCACTGGTTGACCAAGAGCTGGACTGGGACAATCAAAGGCTGCTCACCCCTCTCCTGTCCTTGGAAGGTGTGATGTGCACCCACAGCCAGATTTGCCTCAGGGACGCAGGCTCAAGGGGGGAAGGTGATGCTGAGACCATCCAGACAGGACAGATAACCAGTCCAGTGAAGGCCTCTGTATAAGCTGTTAAGGTTCTGGGGCGGGGGCGGGCAGAGGTCCCCTCAACTTGCTCCTGCCCAAAGTAAACCTCATCTGTAACTTCAGTAGCTTATTCAACTGCCACCTCCAACCAGGAGTGGTCTGATTCCTTGTCAGTCTCTCGCCCTCCATGTTCAAGGGCCAATTTCCAATCAACAACGGTGAGCCGGCCAGGAGACCAAAGAAGTGGGTCTTGGAAACAGACAGTCAATTTTAATATTTGGTGTATTTCATTATTTCATGGATAGCACAAAAAGACATGAGAAATACTGTTTATTAATTAACTCAAATTTTGAAAGTAAAAAAGGGAATATATTTGAATCTTACAAGAAATACTTCTATTAACTGTTCCCTTGTTTTAATTTATGCCACAGAAAAATGAAGATTTTTAGTAAAAATTGATTCACATACCATAAAAGCCACCCTTATAAAATGTGCACTTCATAGGAAATATTTTTAAACAAAAGCAAGAACTTGGTTGTTTAGGAACACATTTTCGTGTTACTATATTCTACAGTGTCAGTATTCCATTCACTATATTCCAATACTTATGTAATTACTTCCACTTTCTAAGAAATTTGGTATCATGTTTTGTTATCAGGACTAATATACAGGGTCCAGCACACAAAAAAAATGCCCCTTTTTATTACAAAATCTTTTACTACAAAATCATAAGCATGTAATTCTATAGCATAACAATATCACACTCAAGCACACCATACATTTTAGGTGAAATGTTCAAGTTAAAACAATAAATTATTATACGCCTATTATCACCCTACCAACCACACTCACAGAGGCATTATTTCTGCTGGATCCCCTATGACATGTATTAGGAGTTATTTTCCCAAATCTGTGGCTTCCATATTCATTTTTATAATTGTGGCTTTTGACAAGTTCTTATGTCTTCAGAACATGTCCCCACTGGACTTGAATTCAGACTTCGTGTGTAATTTCTGTATCCCAGACACAAGAACAAAACTTTGACTAAAAGGTTTGGTCAAACCCCTCTGCGGCCCCTCCCCCGGAGCAGGGAATGGCATTAGAAATCAAGTTCTGGAAACTAAGTGTCCCTACATCACTGTAATTTCATTTCACTTAGGCCTTTCACGAGAAGAGCTAGGAAATGTTTGTATCTCATAAATCACAAAAGTATATTATCACTGCTAATTCAATTCCAGCAATACAGAGTTTTTCTTCCCCTTCCCTAATATTGAAAAAAAACTGGTTCCAAAGCAAAAAGATGCATTTATTCATTTGCTTTATTACTTAATTCATAAAACTGCCTTCAAAATCAATATATTTTTCCCTCTACCAACAACAAGCCTCCTACATAAAGTTCTAATTTTCTTTTCAAAGAACCTGAGGCTGTACTCTGATCAAATGTAACTTGAAAGAATGTTCCTCTTTCCCGAGAGGATGGTGCTAAGTCGATGTGCCGTGGCGACCGTTTCACAAGTTCTTACAAACACCGACTCGTCGTGCAGCACACCTGGAACTGATGTGATGTTGTGTGCCAACTGTCTCTGTCACGAAGCACTTTGTCCAATGCAATATGTACTTCCACATAACACCCTGACATGTGCATGACTAATGTGCAGAAATGGTCACACGACTGGTACTTGGAAGGTGTGTTTGGGGTTTTACTGAGAGTATGTGCCGGCATACAACTAAGATTAAAGTATTTTTATCCAGTGTTTTAGGACCATTCTTACTAAACCCGCCTCTGCGACACCGAACACCTTAACTAAGTGAGGCTGTGCAAGCGTTTTCCCAAATTACTTCTGGTTTTATGTGCTCTATTTTTTGGCAGGAGGATTGTCTCTCTGATTAAAAAGCTTATGTGGAAAATGGACAACAAAGTGCTGTCCTTTAGCTTCTTAGAAACCTCAGGTGAGAGATGTGGGAAAATTTAACAGGAATGCCACCTGAGATAACCCAAGCTGAATCTCAATCAGCCGAGAACCCTAACTAATTTATTCCCCCACCCTACTGGCCTGCATGGACCCAGTTTTCACGGCACGTTGACTTTTTGGTGAGGCAGTGCCGTACACAAGAGTAATTGCTATAAGATAAAACCCCACATACGATATTTGTTACGAATCTCATACAAATACGTGTTGACTGTGAAACTGATCTCAATGAGTTGAATGATCATTTTGTAAGAAAGACAGATTCATTTAATTTGAGCCCTGCTTGGGGAAAGTCAATACAGAGATTGCCAATATAAGCCATCACATGTTAAATGGGATTTGTACAGTACATTTGAGTGTCGATCTCGCGTTTCACTTTTTTTGCATAATTGCCAATGATTACATCCCAGGGAGGCCCTCAGGCTGCACGTCGTGGAAGCCTCAGCGCGGCTCCTGGCTGACACGCTTGAGCGACAGCTCCAAGTGGGAAGTACTGGGCGGCAACGATGACAGAGCCGAAGCTGGAGGAGGACAGTGACAGACGATGAGGAGGGATCACGTGTGGTGACTGAATGCATGAACATCTCCGTTAGGGGAGAAGGTTGTGAGCTCAGAAACACAATTTTAACTTTCCCCTCAGGGCCTCCTTCTGCGCCTCGAGTCACTCTTGTCACACCTTCTTCTTCCATGTTCCTCCTGATGACAACGGGATGACCACCGTCTAGTTCACGTTAGAGGGCCACTCGAAAACCAAGGGGTGCTTCAGTAATAGAATAAGTCATTAAATCCTATAATTTTTTATTCATAGAGGGGCCCAAATTTGTACCCAGTGACGGTTGGATTGAATTCTAATTTCACTCACTCGGTGAGTGTTAACGAGAACCTACTACGTGCCAACGCCCATCCTCAAAAATACACCATGGAAAATACACAAAGAACACTTGGACAGCACTGTGCCTTCGCCTCCTGGACCCACCTCCCCTGCTCAGGTGAAGAGCTGACCTTCCGCACACAGCACTCGGCCAACCCAACCCCAGCCTGTGCTAAATGCACCTGCTGGACACTCTCGATGTTTTTATTACTCTCGTGCTCAAACTGTTTTGTAGTGTTTTATTATAAAAGCTGTAACGTATTGTACAGTGTAAAAATAAAGAAAAGTGTCCTTAGTATTTACTCAGATGAATTGGAACTTACGACCACAACTAAACCTGCACACGAATGTCTGTTTTAGCTTCACCTGTAATTACCCGCACTGGGAAGCCATCAACACAGGTTAAAAGCATAAAGGCACAGTGATCTGCCCACGAAGTGGACAGTTATTTAACGACATAAAGAACCGAGCTGTTAGACTCTGAGAAGACATGGAGGGAGCTTAAGTGCGCTTCGCTGGGTAAAAGAAGCCGACTGAAGGATCCCGAGCCTGCGACATTCTGGAAGGGCAAGCTGTGGAGACGGTAGAAAGGTGAGCCATCGCCAGGGGTGGGGGGAAGGGAGGAACGAGGGCAGGGCGCTAAGAGCAGTGGGGTAATCTGTCTGACACGGTAACGGACACACGTCAGGACACATTGGTCACAACTCACAGGGTGCACTCGGTACCACACACAGAATGAACTCTGCTGCAGGCTGCGGGCTTCAGTTAACACGTGTGGGTCGGTATAGGCTCATCAGCGATGACAAATGCCCCGTATGAACGCAAGAGGTTAACGGCAGGGGAGTCTGTGGTTACACGGAAACTCTGTGCTTTATGCTCAACTTTTCTGTGAACCCAGAACTGCTCAGATAGGTAGATAGACAGACAATAGATAGATAGATAATAGGTAATAGATAATAGATAATAGATAGCTAGATGGCAGACAGAGAGATGACAGACACCTGCAGATGAGAGAGGGAAGGGAGAGAAAGGACCACCTTGAGCCTAGGATGTTGTGTGACAAGTAATTTTTAAGCTAAAAAATTTTGGTGGCATTATATTTACCTTATTTACATAGTTTTTAGCTCCTTTCTGTTGTTTTGAAAAAGGCATAGCACATTCAAATAGTGGTAATTTTTTTCACACTTCACATTTATTTTTTCTCCCTCCCTCCTTTCCTTCCTTCCTTCTCCTTTGTATTTTTTGAACAAACTCAGTTGTAGTGTATGTTTTAAATATATTGCTATTTTTGCTTTGTTTATGTTTTATTTCTCTAATAAATGAGGTGTATTCATGGGGTTTTTTTTGGCTACCTTGTCAGATTTGGGGTGTAGCTATGCTGATTTAGTGCATGAAAACAAGCGCTTTCTCTCTTTTCTATGCTATGTCCCCAACCACTCCTCACAGCTTGGGTATGTCTGGCCTGTAAAATGTCAGGTGACCATTTTCTCTGCTCCCGTGAAGGAGGAAGATACTTTCTGTGGCTCCAACCATCCCTTTCACAGCTTCTTCTGGAACATCCTGTGAGGAGTTAATATTCTGCGCAGTCACCCTCTTCCCGTTCTGCACATCAGAACCACGTCAACCCTCAGAGCCCCTGTTACGCCACGGAGCTGGTCGACCAGAAGGATCGACATCCTTGCATCTTGCAAATCACTAAAACCTTGACCGTATAAACGACAACTTTGAATTTACAGCAGTGACTGGTGAGAGTGGTGATCGGTTGCCTCATTAAACGACAATTCCACTTAATAAAAGGCGTCAGTGCCTTCCCCTCAGGAGTCAGTCCCTGTAAGTGAGGCCGGAGGAGGTGGAAGGAGTTTGGGGCAAATGGAAAGTTAGGAGACAGTGTTTGGTCAGGAGACCACAGGGCGCACAGGGCCGGCGGGAAGCTCCCCTGCTTTCCATGACCTCAACCTCAGCTCAGAAACAGGACTATTGAAGCGTTCTCAATTTTCATTTCAGAACATTCCACCAGTATTTTCTGCTTTGCTCGGCTCGCCAAATAGGCCCTTTCTCCTTTCCTCTCTTACGTTAAGTGAAACGTGGACAGAGTCCGGGGCACGAAGGAACAAAAGCCAAAGCAGAGGAAAGGGCAGCGAAACACGCAGACGCCCACAGAAAAACGGCACGGGGCAGCTCGGACAAGGAAGGCTCTCCTCGGGTCTGTTGCCTCGGGGCAGAGAGGCTGGATGCGACTTGGGTGACGCAGAAGGCGGGACAGGGAGGGCGGCTGGTCTCCAGCCCTGGGGCCCCTGTGTTTGCTTCGGGGGCTCAGGGGGTGAGGCTCCACCCCCCGACCGGGAGACAGGACCCCGTCTTTCTCGCCGTCTTGATTAAGATTCACGAGCCGGCTGCGGTACTTGAGAAAGTCAGTCTGGGCTGTAAAACTGGCAGGAGGCCGGGAGATTTACACGTGCATCTCGACGTAACCGTTTTATGGTTACTAAAAGTAACTGGAAATTGTCTCAAGTAAGTACTCTTAAGAAGAGGGAAGGCCGAGAGTGGAGCCAGGAAGACACCCGTCCTCGAGCTGAGAGAGATCTTAGAGCTGTCGGGGCCAAAACTCTCCCCAGTCCCTACGGCCCAGTCAGCGTGGCCGACCCGCCATCATGGAGCTGGGGTTTGGGGGACCCCTGCTCATTCCGCATTCCGTCACTCAGTCACGGATTCACGCACTCATGCGTTCACTCCCATAAAGGACTTTCGTGTTAGTCCACATCTAATTGAGATGTACAAAAATGTGTAATTTTCTCCAGCTCATCATTGTGAATACACTCAAAACTGCCAATGTAGCCTTGGCCAGGGACTTGGCTGGTTGGAACGTCACCAATACACCAAAGGGTTGCGGGTTCGATCCCCAGGAGGGGTACGTATGGGAAGCAACCAACTGATGTTTCTGCCTCACACCAATGTTTCTCTCTCTCTCTCTCAAATCAATAAACATATCCTCCAGTGAGGATTGAAAACAAAACAAAACAAAACAAAAAGACTGCCGCTTTAAGTTTGTGAAATAGCTTTAGCTTAAAATCTGCTTTGGAAATTACATTTTTTTCTTTTTTTTTGAACAAAGAATTTCTTAATCAGCCTGTTTCCATATGGAATTCCCTCATCTGTCCTTTTGCAATAAAACAGAAGTAAAATATTACATCAGATAAAAAAAACGTTGCCCCTAGAGTTATTAACGTTTTTAACAATGAACAGGAGATAAAACAAACAAAAAGCAAATTTAAAGAGCTACCACACGGCTGGCAGCTTTTTCAAAGTGTCTGCTGAGGAGAGGATAACTAAAAGACTGTGAGTACAGGGCCTGGGACACTGGGATTCAATGTCAGGGCGAGATTCTAGAAACTTCTTGACTTGGAATAGCACATAAGAAGAAAAAAAGATTCAGAGATAAAAACTGTAATTGATGGAAGGGTCTATGAAAGAAATAGATTTTTAAGTGTTTACCGAAATGCTATTTGCAAAATTTTTATTTGATGCTGCCAAGGAAAAGGTTAGCAGGAAGGGACGAGAATGGGAAAGGAAGCGACGTGCCGGCCGCTCGGGAGACCTGGCACCTGCTTCTGCTTCCTTCACGTCCTCCCTCTGTCCCGGGCCCTTGCAAATCTGTGCCCAGTCCTCTTACACGGAGGGGACAGGATCCTGAGAGCCCCAACAAACCCGTGCTGGAACCAGACTCTAACGCACTAAGTCTAAAGTCTTCACCTCACATCGCCCTGCGTGCTGCTGACATTTCCTTAATAACACGCAAAGGTGCTGGATAACGAGCGAGCGGGATGTCGATTTGATGGAATGAACGGCGGTGAAGTGGGCCTGGAGAACTGATAGGAAAAGCTGCACTAAATGTCACGTCCCTAGATCGCCAGGTGTACGCTTTAGCCAGCAAGTTCTTTTTTTGCTGGTGTCTAATTATAATGATGCTCCACAAGGTGGATGAAGGGAGTCTTTTCACGGGCCTTTGACAGCCCTTCAGCCAGCAGAGCATTTTGTGGTAGCTGATCTTTTGCAAAATTAATTGCTCCACACAATTAGCATTGGGTCTCTCCCCAGAGACCCAAGGTCTTTATTTCATGATTCAAGGTAGATCTTAACAAGGTATGCTATTTTCGTACTGCTTGGGATAATTACCATTCTGGATGCACATCAGAAAACTTCTGTTGCGTGGGACACTGGGGCATGCACGAAGGGTCTCCCTTCTGTACTCATCTGTTTTAAAAGCAATGTGTCTTTGCTAAACTAAGTGTGACAGAATGTCCACAGAAGAGTCCTCTCAGGCCAACCCGCGGTTGTGAACACGCATGAGAAATTCCACAGATCAGTTAGAAAACCCTTTGCCAGTACCGAGATGTCGTTTGACAGGACGGATTCTTCACCCAAGGCTGCATTTACACCTGAGGACTCACCCCCACTATTCACCATTGGCTTCTAGCGAAGCCGAGGAAGGAGCGAGCCTGAGGGGAAATACTCTGGAGGACAAGCTCATGCGGCCCGTCGGAGTCGGCTGTCCTTGCACACCGTGAGCGCACTGCACACACGCACAGCACGACAGAGCACGTGGACCGGCTTCTTCTTCCGCGGCGGCTGTCCCACGCGTTCCTGGGGAGAGCACTGCCTGTTAAAGCACGTGTTTCGTCAAAAATGGTGTCGCACCGTCAAATCCTGGGATGACAAATCCGTGCGGAACCTCAGAGATCGCCCAGTCCGAATGTTACATTAAAAAGGAAGAGCTTTACAGCTGATTAACATCGGAGACGGTGATTGGCATAGTTCTGATCGGAGGACTGGAACTCGAATCTCCAGCTCGAATTGCAGTCCGCTTTCCATTGTTCCACACTGCCTGCTGGCCACCGTCGGAAGAAGTGTCGGAATCGAGTGCCGGGCGACCAGACGGGGACTGAAGATCACCCTCCCTGTCTTGCATGCCCAGCCGATGCAGCCAGCACTGCGAGAGCCCTGCGAGCCTCCGGGACTCTGCCGTGACCACCAATCATTTTCCGCCAGCGAGCTTCCCTATAAGGGCCAGGCTCCTCTAGTCTCCAACTACCAACTGCAATGTCACAGGAAGCTTTAGCGCCTCCTAAGCGCGTGGACCGGGCTGCGGACTGTGGAACTCAGCCCGGATCTCCGTCCAGCACTTCACTGTTCGCACATGGTGAGGCTGCTTCTCTGACATCGCTCCGACCCGATCCACACACTGGCTGCTGTTTATCTTCATGCTGAATCCGAACAGTCAAATAGCCTATTATATTTGCAGGCAGTTTTCTTGCTTATTTAGTGTGTTAAACAGTTCCTCCCCTTCTCCTCCGACACCTCGAATCGCAGGATTAGCTTGTTGAATTAGACACGCTTCACTTCCCTGAAACTCACCATGCAGTTGCCCATGACATTCAGTAAACAAAACGAGCAGACGGCATCCCAGGGTTCTTGCGTTCAATTCATTCAGAATCAGCAAAACGAATCGTCGTTTTGGAACATCTGGTACACAGCCCGTACCTGCAGGTGGGGAGGGGCTGGCATTGAGGCCAAACATGACAAAAACAGGGAGTCACAGGAAGACAGAGGTTAATTCTCACTCGTGATCAAAACCCCCGGTTCAACCTCTTTTAAAGAGATCCGACTTACGGTCTCCTTCACCAGGGAAGTAACTAGGGCCCCGCCGGGAACGGAGCCCTGTGATCTCAGGTCTGCTTGTGCTCAGGGCGCCTGTCCTCAGTGGGGGGAGCCCACAGTCTGAACTTCAGTGAGCGCGGTGGGCTGCCTGAGTTTTTCTACTTCCTCTGAAGTAACTCACCGCCACCCAACAACGGGGAACCACGCTTCATCCTTCCAATCCAGGTCGGTACCAGTCTGTGGCTGGAGGCAGCAGGCACACTGGGTAAGAACACGTGCCCTCTGGGGTTGGACCCCCCGTGTGTCCTGAGCCCAATCCCTTCCACCCGGATCTGGGGCAAAGCAGCTGTCTCCTGTGCCTTCCACCCTGGGCTGCAGATCCGACTCAAGGAGCCGATGAATGTAATTTCTCAGAGCAGCGCTGGGCCCCTGGGAAGCACTCACTAATAATAGCTATTGTTACTCTGGGTTTGAAAGTCTACATTTTTTTTAAACAAAGAGCAGCGCAGAAGTGGTAGGCAATCCAACGGGGACTGTGTTTCCTCGTGTTCCAAATGTGAGGACATAAATTACTGGCACTTCGGTTTTGACTAGCAGATCAGGGGTCACTAGTCTGCAGCAGCTGTTGACTGCACACGGCACAGGGACCAAGTCCTGCCAGGCTCGTCCTCATAAACGACGGGTCACTGGGGCACAGTGGCAGCCATCCAGTTAGGCACTCTCTGTGGCCGCCTTTGCAACAGCAGAACTGAACGGCTCTGCCAGACACAGTCTGCCTGAGGAGCCTACGGTGCCTCTCATCTGTCCTCTCTACGGGAAGTTTGCTGAACCCCAGGTACAGTGGCAGTGAGATCCAGGTTTGGAACAAAAGTGGATTCTAAAAATAGGTTTTGCTGGGAAGAACCTCTCAGATTTAATCAAGAAAAGACCAAGTTATGTTGAAAATAGTTCATAAAAAGGAGATTATCCCAGAGCCCACACTTATTTTTATTAAAGCTTTATTGAAGCATAATTTATATACCATAACACTCACCATTAGAAGCGAATGATTCACTGACATAGTCACACCGAGTGTACGGAGCGGCACAGCCATCGCCACCATCCAATCTCCGGCATTTCCTTTCCCAGGAAAACTCCACATACACATCTGCGGCTGGTCCTCACTCCCACCTCCAGCCTCAGGCGACCTCTGGCCTGCTTTCTGTCTACAAAGTGCGCCTTGGAGGCGCCGTCTGTAAATGAAACCATACACCTCGTGCGTCTGACTTCTTCCACGAGGCACATCGTTCCAGAGGGCTGTCCCTGTAGAAGCCCAGTCAGACCTTTGTTCCTTCCGGTCGTTTGGTGGTGTTTCGTCCCAGGCACACGTGACGTCTGTTCTCCTGCTCTCCAGTGGTGGACGCGGGGGTTGGTTTTACTTGGGGCCTTTAGAAATAACGTTGTGTTGTGAATATAACAACACACACTTTGACTCACCTTCTGTAGGCTCCCGGGCCTGGGATAGCACATCATCTGGTACATTTATGCTTAAGTTTTTAAGCAATTGCCAAGCTGTTCCTAGAGGGGCCGTAATGTGTGACGTTCCCGGGAGTCAGACATGGTTTCAGTCTCTTCCCTTCCCCACTGACCCTCATTATTATGCGCCCATGCTCTTCAGCGCTCCTGGTAAAGCGGCATCTCGCCGCCGCTGTGACCCGCGTTTTCCTAGCCGTGAGGCCTGGCGGCCCGTGTGCTCAACAGGCACCCGCGGGCTGTCTTGGTGAAATGTCTATTCGAATCCTTTGCCCATTTTTTAATGGGAGTTCGTTTTCTTCTCTTTATTACAGAATTGTCTGAGTTCTATACATTCTAGATACTAATGTTTTTAACAGATATCTAGGTTTATTTTAAAAACCCGCTGCTTCAGATCGGAGGCAGACAAAAGTAGCATAATTGCCCTGACCACTGAGAGGCGTAAGGCCTCGTAGAGGGCAGAGTAGCGACTTTGGAGCCAGACAGCCCCAGGTTTGCATTTTGTCCTTGCTTAACAACTGCACGTGCCCTGGCGGGGTGGGGGCTTCAAGTCTTCATTTTCTTCTCTTAAAAGAGAATTAATAGCACAAATTTTATGTGAGAGGCGAGTAAGTGCATTCAGGTCAACAACTTACTTTAAAGTGAATAAATAAAAACCAGTCCCTGCTCGCTATGCATTCCGTCTCCTCGGGAGAGAGAGCCATTTAAGTAGAGAATGACATCCCATAGCAGGCGCTGTTTGGGGGGTATTGGCGGGCCCAGGTGACATAAGCAGCAAGAATCTGACTGGTTGTGGCGGAGGCCAGTGCTGGGGGTGGACCAGATGCGAAGCAGTGTGAGTCCCTGGGCAGCAGGAGCCAGGAGGGATGGGCGTCAAGGCTGAAACAGAGCATGTGCTTTCGTTTGTGTCTGGTTACCAAGGAATCTTCAGGGAGAAATTTGTAGGTGAATTTCCTTAGAGAATATTTGCCTCCCACCCACGGACAAAGCAGTGGAGAGTGTCGTGGCAAATAAGGCCCAAATTCCCGAGGACAATTGGTCAGTCACAATAACACTCCCGAGAGATGTGATAAGATTCAGAGTAATTTCTGAAGGACCTGGAAGTACGTAGCGAAAGGGCAAAGTTGCAAATATGTTACATATAGAAAAGAAGCCAGAGCAACCTGGCTCCCACGCATTCTGCCTCATCACAGTGGCGGTGCTGGGGAAGTCTCCGCTCTCTATGGCCGTGAGCGGAGCAGGAGAACACAGCGGTTTGGTCAGGTGAAAGCTGGGAGACTCTGGAAGGCAAATCAACTATTTTCGGGCCGCCTGACAACCACCACGTATTATAAACGAAGCTCCAATCTAGTGAGCTGTGCATGAGTTTGTATTAAATTGATGGCAAGATGAAAGGGTGATATTCCAGACGCCAGGGAAATGCCGGATGCCAAACAATGCCCTTTCTTACTCTGCACCTTTGCGAGGACGGTGCCTTCAAAGTACCCTCAGTCATCGTCAGCTCAGTGTCAGTCTGGCCAGGGCTAACACGAGATGAAATACGGAGAAAAGGACAGAGGGGATTCCTGGCCTCGGAGAGGCTGAGTGAAGGGTGGAGGCGAAAAGCCAGAATCAGACTAAGTTCACTCAGGGTGTGGGACGCTGGCTTGTTCATCTATGAGCTGAGATCTTTCAGAACGCAGTCCCAGAAACGACTCCTACCCGGATCAGCCTTGCTTTCCCTCCGGAAAGTCGGACGCGTGCGTATAAAAGTGGAGTCGACCGTGAAGCCACAGGCAATGTGAGATGTGCAGGGACGTTCAAGGGGGTTACTGTCAATCACTGACAAATGCAAAACCAAAAACATCACTGGTAATGGCCATGTTTGGAAAACACAGACTGTCGGATCTGGACTTCAAACAGGGTCCAAATGAATGTCATTCTCGAGCCCTCTGCTCCCTCCTTCGCAGAGTGACGCGCACAGGAGCATGGCCTACCTGAAGCAGTTTTCATAAAAGCCCAAACTCCGAGCCAGCGCAGGGGAAAGGGAGGCAGGAGAGAATGAGAATCAGAAGTAAGGCAAAAAACAAAAAAAACAAAAAAACAAAAAAAAAGTGGTCAGCAGTGGAGACTGAAAATGGAATCGGCTGGGGGAGGGACCCTGTCCTGGTCTCCGGGGAACTGAGACGTCAACTTCCAACACAGCACGCAGCACAGCTTTGACAATTATCGGTTCAGTTGGTTTTTGCATCAAGGAGGTTCTGCTTTCCCTTGTTTCCATGGAACAAAGGAACTGGATAATTTCTAGAGCTCCATTTGGAGGACACAGACATGACATTTAGATTCAAGCATGCAGGGTATATTAGAAAAAAATAATTGGTACGAAAACCTGTGTTTGAATCGTAAAGGACAGGCGAATTTATGAGATAAATCAGAACAGCTCCCTAAGAGGCACTGTGCACAGGCGGGGAGGCACGGAAATGGCCAGTGTGCCCTTCAAGGTCCCATTCACAGACCTCCCCCGAGATCTGGACCAGAATTAGTCACGCTTCCTGTTCACACTCACTGCCCCCGCTGCAGGAAGGAGGTCACGTTCATTGCATCACCGTTTACTCTCCGTGTTTATGATGTTGGGATGTCCTGGGGGACAAGGTCTAGGTATGACCGAGTTTGCCCCCCTCCTGACCCCTCCGCTCACGAGCACACGCGGTCCTGTAGGTGGCCTGGCTCCGAGACCAGTATTCAGCATGTGGCTCACCTGTGGAATCTAGGCAATGGTGTAGACGTTGAAATTCTGCCTCTGGGCCTGTGAAGTAAGGAAGTAATTCCAGTGGAAGGGTTCCTCTAGGGTAAACTGAGATTGCTGTGAGCTGTCTGTTGGGTGAGATGAAAATACAACTTGAACTTTGGGAAGGAAGGCGAAGCACAGGGGGAGGGCGAGCTTTGGTGGGAGGATAGGGACTGGGGAAAGTCAGGGACAAAGACAGAGCTCTAGGATCCGGGGACTTCCTCCGTCCTCAGGCGTCTCCACCTTCGTCTTTATCGTCCCTCTGGGCCCCTCATCTCTGCATTATTTTTAAATGTCAGCTTTCTTTTCTTAGTCATTGCCTGTGCCAAGAGAAGGTCTCTCAAGAGGAGAAAGAATTGATCTTGCTCACAAATCCCAGCAGAAATATCCCACAATAAGATTCCGGGAGTCTCACTCTGTGTCATGAGCCCTCTTCTTCCCACAGTCAGGGAGTCAGCAGAGAGGGAGGGGGGGAGATTGCAGCAGAGGAGAGCCTGTGCTCCCAGGCACGGGCACAAGCCTCACCCGTAGCAAAGGCTTAGTGACTGCATCCTCTTCCTCACTGTGTCATCTTCATGGACCAGCAGTGCATTCTGGGTAAAGAAGGCTTCTACTCCCTGTCGAAGCGTGCCCAGCAGAATCTGTTCCATGAGGGTCTTGGCCGCAGAGTAAAAAGAAAACCACCTGGATTTTATGGGCCTGTCTTCCCTGTACCAGCAACCTGCACTCCTCACTCCCCACCCAGAAAGGAGTTTGCAAGCGATTGTTCTCCATGCTATAGGATGACCTGGCTACATATCTCCAAGGCCACGGATACAGTACTAGGTGAAGTCACCCGTCCCTCAACAGATCCCTGAAACCTCTGCCTAAACCAGTTCTCTGCTTCCGTTCTCGTCCGGAGTGGCTATGTTCCCCACAGCATCCACGGTGATCTTTTCAGAGTGTACCTACCCATCCCTCTTCCATTGCACGGCCAGAAGAACATGGTCTCAACTGCCCACCATGCTCCGCTGCCTTCCCCATGTGGTGTCTCTCCTGCTGACCCCCATCACTCATGACAGGATGTCCTTCCATCACTGACCTCATGCGTGTTGATTGAGAACCCTGCTTCCTCCCAGTTCAAGGTGTTGACACTGTTTTCTCTCCAGAATGTTCTTCCAGACCTTTGCAGGGATACCTCCTTGGCATTTCTTTAGGGCTCTAACGAAATGCTTCCCCATAACCAGCAGGCTTTCCTAACCTCCTGGGACACGAGAGGACACCCCACCCCACCACCGTTCCCACGGCTAGAACATAAACTGCAAGCAAGCAGGAGCCATAGCTGCCTATTCACTACTTCCTCCCCGGGCGAGGGAGGGATTCGCCTTGCGTGCAGACGGTGGCTGGAGTGCGGTTTGAGTGGGAACAGGGAATCAGCCACTCAGAGTTCGCACAGCCAGTTTCATCCTGAGATGGAGGCACAGTCTCCACCGGGCTTTGTGGGGAAGCAAGACACTCACCAGAGATGATCTGGTGTCATTTGCGCCTACTGAGATCTGAGTGTCATTGTGGAGCAGACGAGTAAGTGGTCACCTAACAAGGTCTCGGGGGAATGAAACCCAGATTGGATGGTTTGAAGAGAGGCAGCGAAGTAAACATCCGGTACAGGATCCTGCCCGGACGTCTCGCTGGGATTTGTACCATGAGGAAAGGACACAAAGGAGAAGACCACTAGGCCCCTGAGACGGGGTAGGGGACGGTTTAAGGCAACCTTGCTCCTTAACTTTCCAGAGATGCAGACGCGGACTGGCCGGAGGACTGCGTGCTTTGTGGGCTGGTAAACACACAGGTGTCCATGGACCTGCTGGGTAACCTCGGTCAGCACCTCTCATCACCGAGCCCCAGAGCTCATCCCTGGGAAATGAGCGTTGGCAGAACGACATGTGAGCCTCCACACGGCCGCACACAGCGTTTCTGAAACGCAGAGGAAGGGTTTAGCACCGAGCAGGATTCCCTCAGGGTCTGGAGGGGGCAACACCGAGAAAATAGTGTTCTCAGTTCCCACAGCAGCCTCTCCGGGCGCCAGTGAGGACGGATGTCACAGAAACCGCGCCGGGGCTGTCCTACTTAGCTGTCAGCGCGGCGGGGGGCAAACGAGGAACAAGCGTTCACAGGAAGCCCCTGTGTGCACGTCTGTCTCATGTCTGTGTATTTTCCATCTCCCATCATGTCAGTGTCAGCTCCTTTGGAAATTAGCACAGAGAAAAGGCAATTTTGTATTAGGACAATTTTCATATTAATGACAGTGTTACTAACACAGCTCCCGAGAATCTCAATGAGGACTGGGGCTGGGAGCCCTTTTGTCTTCTGCGTCGCAGGTATTACAGCCTTCCTGTGGGCTGCACATTCTACCTCAGGCCAAAACGAGACCAGAAAGCAGTCACCAGCCTGGCCGGACACCCTTCCTCGGACAGCTCTCCATGCAGCAACGCGACAATGGCCTCCAGGACGGCGGGGTCCCCCGACCCCGGACGGCAGGTCAGAGTCCCCCAGCCAGTGACCAAGTCTGACGCGCAGAGAGGGGCTGCCTGCTCGGGGAGAACAGCTCTAAGGGGCCGGTCCACGGCACCCGCTGCGGGTGAAGGATGCTCGGTCCTGGGAGCAGGCGGGGCCTTGCAAGGCGACTGACACAAGGGTCTCCATAGCACTGGAATCGCGCTGTGAAACCTTCCCTCACGGGGCCTTTCCTCCTGGCCGTCTGCAGGATGACACTGGACTAGGACTGTGGGGGGTGGGGCATGACGGCCTTGTCGCAACAGGACGTGCCAACCTCCCCTGCTCCCGCTCCTCCGGGGCCACTTCCCAAAACATGTGACATTCAAGGCATGTGATGTTTCTGTGCATTTAGACGATGCTGTTTTATAGAAATAGAGGAAATTTCCCATCTTCTCATCTTCTATGAAAGCCATAAATAGACTTGCTCTCTCCGTGCCTCCCTCTGTCTCTCTGTCTCTCTCTCTCAGGTCACAGAAAAGCAGCCCCCAAGGCAGGCCCACCGAGTGCAAGGCTGGGAGGCTGGAGAGGCGTGGCTGAGTGTGGTGAGCCGGAGGAGAGAGCCCGATCATGCCAGGCCGTGATCCCGAAGCACTCGGGCTGTGAGTTGAGTCTGGGCGGAGACTTGGGGCAGGAGGCAGTGCTCCCTGAGAGGGCACTGGGCTTCCAGCAGATGCACGGCCAGGCGAGCCCTGGACTCGCTGGGGGCAAGCGAGCCACGGCAGGGGCAGGGACAAGTATGTGGAAACGTGTCAAGCCTGAGGAGATGAGATGGCATGGGTGGTGGACAGACCAGGGACTGCCTTTGGCTCCAGAGGAGGATGCAGCCCCTGTCCCAGGGCTCATTACTTTGCTAATTCGGGATCTGCCTACACCCTACATTCCAAACAAGCCCCCCCACCCCCGCCCACCATCAGCGGGGCCCTCAGCGCCGCCCCTGGCTGTCACACTCGTATGATGACACAGCTTTTTGCCTTGGTGACAGTCTCGTTCGTCATCAGTTTCCGTTCCATCTGTGTGTTCTCCGTGTGTCTGTGGGGAAACTCAGAACCCCTTGAGGCCTGAGACGGTGTTAAGAATAGAGTCTGACTCAGTTCTACGTACTCGGCACTTCACGCCGACATCACTGATCACACGTTATGAAGCACAGAAACTGCGCTGACAAATTGAAACAACGGCGGTCACAACCTCGCGTGTTCTGCTTGGCCCACGGGGCAGAGAGTGACTCGCCTGACGGGCCACAAGGACAGAACGACAGGGGGTACTGTCCAGACACTCCGCCCACCCACTCTGCCGGGGGCCTAAAACCACCTGCGTGGCCCACTGGCCACGCATTTGCGCGCCGTTCTGCGCTCTGACGAGAACCACTTAACTTTAACAGAGAACCAGGCTGCCCCATGCCTGTTCAAAAACCAGATGGGGCCCCGAAAGCCGGGACACATTTGTGTCACATGTCCAGGAGGCAGTGTGTGCCTCCCGGCCCGTGGAGCAGGGCTCTGGCCAGAGACCTAGGAGCCAGAGGTGATCTGGGACAAGCCCTCGGAGCCGTGCTGGACAACAGGGCTCATTCCTTCCCCACGCGGCCCAGGACGCAACCCCAGGCAGACCCCGAGGCTGGGAGACACGGGGAGCGTGCGCCTGCCTGGCCAGTGACAGGAGCAGCCGCCAGGCCTGGTGCGGCTGGCCGTGGAGACAATGGCATGAGCCCTGATGCGCAGAGGGAGCAGCCGGGACTGGGCCAGCTCTCAGGCCAGCACGAGAGCTGTATCATCCATGACATACATGACTCTAAAGGCAACCTTTGGTTCTGGGGGACACATGAGGAATGTGATTCCTCTGTAAGGGAAATGCCTTAGAGCATGGGTCCCCAAACCCCGGTACTGGTCCGTGCCTTTCAGGAACCGGGCCGCACAGCAGGTGGTGAGTAGTGGGCCAGCGAGCAAAGCTTCATCTGTACTGACGGCGGCTCCCCATCCATTACATCACAGCCTGAGCTCCGCCTCCCATCAGATCGGTGGTGGCAGTAGATTCTCACAGGAGCAGGAGCCCTACTGTGGGCTGCGCATGCGAGGGATCTGGGTTGCATGCTCCGTATGAGAATCAGATGCTTGGTGCGCTGAGGTGGAGCTGAGGCCGTGATGCTAGCGCTGGGGAGCAGCTGCAATGCAGATCATCAGTAGCCAAGAGGTTGGACTGCACAGAGACCATAATAAATCAATTGCTTGCAAACTCCTATCAAAACCCGACCAGTGAGCGGCAGGTGCCAATTAAGCTGCATCTGGTGGCAGGCTGTAAAGCCACCCCTCCCCCGTCCATGGAAATATCGCCTTCCATGAAACTGGTCCCTGGTGCCAAAAAGGCTGGGCACCGCTGCCTCAGAGTGTGTGCGTGGCGGGTTTCTCTGACAGCGAGCTGTCCCAGTCAGGTGAATTCTGACCGCCTTGGAGTCAAGCCACGCCAGTGTCTGCACGACCCCACAGGCACAGAGCCCGACCTGTTCAGTGGGACCGTAACCACCTCCACCTCCAGCTGCTGAAGGACAGAGCTGCCCGGCCAGTGGTGGGGACGTGCTGGGAGTGTCTGTCAGCCTGCGCCTCAGCTGCTGGGACATCTGCCTCCCAATCGCAGCCACTAAAGGGGTGGCTCCGGTGGTAACTGAGCATGGCCAGAGCTTGGTCTCAGACCAGAACCTAGGGCTGTCCTCATCCAGCCTTCGCCCCCCCGTGTTGCATTGGGCTTATGTGACCTCCTATGTGCTGAGACTCCCGTTGACTGGCTTATCACCCTCACTTACTCGAGATGCGGTTGTGAGCGCACACTATGTATGGTTCAGGTCTCACACTCGGTGTCAGGATACAGAAGTGGAAATAACAGACAAGTTTCTGTTCTTGCTGAATCTACATTCTAATGGGGAAGGCAAAAATGCACCAGATAAGAAACATATGCGGTCTGTTCAGAAAAAGCCCGGCCACTGTTGATATAACGAGAACCATTTGCACGACATCGATGTGACCTGGCAGCCAAGGAGCGTGGACTGGAATGCACATGCGTGAACAAGGACAGCTTCACTGTACTGGCCAGTGGGGGCGGTAGATGCTGTTGAGGGAGCATGTGTACTGGTGGCCGTCACATTGAAAATCACTGAGCGAATACAGCAACAAATCTGCATCAGATTTTGCATTAAACTTGAACTTTCCTCTGTGGAAACTATTCCGATGACTCAGAAGGCCACAGCTGTGGACAACTGATGATTGGCAGCTTCATCACGACAACGCACCTGCTCACGCATCACATCTGGTGCAGAGTTTTTTGGTGAAACATCAAATCACCCAGGTGACTCAGGCCCCCTACAGCCCAGATTTGGTGCCCTGTGACCTCTGGCTTTTCCTAAAACTAAAATCATCTTTGAAAGAGAAGAGGTTTCAGACAATCAGTGAGATTCAGGAAAATACGACAAGGCAGCTGATGGAGATTTTGAGAACTGTGTGAGGTCCCAAGGTCCCTACTTTGAAGGGGACTGAGGTGTTGTTGTCCTGTGTACAGTGTTTCTTGTATCTTGTATCTTCTTCAGTAAATGTCTCTATTTTTCCTAGCACATGGCTGGATACCCTCTGGACAGACCTCATATACCAGGAGTCTTTCAGGTGGAAAAAAACAAAATCGGGAAGAAGAAAGGCAATAATGGGTGTTCCCTGTTAAACAGGGTGTCCGGGGTCTGTCTCGATAATGGGAGCATTTGAGAAAGACGTGGAGGAGGTGCCAGACTGAACTGTGTGTCCGCCCGTGGGTGCAGGGGCAGCAGAAAGAAGGACCAGCACGTACAGCTGGTGTGGGAGAGGCGAGGGTGGGGGCCAGGAGAGGACCTTGGCTGTTGCTCCAGGTAGACAAGAAACCAAGGGAACCGGATGGCAACATGGCCGCTCTGGGGGTTTTCAAAGGTCACTCTGGCTCTGTGATTAAACTCAAGGTGGCGAGGACCCAAAGAGCACTCAGTTGGGATGGACTTAAACTCAGATGCGGGACAATGGATGGAGTCAGGGTTGGAGCAGTAGATGGGTTAGTGACGTTTTGTCCCAGTCCGTTCAACTGGCTGACCTTTAATCCACTGGGGGTGTGCGAAATGCAACCAACTAGTCCTACCATCAGACTGACGTCTTCAAACTGCCACAGTGGAGGGACCAAGTGCTACACCGTGTGGAGCCCGGAGCAACTTGCTTAACCAGGGACAGTGAGAGGCGAGTGAGGGAAAAACCAGAACCGGCTTTCCGAAGGCGGCTTGACCACCACACTGTCTGCCTGCTTCGCAGCAGCAGAGAAGGGGGTGAAGCAAAAGTTTTGAAAAGGCCGAGGAGGAGAAGGCAAGTGTAATTTCGGTCGAACCCCCGATCTAGCTGCACGGCAGGATCCTAGCACTGTGCCTGGCATCAGTGGGGGGGGGAGGATGATAGGTGGTATTTTCACCGAGCACAAGAGAGCGTGAACGAGAGCCTGGGTGACGAGGAGCGAAAACGCAGCGCAGGAACGCAGGCACCTTGCTCAGGACACGGCAGACTCACTGTTGCGCCTGCAATGCTGGATGTGTCCGGGGAAGAGCAGGAGAAAGGGCCAAACATCCAGGTCCAGCCACACTTTTCAAAAAGAAAAAAAAGTCAGCTCTTTGAGTAGCCGGGCTGACCAATGTGTTGAATAAACTGGTTTTGTTAGACACGGTCACTAACATACCCTCCTCTTTAGGACGATTAGGGCTTGACAAGTAATGTGAAATCTTGAGGGTGATATGGGATACTGTAGCAGAGACATCCAAGCTCATGTATCCAAGTAGTGCAGAAAGTCTTTCTAGCTGAAGAAACTGTATTCAAAATTCTTGAAAAGTGAATATAACCACTTAATTTCACTTTACTCCTAAGTCTAGATTTTCACCATTTGTCTGCAAAGAGAATATAAATATAGACACTATCTAAATATATTATATGTACATTATATATTTATTACACATAATATATAATGTTATATATTTGTTATACAAACAAAATATATGTATTACAAAAATCTTGGGGATTCTCCAAAAGCTCTAGTACCACACTGCAATAACACTACAGGATAAAAAATAAAGGGTAAATGGCTTGGTTTTCACAGCTTGCCTGTCCCTCACCAGTTAAGTGACTTAGGCGATTTATTTCAAACCTCTGGGCATCACTTTCTTCATGTGTAAAACCGAGTGGTTTTGAGGGCAAACTGGTTACTGGTGCGAGTGCAGTGTGAAAGCGCTTGCACCTTCACGCCTGCCCCGCACAGCGTGCGCGCGTGTGTTAGGGGTGGGATTGTTACGGCAGCGATGTGACGCCCGGACAGGGCAGCGTTAGCAGACGCGTCAGCCCTCGGGTGGACAGCCCCTGGACTGGGCGGCCCTGCCCAGCGACCAGCACCCTAACTGCAGGAGCAGAGCTGGGATGGGCAGCCTGCCTCTGACCACATCAGTTGGCTGCTATAATCGGGACTGTCTCAAAGGAATGAGGTTGAAAAGTGACCTTGATCTCTGCTATGCTCTGACCCCAGACATGGCGGGAGGTCGGCCAAGCGTCAGAACCTTTAATGTATTTTAACTGTGATCAGTTGTCAGCAAGAATTTGGCACAAAATTACAGTGACTACCAATTATTTGAGAGGCTACTCTGTGATTATAGCATATGAGTTTTAGTCTATTCCACAGCCATAATGATTTATTGGCATATGAGGTCTAGTAAGGGTAAGTAATTAGCCCAAGGAGCGGCTGTCGTTAAGTGTTACACTTAACATCTCTGAGTGTTACACTTGCCCTACAGTTCAGAGGCGTCCAACGTTTCGGCATCTCTGGGCCACGCTGGAAGAAGAGTTGTCTTAGGCCACACATTAAACACACAAACACTAACGAAAACAAAAAAAATCTCATAATGTTGACAAGGGAAGGAGGGGGATTTTGCAGAAAGGAGGAGATGCATCCTTTTTTAATTTTTTTTTACATTTTTATTGTTGTTCAAACACAGTTTTCTGCCTTTTCCCCCCACCTCCACCCACCACCCCAGCCCTCCCCACCTCCCTCCCATTTCCACTCCCTGCTCCCCCCCCATTATTGTCCATGTGTCCTTCGTAATTGTTCCTGCAAACCCTTCACCCTTTTTCCCTATAATCTCCTCCCCTCTCCCCTCTGGTCATTGTCAGTCTGTTCTCTATTTCAGTGTCTTTGGTTATATTTTGCTTGCTTGTTCGTTTTGCTGATTAGATTCCTATTAAAGGTGAGATCGTATGGAACTGGGGAGCATTACGCTAAGTGAAACAAGCCAGGCAGTGAAAGACAAACACCATACTCATTCTAATGGGCACTGTCACGAAGACACCGAAGACCGGCTATACTTATGCTGAGACCCTGTCTCATCCCAGAAGTGAATGCCTTAACACAGGTCTAAGTCTTATGGTCGGCAACGGGCCTCCTATGTTTCCTTACACGATGACCCGTGAAGTGCTCCCCTTTGCATTTCACGAAAATTGAAGTTGCAGAGTTCAGAGATGTTGTGTGACTCACCTACGGTCAGACAAGATGGACGGAGAGGAAGTGGGTCACAACCCTGGGTGTTGAATCAAAATTGACTGTGTCCCATTCATCCCCTTTGCACCAGTCTTACATCAGTCTCATCAACCCTCAGAACCCAGCTGTTCCTTCGTGTCAGCCTGGGGCATTTGGTACCAAATCACCTCAGGCTCCACACTTAGTTTGTCACCCACATAAACGTAAGCCTTTTAGCACTTATTATTCATTATTTCTTGGCATAGGTGACACTGTAGACACGTGCATTTGGGTCCAAGTGTCGGTATTTTCCTTATGAAGAGACTGCAGTGGATTCTTTCCTGTGTCTTGTTATCAACGAACACTTAACAACAGACGCCGTCCAATGCAGTGTCCGGATTCACCAAGCTCAGCGGATGTTCCTGCACCAGCAAATGGAGACCCTGGTATTGCAGGGAGCAGAACCCTGGGTTGCACACAAGTGTGATGCTTTCATTCCTGCTCACACGTGTGTTGGGCTTTGCAAGTTCCCACCAAATGGTGGCTGACACTCCGTTTACTTTATCAGGCCTGATCTTGTCATCTTCTCCAAGAAAAAACACACTTTAACAGGAATTTATACCCGGCAACACTGCGGAACGAGCTCTTTTGACTATGTGTGAGCAGAACACCACGTGAGGATGAAATACAGTGTGCGTACAGCAACTGATCAGTGTTTAGTGTCCATTATCATTAATGGGCCTGTGCTTGGGATTCCCAATGTGGAATCTGCAAAGGATACAAAGTACACAGCAAACAATGGCATTGATCCACGCCCAATCAATCAATCAATCACAGCTGAGAAAGAAGGGCACGAGGGTGCCTGAAATGAGCCTTGTAAACAGAGGCAGTGGTGCCAGTGAGAACTGCGTTACCTGCCGAGTCTTGGGGGACTCCTATCCCTGATTTGGGATGTGCCTCTTTATAGTGTCACTTCCTCAGTTTGTGGTGTGCCTACCCATTCTCAAAAGAGCAGTTCTGACTTAGATGAAATACGAAATAGAGTCAGGATGACAAAGATAATAAGTACTTCTAGTGCTGAGTCTTTCTCATCATGTGGAAATGGGAAGACTTTATTCATACTAAAAACAAAAATAAAAATAAAAACCCTAAGGGCAAAAGCAGCATTTTTCTCACTCTCAACATCGCTCTATGTAGAAAGACAGAGCTCTTGTGGCAATTTTCACGGATGGCCCAACACAGGATGGGATGGGATATTTTGATCATGAATTTTACTTTGAATAGTTCATATTTTACTCATGCAGTTGTATTTAGAAACAAAGTTATTGAAATGATAATATCACTATGTACAATCAAAACATTATTGCTAAATAAAGAGATGACATTTATTTTCTATTTTTTAAAACCTTGCGGGGGAAGCAAACAAATGGGAGCCATCACAGAGCAACCGCAACGAGACACAACCTATTAGCTTGTGAGGAGCACAAACACACCCGTGCTTCGGGAAGCACAGACGCCCCGCCCGCTTAGAGGCGCTGAAGAGAAGATGAGGAAGCGATGAGCGAGCTGGAGGCAATGGGTAAGCAGGGATTGCATGGCAGGAAGCCATCCATATCTGTTTACTCTGTCAGGATAAGGAGTAAATCTGGTGGCTAATTTGTATTCTCCACAGTTAATCCCGGCGTCCCTGCCTGAGTGTTTTTGTTTAGAGTGAGTGTCGCACAGCTGTTTAATGGTGCCATCAAGAATTCAGAAAGTCACGGTCCTGTGCAGACAGAAAGGCCTTGCCGAGGAGGGTGCTGAACCACAGACCGTGGGCCACCGTTACCGTCACCCACCGCACTTCTCCTGGACACCCCCCCTCCCTGCCCCCCCCCCCCGCTCTCTCTCTGCCTTGTGCACACACAGACACACATGTAATTAGACTTCACATTGCCTTCAGTTTTAACAATGACTCTGCTCATATGAAAAGCAAGATACTAGTTTAAAAGGTTAAAGCACTACTTTCTTTTTGCAATTGCAAGCTTCTTTAAAGTGTCATTAAGTTTACTTTAGAACAACGGTCAATATCATTCAACACAGAGATTAGGCAATTTCATATGTAGACAGACCTATACTTACAAATCGCTCTTGGGTAAGTCACAATATCGATGTTATACTTTATATCTACCCATGTACCTATCTTAAAACGGTGATTTAAAAATACTTATTTAAGTACTATTTTATATAGTATTTCTTTCTTCCTAGGTGTCAGAAAGTAACCCTGTCCACCTCGCTGTGTTCTGAAACGCCACATGCCTTGCTTGCTTTTCTGATTTTGCTCTTTACAGACAAGGTCTAACCTTGCCACCTTTTCTAACTTCAAAGGGAAATTGAACCCTTGACTCAGCTTGAGATTAGGACAGGAGAGAGACAAACTGGACTTGTACCTCGGAACTCTTCTTAAACACGGCGGAAATTTGGTCAGTGCCACCGGGGGCTCCGGAGGAGAGTCTCCTCCAGAGTTTGTGCCCCCACCATGCGCCCATTGCAGGGTTGGAGGCTTAGACACTACAGCTGGTTTGCGTGAATTCTTCCCTTTCCTGATCAACTAATGAATAAATTACTGACGGCCTCACTGGCTCTGCAAGTTGAGGACTAAATAATCTAGGGAATGTGGCTGGCTTTTGCTCAGTAGCTACTGCGATTCAAGCTGTGCTTCATAACTGCTCTTGCTTGCAAAGGTGGCTCAAGACCCCTGGGTGTTCACCAGCCCTTTAAGAAGAAGAAAAAAAGTAACCTAGGGAATGATAGAATACCGAATCGAATATTCTCCTTCCTCCCCAAATCAAATATTCCCCCTTACCCCCCCACACAAAAAATCTTGACTAAATTAACTCTATGCAACTTCAGTAAGTTTGCAAAGCTGGTCATCAAGGGTCCGTGCTGTCTTTACATGCAGGAAGTTCCATGTATGATAATAATCCTGTCTTCCTTCTATTCTGACCGTTTCTATGTTCTCAGTTGTTATACCAAATTCAGTAAATATTAAGTGGCCTTCTCTTTGTAAGAAAAAAATTTCAAGTTGTATAGATTCATGTTTTTGCACATATATATACAGGGCCCAGCCCAAATAACATTGCTTTTTTATTACAAAATCATGAGCGTGTATTTCTGCAACATAACTATCACACTCAAGCACACGCTATGATATTTTAGGTGAGACATTCACATTAAAACCATAAATTATTACACCCATATTATTCCCCTGCCAACCACATGCAAGCAGGCCTCACTTCTGCCAGACCCTGTAGTATAGTGTTTATATAAAATAAGGACAGGATCACATATAATTATTATATTCATAATATATCAAACATTGATCAGTCTTTAAATCTGATCAATCATATTGATGTTTTTCTGCTTGACCCAAAACCTTCGGACCCAATCCAGGTGAATGGGACACACCTCCAAACCTCAGCGGGCACATACAGGCAGTGCCGCGGGCAGCAGGAGGGACACAGAATGTCACAGGACAATGTGCAGTCTCTGGGTGCCAAGCACAGGTATTTACAGATGGCTGTGGGGGGTTACACTTCCCAGGACAGGTAAAAATTTTTCCCGTTCTGACTGACTGACAATATGTGAGGGGGGATCAAAAAATAGAATTTATTTATAAAACTTATGTATTTATTCTTACACATTTAAACTTTAGTCACCGTCAAAGCCCTCTCCATTTGAGGCAATGCACCTATTGAGGCATTTTTCCACAGCTCTAGTGTTCGAACTCATCAGTGCTGATGCCTTTCAATGCTTCTGCCGTTTTTTGTTTCACCTTTTTCAAATCAGCAAAAGTTTTTTCTTTGAGGATTGTTTACTCCAGGGAAACAAAAAAGTCACTGGCGGTGAGATCAGATGAATAGGGAGGACAGGGTGTGGGGGTCATATTGTTTTTGGTCAAAAACTGCTGAACACTCAGTGTGGTATAGGCAGGTGTGCTTGTAAATCAGCCATCATGAAATGGGCAAATGCATTGCCTCTTCAAAAATAATTCACTGAAGCTGAACGCAGCCTCTCACAACAACACCAGCTGGTACACTGACCCAGATGGGTTCCTAGAACACTCACCTTATAGGGGCAATCTGTACTACAAACAGCCTGCCATCCAGAAGATAATTCTGGGTGTTTTGGGGGGCCCCCTCATGTAGTTCATCTTCTGAGTTTTTCTTTTATTTTTGGAGAGGAGGTAGTGAAAGGAACATATTTATGAATTGCTCAGTTGTGATAAGAGACAACACATTTCATTCTCTTTGTCTCCAAAATGTGCCTGCAATCAAATAAAAATCTCAGTTGTTTGTTCACGAGGCATTCACAAAGGCCTTCGCAGGAGAAGTCACTGCCGAATGCGGCCTGTAAATGTCAGGAAGGTCGTAAGGTTTTGCGTTGACTCTCACCACGTGTCTTTATTGGTCGCCTGGATCTGTAGTTTCTGGCTGGCGGCGCTACAGAGTTAGCTCCTGATTTACTTTGAGGAACGAGTGATATGTCTTAGAAAATTGCACATCTGAGGCAAATGATGAAGTGTGTAATTAAAAGTGGAGTGACATACTTTGCAGGAAATATTACGTGTTGTAAACGTGTTTGGTACAGAAGGGATTTAAACAACTTTCTTCGCTCCAAAAACGTTCATGTTAGAATTTCGTGTTCTGACCGCAGTGGCTAAAGAAGAGTTTATGTGTTGTTGTCCTCGGTGCTGAAAACAGTCAGCATCTTCTGCCCACTGCCGGTGCACGTCAGGTCGCTGTGGCTTCCTGGTGGACCTGGCCCGTGCATCCGCATGCGATGGCGTGAATAGGCCCAGCGTGCCCTGACCCGCTTCCCTGGCTGCACAGCACGGTGAGCTTCAGGCTTCGGTCGTGTGCACACAAGGCTGAGAGGGCGGAGTCGAACACGTCTTACAGACACACCATTAACACGTGTGCAGCGGCAAATCTGTGTCAGGTGGCCCGTGTTCTCAGGGCCCCATGATTCTCTGACCGACGAACTCTGGCACCTGCCTGAGACCCAGGAAGGGTCTAAGAGGGGGGTGTTCACTGTAGTGTTCGAGGGAAGGGTCTGCCCTTAGTTCAGACATTCCCCACGCAGCCCAACAGCGCACGCCCACCGAGTTGGGAGCCGTGTGGAGAGCCGTCCAAGGGGTCTCACCGAGGAGTGGTCATGAAGGGAAAGAGGGTGAGCCCATGGGGAAAGTTGTGAACTAGAGGTGGATGAAATTATATAATTGTTCTTACCATATTATTTGTATTCACACAGAATCCTAAAGATCATAAATAATCAGATGGTCCTCATTAGCAAAGTCAATTCCCATCTGTGTTCCTTAATGAAAGAATAATAATAAAATTTAAAATACCTTTATTAGAATTAATTAATATTTATATGGCCTTATTACTCTTGACATTTCAAATTCAATAATTAGCAAATATTCATTAAACCCTATTTAACAGACCCAGGCATGATTCTGGTAGAGATGCCACAATTGGATTTGGGGTCCAGCAAAAGAGGCAAAATTAAATATGATTCCATATGGCGTGATGGAGGAGAGAAATGTGAACTGCTATTTAGATTTTCATTAGGGAAACTTTCAAATGGACACAAACACAGAACAGCCTGAGCCCCTAGGTACCCACCATCCAGCCCCTTCTGTTACCAGCAACAGCAAACTCTTGTTTTATTTTTACTTCAACTCTCCCTTCCAACTTTCTTTGCTTCCTTATTTCAGAGAAAATCCTAGACACAATAGCACTTCGTTCATTAAACATTTCGATTTATTTTTCTAAAATATGGTTGTCTTTTTTAAAAAATCACAATACCTACTAAAATATTGTACATCACAAAGCTAATAGCTTTATTTACTTAGTATCAGCTACTATCACATCAATGGTCATATTTCCCTGGTTTCTAAAGTAATATATCATAGTTATTTTGTCCAAGTCAGGTCAAAATTAGTTCCGCACATTACAGGCATTTGCTTGATGAGCCTTCTCCCGGTACTTTATATGAAAAATTTAAAACCACATAGCTAATAAAAAAAATAGAGCCAGCATATTTTCCAACTAGATCTAGTAGTACCATCTCATCTGCATTCTCTCACATCTATTCCTCTACATCTTTATGATTTTGTGAGGCTTTCCAACAACATGTGACCAGAGGCAGGAAGAGGGATTTAGAGACGGGAGCAGCTGGAGAAGTCAACTGAGGTCAGAGCAGGAGGAGCGGGAAGAGCCCTGTTTTCCTGGTTTAAGAAGGATGGAGCATGGCAAATAAATGAGGTGAGCAAGCAAAAGAGATCACATCTTACATCGTGATACATCTTAAGGGGAAAACTTAAGAAGGGAAGTGGAAGTAAGAACAGTTGGCAGGTGGCAAGATTTGCAATTGAAACACAGTGGTCAGTGTAGGAAGACGACATTGGAATCAAGACCTGAAAAAGGTGAAGGAGAAAGCCAGGCAGCCATCGGTGGGGACAAGGGTTCCAAGAGAGGGAACAGTGATAAAGGCCCGGAAGTCACAATACACTGGTATTTGTCTTACCATTTAATAAACCACAATTATGCCAATAATCTGCGGCTCTAACGACAGGAATAATGGCCAATGACATAGAGGAAAGTTGCCTATCATTCGGCTACTGTTAAAAGTCAAATTATTTTCATGTCTTTTCCTTTAGTCTTTTTGCTTTTATGCATAATGTTCACCTGAAACTTAAGTGTGTGAATATGTATTCTATGCATATAAACACACACACAGTTAATTTTGGCTGTTAGTTTATTATCAAAATGTGTATAGTCCACATAGCTATTAATAGTTGACTATCATGATATGAAGTAAAACACTCTGAAATTTTTTTGTAGCAGCTCTGCTGTGGTTAAATATTTAAGTTGTGCATCTCTTTCTTCTTACAAATATAGCAGGAAGAGTCTCTATACATTTGGTTGCTTTTGTTTTTCTTTTTAACAATATTTATATCAGAAACATAAAAAATACACTTGCAGTTGAGCATCGTCACAACTTTCCTCTCTCAGCACCGGATGAAGCTGCACTTCCCACCAACAGCAGGTGGTTGCACCAGCTTCCCAAGGAGGGAAGTAGGAGTTCAGAACCAGAGGAGGCGCTCCAATCACTGAAGTTGTAAGTGGGCATCTGTTGTCTCTTTAATCATTAAAAAGCTTGATGTTGTGCCACGCACTGACTTAATAACCGTGTCTGTGGATACATAAATGGAACGGCCTTATGGTCCCATGAATGTAATTTTTTATTTGAAATATTTCACCCCTGTCACTTGTCTGGAAAACAGGTGGGGGAGCAGACCCACTGCTCACCCTTCACTTTCTTTTTGGAAAGAAGAACAAATGTCTACGATACATATGGCATGTTAAATATATTAAAATATTCAAAAGTTTCCATTTTTCTGATTATAAAAGAAGCATATGTCTAGGTATTATAATACTTTTCTCTTGAAACGTAGACAGTAAGACAATAAAAACGCCTGTGCCTGCGTATGAGCGGGTGACCAGGACAGAACGGGACAGAAGGGTTGTCCCATTCCCCCTCCACCTCCCCTGGGCTCTCCTCGGGGAAAGAACAGCACACACCTGTCCCGGGCGGGGGCTCGAGAAACTGAAGTTTGAGTTAACATCTGGAAAACAAAAAGGAGAATTTACCACGAACAGAACGGGATTTTGGAAGTACAAGGAGAACACAGTGCCCCGCGGGCAGGTCCGGCCCACACAGCCATGTGGCCAACAGGGAAAGGACGGGCCAGTGACCGTGAGCCCAGCAGGTTCTGGGGAAAGGCCTAGAGGATTCCAGTAACTGCCTCACCTCACCTTTTGCCTCCTCAAGTCCCTGACCCACCGCTGGCTGACCTATCGTCTGCCCCCTTCGCCAGGATGCAGACCCTCAGAACAGGGACCCCCTGTGCGTCCCAGGGCCTAGGGAGTGCCTGGCACAGGGTAGGTTCCCACTGTGCTCTGTGGGAATGAGCCAAAGATGACACCTTCCCCGTCTCCGCTTCTGGACGTCGTTCCCCGTCGATGCTTTTCTCAGACATCCCACAGGCCCTGGGTTCTTCCTCGGAGTTCCCTCTAGGGAGCCGCCCGTGACTACGTGCCCACGAGGATTTCACGTGCTGCCTTCAGAGGCATCTGAGCGGGAAGTGGGTCGCTCAGAGCCAAGGGTGCATCTGGTCCCGACGCCCTCGTGCTAATGATTTAAATGGGACCCTCGGTCTGCGTGACCACAGCGCCAGGTGTCACCCGTAGCGGCCTGTGCCTTTCGCTCCAGCAGGGCGGCGCCCACAGGACCTCTGGAAAGCTCTTCGTTTGGAAGCACTTCCCAACTTCTTCACCGAGAGGCAGCTTCGTGGCCTCCTGCACTTTTTAAACAACAGCAACAAAGCGGCAGTTTTGCTCCTGGCCACACGCGAACCATCCCGAACACTGATCCGACTTCAAACGCAGGCAAGGGTGGGCTGTGCGTTTGAAGTCTGGCAGAGAATGCTCACAGACACATCCCAGGAGAGTTCCCTTTCTAAACAGCCATTTGGTAGTGAGCTGTTTCAAATTTTCTTTCATTTCTGTTTTCCTTTTTTTTAAAAAAAATTCAGTCAGTATTCTCCTTCAGTTTTATTTGTGCCTAGTTCATCACTAGGGGGACTTTTGATCTTAAAGTTTTGTGTTTCTCCCTTTATTCCAACCTGCTTTTGTTTTATGCTCTGCTGTCCACGCATTTCTGCTGCTGTGTCCCTAGTGGTTTTACATGTGAGACTCTCCATAATGCGTGCTTAACTGCTCAGCCTTCATTCAGACTTTGGACAAAGTGCTACCCAAGGCCTGGTACAGGGCAGCAGGGAATCACACGTCTGCATTGAGATTTTTAGTACAGTGTGAACGTTAAAAGTAGTTCTTCAACAAGGGAGAGGGCCAGAGGGAAGGGCAAGCCCATGAGATGCCACGCGAGGGTGGATGCAGACACTGGAGAAGGAGCAGGCCGGAGCGAGGGCGTCTGGACGCCGCCTGTGTCCAGGGCACACAGACTGAGGGAGGGAGAGGGCACAGAGCACACTGAGCTTCCATGACACCCACAAGGGCAGCGGCATGGAAGCTTCCGGACGTTTCCACACGTGGAAACAGCCAGATGGACAGTTAGAGTTCACTGTCTTTCACAAGTAGGTATTCAGTCTGGATTTTGGCCCATGAATGTTTACTAAACATGATCTGTCTGGGAAAAAAAAAGTTTTCCCTTCCAAAGTTTATCTCAGAGGACCCTAACGATACCACTCGGACACAGAGAGGATTTCCACGGTATGTAGAGGGCCTGAAGCACGGTACTTTAAATAACCCACGAAATGACACGACTAGTAACTGCTCCATTTAGACTCCCACTTCCAGATGACCTGATTCTAAACCCAGTGCCGTCCCTATTGTCTGCAGCTGCTTTCCCTGCTGGACCCAGAGAGGCCAAAAGAAACAAAAGCAGCTGGGGATCTACTGCTGAGCGCGGCAAAGAAATGCATTTGTAGACAAGAGTCAGGGTAAGCGGTGGCCGTGAAGCAGATACGGAAAATCGACAAGGCAATTTCTGGTTTCAGACTGAAACAGGCATCTCGACACAGAACTTAGAAAGGCCACACGCGCGCACTCCTTATCTGCCCAGGGCTGCTTGGCTGTTCATGACTTAAACGCCTGCCTACCTTCCCGGACGAAGGAAGGCAACAGCTAGAGTCCACAGTAAATGAGGGGAGCTCTTTATGTAACGAGATCAGACATAGTACATCGATGATATATATCATGTACATATATACATATGAATTTAGACACATGATATACATAAATATAAATAGATATTTCTGCGTGCAAGTATGGGCACCACTTTTAAGGGAATTTTTCTGTGCAAACTCTTACCTTTCCAGTGTTTCATCCAAAGCAAAGGTAAGAACATGCCAGAAAACAACAGGCTAGAGAGGTGTATTTCTTTCCATTCTATTTGCACGTTGCATTGTGTTCACTCTTAAGTGTGTGGATATTACAGATAAGCATATAGTAAATATAAATCATAGGACTATGTCTTTCTTTAAAATTGTTTTACATGAGGCCCTTGGAATAAATGCTTTTAAACCTTATTTTCCTGACACACCTGCATTTAGATTAAGCCAGTGCAATGAAGTGCAAACGTTTTCTCTCCTGAACAGCAGCACTTTGGATTGGTGTTTATTCTGGGATCGCACATTCTCCCCTCCCTCCCTCTGAGCTTCCAGACGGCCATGACGAGCCAAGGAGAAAAGGAAACATTTCCTTTTGTGCCATTTTCCTTTACATGCACTTGCAGGTTACATTGTATCCTTGTCCTTTTTAAGAGGGAGGGAAGGCCTCTTCTCCCTGCTGTCAAAATTTCACCCGTCCAAAGTGCGTTTAATCTACAAGTGTTCCTTTCCTAATGGAGTTCAC
This sequence comes from Desmodus rotundus, assembly GCF_022682495.2. Lineage (NCBI taxonomy): Eukaryota > Metazoa > Chordata > Mammalia > Chiroptera > Phyllostomidae > Desmodus > Desmodus rotundus. The sequence goes on along the minus strand of NC_071394.1, from coordinate 133,912,334 downwards.
ACCCCGTCCCTGTCCTAATGAAATACTCTCCGGTCTGTGGTCACTGGGTTCACTTACATTCATCGATGTTGGAGGGGGTAGGGATGGAAAAATGCTTCCCCGCATGTGATCCTCGCTCTTCCAGTTGTTGTGTTCTCAGAGGTTTTCTGCACAACAGCGGAAGGTGTGTCAGATTCTGGAGAACTGTGGGCATCGCTGAGGCTGGCATCACTGAAATCACCAGTAGGAAGCCGTGGCGGAGGAAGAGAAGGTGAGAGTGAGCGAGACCGCACCTCGGGGCCGGACGGGGGCGCTGAGTCCTGTTTCCATCACTGGTGAGCTCTGGGAGTCGGCGCCTGGCCTCCATCCACTGTGAAGCAGGCGTGTGGACCGTGAGTGCACGGAGAACACACAGAGTACCTGACACAATGGTAGCAACAATAATAACGTGAGTTTATCGATATTTTTTTATTGTTTAAATGCTATACTGATGATTTGCCTCACATGTATGCAGCCTCACATACTGTCACCTTCTACCAGGCTCACGGGCTTGGGGGGCCGGCTGGAGTGAAACACAGGCAACTGCCACCTGCAATCCTGTAAGAGGGCCGCGTTCACCTGGCCAATGAGAGAAGCCAGGTGCCAGTCAGCGGAGGCTGTTGGCACAGGAGTCAGTATGCTGTATGACTCTGAGCTTGTCTTTGGCCTACGGGGATCAAATGTTGGTATTTGTCTAACACCAACTCAGTATCACCCATGCTACAACTGGAATTTAAAAATGCCAATTTATAATTACTGTACTTTGCCATGTATAATGCATTTTTTGAGGGAAAAATAAGAATGCACATTATACATGGGTAGTACTAATTCTGTATCTATATACTTTTAATTCTTTTATTTATACTTATGCATTAAAATTGTAACTCTAGAAAGCAATACTGATATCTATATGCAAAATATACCCTGGAATATGATCATCGTTTTTTTCTAAATATAAATAAATAAAGAATGAATTAAAAACTTAAAACAAAAGATTTTCCCCTGAAAGTTTAGGCCAGAAACGTGAGTGCACATTAATACGATACTCTTTGAAACTGTTGCTGTATTTAGTTTCTTTCTACGCCACTCATATGACCCATCAGGCGAAATGTGGCCCCGCTGGTGTAAGGGGGAAAGCAGCTCCGTTTTTATGCTGGGGAAAGAGGAAGACTTGCCGTCCGAGGCCGCTCCTCCAGTGCTGAGTAAGGTGTGCTGTTCACCGGACACCTGGGCCAGGGGTGTGCTGACTCACGGGACCTGACGGAGGAGAGGCCCCGCCTGTCCCTCTGTGAACTGCAAGTCACACCAGTGGCACAGAGAAGCAGGCCCCCACTTCTGTGGGTTCTCTACCATCTGAACAGCAGGGAGGCCGGGCCACATGACCCCCTGATTTAACCACCACACCGACTGCCCAGGTTGTCCCCAGGATGCAGTAAAAGTGTATGAATCAGCCCTGGCTGGGGTGGCTCAGTGGATGGAGCACCGGTCTGAGAACCAAAGGGTCGCGGGTTCGATTCCTAGTCAGGGCACATGCCTGGGTTGCAGGCCAAGTCCCCAGTGAGGGGCATGCAAGAGGCAACCACACACTGATGTTTCTCTCCTTCTCTTTCTCCCTCCCTTCCCCTCTGCCTAAAAATAAAATAAATAAAATCTTTAAAAAACCACTATTAATATAAAAAAGTATATGAATGACTACAAGGAAAACATTAATACAGAAGCAAATCTGAGAGCTTGTGGGTTCAGCCAGAATGGACTTCCCAGCTCATGCCTGCCCCTGAGAACAGCATTCTGATCTGGGCGAGTTTCACACCCTCCTCCCTCCATTGGCCAGGAGGCATGGACACCGATGAGAAAGCAGAGGCCGTGGCGATGGGTCTGTGTGCAGAGCCCAGTACCGAGACGCTTCCCGCATGCAGTCGCACATGGAATTACAATAATTCCAATAAGTGCAGTGATCAGAGATTAATAATAAGGATGTGAATGATGTGCTCTCGAAAACCGCTATTCTTCAACAGCAGGTGCATTTATGTCATCATTTCTGCTGAGTGAGTGGTTTGGAGAAATGCTGATTTCAGTGCTGATGTGCTTGTTGGGAATGAGGCCGGCTGGTTAAACTAAAAACAAAACAAATAATCAAACAGCACAACTGCATGGGGTGTGGAAGGCTCTCTGTTTGCTTGCACGCTGATTTACATGCTGGAGCAAATGGAAAACGCTGAGGATTCAGGCCTCTTAGAGCAGCGCCTTCCTCCTGCAAATACACCACGATTATTTATAGTGATGCGGAGTCAGACATAAATTCCTTGAAATGAAAGTAAGCCTCTGTGGGCTCATTCTCACTGCCGAATTTTACGGGAGGAGCTGAGTTCTCCACTTGGACTGTGGAGCCTGCATTCTAAGGAACCAAATGCATATTTAATGAGCTCCCGCCGCGTGTGGTGCCTGTGTGCGGCGTGCAGAAAGAGAAAGAGACAGGGTCCTGATGCTCCACCGGAGTGATGGCAGGTGCGAACCCGGAACGTGACGTCTCAGGGAGAAGAGTCTTCGGGGTCAGGCGGGTGTTCGAAACCCAGGTTCCCTCTCGCCACAGTCATGCAGGTGAGTGCCTGCAACCTCGTGAGCTTCACACTCCTGTCTTAAGTGGAATCATGAAGCCCAACCTGCCGGATTGACATAAATACCAACAGGTATCTGCCTGAGGCCATCAGCCAAAGCAGTCACCTGTGCTTTGCATACAACCTGTAAATCTCCCCGAATCGACGGGTCCGTGTATCATGGCTGAGCTCTAGAAAGTGTGAGCAGAAGCTAAACCCCTCTGACCTGGAGGCTCCCTGACAGTGTATGCATCCCCCCACCCCCACCGAAGAGAGAGCTGTGGTGGTCTGCAGCGGTGGGCGTCTCGGAGAGCCACCCAGGGACCTGGCAAGGCTCTGCTGAGCTCTCACTGTTCCTGCTCTCAGCCACTCCGAATGAGCAGGACACAGGCCTTCGGGGCGAGTATTTCTATGTGAAGAAGGGGCTCTCTGTGCACCTGCCCTGACTCCGCCCCCTCACTTCACAGTAACTGAGACTGACCACAGAATGTGCCCACAATTGTCATTCGCAGACATATTTAGAAGAAACACTAAAATAGGAATTTGATTTCAAAATACTCATTTGATGCCAATATGGAGTAGAGATAATGAACATCATCAAAATTCAGAGAATTAAGAAATATCACATTGAAGGGGCCATTCTTCACCAGAAACGATGTTTTTGATGAACAACAAGGTTTCCCAAAGGAAGAGAAGGAGATTCCAGATGATACGAAGGGCGCACACCAAGATGCAAAGGTAGAAACCACGGGTGTCCAAGGCGACAGGTCGATCAGAGGGGAGAATTTCTGCAGGTAAACTATACACATGAAAATCTGAATGAGAACCTCGAAGGTCACGTAAGTTTTAAAAGCTAAAGAATGGGAAAACTTAATCCCACTGAAGGTTCATCAGCAGGCACAGAGAGAGGAGACAAGCATGGAGGGGGGCCACTGGGCCGCTTCCTGCGGCATTCACTCTGTGCCAGTTTAGGTGGCAAGGGCGGAAAGAGAAGACACATCTCAGGAGTCACCCAACAGATGTCATTTTCAGGGTGGCATCCAGCTGGAAGTGTCTCAATGCTACCAAGGTGGAATCGCAGCCCAGAAAAGAGAGCAGACAGACTCTGAGTCACCTTCACTAAGGACTCAAATCCAAGAGATCAGAGAGACCTCCGAAGAGGAAGAGAGAATGGCCGAAGTCAAAGACTAGACTGAACAGCTGCAAAGGCCTGGGTCAGGAGTCTCAGAGAAAGAAAAAGGTGGGGCAAGCTCATGGGACAGGTGGGTTTGGACATGTGTCCCTTCCTTACAGGAGGGCGCCTGGCTGTGGTGACTGCCGCCTGCTGGAAGAGGATGTGGTGTCAGAAAACAGGAAAGAGGATGAGGCGTCAGCTGGCCCCCGCGGTGGAACAGCCAGTCCTGGGAGGCCAGGCTGCCCTGGAGAAAGGGCCTCCGAGCCTGATTACTCCCACTAGGCTTCCTGACACCTCGAAACGTCTGCGTAAAGGTGGCACAACGTGCCCCGGTGGGCTTTCCAGAATCAGTCCCAGTTAAATCAAGACAATTAAAGAATATTGTGCAATTAAAAAGAAAGGCATTGGAAAAAAAGTTTCTCAAATTGGAGGGGGTTTTAACCAAAGTCAATCTCCCTCTCTCTCTCTCTCTCTCTCTCTTTCAATTTAGAAACTCAACTGCCTTAAAGAATAAGGAAGTTTACGTTATGTAACAGGAAACTGAAAGGTGGGGAGTGTCTCAGGGTCGATTATTTCAGTGACTAACGGGGCTTGCTCTCTAAACACTCTGCCGCAGGCACTCTCGGCTTCTTCCTAAGGCTGGGGTCTTTGGAGTGTAAGGAGGCTGCCCAAGCACTGCAGTGATGTGCCACCTTGCTCATATCCAGGGGAGACAGATACACCCTACAGAAAATAATTTCAGGGACCACTTTCTCAGTTTTCACAAGGCTGATGTGAAGAGGAGCTATTGATTTATTAGATTATGGGTGCTCTTGGAAATTTGCCCAACCTGGCCGAGAAGGGCCAGCTGGCAGGGGAGACGCTACCCCCGCCAAATCAGGGTGTGTTTGCAGGACAGAAGGTATACATCCAATAGGGCGTCGGTAGTAGCCACCAGATCTAGCTTTTGTAGCTGCACTGCTCAAAAACCACTGGGGATACCCCCCTCTTTATTTACTTTCAAACCTGGAAACATCAGTCTCAATTTGCCACTCACTCATTCAAAGATTGGTGGTTTTTATCATGCACCCTATTTTACTCAGCTGGTCTCAGTAACAGCCCTCGGACATTATTCATCTTGGTTTGCGACGCATTTCCGACACGGCTCCTCCTCGCTCCTCATTTATTAAGCGCAGATGTATGGTGTTGTTTGGTGCAGCTCTTTGCAATTCCATTGGACGGTGTTTGCCTCGAATCATCCTTCTTCATCGAGCTACCTCTGCCCTACACGACGGCCCTGTTCTCACCGTGTACGTTAGCGATGATCGGATAATGGGCTCCATTTCTCCCATCCCCCATGCGTTCAGGAGGCATCCGATATCATTTGCTCCCATCCTCTTTGGGTCCACTCCGAGATTATTCATCTTGATTTCTTTCCTCGCACGGAGAAATTATGGGCTTAATGCCACAATGCTAGCCTTTTCTGTAAGACACCATTTCTAATCAAAATGTGGGCATTTATCCATGAACACTCTTGAGACTTCTCGGCTTCAATTGAGCCAGCGATGCATTTTCATTACATCAGACAAATTCTACAAAAAATACCATAACGTTGAAAAATGGAAATGAAATGAAGTGACAAAGGACATCCTTGGGGTAGACTACTTAAACACTAATTTTAAAAATATTTAGTCTGGATAATTCTCTACGTGATTGCAGCAATATTCGCAGAATCGCTTCTTAATCTTCTACCCCCCAAAAGAAAACAAGATTGAATATTTTATGAGGTTCCACAAATTGTTTACACCTTGGTGGCGGCTCTTGCCTTCAATTCAAAGCATGCACAATTACGAGGCGAAGATTTCCCCCCACACAAGCACTGCACCTTGCCTGCCTCCAGGTTCTCTACAAGATGTTCTGCCCACTTTCAGGGAAAGTGTAACCTGGGAAGGTGCATAGTCGGTGGGTGATTGTGTTATTATTACATGATGGAAAAGCAGTTCACTTACTAGTTAGCGTGCATAGATTCTTCGTTTATACCCAAAGCAGCCCCACCTCCAGCTTGGTATTGCAGTCAGGGATTCAGTTTCAGAGTCTGTTTGGTCCTGTTTTGAAGGGTTTATGTGTTTCTGACAAAAAGAAACCACTGGTGTAAATCCTTTTCTCTCCTTGTATTCTCCATAAAATCCAGTTAAGAATTTAAATCCCTTCTACAAGTGAGTATCATCCAACAGTAACTTCCAATCAGAGCGTCTGGGAATGTTGCAGGACAGGCTGCCAGGCCAGCTCGGTGTTTTGAGACAGATCAGGTCTTCAGATTAGGTAGACTGGTTGGTTTTAGATGTAAGAATTCTGGCAATCCTACTTCAGACGGTGACTGATGCTGCCAAGCCCCGCCTCTCTTAGTGATAAAATGACGTGTGACGCTCACCTGCGGAGAATGGAACGGTGGTGGTGACAGTGAAGCTACTAGATTCACCCCGGGGGCCCTCGTCAGAGCCGGACAAGGGGCGTGATGCTGAGGCGGTAACACCTTTCCTGGCTCATCGAATCTTTGAGACTCTTGCTTTCGTGACTGCTGGGAGCTCACAGACAAAGGGGTACGTCGATACAAGGAACACAAAAATACACACGTTCCAAAACTGCGAATGCACAGTATCTTCTACAGTCTCCTCCCCATGCTCTCTGGCCTCTCTGTAACAAAGTTGCCCCGTTATGTCCTTGAAAAAAAAAAAAAGAAGGAAAAAAAACAATGGAAAGATTTCGGGTGCTCTTAGGAAAAAGCATTGTTTCTTTAACAACGCAGGGTCTCCCACACTGCTGATGAAGCGACAGGTCCAGATCGCAGAGTGCCCTGTATTTCAGGAAGCGCTGCTGTCTCGCCCAAATTCAAACGTCTGTTCACACGGTGCTGATTCTCCATGCCCCTGGGGGCGGGAGGAAAGGTCACAGGGAGAACAGCATGAGGGGGACTCCTAGTCAGCCGGCAGTGCTGAGAATTCAGGCCCAGGTGCATTTTCACACTGTCTAACACGCATGAATCCCTGGTTCACCGTGGGTCGTGAACGAGGAGCCTGGTGCTTTGCGGGAAGGGAAATAAAATGTGGAATACGGGAGAGAGAACTCTCCAGCAGGAAAATCCCCAAGTCCAGCCCCAGGGGATGCAAAGGTTTGTGGCAAAAAGAAAAAAAGGACCCATTAGTGAAAGTGTTCTCACAGTTGGTTGAATTTGAAGAAGTGCCTTTAATTTTCAGATTATGACTTGACTTGACTTTTTTTTATGGGAAAAACTATGACAACAGTTTTGGCATGGTTTTTTCCCAACAGTTTTTACAAACAGACCCTGTCTTAGCTTGGGCTGCTGTAACAGAATGCCACAGCTTGGGTGGCTTTTAAATGACATTTATTTCTCACAGTTCTGGGGCCGGGAGGTCCAAGGTCAAGTTGCAAGCAGATTTGATGCTCCAGGTAGAAGGCCTGCTTCCTGGTTCACAGAAGCCTCTAGGGGGTCTTTTTAATGAAGGCACTAGTCTCTCATTTATGGCTTCTCACCTCCAAGTACCATCAGGTGGGGATGGATCAGAGGTTAAGGTATGAATTTGGGGAACACGACATTTGGTCTGTAGAAGACCCACTTTTAAATATGATTTTAATACCTTATGAAACAGTGTTTGAAACTACTGTAGGAAGACATTAAGATTTTTAAAAATTGATCGTCACCCCTCATGTCAGTATCAGCCCACTGACTTCCTATCGATTTGTAGCTTGGACAGGGACCAGAGGCAGGTGGGGAACTGGACACATTCCCGTGGTCACCACGGCTCATACAATTCTCTTTTCACGTGAGAGCCTCACAGGTTTGCTCCTAGACTTTTCTGAATGACAAACAGTTGTGATGGCCATTAGTGACGATGATTTAATGCATTTCACCCGAATATCTGAAAGCACATTTACAGCTATTGTACCTACTGCAGAGGCCAAGTCAGCTTTAACGGCCTCATAAAATAATGTTTTGTGGAGGCAGATGCACTAAAATTCACAATTCCAGTTTCCTTGTTTTTTAAATGATATATGAAATGTGCCATAAAATGTAATCAGAATGCTATTTTCAGCACTATGTTAATAGTGTGTAATTATGTGTTATGTGGTTTTATAGGGGGACATCTAGACTTGTTAGCAAGATTGTGAGTTCTCCAAAGATAGACCTGGCCGTTTTTCTTTTGCGTCAACCAAAGAATCTACTTCATGGCTGGTGGCCTCCCTGGAGCTCAGAAAACACTTTCTGCATCTGTTTAACAACAAGCTTAACTTTCAGAGCGTCTCATGTTTTCGAAAGATTTGGAATCCTAGATATCACAGACGAATAAAAATAAAGGTTTGATAAGTGTGCGTTTCTATCCCAAAGACGGAAATAGACTGAAAGAGGGTCATAAATGGAGAATCAGTTTCAGTATGATTTTCTAACAGTCCTTGAGGTGTTGGGCATACGTAATGTCACCGTTTTACTGCTAAGTTTTAAAGTGATAAACTGCACAATTCTTATCAATGCATTTCAATACGGGGCCAATAGATGACCTATTAAATGATGTATTTCATAGTTTAATAAATAAAAGGAAGCTCTACTTTCACAGTATCTAATACACTAACACAGCATCAGAAAACTTATTTTTACCACAGGTAGCTTCTGAAACTGTAAAATAGTGAAGACAAATTTATTTTTCACTGTCTTAATTTTTTTTCTCATTTCAAATGTTGTCACTCGAGCCGTCCTATGCACAGAATGGCACTTAATTTTTTTCATATTATGAGACTTTTACTCTTAACCACTGCAGAATCTGCTCTTCAACCAACTTACTCTTAAAATCTAAGCTTTGGGAAAACTTCAATGCCAGTGATGGAATTATTCTATAGATTTATTTCTTAAATGCTTTTCTTTCTTTGCTCTCTCCTTTAAATTACTTTAAAAAGTTTTAAAGCATTTATTATATTACATTTGTATTTCCGATTTTGAAAATGCAACATATATTTTCATAACTGTACTGCTATTGACCCATGAAGAGTCCCTTTCATTTGGGAGTGACTTCCAAAACAACCTAGTGGCTGCTGCAGGTAGTCCGTGGGGCTGCACAGCCTCCTGGCATGTGATCTACCCATTGCGGACGGGCCTGCCTGCACCAGGCCAGGCACAGAGGGCGCTGCGAAGGTGCAGGGCTGCCTAATTCCACGCTCGGTCCATCTGAAGCCCTACGGAAAGTCGTTCGGTGAGTCGGTAAGCATAAAGAAAGCCTTTATCTCTCCTTTCTTTTTGTAAGGTTTTCTAAAATCACCTCTGAGAACAGAAACCCATCCCCCACCACTCGATTTTGTCTTCAGCGTTTGCGAGAGTTCCCCCTCTTCCTCCAAGGTGTCCGGATTGGCCAGGGACTTGGGTCTGCGAGGAAGAAGGGCTTTGCGCCTCCAGGTTTCCTGAGAGACATCTCAGCCCTGCCTCCAACACATGACAGACAGTCTGCGTTCCTGAGTGGTGAGCCTGGCACACCCGATTAGCTGAGCTGTGCTTCTGTCTGTGTCCACGGTTTCAAACTCCGTTTGTCCGATGGCATCCGGGGAAGAGAATGTGTTTTTCTTGAACTTAAGAAATAACTGCATTGCCAGAAAATGTGGAGGGACCCAGTGGGAGCCCCGTGCATGAATTCTGGACAACATATTGGGGAATTTTATGGCCAGAGTCAACTAACATGTCATTTTATGCAGGTAAGCACTTGCAATGCTTATTTGCATTTTGCTCTGAAAAGAAACTGTGGTTTTTTAAAAAGTGAGGCCACAGAAACTTCTTTAACTTACACCTCTAGTGCTTTTATCACTCCTAAATCAGCACTTTTCATTCTATGATGCATTAAATCCTGAAAATTTGTAACCTTTTACTAACAAAACAATTTTTTCTATAGAGTTTTAGGTTTGTTATTTTTCTTTTCTATTTTGAATTATAGTTTGTAAAAAACTTCTGTCATCTCTATAAATCTCGGTGCATGGATAAACTGAAATAGTTCTTAATTTGACAATCATCGATTTACTTCTCAGGGTATAACTAGTACATCAGTTTCTTCTTACCGAATTAGAGTGTGCTTGTCAGGTTCAGACAGCGGCTAAGACAGTTCCCTAAACAGGGTTGCTTCTCTGGGCAGTACGTTAAACATCTTTATAATGTTTTAACACTTCCGGCTTGAACAGGTGTGAGGAACTATACTTGTGCCTTACGTTAATGCGACCCACTGGGGAAAACTCAAATGTATAAAATATTGGGTTGGCCAAAAAGTCCATTTATTTTTTTCCATAAAATAAAGGATGCATTTTTCATTTTCACCAATAACCTTATTGATTTGGATATTTGAGGTACATTGGTTCTCTCCCATGTGGTAGAATGTTGATTGTTCTCAATTAATGCCTTGATTTGATCACCATCAACTTCGACTGGTCCAGCCGACCCTGGAGCGTCATCCGGCAAGAAATCTCCAGCACGAAACTTCAACCACTTTTTACATGTTCACTCAGTCGCAGCACCTTCCCCACACACTGCACTAATTTTATTTTTGCATTTCAGGCGCATTTTTACCTTTCTTGAAGTAATAAAGCAAAATACGCTGAAAATGTTGCCTATTTTCTTCCGTCTTGAACACAAAAACGGCTGCACAAAAAGTCGCCAGTTTTGATGAGTATTTTTTAAATGCACCCTGATGTGACAGCTGTCACCATACAGTCTACCAGCATTGTTTCAAATACCGCCCAAGACAATTAAGCACCACCAGAGCCACCTTACAGAAAAAACAAATGAATATTTTGGTCAACCCAATAAGAAAATCCTTTAGAGAACACTGGAAATAAGGTATAATTTGATTGGTATAAAAATATGGATTTCTCTATAAATAAACCAGTGCATAATGGAATATCTTGGTTGATTTATTATCCACAAGCTACAAATTTACTTGAAGAGACATCAGACAATAGAGAAACTTGAAGCTAAAATGACCAGATCCCATGTCAGCTGTAAGTAATCACAAAGTAAATATAAAACAGCTAGAAAGTCATAAAATTAAAGCAAAATAGATTATGACTTCAATTTTATAGTGAGCTATTCTTTTTGACTCTTTCTGTGAAGTAAAATTTTAGTAATCCCTAATGATTAGTTTTCTCTTGGAAAGAGATTTCTTTAGTCTCAAGAAATAATTTTAGTATTTAGGTTGTTTTAAATGTTGGTTTATTACATTTGTGGGCAGTCCTGAATTGGAATTAGACCTGCTTTGTAAAGAGTTTCATAACATACTTCTCTCAGTTCAGTGTGCTGATTTCAACTGTTGCAGGAAGAGGCCAGTGGTGTGGAATTTTTAGTTTTCAGAAGAGACCTCAGGGACCATTTACCGGGATGGCCTTTGGCAGCAGCAGTCACTGTGGGCCACGGTTAAATGACTTCAGTCACACAGGCAGTAGCCACTGTCTGGCACTCTGGGTGTTTTCTGGCGCTGATTTGTTACTCAAATGTTAGCCAGAAGGGTGGCCTTTAAAGTCCTCTATACAAATGAAAGTTAAAGACACTAGGAAATTAAGGAGAGGGACAGGGGTCTGCATGAGTAATGCACAGTGAGCCACACCTCACACGTGTGGGCAGGTGCATTTGCCTCATCTGCATCGAGAACAGACCCCCGACTTCTGCTCTCAGCTCCTCTTCTGTCCACTAATGTGCCACCTGCCATCCTCTGAGTAACAAGAACTGTCCTGTGTGATGTCCACTTCCCCTCCTGCTTCTCGTTCTCAGTTTGCATCTCACGAACAGATATTCTGGCCAGAAATGGGTTTGGCCGGTGGGTTGGTAACGTCTTCGAAACTAATGGGTCAGGAGCTTCTCATCTGCTGTCCCGTGTGTGGGGTGCACTCTGAGCAAGGCAGACTGGGTCCTCTCCTTGCGAGACACTGGACTAGGGCAAGGGGCGCCCCAAACCAGCGGCTGGCCTTGAACCAGCTGCTTACCAGACCACCCCCAACACTGCCTGAAACAGTGTGTGGCTATTGTCTCTCAGGGTCTGTATGTCGGGAGCCTGAGCAGCAGACCTATAGACACGGTCAGTGTCCACAAACAGGAGGCCAGTCTGTCTCAGGGTCTCTTGCCAGGCCGCAAGGAGAATGCCGCCCAGGGCTGCAGTCCTGTCTGTGGGGTCGGCCTCCAGCATCGCTCATGTGGCCTCAACAAGCCCAGTTCTGCACAGGCTGCTGGACTGAAGAGCCAGCTCACAGCTGGCTCAAGGAAGAAGCTGCAGTCGGCTCCTGGCCATGGGAACCTCTCGACAGGGAAAACCAGAGCATGGTCTCCTGCCTCTGTCCCAGTGAGTAGCAGGAGAGGAAGAGACCAAGACCAAGGCAGAAGTGAGCCTGTCCGCCGCCCTTGGAAGCAGAGCCCTGTCTCTGCCACACCCTGCTTGCTGGAAGAGAGTCAGAGCGCGGTCCAAGGACAGAAGACACTGTGAGCAGGGCCAGAGCGCACTGGGAGTGAGCTCAGAAGCCTCGGGCCTCAGGCTTGTATCGTGCAAATGCGCCACCACGGCTGACTGGAGGTGTGAAAACAGAAACCAGCACCTCGGCCCAGCACGCGGCCGAGCTGAGACGCTGCTCTGTGTCTGTGTGCCATTCAACCAGCCGGCCTGCCACAGTATCATGGGTCCACCAGGAAGGCGGGTCTCAGCTCAGAGGATAAGGGCCCTTACTTTTTGTGGCAGTAAGAGTAGCCGGTGCATCAGTCCTGGCGGGTGTGGCGCAGTGGATTGAGTGCTGGCCTGTGAACCAAAGGGTCGCTGGTTCGATTCCCAGTTGGGGCACATGCGTGGATTGTGGGCCAGGCCCCCAGTAGGGGGCGCACGAGAGGCAACCAGCCATTGATGTTTCTCTCCTTCCCTTCTTTCTAAAAATAAATAAATAAAATCTTAAAAAAAAAAGATTAGCCAAAGCATCCGCGTTTTGGGGCGCTGGCTCATAAGCCCAGTTTGCCTGGAGGATACTACACCTTCCCACGCAGTGACGGCGTTACAGGGGAGGGGCCCTGGACGTAGTGGACCTGAATCTTTTCTTTCTTTTTTTTAGGACAAGAAACATACCCGCTCTTTGCTCCACAGGGCACGCTATCTCTATGCTCCAGGTTGGAAGCAGACTTGTACTCTGCACCTGAGGGAGACTCTATCTTTGTCCTCCAAGGCCGTTCGGTACAGCGACACCCTGCAAAGACTGGCTGGGAACAGAGGGCAGCGGCGTGCCTCTCGCCCATAACAAGTGCAGGAACTTGACTGCCACAGATAATTATTTCTCAGCATACCGGCTCCGACTATCACCAGAGAGTTTTGCAAAGCACTGATCTTGGGGATCTTAAACTCCTCTGCTCACATGTGGCATGACCTAGAGGTTTTAGCTCCTATTCAGCGTGGTTCAGGAGGTTGCCCTGGTACCTCGGAAATCACTGGAGGGCTTGGTACTTTTAAGAGAAAATAGTGGAAGAGAAACCTTTGCTTCAAGTGTGTTTCATTCCCTTTTCTTTAAGAACTAGAGTCTGAGGCACGACCGCATAGCAAAGGTCTTGCTGAAATGTTGACAAGAAGCAGGCAGAATCTCAGGTGCACAGGGGAAAGGTAAGCCACACTAACTGGGGTTAATCCCAGCCAAAGTCTCTTGAAACTTCTTCAAGATCACCTCTACCCAGAACCAGAACGGAAGCTCTCGAAGGTGCGCTCTGTAGGGCTGTCCCTACGGTCTCCTGTTCACAACGTCGAAGAGCCCTGAGATATCACCTCAGCGTCACCTCGCGTCCCACAGAAGAGACACCTGCCGCAGCGTTAGGAGTGAAATGCAAGTTAGCAGGGGAGGAAGACTTTGGAAGCCTGGAGGAGGGACAGACAGTGTGGCCAACTTGTAGGGGCAAGAGAGATCAAGTTAGTAAACTCCAGAAAAAGCACATACAGGCCAAGAGAAATTTCTGGAGAAGTGAAAAATGCAATACGAAAACAAGCAAAATTGTGGAACAGTTTGCATCCTTGTAATCACGCAAGTGAGAGAAACCTCTGAATACAGTAGAAATCTGACTGAGTAGAGTCCAAACTAACTTGAGGCCGTACCGTGGATGCCCACTCATGAGAATGGAGGGGCGCATCATGAAAAGGGAACAAAGAGCAGTCAGAAGCCCTGTGCACGGTGTGAGCAGCGCCGTCTTGGGTGGAAGTCTGGAGGGGAGTCTGAGGGCAGTTCTGAACCAGGGAAGCAACCATGTCTCAAAGGAGAAGAACTTAAGTGAGCTGCTCGGGAGTGAATTTAAGTCGATGCCCTTGAGAGAGATTCCGGGGGTTCCAGACCCATTGCCTCCCCCTCGACACCATCCAACCAGAGTGGGAAGTAAAGGAGGAGGCTGCTCCTCACAGGGTCCCTGCTCTGCTCCCCCATGGTGTCGGGAAGCCCCAGCTGCATGGAAAAGCGGGAAATCACGCACTTAGTGCTTCATGTAAGCCGGACTGGGGCCGGGGCAGGGCCCGCACAGCTTGCTACTGTGTGTATCGTGTGTATCCTCTCCCGAGAGTGTTGAATGTTGACCCCTCTCGCACGTGTACCTGGGGGAAATTCATGCGAAGAAATTCAAATAATACCGATGAAGCAATACCCCGCGGCTACCGCATCCTCATTCCAGCACCACCGGTCCCCAGACACGCATCCTGTCAGTTGGGATGTCATCTCTCCAGATCTGTACAGAGAGGTGAGGTGGTCACATACGTAGATACGGAGATGAGGTCACACAGAACGGGAGTTAGAAACCTATGTCCTGTGGCTCACGTCTCGTCAGCCACCTGTTCGTCGCTCCCTGGGAGCAGGGGGTGTGTTTTACATTTTTTATTGTCACATTTAAATAGTCACATGAGAACACACGTGACAACCTCAATCTCTTCTCTTGGTCTGCAAAGCCTTAAGTATTTACTCTCTGGAGCTGTACGTTTGCCGAAACACCTTCATTTATTTGTAAAGCATGTTTAAAGATCTTGCCGTGAATCTGTCTCATTCTTTTTGGCTGAAAGATGACATTCCACAGTGTGGATTGTTGCTTTGTAAACCAGTTATTTTCTGATAGATATTAAGACGTTGTCCCATTTTTCACACCACAAACAATGCAGAAATACCTACACTCTGGGTGCATGCAGACAAGTGTCTGCCCATGAAAGTTTTCTACTGATTGTACAGATAAGGCACTGACGATTTCTCCACAGATCTGAGCTCCTTTCCCAGTTCCAAAATTTCACCAAAGTCAGATACCCTCGGTTTATCACTTTAAGAGAACCGTCAAATTTCAGGAAGAAATACAACAGTCGTGGGCCCATCATCTTACATTGGCAGATACTACGCATTTTCCCACAGGCAACCAGAAAGGTGCCTGGTGCGTCCAAAATGAAACAAGGGGCATCACAGGTGCATGCAGTGTGGGGGCGTCAGGCGGATTCAGCCTCAGGCATCTGCCTCTGAAAGGAGGGCAGCCTTGTTCGGAGAGCGTTGGGTCGCAGACTCCGCCTCCGGTCCGCAGACCCCGCGGCTCTCCTGTTAGACGCAGAGCTCTGCCGACCAGCACGTGACAGGAACACATCTCCATCTGCTGGGTGTGGGCTGAATGTACTGATGCGTCTTTGCTTGTGACATTGATGTGCGTAAATGTCGGTGGCATTTAATTAACTCAAACCATGGCTTCACGATAGAAAAAATAAGGAAGTTGCGTTATTAAGAATTCTTAGGAACATTTATTTTGATCAACTTCAATATTTTCGGTAATATGTAGGATGTACAGAGTGAATCAGAGAGAGGCATATGCAAAAATAGTGTATTTTAAAAAATAAACTTTGCTTTTAGAACGGTGTGAGTGAAATGGACTTTTTGACTGGCTCACAAGGCGTTGCCCACAGAGTGGCGAAGCGCGCATTTGAAGAACAGATACTGACCACACTTAAGCGGTTTGTGGTCATCTCATGGTCATCACAAGACATGCGACCCAAACATTTTTAAAGCAACTCTAAAGTTCTCGAATTTCAGCATGTATCAGAATCACCTGCCAGACCAGTCAGGCTTAGGAGGCATCCCTTGGCCCCGTTTCTGAATCTGGGATGCGCTGGCTCCCTGCTGGGATGAGTCTGCACCCCGGAACCCCTTCTCACAGGCACATCCACTGTCTGGGGCCTCTCAGACCTCGCAGTTTCTAACAAGTGGCAGCCAGAACCTCCACGGCGACAGGATCGTGACTCACTCCATAGAGATACTTTACTGCGTCAGCCTGGAACCGACTCCGCAGTATCTCTGATGCTTGAATGCTCCCGGACGGGGTGCACTGCAAAACAGCCTCTGTGAGGACTGGAGAAAGGCGGGCAGGCACATCTACCTTCCCAGAGATTTGACCACACCCTGCTGTAGGTAGTACTGTGAAGGGGTTTTTCAGATGTAATTAAACTCATAATTAGCTAATTCTAAAGAGGGACATAATCTTGGGAGGACCTGGCTTAATCCATTGGAAGACCTTAAAAGGGAATTTAGACCTGAGAGACGAAGGAGGAAGGGGGGGCACAGAGAGACAGAGAAAGAAACGCACCACGGAAAGCAGCACAGCCCAGCCAGGTGCTAGTGATCTGTCCTTCTAGGTCTCCCGCCCCAAGGATTTGAACTTGATCATCCATCCCCCACCATCATGAAAGCCCACTTCCTATAGCATCTCATCTCTCTCTCTGTGACAGACCAAGTATGGGACATACTCAGCTCTCGGATTGAACTGTGATGAATTCAATAGTTTGGGGTGGTCTGCCCAAGAATTGTCATCTCCAACCAGTTTTCAAATGATACTAATGCCGCTGGCCTGGGGCTCACCTGGAGAACCACCGCACTGAGGGACAGAAGGCGGGCCGCCACAGACAGATGGCGGAGGAGAGAGCGTGGAACACCACGCAGGACAGAGCTGCCTAAGGACTCAGAATGTTCAGTGACAAAGAAGGTTCCTTGTGCAGGAGTGAAGTTCTCTCCACTGCAAAAGTTCCATGTAAGTTTGGATAATAATAGTATGTATGGTAATAGTGTAAAGAGGACTCCCCACGAGCCAAGCAATCTTCTTAACACATATATTGTCTGTTACAATGTTGTGTATCAAAAATGCTATTAGAGGAATTATTTTATTAGGAACTATTTGAATGAGATTATCTGGAAAACACTTTTCAACTCTGATTCAATGACATAGGAGAAATAGCCAGCTTGACAAATTTTTTCATTTTTTTCTTCTCCCATTCGCAGAATGTACTCTATTGATTACTTGCTTTTGTAATCAGGCTCGGTTTTGCAAACATGAGTACTCAGCCCCCTGGTGACCTGGATAAGTGTTAACATTTTAATTTTTATAATAGCACACTGACAATTTTTCCTATCATGGGACAACTCAAGTGGAGAATTGGTATAATCAAATAACAGACCTCAGTTCCATTTTCTGTATTAACACACATGGATTTGCAAAGACCACCAAGAGCGTATACAGCGCTGCCTGAAGGAGTCTCTGCCATGGGATAGGTGTTTGCAAACTTCATGAGCAGAGAGGAGAAAGGATCTCCAGGACCTAACATGCTATCAGTGAATTACATCACCTTTATCCTCCATCATCATCTGTTCTGCCGGATTTTCTCCCCCTCTGGCTGGGCATCAGGTGTGATGTCTAATAGCTTCAGTACATTAATTTCCAACCACTGACGACTGGTGGCGGGCAGATTAGGTTACTCTGTGGCTATTTATTCGCTCTGTTAATTGTTTGACAAATCATTATTGACTACCGTTCACAGAGTGACAGATGGCCAATAGGATGTGCAGTAGCATCTGCTATACTTTTGTGACTCATGACAGATCATACATTTAAGAAATTAAAATTAAGAAAGAGACTTCCTCTAGGGGATGGATGAGTTGTGTTACTGAATCAAGGTATAAGCAGCCTTAGTGCGAAAATGAGGCCCAGTTTAAACTGAAGTAACGAAGACCCCATTGACCTCCCGCGCTCCCACAGTCAAGGGTCGTCCTCAGAACCTCGCGCTTCCCTGACGCTGAGTGTGTTAGACGAGTGTCGAGCAATCGGCACTGTCACCGCGGCAGAGCGGACCTGGGGAAGACTCCTGTGAGTGGGGGTGCCCCCAGTACAGGGGCTTCAGGGATGCAGTAATGAAAGGGGGGCAGTGTGAACCCATGTTCTCTCCCAGGGCTCACATGCGTATGAAATTGCAATAGGGCAACGGAACATACAGGACAGCATGAGTTTAATTACGTTCACCTTTAAAACTTCAAAAAAGGAGTTTAAACCTCAAAAATTTACGATTCAGAGAATGTTTTCAATTAGAAAATTTAACATGGAAGATCTGAAAGCTGGGAAACTAATCGTAAGAATCACGGCCAATATTATGTAGGAAATTTGGAGCAAAACCTAGAACTTATTTCCCACTGTCCCTCGTCTCTGCTGCTACCTGTCCTGGCCACCTGTGCCTTCCTGTGTTCACCTGAGTGATGCGTACTGCTGGGGGGGAAAATGCCCACCCAATCCCGAGGACTGACCACACTGGAAGCCTACTTCTCGCCTGGCTCCCAGTGCCAGTGCAGACGCTCCCGTTGGAATGTGGTTCCCGTCCACGAGAAGATGCAGGAATCCAGCTTTCGTCAACCCAGGGATCGCTCATTCCCTAGCATTCTAACGACTATGCTGCTCAGGCAGAATAAGGGGAAAGGACAGTGAAGAGGCATTCACACCTTTTAACCTTGTCACAAAAGAGATGACATGTCACTTCCACTCATATTCCATTGGCAAGAACTAGGCATGTGACTCCATGAGGGGCCAAGGAGGCTGGGACATACAGTTCTGCTTGCACATGTCTGAGAGCAGCCTGCATCCCGGTGGGTGGGAAACGACCCCCGACGCAATCATCCAATCATCGCTGGGGAGGTGTCACTCTGTGGCATGAATGGATGAGGACTGCCCTCTGGGGGGAAACTGCTCACCAAGGTGAGGGGTCGTATGTAAGAACTGTGGCTCACGGGCTTTTGGACAAAATTATTCCAGTGACTGTCTCGCTTGGTACTTAAGTTCAGCACGTTTTCTAAGTTCAAGTACGGCTATGTAAGACTTGAACTAGCATTGGTAGAGAATGGCAGCACATACACTGGCTGCAGGAAAGAGGAAATTATTAGAAGGTACCTTTATAATAATCCATATCTGACTATACAATTTGAAACGGAGATAAAAACATCCTTTCCAATGCAGCATCCGTAACATTAACATAGTTACCATTCTAAAGACTGACATTTCCTGGTGTCTAAGAAAATATTTCCAGTTAAATAAGCTTTCAGCAGATACTTTCACTTTTTGGCTGATTCACGCCTTGTGAGACAACTCGCGACACGTGGCTTTCATGCGCAGAGCGGGCTGCCTGGCAGGGCCATGACGGAGGCGGCGGGCACCGATGCAGCCAGTCACCTGCTTACGACTTGGCTCTCAGTCTGCCTCCATCGATACACACCTGAGCCTGGGTCAGCTGGGTTCGCTAAAAAATACGCACTGGAGCCATGGAACTGTAACTGTTTCCCTCCCCTCTAGTCTTACCATTAACACACTCTGGTCATGAAATCCCTGATTAGGAGCAGTTAATTGTGTCATATTATCCTAAATACAGCAAGGAGAAGATCACATCATTTCAATAGAACAATCACATCAGAGCAAAGAGCAAAGATATACGGCGCAATATAACGTATGGGTCTCTCTGACCCTCCAACCACAGTCGCTAATATTGAAAAGCAATACAAGTTAGAAAACCCTGTGACGTGTATATCGGAGAAATAGCTCCTCTCTGCGGGCATCTCAGCATCCTGTTTGCTGTCGCTCCGAAAGCTTCAGCCGAGCCGGGAAAGCGCGAGGAGAGGCTGCTGACAGAATCTCACAACGCACCAGACCCCGGCAAGGTTTCAACTGGTTCAGCATGTTGCCGGCCCCTGCGCTTGAGCGGCGCAGAGAAGGCCACACTGCCTACGCGTTGTACAACCAGTCAGGGCTTTTTCAGTCTGTGGTCTGAGCCCAGCCACATGCTGGTGGAAAGCTTCACGAGGCAGCAGCGTTTCTCCACCATGGAAGGGGCCCAGCATCACCCTGGCATGCCGTGTGGCCCTGAATGTTAGTGTCATCATTATAGTTATCGGTGACACAGGGGAGGAACTGGACCCATACAACATGTCACACAGGCTGTTTATTCTTTCTGAAGTCTTAACATATTTCCAGCTACATACCTAGTTCTGGACAAGATATACAATGTTCTCATGGGCAAATGCTAATTTCTCAGAGACTCCCTTTGTTCCTTTGTCCTGGAGAGTGCCAGCAGCGGCCGTCACGGCACAGGCTGCACGGTGCCTTCCCTCCGCACAGCCGTCCCTGAGCGTGTGAACCGCCGCAGGGCGAGTGGCCGGCACTTCTGCGTTGGGGCCCTTGGAGCGGCTAAGGGCCCAGGTTCTTCCAGGTGAGATGAAGACAATTCCAGGCTCACTACTCGTGTGTGACATCAAAACTAGAACTTCAATCCGACTTTGAATAAAATGAACTTTTGCTTCCCAGTTTCCCATGAAGAATATTTGAAACTACTTTTTGGAATCTGTGTTTCCAGTAGGATGCTGGGTTCTGAGATAATAAAACGTGACCCTTAGCTTGAACACAATTACGACTGGGAAGAGCTATGACACGTGGCTCTTTGTATCATTCAGTCCGATGTCATGTTCTGCCACCCAGTGACCTGGCTGCTCCCCCGGGAGGTGTGCGCAGTGCTACAGACGCAGGAAGTCATGCCGAGACACAGGCGCACGGGAAAGGGGTGGGCCTCACGGGTTTAAATGTAAAGAACGGGCTTGGGTTTGAAGATGAGGAGAAGGGAGAAGCAGAGAGGGAGGTGAGAGGAGGTGGAAAGGACACCTTGATCCAGGCAGACGGAGGCAAAGGCAGGGACATCGGGGTTAGACTGGCCTGTGTGGACTGGCCAGCGAACTAAGCAGGCCAGTGTAGCAGAGCACAAGTTACGGGTGCCTGGATACTTTTCTTACTGATTGGAGACACATGTAGCCGAAGCTGTGACCAACTTAAGAGCCTGAACGTCTCCCCGCGCAATCCGAGGGCCGTCTCCTTTCTGAACTCCGGCTGCCCCTGCTGCGTGTTTAATTAGCTAGTTATTGCGCACGCGCCACATAGAGTTGGCGTCTGAAGTCATGTTTTCATCGGACTCCATGCTCTGTGCGGATACTGGTTTTGACTTATTCTTCCCAAATAGTCACCCCTGTTACACGTTTGTCCCTCCAAAGAAGTGGCAGTTCTAACCGCTAGTGCTTCTGGTGGGGTCTCATTTGGAGAGGAGGCCCTTAAAGGGGTAATTACATTGAAATGAGGTCACGGGGGGGTGAGTCCTAATCCCGTGTGACTGGTGTCCTTGTAAAAAGAGGACACCTGGACAAGGAGAGGGGGACACAGAGAAGGAGGATGTGAGGAGCCCAGGAGGGGGTCCCAGGCCCTCAGAAGGAAGCAACCCTGCCAACACCTGGGCTTCCGGGAGCCCCGCCTCCAGAGCCCGGAGACGGCGCACCCCATGGCCCAAGCTCTGCTGTGGCGGTCCTTAGGGAACTGGCACAGCCTCCGAAACAGCCGGAAAGTCCTGCGGAAACGTCTGGCCGTGCAAAACAAAGCAAGTCACACAAGGCTTCGTTGAAGGTCCTGGATTCCTAAGCACGCCAGAGAATTACTCACCCTCTGCCACAGCGGGAAGGCCCCGTGCTGGGAGACCTGGACCATGGGCCTGGGGGTGACTTTGCTGTCAGAGGCCTGGCCCCGGGACGCCCATGCTGACTCTCACCTGTAGGGGTGTCTGAGAGGGGGTCTGCAGGGGAGGTGGGCAGTGGACCCAGCAGAGCAGACTGCCCTCCCCGTGTGGGTGGGCAGCATCCAAGTCCAGAGGCCGGAGCAGACCAGAGGCAGAAAAGAGGAACCCATCCCTCCCCCCACCCACCGCCTACGGGCGCTGGGGCATTTCCTCTCACTCTCCCAGGACCTCGGTCTGGGGTTTGCACCACGGCTCCCTGGGTCCCAGGCCTCCAGACTCAGGCAGAAGTGTCACCACCGGCCTTCCTGGTCTCCAGCTCCCGGAGGGACTCAGCCTTCGTGACCACTTGAGATAGTTCCTCACATTCCACCCACCCTCTCGTACAACAGGTGATACACAGGGAAAGCGTCACCGTTTCAAATACACCTCATGCTCATAACGGAGGTTTCGTAATTATCTGCAAGGCTATTCGCCAGTCAGTTGCCAGGTTTCAATCTCTCAGTTACCCCAGGCATGAATTACGCACCAATCCTCCAGCACTGGTGATTTCTCCTGCCTCCCAGCACACATTGCTCCTCACTCTCTGCTCTAGCAGCTCTCCGTGCTTCGGAATGCCGGCTCATTTGAAGACCAGCCTGCACAAACACTCAGAGGGCCAAAGGGGTGCTCTGGAAGTCAGGGGTGTGTCCCCCGTGCTCCTCTCCCTGGTAAACAGGAGCAGGGAACGCCTGTGCTCACCTGCGCTCAACTGCCAGTCCAGTGGGTTTCCTCTCGTTTCCTGCAGTGTCCGGGGCAGCATATCCCGACAGCTGACAGAGGCCGGCCCACAAGGACACACTGTCCCGCAAGCTGATCCACAGGGTTAGGAGACCCTGTCTGGGTCCCCTCTCCACTCTCACCAGCCCTTGTCTCCTTGGTGACTGCCCATGTCTGGGGCTTCCTCTGACTTCCAAGCCCTCATCTTTCATGCTCACAAGGATGACCGACTCAGGTGGGGTACAACTGTAATCTCTCTCCTAAGACTTCTTGGAATTTGGACTCAGTAGATGAATCCAACTTTGCAGGTGCTCGGATCTTACAATATATGTGACTTCAGAACCTGTGTGTGGACAGGTTTTTTGGCTTAGGAACTGGGTAGCAGATGGGGCACGAGACCAGGTAAGAGAAAAAGGAAACACGCACTTAGAAAGGAGAGACCGCTTGCCAAGCTCCCCAAGCCCTAGCTCCGCTCCTTTCAGAGGCCCTGTGGAAACGTTAGCTCCTTGCAGGAACCGTGGCCGTAGATAGGTGCCAGCTGTCTCGCGCTGCCCCTTTGGTTTGTCCTGACTCTGTCTCCACTCGCCGTAGACCCGCGGGCATCAGCACTAGACACCGATGGCTGGTATTTAGGATTCCATTCCCAGCATTTGAAGACTTTCAATGTCACATTTGCAAGCACAATTATTTCAACTGCTTAACCTCACCTGTAATGCCTTTATGACCTGCCGACAGGTACAGATATCACTCGTATGGACAAAAAGAGTGCAACACCTGGTAACTGAGAGAAAACAACTGCATTCGGCGGCTGCCCTTCAAATTTCACACACTCCAATGAAACCAAAACGCTACCTTCCTGCCACCCCCCAGGCACCGGCCCCACGGACCCCTCCGTGCATACCTTGGCCTCTGCATTCAGCGAGCCGACAGGGGCCCTGCCCCCTCTGAGCTCTGAGCGGGAGGGCTGCTCCCAAAGCTCGGGTCCCATTCCCACTCAGTGGGGGTAGGGCCAGCTTAAAGAAGCCGAACATTCCAGCTATGTGCCATCCATACATTTTGCATCACTAGGGGGTAAACCTAGGGGACCCTGTCCTGGCCAACAGCCCCCAAGATGAAATCTGCTAGGAAAGGGCGTTCTCCGTGGCAACGCTAACAAGCATGAGAGGCATCCCTTCCCCGTACCCCTGCTTCACCTGTAGAATCCAAACTCTATGGCACCTTGGCTGCTGCCAGCTCACCCATCTCAGGGGACGTCCATGCAGCGTCCTGCCCTTACTCAGCCGCTTGACCGAGTCAGGTAGCAATTCAGAAGCTACCTGCCTCCAGATCTCCTGTGACACAGGAACACTGGATCCCAATTTCAAACTCACTTTTACCTAGACAAACCCATGCTAACTGACACTGGGCCCCTGGAGCACTATTTGCACCTTCACATGATCAGCCCTCTATACCTTGAAGTTATTTACTCATAGCCTGGTGCCTTAAGGGTAATGAAGGGATTGTTCTCCCCATGTTCAACGGGGGCCCTGAAGCGGGAGGCTGAAGGTGTCCAGCTGGCAAGGGGTGGTGCAGACTTAAGCTCACAGGGTCCTGGTAGTGTGGCTTCTCCTGGACACACGGCCAGCAGCTAGCAATGTTCAACAAGGCTGTATGGCCATGGGTGCCTCTCTCACAAACAGGGTTCTCTACCAGAAAGCAAGGCTTACGCGAATGTCCACTGGTGGGCAACTTCGTGACTTCCGTCGCAGGTGTGCCTGGCCGCACGTGAACGGCTCACCCATGATGGTGGACATAGCGTTCCCCAGCATGCATGAGAACCAGCACCGCTTAGCATTCGTGTGCACAGACCTGGGTTAGAGTGCTCTGGCCCCACACTGACTGTCTGTGGCCCAAGTCAAGGTGAAGCACACTTGGTTTGAAACGAGCCGTTCTCTCAAGCCTACTCCGTTACCTCACAGCCACTGCTGTAAGGGAAGAACTGGTGCCCTGTAACCTGTGTACAAAGCCTGCCTGGTCCGTGCCCTAGGCAGAGGAGACTGTTAAATGCGCTTAAATGAATGAAATGCGACAGGTAACAATCACCTACTTTCTTTCGTTTAGATCAGTACTGTATCACGAGTTCCCCGAAGAGAGTGTAAAATGGCAAGTTCTGGACCCTGGGTGGCCATGGGCCCTGACCTCGCCTTCGCACCAGCTCTCACCCGAGTCTCCCGTGTCGTAGGGAGACCATCGTTAGCCACAATCTCTATCAGAGGCTCAAAAACACAAGAGTGCCAGAGCTTCGACGGGCTTCCAATTGTGTCAAAATGTACAGCTGCCCGTAGCACGGTTCCTTTCAGGTCTTAATCCCGGGGCTCTGTTTTCGTGCCATATTAACCTCCCATAGCTCATCCTGGCAAGATTCTTTATTGTGTCTCTTAATATGCATTTTTTATGGCCACAGTTCCTTTCAGAGGCGTATTTGCTCAATGAGACATAAGAACCCAGCTCTTTCAAGGAAAAAGCAAATTAAAAAGTTATTAAAGCATGTATCGCCTCGTGACAAGCCCCTCTGGATCCATTTGAGCTTATGGCCATGGCGAATCTTCAGGAAGGTTTTTATTTCACAAACCACTGAGCCCTTCCAAGCCACATGCTGTTAGGTAATTAGGGGCTATATTATGTGTGATAGAAGCCCAGTGCTGAAGCAAACGCTGAGAGATGCTAATACAGACAACCAGCTGTTGTTTTCCTGCCTCTGAACCGGCTGACTTAAACTAGTTTGCCATCCAAATTTATTTTGAGCCAAACCCTTCCCCCTGCAGGGATATGATGGCAAACTAAAGCCTGTGCCGTCCTGGTGGTATCGCCATAGCAATTGCGGCATCTGCGTGGGCTTTCCCGTTCGCCACGTCCTGCTGTGTCCTTGGTCGTATTTAATTCTCACGACGCCACTGTGAAGTGGAAAACGTGGCCTCGCTGTAGAGGCGCAACAGATGTATATGGCTTTGTGGGGCTCATGCAAGGGTCAGTGTTGGAGCCTGAACTCTCTGGCTCCCCCATGGGCCTCCATTGCAGTCATCGGGCATCATCGGAGCTTATTTTGAAACATGTGAAAGGGCCGACCGGATCTTTCTTCTCTCACGTCCGCTGTGCTGGGGCTTCCAGGCTCACCTCTGGTCAGGCATTTGAGTAACTCCAGCTGGCACTCACCCTCCAGCCACTCCGACTGAGACCACTGGTCCAATAACCCACTGACCACTGGGTCAGTAAAGTTAATTGGCTAATTCCAAACAGCCATCCCTGCTGAGCCACCAAGAACAGAAGGATCTCAGGGCCTAATCCCTATGAGAAACTTCAAAACTAGGCAACGTGGCTATTTTGGCGCTCTGTCCCTGGGTGCCTGCCTCCCCACCACAGATCAGTGGCTTTGCAGCTGGGTGGTATTCAGGACCAGGTTTTACCTGATGAAAGCCCATCCCGGAACTTTTTTTAAACACATATCCTTTTTAAATTTTTTTAAAAGATTTTATTTATTTTTAAAGAGAGGGGAAGGGAGAAAGAGAGGGAGAGAAACATCAACATGCGGTTGCCCCTCGTGTGCCCCCTACTGGGGACCTGGCCTGAAACCCAGGCATGTGCCCTGACTGGGAATCCAAAGGGGAACCCTTTGCTTCACAGTCTGGCATTCTATCCACTGAGCCACACCAGCCAGGGCACATCCTGAAACTATCTAAATATCACCCAGCCTGCAGTTTTGTTCCTCTGTAGGAAAGTCTCTCAACTTTATTAATCTTGATGTTGCTTTGGAAGGCAGGCCTGCTGGTCTGGCAGCAGGCTTCCTGGCAGCTGGGACACTACGTATAACCCTAACCTCCATGTCCTGAAGGCAACCTTGGACTTCATCGATTGCTTCTCACCAGCCATCCTTCAGTTGTCCCATCCAATAGTGGTGAACAGTTTTGGCATCTTCATTTTTCATATAACACGTTCACAGATGAAGCCTGTGTGAAGCCTGTATGAAGCCCCTGGACTGAAGTTTTCAGCATTCCCGGGGCTTCCTCCACGCTGGTCAGGAACAGAAAGGCTGCTGTTTCTACACGGCTCTCGCCCTGCCGCACTTCTGGACAGCGGATGTCAAGGCGAGTACCGCAGGCAATGCTGAGAGACACACCTGCAATGAAATGGACTCCTTTGGTCCTAGGCTGGATGTTCCTCTCCTTCCTCTTCCTCCCTTTTATCCTTTCTGATGCTGCCACTGACGTTGCACAGAAATCTGAGAAGAACGGCATTCCTTCCAGAGGAAACTTAGTTCACTTAAATAATCTTTGTTCCCAGTTTAAGATTATAAGCTAAGGCAACGTGATTGAATAAACCAAAATGCTTCTCTCCCTATACACTGTACATGGCTTCATGAGTATTTCAAAGATCCAGTGTCTTCTTTCTTTTTCTAGCTTTTCACAATTTTCCCCCTTAAGCTTGGCGTGTATTCTCTAGAAGAAATTAAAAGGTAACTGGAGATACGTAGGGAAGCTTGGAGAGAAGGAGTTGAGTTTGCAAAATTAAAGTGAGCTAATGAGCAGAGAGCCAGTGTCCTGAATTCACTGCCCGCAGAGGTACAGCCACGGGGCCTCCTCTCTGTTCCAGAACACGCCTGGCCACTTCACACTGGCAAACCTTCATACCCTCCAGCCTCGTACCTGGAGTTTGTTCCCAGCATCATGGTGTGAATGGCTCCTTCTCAAACATAAGGGCCGAACTCAAATGCCATCTACTCAGGGACGTCTTTCACTGATCACGGCTACGCAGGTCCCTCTGTTATCTTCTGCTACTGTAGTCCATCTGTCATTCTCGCAATCGTTTTTGTTTTTACTGGATTTGTCTTTCTTCCCTCCCCCAAGTGTATCTTCACGCGCCTAGAGATTTTGTTTATCAGTTGCCATTTTACTCTCAGCAACTGAAATGGGGACTGGCGCGCTGCAGGGACAGGAACTGTGTGCGGACTGAGTGAGTGACGTGCTCCCTCATAAGGATTCTGAGTGGCTGGCACTGCCGGTGGGGAGCTGAGCTGGGGAACACACACCCATGTGACACCCCAAAGCTGTGCGCGCACCTGCTTCAGCTTTTTGCTAAGGTTTATTGAGGCATCATTAACAAACACCAAAGGGTTTTGCATCCAAAGCATGCAATTCGACAAGTCCTGACACGTGGGTACAGAGCTAACCCATCATGTCGTGGAGGGAGTGAAGAGGACAGTCCCCCCATTGCCACTCTTCTGCCACCTCTCCCTTGCCCTCCCCACACAGCAGACAAAAGCTCTGCTGGGTTTTCGGTCACTAAAATTAGTGTCCATTTCTAGCATTTCGCGAGCGGGACAATGAGGCTGGAGGGTTTTCTGGCCTGGTGCTCACTGCCAACGCAGGCATTCTGAAATCCATCGTGCTGTTTCCTCTGCCCACGGTCTGTCTGCATTGGCTGCCGAGTGATTTCCCATCCCACGGCTTCTCTGCCCGTTTACTGATGGGGGAGGTTTGGGTTGTTGCCCACCCAGATAAACAGGTTTGGACTGATTTTGATTTTTACAATCATTATCAAAGAACCTTCATCATCCCAGGTAGTATTCTTCATCCTGGAATCACCAGTCTGATGTTAATACAGACCTTCCCATTTTATATTGGGGAAGGCAGGGACGGTATCTGGTTTTCCGTATTAACCAATCCATGCATTTCCGTTTACATGAGTTTAAAACAGTGCTTCCACTTTTAGCCAAAGTGCATTTACTCTTCTCCTGAAAAGCATTTACAGACGGGACGAAACGTGAAGAGGTCACGTCCAGCATTGAGCATTATGCAGTGCAGGACAGCAGCCCTCAGCGGGAGGAGACCAGGGAGGCGAGCCCTGAACTGTAGCAGCTTCCTGCGTACTGAGCGCTCCCCCAGGCCGAGGGAGCCGAGCGGAAGTCTGAGGAGGCCAAGTGAGAGACGAATAGATTGACGATGCTGTAGATACAGGAACAGACAGTACTTAACATAAAACAGAAAGGACCAAAACCTAAAAACCAAGTAAACAGACCACCACTGAGATGCCGGGTAACTTTAAGTGGCCTAACATGGTCCTGAAAGAGGATAAAGAGAGCAGACAACAGGGGGGGAAAAGTATGTTGAAGATTAATGGATGAATTTTTTAAAACTTAATGAAAACTTAAAACAGATCTAAGGTCATAACAAACCCCAAACACAAGATACATGAAGAAAACTTCACCGAGGCACATCAAAATCAAATTTCAGGAGGCCAATGATCAAGAGATTATCTTATTAGCAGTCTGAGAAAAAGAAAAGACCTCACAGCAAAGGAGAAAGATGAGAAAGATACGAAAGGCAGAAAGTTCTCATAAGACAAAGCAAGACAGAGACAGTGGAACAACATTCTCCAGCTGCTGAAAGTCAAGTCCGTCAACCTGGAATCCTACACCGAGCAGAAGACCCTGCAGTAGTGAAGACGAAGTACAGACCCCCCAGGCGCAGGTGCGCACAGAGCAGTAACCGCCAGCAGACTGCACTGGGGAGAGCGCTACAGTCAGTCCCGGGGCCAGAAGGAAAGTGACACTAACGGACTCCTCTCGGAGCTTCTCACAGGACTGACGGTGGGCGTGGACACAATGTGTGCCCCGGACAGTCTCCATCGAGTCACACTAAATGAGGTAACGTTCCCCCGGGTGTACAAACACCTTCGGGAGGCTACTCAATAGCTTCTGTAAGCAAATGAGATTCACTGCTGAAAGTCCTTTGTCATCCTTTCCTCATATGTAGCGGGGAGGGGGCGGGAGAAGAGGCGATCCTCGTCACTGACGACAAGTGACTGGAGCAGCCAGTAGCACTGCAGGGAACTGGCTGAAGGGACACCTTAGCCTTTCCTGAGAAATGATGCAGGCGAACGCATCAGAACGGACCCACCATGTTCACACTCCCTCGCAGCAGGGGCGGCACTGTCGCAGCAGAGAATTCACTCTCCACCTGGCGTCTATCATCTCGCGTAAGATCATAGATGGGGTACTACTGTTTTCCCGTTACAGTAGAGTAAACAGACACAGCCTGCTGAGGCTTAAATGCAGGACATTCCAGAAACCTCAGAAACAGCTGGTGAGGAAAGGGAGGAGTGAACAAGCCACTCCGTGGTTGCTTCTTGTGTGGGCCCTGACCAGAGACCACACCTGCAACCTGCGCTTATGGGGACAGCGCTCTTACCCACTGCGCTGCCGCCAGGGCCACCTCTGCCTTTCAGGTGTCATGCAAAATACTCCCTTTGGCCCGTGCTAACCAAATGCTACAGATATATGCACCCATCACAGGATGCTAGAGTATTCATTGCCACATGCAAATAGGTATCTTTGAAAGCTGAAGGCTCAAGGATTCCAAGTATAAACATATGTATCAAAGCTTAAATTCTATAAATTATAAAGATATCAAGGTATAGATATAAAAACTAAAAAAAATTGTTTTAAATGTAGGAAGAGAAAAAATCTCCCCCCCCCACACGTACACATTATGGTTGATTATAGAAATAAAATACATGGGGGAGAGGGTGGGCACTAAACCCATTCTGACCAGAGGTGAAGGGTGGGTTTCTCAGCTCTCGTTCTGATGACTTGGGTGATTTTAGGCAAGCGACTTGACCTCTGCAAACTCAGTGTGCACGTACCTAGAACGACAATAGCACACCTTGCTCAGGTGTGCAAGAGTGAACAGATGCTGTGCAATGCAGGGAGCGGCACAGACACAGAGCTAACATAACTGGGGAGGGGTGATGCTCGGCCACGGTCCCGGGTCAGTCATGGCTGAACGAAACTCAGCGTGGCACACTGAGTGGTGGCGGGGCTCCCAGCACCTGTTCAGACCACAGAGCAGGGCTCAGTGGGAAGAAGGAGTTGCTGAGACAGCTCCTGGGTGGGGGTGTCAGAAACCCGCTCCCTCTGGAGGAGCAGTGGAGAGAATGCGGCTGCGGCCAGGCCACAAGAGGGGCCCCAGGGCCTCCTGGAAAACCATCCTCCTCAAGCTCCATGTCAGTGCTGAGTGTCTGTTCTGATTTTGAAGCTGTAGATTAATCCCTATAGTTTGGGCACGAGAAACACCTCCCGTATGGCAGCTCCCAGGACAGACGTAAAGGGAACAGGTTGGAGGCTGGCTGCGTGGAGCCTGAGGCTCTGGGAAGGGCTTCTGCATCTGCGGAGGAGCGATGAGTGTCTGTGTCTTTAAATCCAGCCCTTCCCTCGAGACCTCCTGTGGGGCTGGCAGCACAAATGACACCGTTTTGTTTACTTAGTTTTTGAATGCACGTTTCTTCTCCTAGAAATAACTATATAATGTCCAGGCAATCGTAACTTACCATGAAAAGCCTCATGAGGCAGTGAACCATCTGAGAACTCTTTTGGCGTTTGTTATAATTTACTTTAATCATAAGCTTTTGGTGGATTGTATAGGTAGAAGCATGAGTTTTTCAAAATCTAATATATTTAGAACGCTTAATTGAAGCTCAACCTTTATTTTGTTCAACACATGTTGTCTCCAGCTAACAGTTCGGGGGAAAGAAGTCCCCTAGGTCAAGGTCTTAGATTTAGTTGCTTGTGCTCCTTTAAAGCTGGCAAAATTAATGTTCTGAAATGAATTGATATAACAGGAAATCAACAGGGTAAAGAATAATTTTTGATGGTTTTTTTCTTGGCATTGCAATTATATCCAGTACACTTGAAGGAATAAACAAATAGTTCAAACAAAGCCATTAATTCCTCCCTATCTACACAATTTTAATTAGAAACATTTGATCAGACTTGGCTAAATTCCTCAAGAAGATTGCAGATTGCATATTGAAGCTACTGGCACACAAGGAAATGTATTTTTCATCAATTACAAGTGCACTAAATAGCTGCCATTGCTGTGAGTATTTCACGGAGAACATTCTTGTCAAAATTATCTTTTATCACTAAATTTATTGGAAAACAAAGTTCTCTCAGGGTTTATTAGTTATTAAGCTTTTGCTGTTTTAATTGTTATAATAAATAAGATGCCTTTTTAATATATTCACTGCATTTTATATGATGCCATTTTTTTATGGCACGCAGTAAATGTGTTTGATGTTCCTGATACTTCTTCACCACTGAGGTTTTTTTTTTTTTTTACCTTTTATTACCTCGAGCATTTCTGCCATGAATTAAAGTGACATGCAAATCTGCAGACTCATTTAGTTGAAGCAAAATTGCAAAACTGTTGAATTCATAAGCCTTTCATCTTTGGGGGTACACTGACCACTTTCAATAAATTTGACAGAACTCAACAAATTGTTTGAAGTATTTCTCTTCTATTTTTGTTACTCCACCATTTCTGTGTAAAAAAAATATGCAAACATAATAGTTTCTCAACTTAATGTTTAAAATAATGAAGACTATTTCCACCGGTTACTTCAGTTAAGCTTTATTTGAAGTAACTGTACCAGGCTTCCTACCTAAAGGAACTTTATGTTACCTAATTATTCCTAAGAGTTAAGTTCCCTGTGTGACTCACAAAACACATACTAACAAATCCTGCAGTATGGTCACAATGGAAACTTAAACTCCACCTTTAACAATCACACATCATCACAGCAGCCTTGTTCTCAGAGTCATGGAAAAGACACTTGAATTTAACCAGAGAACTTACTTGGGAATTTGGAGGGTGCAGCGAGCTGATATTTGGATGGATGTGACTTGATTTAATTTTTTAACAAATTATTCGTTATTTGAACATGTTCCAATTTTTAAATCAACTTTTTCTGAACTTACTCAATATCTACATAATTATTAAAAATATAAATATTGCAGAAATATATAGCAAATAAAATTTCATGCAATCTCATATGATTCCCCAAAACACACAACTTTAGTTTGATGAAAATCTCTCCAGATTTTTGCCGCACCTATCATTTATTTTTTAATAAAATGGCGTCCCAGACAGTGGCTTCTCTAAAGGTGAAGACACTCGGCTCTGGTCTCTCATTTCGACCCCGGTTTAGCTGGTGGACACCGAGGAACGGGAACTCTTGCCCTTGGAAACGTGTCTGGCATATGGAGCCACCAAGGAGCTGGCCCTGCCTGTCCCTCCACGTGCCCGCAGGAATCTGCCTTAGAATCTGTCCTGGCTTCAGCTTGTGGGCTGCACCCAGTCAGGCCGATGTGCCATTCACACGACAGACTGCTGTTAGACGCCTGGACGCCCCACACTCGTACTTGCTTGTCATAGGTGTGTTAATGACTATCTGCAATGTGCCAAGGGTTTTACAGATGGTTCTGCATTTCACCTAAAATATTCTGTGACGTGAGTATTATTTTTAGCCTCATGTTACACTGAGGAAACAGAGGCAAAGAGATCAAACAATTTGAGAATGCTATGTATCTGTTTAGAGGAGGAGCTCAGATTTGAAAAGCACCCACCACCTGCTTTGCCAGTCCACATCCCTAAGAGCCAGGCTCAATGTCGTTCTCAAAAAACACCACCCGTCTGCAGCAGCGGAGCTCCACCAGGCCGACTGACCAGGCCAATGGACCCTACCTGCGCAGGCGTCACCCAACCCCTCCTTGTTTACAGCACGTGGTTCAAGTTCGTGCCTACAAACACAATTTACTTAAGTCCTGAAACTTCAGAGATGCTTGCCAATGATTGGCCCCGTTAACGTTCGTTCAGTAAGTGTTAAGAATAATAATTTACTCGGTCTTTCTCAAAGAGTTTTCCATGAATTTTGCATGAGATTACAATAGATTTTATTGAAACAAAAGTCATTTTGCAAAGAATACCTTACATGAAAATATACACTGTGAGTCTCTAAAAAATGATTTAAATATGCTGATTTTTGCTTTTGCTTTTGAAATATTTTATTTCATACCCCCCCCTTTTCTACATAAAATTTCTAGGTACTATGCTTCTGTGGAAAGGACTTCAGAAAGACGCTTGTCCACTCTGTAATCACTGGAGGACACAAATTTAGAGATAGAATAACTTCACATTGATCCAAATCACTGCTCCACGATTTTTATATATTTTAACTTAGTCTCAGTGAATTTTAGCACATGTAGAGTGAGAATTGTAATATATATTCCATAAAATTTTGTGAAGATTAAAACAGGTGACATTTACGTGGCAGATTTACAGAATACCACAAATTACTTGGCACACTTTCCATTAAAAGGCGGAGTCCCTTGGGTCTGAACTAGTGTGTAAATGTAATGGATGGGCCAAAAACGCCACTTGGTTTTTTTCTGTAAGCTGGCTCTAGGAGCACTTAGTTGTCTTAACTTCCTTCGAAACAGTTTTGTTAGATTGTATTGTGACAGCTGTCATATCAGCGTGCATTAACAAAAAGCTTACCAAAATTGGTGAATTTTTGTGTAGCCATTTTAATATTAGAGACGGAAGAAATAACATAATTTTTGGCATATGATGTTTTATTACTTCAATAAAGGTAAAAACACAACTGATACACAAAAAAAGGTTTGTGCAGTGTATGGAGAAGGTGCTGTGACTGATTGAATGTGTCAAAAGTGGTTTGCAAAGTTGTGTGCTGGAGACTTCTCACTGGACAATGCTCCGTGGTTGCGTAGACAAGTTGAAGTTGATAGTAATCAAATCAAGACATTAATTGAGAACAATCAATGTTATACCACGTGGGAGATAGCCAAATACTCCAAATATCCAAATCAATAAAGTTATTGGTAAAAATGAAAAATGCATCTTTTATTTTATGGAAAAAAACATACAGACTCTTTGC
Source organism: Desmodus rotundus (assembly GCF_022682495.2). NCBI lineage: Eukaryota > Metazoa > Chordata > Mammalia > Chiroptera > Phyllostomidae > Desmodus > Desmodus rotundus. Next base: position 133,878,132 of record NC_071394.1, on the reverse strand, counting down.
CCCACCCAACAGCAACCAATAAGGAGTGGAAGAAATTATAATTCCTCTAACAGGGCCATCAGCTCTGACTCGGTGCTGCAAAAGCGAGTCATCCTGGATGAGGAACGGTGACACCACGTGCCATTAGGAGGCCGAAGCCCCGTGGACAGGCTCTGAGCCCGGACAGGCCTGTGAAGGAAGAAAACGCAGCCCTGCTCCATCCACGTGCCACAGCCAGGAGTGAAGGGGCCCTTTGGGAAGTGGGTGCCCCAGACCCAAGCGCCTGAAGTGAAGGCATGTGGCTTAAAACTGAACCACACAGAGAAGTAAGGTCAACAAGAAAGGCAGAGTATGAACTTCCAAAAACTACTCACCCCACAAAGCAGTGAAAACTAGCAGAAACTGTCAGCATCACCTCTGAAAATGCACCGAAGGCTGGCGGTGGGCTGAGGAGCATTCTCTCAGGAAATGGATGTATCTTAGTACGAACAGTGAGCCTCACAGTGTCATAGCTGGCACCCTGCTCCCCATGCCCTGTGGCACCTTCGAAATGATCGGCATTGCAATGACCACGGTCAAGAAAACCAGCGGCACAGGACGCTGTCTAGAATACCAACGTGCGTGTGATGGGAGTCCCAGAAGGTGGTGTGGGGAAGAATGAGGCAGAAAGAACGTATGAAGACATAATATCTACAGTTTTTCCAAGTTGATGGAGAACATGAGTCCACCCCCAGGAGACCGCTGAACTCCAAACGAGGCAAGCTCAAAGCGAAGCACACCTGACCACAGCATGATGGAAGGTTCGGAGGTGGGGCGGAGAGACCCTGCCAACAGCAAGAGAGAAGCGACAAGACTAGCCACTGATTTCTCCTCAGAAACCACGAAGGCCAGCAGGCAGTGGGATGACTAACTCAAGTCCCAAGGACATGATTGTGAGCAAAAATCCGTATCTGCCCCCCCAAAAAAAATCCTTCAAAAATGAAGGAGAAATTAGGGCAAAGTAAGCAAACCAGAGACAATTTATGGATAATAGTCACAGGCAAGAACAAACGACCCTTGGGGCTGAGCTGAGAACACCTGAGACAGTCACTGGACCCCTCGTGGGAAATAAAGGCGGCCACACGGAAAGACGTAAAGGGCAGGAAAACACGCGTTTGCTTGTGTCTCCCCACCCTTGTGTGTTTGGAAGATAATCTCACAAAGCAACGAACGTTTCAAGCTGTGGTGATGAAGTAACAACGCATCGAACAATCTGTAGGACAAAACAGGGCAGAGGAGGGGGTGGAATGAGACTAGAGAGGAGTCAAGTTTTACATGGGGTTGAAATGGTCTCAGTTACACGGCTGTGAGTGAAGATGCCAGTTTCAACTCTCAGGGTGGCCACTACAAAAATAACCCAAACACAGTAAGACAAAGAGCAGGAATATTTAAATGGTAAACAGAAAATGTCTACTCAATATAAAGGAAAAGTCATGAAAAATAGGGAGGAAACAAAGACGTAAGACATATAAAAAAAAAAAAGGAAATGGCAGCTGCAATCCTACCTTTTCAATTGTTAGGTTAAATTTTAGTGGATTAAACGCTCCAATCCAAACTGGGTTGGCGGAAAGAAAAGATCCAACCACGTAGAGACAGTCACTTCAGATTCAAAGACACAAATACGTTGAAAGTAAGAAGGTAGGAAGAGTCACATCTTGCAAACAGGACACAAAATACAGCTGGAGTTGCCATATTCACACCGAACAGAATATTAACTTCATGGCACATCTATATAATTTTATGAGAAAAAATATTGGTAGAAACAAAGAATATAGAAAATTTGGATAGATCTAACACGAATAGTGTAAAAAAGTTTAAAAAAAAAATTTAAGGGAAGAAAATGGAAAACTCCCACAAAACAAAGCCCAGGCCCAGACGGCTTCACTAAACAAAGTCTAGCAAACGCGTTCAGGAGAATGAGCATCACTGCTTCGCAAACCACATTCCAGAGGCAGAAATGAAAGGAAGACACCCCAAAACAAGACAGGAGGCTATGCCACCAGAACCAAAGACATTACAGGGAAAGGCAGCTACTGACCAGAACTCCCTATGCATTCGGATGTCCCTGCCTTCTTCTGTGAGGGGCCAGGAGCAATGACAGATCACAGGGGCAGCTCTTTGGAAACCAGACTGAGAGCCAGTGGGGAGCGAAGTGGGGAAGGCAGTGGCTGCCGGGCCCCGCAGGTGAGAGAGGACTGTGGGCCAGGTGCGGACATCAGCGGAGGTGGGGGGAATGCACACATTGGAGGGATGTTTGGAGGCTGGGCACAAATACTGCATTGCAATTATTTGTGTATCTCATTTTTGCTGTTTTGTTATTATTCAGGGATAACTTTGTTTACAATGTGCTCAATCCTACATATTTCTATTAAAGACAAGTATTATTTGCTCTTCATCATTTTATTTCCTGTTGAATACTATGGTATGAAATTCAGTAAATTTACTAAACCAGTAGCAAAGATTTTGTTTACTATGAACTTACTGAAACTTATTCCACAGATTTTTTCTAACTTTCCCAAGCACAGATTACAGAATGACGAAGAATAGGACATCTCAGATTTGGAAAATTGCATGACATAGGTAACTTTTGTTCTCTTTCTTTGTCATAAATACAACTGGCTGAAGATGTTTAAATGTATGCAAGCTAATGGAAGTGAAGCCAACATCATTGGAGGCATCACCCCCCATCCCTCCACTAAACTGCAAGTCACGTGACCAGATCAAGTTCCTGGTACAGTCCTAGGGTGCTAATATCCATGGTATTGGAGAGAGCTAGCTTGTAGAGCCTGCAAAAATTCCTGATAGACTGAGTTCACATTACTGAATCTTGTACACATGATAAGGAAAAAAATGTAAATGTTTCAAATACGGACATCAGTACATGTTTATTCCATGGCATCATTTTCCTTTGTTTTTGCGCCTACATGAGATTACCAGAGAACGGAAGAAAGATGAAATACATTTCAAATAGAAAACTAACATTTTAAAAGTAAACTTTAATTGTTGCTTCCAGCACCCAAGTACTGAAGACCTATAAATCATCTTTCTCTGCACTACGCACAGTGAATGAGAAAGCAGCACTAACTTTCCACTCAGAACAAGACGCGTTCAGAATGCCATGTGCAAAGTGTGTGCCCGGGTCAGACCCCGAAAGCTGTCCCTGAGCTTCTGCAGTGTCAGCTAAGCTCTCCTGCGCATCTTGATTCACCATGAAACTTGTGTCACATTGTAAGCAAATAAAAATTATTAAAACTTGACAGCTGGCAAATTATGCTAACATCTGGTAACAAATCATTTTTGGCAGTTCAATAATACACTTCTTATTGCATAGCTATTAATACTATAAAGACCAAAATGCAAAAATTACAGCATGTGACTAACATATTCCTTCAAGTGATAGAAGGAATGCACTGTCTTAATGTATAAGAAATGCCACCTTTTCACATCGGAGGTTGGAAGTAGATTGGAACCGAGTAATTACAGACACAAACGGCATCATGTGGTGCCACAAGCTAACAAGAGAAAGGAAAGCTTCTGAATTGGAATGACACGATAGTGTGTTTACAGCATGTGCGGGGAACGGATAAAGCCGTGGAAATAGACTGTGGGCAATAATAACAACAATAAAATGGCATTACATTCTTAGCCATCACTGATCTAGTACAACGCCACTTTCCTGGTTAAGCCGGCCTATCATTACGGAGCAGCAGCCCGACTGTCACTTTAATAACCAGTGAGCTCCGGAATCTAGCTCATGGTTAGTTAATGGCTGACTCACATGTTTGGTGTCAGGGTCCGGGTGTCATTTACTCTCACGGATCTTTTTAAAGGAGGAAGAGAAATTTACTTCCATTTTTTATTCCTACAGTGATGGTTAAAGTCACTTTCATCCTTAAGTCATTTTCACTCACTTAGAAGGGTTGTCACAAAAGCATAAAATACATAAACAAAAAACCCTATGAGAAATAACAACTTGTGTTCATGAAGGTAAAACCTGAATAGGGACACCAGGTGATTGTCCGGATGGTGCTGCTGGCTCGGTGCTGGGAAATGCCCTGTCCCTAAGTGGGTGCCGGCTCCCTCCTGGGACGAGGGGAGGCTGGAGCGTGTGACCTCCACCGTCATTTCCAGCTCTGAAAGCACATCTGTCCTTAACCTAGACTGTCCGGCCACGTTAGACAGTCCAGTCAACCGGGAGCTAACTGATTTAGCTGGCTCCGAGATAAACTTAGTCTGTGCAGAGACTTACTCATCCGTGTTGTGTGGGTGTGGGTGCGGCAACCATCAACATCACAGAAGTAACCAAAATTATCAGCACCTTTGTGTTTTAATGTAAGTGCAGTTTTTAAGAAACAAGATGGAAGAGATGAAGAGTTTTCTATCTGGACGAGAAGTCCCGGGTGGAGAAGAGCACTTTCCAGTGAGGTCTGAAAGGCGGCTTTGTGCACAGGTGTGGGTGCAGGAGGCGGCCGTGTTTGGTTTCACGGCTGCAGGTCAGACTGCAAAGTGGAACATTCTGAAAACCATCAGCAGCTGGGAACTCGATTGCTCCCCCACTTTCGTACATAATTTATGGGTGGCTTTGCACTTCTGTGACACCAGAGCCCCAGTTCACTCTCAACACAGGAAGTGGCATTTGAAGTATAGGCAGGCTCTTGATGGAATTCTCTGGGTCTTATCTCTTAAAGGTTTCAGAGATTCCTATCTTAAACTTGGTAAGAACACCAGAGGACCCTTCATACATTTCCTCAGTCAAACGATGTGATTTTTTTACAAAGAATTTAAGTTCCAAACCATGTTGCTTTATTACGACAGATACTTGTGTCCTATAGGAATGTTCTATTGAAAATATTATATTTTCACTTTTTGCAATTTTAGCAACAGCTGTTCATTGGAGAGAAAATGTCATTTTATTAGCAGTTTTTTTATTGTTTATACATGTAATTTTTCTTTTTGGAAAATGTAAGATCTGTAGAAGTCAGATTAAAAGGATATATATAGTCTGTGTTTGTCTGCCTGCTTGAACACTAGGCTAAGAGAACAGGGAACCTTCCAAGTTTACGTATTGAAAATAAACCCCAGGCTGTGTGGTCAGCGAACTTGATTTTAAGTTACCAGAAAATACACTTTGACTGGTAGTTTATGCAGAGTAACAACCCCTTGCTCCGGAAGTTTTCCCCATGACTGAGGAGGTCCCTGAATTAGAGGGAGCCCTGCTGCCTCTGGGCAGGCACTGGGAGCAGAGACCCCTGGGAAGCAGGAACCTCATGGTGTGGAGGAAGTCAGCAAGCCCGAGGGAAACCTGGCCGTGCGCCCGCCCCGCCCATGTGCTCCTGGGCTGATGCATTTTGGACCTTCGGCAGAGCAGCAGGGAGGAGCAGGGGTGTGCGTGGCACCCTGGGCAGACTGCATTATGGGCCACACCTGCATCCTTTTCTGCATTCAGACGGTTACCGTGTGACTTTTTAGTTTGTCCAACTTAAAGATATTGACTATTTATTAGTGCTCACCCCTGAAGTTGGGCTTCGTCACGTGACTTGCTTGGATCAAGAAAATAAGACAAATGTGACAGTGAACCGGCTCTGTGCCTAGGCGTTGAGAGGCCTGTGTGACCACCTGGTCCGCTGCTCCTCCGTAGCCTACGAGCAGAACGTGCCCGGGACAGCCCGCTGGTCCCGGAGAGGGAGGGGCCCTGGGGTGCAGAGCCTCTGACTCAGCTGCTGTGGCCAAACACAGCCTACGTGCCAGCGAAGCCCACTGTGCCGCAGCCCCCAGCGGCTCGCTGGGCCACAGCGGTGAATCGACGCACCTGGGGTTCGACCCCAGATCAACGACAAGACAACTCGCCAGGTAACTTTTGAAAAGTCCCTTTACTTTTTGGATGTCGGCTACACTGCGGTGTAGATCTCCCAGTCTCCAATCACAGTGAACAGTCCGGTCCCGCCAGGTGCCCACTGCACCTTTACGAAACCTGCACATGCCTTCCCTGCTCTGGAGTGCCCTCGGGCTTGCTTACGCCTTTCTAGAGGTGAAGTCTGTTGCTTTGAGAAGAGTCAGGAGCTCGCTGTTTTAAGACTGCTTCTTGCCCCGGCCCAAGTCTCTGAGTTAGGGCTCTGGAGCTGGGGCTGGGGACAATGGCAGCCTCCTCCTGGAGACAGCCCATGCAGAGAGCTGAGCCCTTGGTGGGGTGGTGCGCAGCAGGACCTGGAGTCCTTTTGGCTGCTTCTCCTGGAATCCTGGCCTCACAAGCTGGGACAAAGGCCCCAGGGGACCCAGCAGACTCAGTGCACTGTCCCCAGGCAGAGCCTTTGTTCTCTGGGTGGCATGTGGGGGGAAGAAGGAGGCCTGCCTCTCATGTGACATCCTGGGACTTGTCTCAGCAACAGGACCTGGGGCAGGCTCCTCCCTCTGCTGGTAGCTAAAGGACAGGGAGCCCTGCACTGGTGGCCACAGGAGTCTGGGGTGGAGTTCGCCCCCCACTGAGCACACGCAGAACTCCAGACTCGCGACTGTCCTGCTGAGGTTTTACAGGCCTTCTTGAACAGGCGTTTCTGCCTGCAGGACCATTTCCAGGGCTCATCTGTTGTGGGTTTTCCTTTGCCCACTGGCTCCGCTGCAGAGCCGGTCAGCAGCACCCTCGCGCAGTCGGGACAGAAGCTAATCTACCGTCTCACGGACACACGTGGTTACAGGGAGGGATGGTAAGACGTGTGTGCAGGCGTGGAGAAGTTGACATGCAGCCACGTGTTTCCTTCTCCGTCCGCAGGAAACGTGCGGAAGCATGACTTCCCACGGTAACAGTGAACACACGCAGCACCCATTTCGTGGCTTCTAATGGTTCTCTGATAAAAGGAACCAGCGTAGAATATAAACAACACGAGTCTGGGGCATCGTCTTGTGCCAGAAAGTAAAGCACTCGAAACACACGCGTGCACACCCGCACACGCAGATACATACACACATGCACACACGCGCGCGAGACAAAGCTAGAACAGTATAGAAAAGTCAATCAGTGTTGCATCGTAGTCCAGGGCAGAAAGGAAATGCCCGTGAGTCCGTCCTGTTTGCTGTGGTTTGCGGAAATAAACGGGGAGAGGAGTCAAGTCTCTTCTGCAGAACTACCGTTTGTGCAGCTTCTGTAGACACCCGGCCTCGGGGAGGTCAGGCACACGTCACTGAGTGTGCACTGCACAGTGACACTGCCCAGGGCACACAGTGATTCCAGGTGGAGAGAGGGGGCCGTCACTGTCCGCTGGAGACACAAGTGACCGCCCATGACCAGGGCGCGCCCGCAGCGCTGAGCATGCAGAGAGCATGGACCTGGCTGCGGCAGGGTGAAAGGCCCTTCGCCTCTGAGTACTTCCTCTCAGAGCCCTAACACATCAAATGACAGCAGAAATATAGGCCAGTCCCGACACAGGGACATTCCGTAAAACCTAAAATCCTTAACACGGTCAACGTCATCGAAAGCAAGCCAACAGCTGAGAGACTGTCACAACCCAGAGGAGCCTAAGTAGACACAGCAACCAAACGTAACGTGGGTGGCCCGGACGAGCCCCTGGCCCAGGGCATCCTGGCTGGCTCATCGACTGTGATCACGGACCAGGCTCATGCAAGAGGCTACGAGTAAGAGGTGAGTGGGGGGATACGGGCGCTCTCTGGACTGTCTCCACGGGTTTGATATAAATCTTAAACTGCTCTACGAAACACATTTTATTTTAAATAGAGGTGAGGATATGAGTCTTCGCTGCTGCTGATGTGGGTGGGACAGTTATTCCAGGACGGACAGCTTGGCTAGTGCTCGGAGAACATACGTCAGCTATGTCTCGGGCACAATGGGGCGACATGTGGCTGGAGAGGAACATGGGCAAAGTGGTATCAGAAGAAGTTAGAGAGGTAAGAGGGGCAGAAACGGAGGAGTCTGCGATTCGGGTGCCGTTTCAAGGGCCTGGGTTTCACTGACTAGCCCGGAAGTCACTGTGTGCTGTGAAAGGGTTACAGCTGTGGTGTTTGGGATAAACTGGAACGATAAAAGGGAACAAGAGTGGGGGCAGAGGCACTAATCACAGCCCTCCGGGGGGGTGCTGACATGGGAACAGTGGGGACGGTGAGACATGCTTGACTCTGGATACGTTCTGAGCGTCGAGCGGGCAGATATTCGGATTAGCTGCTCGGCGTGAGGAAAGGAGGTATCGCAAGAATGACTAGGTTTGGGGATATCTGTAAGGATAACATTGTCATCAGCTGCGAGGCAGCTGGAGAAGATCTGGGGTAAAGATTGCAGTCTCCGATTTGGCTTGTTTGGCTGGAGGTGTATTAGCATCGAAGTCAGAGGTATTGAGTCAGCAGAGAGGAAAAGAATCTGACATTCAGCAGTGAGATGCGGGCTGCAGATACAAATTTGTGAGGAGTAAGCATGTAGACAGTGTTGGATGCCGCTGCACTGGGGAAGATTGCGAAGACAAATAATAATAGAGAAAGTAAGAAAAGATCATTGGAACAATCCACCACTAGGGAAAGGAAACAGATGTAGAAAGAGCTGACACTGAGTTGAGAGAAGACAGAGACCAAGATGAACGAAGAGAGGAGGAAGAGGGGTAGAGAGATTGGTGATTGATTCATTGATTGATTGAGGATAAAATGCCCGGAGAAGAAAGCATTTCCAGGGCAATGCTTTGCTCCTGTGGCAAAGGCTGCGGCTGGATCAATAGGGGCGCTGGGAGGTGACTGGTCATCGCTGCCATGACCAGCTCACTCTGGGCGGGAGACTGCTGAGTGCTTATCTCATTGAGCAGAGAACAGAAACCTCCCGGAAGAGCTTCTCTGCCTCTGTGGGCAAAGACACGGCAGTAACTAGAATGAGAAAAGTGTGATCAAGGGGTTTTGTTTTGTTCTGTTTTGTTTTCAGGGTTAACAAAATATTTATCCAGGGAAGGGCATGATTCAGTAGACAGGAAACCAGGGCTAACTAGAGAAGGCAGGCTCTGCTGGAGCAGCGGTTCTGAGCAGATGGACAGACCGGGGCTCACATGTGGCAAGGACGGTCCTGGACAAGGTGTAGACGTGGCGCCCACAGCCCGGGCACAGAAGCAGAGACAGAAGTGTAGCTGCAGAGCTGGGGGAGGTGGAGGCTGTCATCTGGGCAAGTTCTGTCCCACTATTACTGCCACTAGTGACAACACTCCTCCCATGTTTAGAAATTGTTCAGACACCCAAATAAGATTTTCAGTGTAAGCTGCCCTTGACAAAGTTTGCCTAAGTCCATGCCCATCTGAGAGAGGCAGCGAGTAAGGGTACCGGCATCACGGACAGCAGCCTGCCCTAAGTTGGCCATTCTCTGACGACAGTGTTCTCTCTAAATTAGTAATTCTCAGGCTTTTTTTCTTTTGGCACAACATTGTACCAAGGGGGCAGACACAAAAGATTCCTTCTTCAATTGAAAAAGCAGATCATTGGAATTAATGGCAAGAGTAAACTATTTTTTAAATGAAATATCTTAATACAGCGGTATCCGGGCTTTCTAGAACGTAAAGAAATGCTTGGTTCCTGCTGGAGCGCACACAGGAAAACAAGCACACACATCCAAGTGTCTGGCACAGTGCTCACCGATCACCAGTCGAGCCTGTGTGAGGGCCGTCACGGAACCCAGCAAGTGCTCAGCACACAGTGGGTGCTCAGTGCACAGCTGGTGGACCTGCAGGTGGGAAGACTGCGTCTCCACGGTGCCCTGAACAGCAACCATCACTCAGGCTTCTCCGAGGTAGTTAACTGACAGGAAAGAGGGGGAAAACGTTTATTTACAAGAAAAAATGAGCCTTTTTTACCAAAGCAAAGCAGGTGAAGAAGATAAAACTGTCCTATGCAGTGTTAGCTCATAAAAGAAAAGGAAGGAGGAGGAAAATGGAGAAAGGAAGAAAATATGAAAAAATGCGAGAGACCATGCAGCTCCTTGTATCTATCGCGTCATATCAGACGCGCCCTGCCCTGCCTTTGCCCACGTGGCCCCGGGCCCCGACACCTCTGCACCCGTGAGGGTTTCTCGGTTAAGGTGTGCACACAGTACATTCCCCTACTCGGTACCTACACACCCAGAGGCAAACATGCACGTCCGTGAGCAAGTGATTGAACGACCACTGTTGGCCTCCACATGCCCGGCATGTGTCGTGCGTGTCTGTAAGAGGGGCCAAATATTTTTAAATCCTCGAAAGCCCACTTGGGGGGAAAACGTATTTGCATCTCCTCCTGGGCAGAAGGGAGTTGAACCCAAAGTGCTTCGCACCACTCAGCTGATCAGGATTGTTTCTGGGGGAGCGTGTGACACACATTTCAGTTCGGGCGACCTCGAGTGAGGTCGACAGAAGCAGTCAGAAATCTGGAGACGGTTCGGACGCTCCCGGGGCTGCTGCGTGCACCCCGAGGTCCCGGACTCTGTGCTGTGACTCTGCTTCGGTGGTGTGTGTGCAGACTGGCCCTGTAGCAGCAGCCCACCCGCCCACAGTAGCAGCAGCAACCAGGAGACTGTCATCACTGTTCTCGCAGCTGCTTCTGCTAATATCCAAACCGCCAGCCACAGAGAATGCCTCCCCGGGGCTCCAGGACAGAGAGCAGCCATTTGGGGGTAGAACCGGGCGCGTTCAATCTCAGTGAAAAATGAAAAGCCGAAGTTACAGGTTACCTTTAAGTGAGCTGAAAAACCACACGGGGCGGGAGAAGGGAGAGGACATATCTGAAGGGACAGAAGGACGAGGGCTCCACACTGGGCAGGACGCATCTCCTCTCTTGCTGGGAGGAAAGAATAACAGGGAGGGAGTTGGCCCTTCTCGGAGCAGAGACTGAGAAGCCCTCTGACCTGAGTGCTGAGGGCTGGCCTGGGCACTGCCCCGAGAACCGGAATGCCTGCACACGCAGGAGCGCGGGTCTCGGAGGAAATGGGGGCTGTGGCCTGGCTTTGTCCCTCCACAGCCGTGCGAATCCTAGGCAAGTTATTTACTGTGGACCTGGAACAACGTGGGTTTGAGCTGCATGGGTGGGCGGGCTCACACGCCAGTTTTGTCAACAAATACTGTAACTGCATTTTCTCTTCCTCATGATTTTCTTAATAACATTTCCTTTCCTCAACTTACTTTATTGTAAGAATACAGCATATAATACGTGTAGCATGTAAAATATGTGTTCACGGGCTATGTATGGTATTGTTAAGGCTTCGGGTCAACAGCACGCTAATGGTAGGTAAGTTTTGGGGAGTCAGAAGTTGTACCCAGATTTTTGACTGCACAGAGCTCGGTACCCCTGCCCCTGCGCTGTTCCACGGTAAACAGCACTTCTCCAAACGTCCGCCTGTATAACGGGGCTCAGAGAGCCAGCTCCCCACACCTGAGAGGACACACGGGAGGCCCAGGGGAGGCGGCGCCTCTGCACTCTCTGCACACACTGTGACCGCCCTCACGCTGGACTCGGGCATCGCATCGGGCGTCTCTAACTCCCTGTTCTGTCACTTCCTGACAGCATGACCCCGGGCACAAGGCCTTTACCTCTCCACGCACCAAGTTTCCAAAATGAAAAACAGGGAAGCTAATCGAACTCATCGCAGAGGCTCGCTGCGAGGATTAAATGCGATGATCTATCTCAGGGGCTCAGCATAACGCCTGGTGTAAGAACGCAGTAAATAGCCTGCTCGCACCGCACGGAATCCTGGGAACAGCACTGGCTCAGCTAGCCCGTGGGGCTTCTTCCCGCCGGGTCCCCCAGTCGCCTTTATTTCTGAACTGCAGAACCCTGCTTTCACGCTAAGCTGACTGATTACTGGAGAAAACACATTTTTAATGCTAAAGTCTATAAGAATTTCAGTTTTCCTCAGCCGAACTGAGCTATGGTATTCTTTTTTTACATCCTCACCTGAGGACACATTTTTACTGATTCGAGAGAGAGAGAGCTAGAGAAAGAGAGATCGGTTGCCTCCGGTATGCACCCGACTGGGAATCGGACCCACAGTCCAGGCGTGTGCCCTGGCCGGAGGCCGAATTCACCACCTTTTGCTGCACAGGATGGTGCTCTAACAGGCTGGGCCGCCCAGTGGGGGCGAGCTTTGGTGCACCCTTGAGCAGAGATGCGTCCCCTTGTTGCTAAGAGGGGCACACACCCGGACTGAGCCAGAGCTCACCGAGCCACACTATGCTGCGGCCACCAGCTGGAGCATGTACACAAACACACCCCCCCCCCCCCCCCCCCGCAGCCCTAGGACCTCCAGCGCCATGCCCACTATGTTCGGAGGTGAAATGTGCAGAATACGTAGAATCAAAATAATGGTCCTCTTGCAGGAAGGAACGCCAGTGAAGCCTTGGCCAAAGACTGAAGCCTGAAGAAAAATGGCCCTTCACACTCTGCATCCAGGATGACTTCCAACCGTTCTCCACACTGTCCCCTCCCCACGTGACGGAGCAGCAGACCACAGTCAGGAAATGCTTGTCCTGAGGCTCACTGCCTTCCCTGGCCCCCAAATTCCACTCTGCCACGGCATCACGGAGGAGCAGCGCCAGCCGACCATGGGAGAATGGCATCCTCAGTGTCACCGCCACCGTTCAGTCCTGGCGATGAGAAAGGGACTGCAGTGTCAAGGACTAGGGAGTGCAACCTTCACTGGCACAGGCCTGTCGTGGGCGCCTGCGGGGCCTGCCCCAGGCAGAGGCAGAACCTCTTCTCCTGGTGCTAACAGTTACTAATAAAAATGACTTTCAGTCACAGGGAATAACCACGTAACCTGTTCCCGCTTCTTGTGACTTGGAACAGAAACCACATCCAGAAAAGTTCAAATTTCTTTTTTCTTTTTTTTTTCCAGACAGGATTTCTCCCATCCAAGAGGCATGACCTTGAGACAAAAGAAGTACCACTGCTGAACACACTCATCTCTCAGAAAAACTCATCTCCACCTTCCGCTTACTGGAGCAGTATCTTCCTTAAGTTGAACTGAAAAAGCAAAGTACTTTCGACATGTGTTCCCAGCTCTCAGACCAACACTGCGACCCAGTCAAGGCAGAGCACTGTGAAGGTGGATTTCCCTGCTTTGTAAGGCATTTCCTTCCTGGTAAGGATGTGTTTTGGTGTTTACAGCTGGTAAACAGACAAGTAAAATCACTAAGATGGCTTAACACTGGTGCCTCCAGCAAAGAGAGTTCCATTCCACGAGTCCTGTCCCTCGATGTGACACACTTCGACCACCACCATCATCATCCTCATGCAATTCTGGGGTCAGTTTGCAATTTCCAAAGCACTTTACCAGAGCTCTATCCAACCTTTTCTATGTATTTGCAACAATGACTGTTTTAATTTTTGGAAAGTTTTTGCCAGATTCCTTTTGTTCTTTTTTTCTAATGTCATAATAAGCTCACTTTCTATTCACCTACTATCCATCTTGCTTTTACCGGATTCACATGTTCTAAGCTGGTTGTCTGTGCTCTGTTTAGACGTCCTCCATCTCATTACTTCTGGGCCTAATTGTCTCCTCTCTCTCCCCAGCTCAGTTTTGGGATATATTTGTCCTGAGTCTTCTACTGGTTCCTCCTGGTTCCTCCTGCCTCTGGCTGTAGGTGAACTTTTTTCTGATGGTCTACCTGTGTGCTGGCAGGTGGACAGATGGCTGTCACAGGCCAAGGGACAGCTGCACTGGTGAAACCAGCATCCTCTCTTGCAGCCCGGGACGGTGGCTTCTCCGAATCTCGGTTGTGGGTCTCTCTCTGCTGCTGGGAGCCAGGGAGACCCAGGGAACTCACGTCAGCCAATGTGGATACTCTGCTCAAAGTCCAGTGCCCCAAAATAAATGTTTTAAGTGGTTGTGGCTAATGTATGATACTTTTCTCTTCCTTCTTCACTTCAAACTATTGATTTGACTGCCTATGGCAATAATTTCCTGTCTTACAAATTTTTATGAATGAATACCCAAGCTTTAAAGGAATCCAAGGAGGTGCTGTAAATATATAATTTTATATAAATATTTTAGATAGAGAGACTCAGCTTTGGTGTGTGGATTTTGGGCTCACATTTTGCTGTTTAAATTTTTTTTGTTACTGTAACAATCTCACTTATATTGTTGATATTTTGGAGTATTAATTATTTTTCTGGATACATGAAGAATTACTGAATAGCTATTGTTATGTTTGGTCTGCATGCTACTGTCATTTCTATTTTAACTCTTTTAGTTAGGGTTTCCTTCAAAAGAAAAAACCTACTTTAACATAATCACTGCCCCTTATACCATATTAAAAGTTCAACAACAGTCTCCTTAAGAAAAGAAATAGCGCATAACTACCGCCCTCTCACTTTGCCCCTTATTCTGCGAAGTGTCACAAAGACATGTGTTCACTGTATGACTAGCTTCACTCCCAGGTATGAAGAAACAACCAGTTTTGTCTAGAAGATGTAGAAACCTTTCTACGTTTATGGGTCGTACTAGAATGGCAATAAGTTATTCCCGATGCTTCTTATGAGCAGCGATCGCATCACGTTCAGACAGTAACACCTTCGGAACTGTTGGACCCCCGATGCCCACTCGGCTCGTTGTGCAGCTTGTTTAAAGGCGGGTCTCCACACGGTTCCCAGGGCCTTTGCGGCAGGCGTGAGGGGCAGGTCAGTACCTGGGGTATCTCAGTCACAGACAAGTTCTCTTCTCCATTACATCGGCTTCCATGCTGCATTCACAGAACAAGGAAGGACAACAGTGTACGTTAGCTGAACTGGTTGAATCTGGACAGACTGGCGTTGAAATTCTAGCTCTGCTGCTGCCAGCTGTGTGTCCTGTCAAATCCACAAATCCCGTCCTATTTACGCGGCAGGCCGTGGGGCTAAACGAGGATGATCCACGCAAAGTGCCTTGTGCCTGGTGCGCATGTACTGAATGCCCAGTGGGACCAAGTCTTATTGTTACTGTCTGGGTGGCTGTGGTTATGTTCTTGGTGGCAATGCATTTGGAAGCCCACGGCATAAACAGGCAGATATGTTTATCTCCTGGGGACACAATTTAAAAATTTTGAAGTGTTTGGAAAATGCACATAACTTGGAAGAGGAATTCTATAGAGAAGACTTTATGGTGTTTAGGTCATCTTGGTCTGGTTAGTCTAGAGCCCTGAGGAGCGGTAGGGATTTCTGTCCCTCCGATGATCCCTCCTCTGACCCCTTTCTCCTTTACTGTTATTCTTAGGATGTCCTGCAGTAGAAATGCCTCCTTGCTTTGGACCTTGCCCTCTCGTTCCCCTCCTAAGTGACTCTGGGTCAAGGTTGTGAAGGCCGTAAACAATGAAGTCGTCCTGACAAAACATTGCAAACAGCTGTTCCATCTCGCCCCCTTCACGTTTCCTCTGCGTTATAGAACACGATTCTAACTCAACATGGCTTCCAGTCAGTTGGGCATCTCGGCACCTCTCTGCTGAGCGTGTTCAAGTTTTGCAGAACTGCGGCACTGTGGAGAACGGCAGCCTACCCTCACCCCTCCTTCCCCCTTTCCTCATTCCCACCACAAACTCAGCGGTCCCACTGCTGATCTCATGCCCGAAACTTTATTGTTATCTATTATATTTTTTCATCGTAGCACTCGGGAAGTTAAAATGGTTTTCTAGTAGTTGACTCTTCCATTTGCTATGCTGGAATAAATTAGGAAATCTACAAATGACGTTACATCCTAAACGCCCTTCCTACTTGAAGCCCATGCCCTTTGTAATCAGAAATCAGGAAAGCAGGTGTTGGAAGGGTGGGCGGGAAAAGCACGGGACTGAGAATGAGGCGCTATCTAGAAGAAGCGGCGGGGACTAAAGAAGGTGCACATTGGAAACAGTCCCTGACTGCTCGTGCTGATCCCACTGAGGGTTTTCGGTGACTCCTGCAGGGACCACTGTCAGCCGGTTGCAACTTGTACAATTATCCGGCATATGTTGCTCCATCTTACTTTTACACAACCATGGTAAAACACTTTCAAATGGTTTTTGAGGCCATTGAAGCCCATATATCCTGGGATATTTTTTATCTAGTTTACAGGTCCCTGGACTTGTACCCAGAAAGACGGACATCATAGTATCAAAGGAACCTGTCTGTCCTTCCCCTTCACGTGAAAGTGCATCTCAACATGCAGAATAAGCGAAACTTACAGATGTTTAAATAAATGACGTTTTCAGTGGCATACTCACCAGTGAGTTCCATCAGCTGTAAAAATGACGAGAGTAGATACCAAGTTGCAAAAGAAAACCTACTTTTCTTTTATAAAATGCTCACATTGGATTGTTAATATAATTAACTCAAGTCCACGCAGGCAGCCTCCCCAGCGCAGACACATGCACCGATGCCGGGCGCGTTTTCGGGCCGAGTGGGCGCAGGACTGGAAGGGGCGTGGGAGTCGTCACCATGGCCGCTTCATCAGACACTGACGGGCCTCTGCTCTCACGAGCCGGTGTAGACACAGCACCGGTGTCGCCGCTTTGCCTGTAGGCACATACAGTAACATGTGCACCTGGCCACGACAGCACGCAGTCCAGCACTTTGTGTGAAACGGGTGTGCCACGCACTCCCAGTCATGCTGACTTTCCAAGCCTTCCGCGAAAGCATGTGCACAGCTCAGTTCCCTCAAAGGTGCCGCCTGTGCCCTCGTGTCGAGCCGCTGTTTCCACTCTTAGGTTTCTATGACAAAGGCCCTCGGCAAGTGACTTCCCACCTCAGAGTCTTCGTCTGACAACTGAGAGGACGGCTCTGAAGACCGCTCTCCCTCTAGCGGGTCACCATTGGAAGGAATGGGAGCCAGGGGCCAGCTCTCAGGGGTTCGGGTGTTACAAAACGGCAACAAAACATTCTACAGCTTCACTGCCGCCCCCTCAAACGACATTTTGTTCTCGAGAGTAAGTGCTGACGATGTCAAGCCTGAGATGAAGGAAAGCAAAGCAACAGAATCCCCCACGTGAACGGACCCGCCAGGCGCACTGGCATCACCATCTGGTTAAGGGAGTTTGGAAGGATGTCAGCACGGCCACCAAAGAGAAGGGGCCCAAGGCAGAATGTGACAGCGAGAAGAAACGACTGTAATTGCAAAAGGAGCAACAGGTGCAGAGGAAGAAAACCAAATTATTACCAGCATAAGCAAGATGTAGTAGAAATAAATGAGCCATTGGGAAATGAGAGGTGCTGAGAGTAACTGGCTCAGAGACCTGAGACCCATCGTCGCCAGCCTGATGCAATGCTGAGGAAGTGGCTTTGCAATAAATCTCCCCTATTAATTTTACTGCAAGTCAATTGTAAACACTCAGTTAAGTTTCTTAGGATGGAAATCAAATATTTCTACTCTTCATCTTCCACACAGCATAAAGGAATAAGTTCGGCAACCAGAAATTAAGAAAGTGGGGCAAGGGGCCTGCCCTCCCAAATCACCACGGGCCATTAGGGTGTGTTCACAAGAACAGCTGGAGCTGGTGTGCACAGCGCTCGAGGAGCACAGCCGCAGTGCCCCCTATGTTCAGTCTGTCTCCCTCCACCCCCACGGGCCGGCAGCCACCTGACACCTAAAACTCTATGTGATATGTGATACCCCTTTGCTTCAACTATAAAGTCTATGTGCCTGGCGTGAACTGCCCTCTGCACCCAAACCTTGCAATGGCGCTCAAATGGCTTCATGTTACATCCCCACATGGCCAATGATACGATTCATTCCCAAACTAATTTTTTAGCAGCGACTATCAGCGAGGCAAAGATCGAGGCCTGGAGACAGCACAGGATGCCAGGTCACATGTTCTGAAGGGGCCTAGGGTTGGCAGGAGCTTGTGGGCTCCAGGCTCCAGACTATGCGGGAATAATTCTGCTGCACTGCAGGTGGCCATCCTGCTGGGTGGGGACAGGAAGTGGCGAGGGGCGAAGAAGCAAAGGGGTGGTGTCATGTTCTCCGATCCAGAACAGATCACACTGGAGAGGGAACCTGGAGGAAAAGAGGGACAAGCAAGGGGCCATGTGGAGAAAGAGCAATTAGATCCCAGGAGTGACAATGTCAGGGTTCTGAGTGTCCTGGAGACACGAGGGGGCAGACAACCTATAGTGGGATGGGGGAGGGGAGGCGAGTGGGGAGGGACAGGAGGAGGTGGTGAAGGTAGTTCATGGAGAGATGTTTGGACTTTTGAGCGAAGCCACCACGGGGTTTTGGACAGAATATCAGCATGGTCTGACCACAGAGAACTCTCACCTGCCAGAGTGAAGGCAACAGTGTACAGGGGAACTGGGGTAGAAGCAGGGAGACCCACTGGCAGGCATTACAGTGGTCCAGGCCAGAGGTGGCCATGGCTGGCTCAAGGCACTAGCAGTAGAATTGGTTAGAGGCAGTTGGGTTTGGCGTATACTTTAAAGGAAGATCCAATGCTGTGTTTTGTGTGTGTATGTGTGTTAATTTGCTTGTTTGTTGTTGTTTGAGAGGAGGGTAGTGTGTTAGAAAGAAATTGGGAAATTAAAGATATCTCCAGGTATTGTCTTCCCTGAGCAGGTGGAGACCAGAGCTCACCAGTTCTTGAATTTGGAAGTATTGAATACTATGGACTCAAGGAACACATTTAGGCAGGGGCTAGTGGGGAGAGAGAATCATGCCTTCTGGCTCATTCTCAGACCTTTTCTGCAATCGCTCTCTACTTATTTTGCTCCCACAAAATAATCTTTCCTGCTGTTACTTGAATGCAATGAGCCTTTACCCTCCTCAGAGCCTTTCATTTGTTGAGTTTAGAGAAAACGAGGCTCCAAGGGGCTGTCAGACACCCACGTGCAGATACTGCAGGGCGTCTGGACCCAGCAGATGGGTTCGGGGGGAGGTCTGGACAGCAGGCACATGTTTAGGAGGACACAGAGGTGAGGAGGAGACCCCTGAGGAGCATCGTGGTTACATAAGGGCAGAGTCGGAGCAGTGACCAGGAGGCCAACGGGGTTTCAAGAGGGAAGGGCTGATAAGGGTGTCAAGTCCTCCTACCAGGTCCAGAAGGGAAGGGCGAGAATTGACCATGAACTTGGCAGCTGCTTCAATCCCCTGGCACACTGTTTAGGCTGATGCAACTCTGCTCCATTGCCTAGACTCAGGCAAACGTTACTTCTTCCCTCAGGTCTCCCCTGGATCTAAAATCTTTGTTTCACTCCTCAACCTCAAAATAAGAGACTGGTATTTTTGAAAAAATGACTTGTGTATGTTTTCCCTTAAAAAAAAAAAACATATTACTACTAGAACACAGAAAACGTGTGGTACATTTTATGGGTTCAGTAAACAAAATTTTAGATAAAAGGTTGTAGTGTCATATTAAATAATATAAAATTTACCATTTTAACCATCTTTAAGTGCATAATTCATTGGTATTAAATAATTCACAAGGCTATGTAAGTATCGCCATCTATCTCCAGAGCTTTTTCATCAATCCAAGCATTCTGCATGCATTAGACAATAACTCCCCATTATCCTCTCCTCCCGCCCCTGGTAATCACTTTCTACCTGTATGAATTTGCCTAATTTTGGTACCACCTATAAATAAAATCATACAAAATTTGACAAAAAAAATGAGAAATAAAGGAGGAAAGGAAGGATAAAAGGAAGGGGGGAAAGATTTCTAGAATGAAATGTTTTTCTAGATCCTCTTTTCTTGCTAAGATATTGCTAAGTGACTGACTAATATATGAAATTAATTTCAAGTAAGACATTAATGCCCAATGATGGTTCATTGTGTTATATTTTTCTAACCGAGAAAATGTGGCTTCTATTGGGGAATTCCTGGAGATAAGAATTTTTTCACACTAAATACACGATCTCGTAGCCTTTTGGTAAGCTGCAGAGGCCTCCCGTGACCTAGTGTATCTTTCGTGGAGATGGCCACTCGCCCTTCTACGCACCCGTCACTGGCTGCTCTTGCAGAACCATGGTGTTATGGAATTTTCCAGGCCTGCTCCAACAGCTGCAACTGAAATGTAGCTGGAAAATCTTACAGAGCGAGAGTGGAAGGACATGTCATCAGGGCACCGAACTTGGCAGTTATACAAAGCCAAGTGCAGCTCTTCATTACCTTTTTAAAAAGATGAAAATAAATAACAGTATCCTGACATTTGAAATCCACTTCAAGAAGACCCATTCTGACCTAAAATAAATCAGCTGAATCTCACTTTGTTGGTCCACAGAGTATTTTAAACATTACATTTAGATGTGTCACAAACAGCTTTGCTCCTTTTCAGAAAGAGTGGGAACTGAACTCAAAATGACATTTGTCACTGTACCAAGTCACTTATCGAAAAGTCTCTTATCATCACAGAACCTCTAACATGAAAAACAAGATATTTTTTAGATCTTTCACACTTGAAGTGTAAGGTAATCTATCAGCATAGCTTAAGAAAGGGCTATCTTTGCCCAAACTAAACATTATGAAACTCAGGGTAAGGCAGATGACACCTACCACCCAGGAGTGTGAGTACCGACCAGCAGGGGACGCACTGTCTATTGATTACTCTAGGAATATAAATAACCGACGTGGGAGATGGGCAGAGAGGCAGGGGCGGGCATGATATCTGAAAGGTGGCCTAGAGCACAGGAGACGTGCTCTGACGTGGGAGAGGGACGAGACTAAGCTCAGCGTGAGTGGACAGGCAGGCTGA
The DNA here is from genome assembly GCF_022682495.2 of Desmodus rotundus. NCBI lineage: Eukaryota > Metazoa > Chordata > Mammalia > Chiroptera > Phyllostomidae > Desmodus > Desmodus rotundus. The sequence continues at coordinate 133,857,489 of NC_071394.1, read as the reverse complement.
GGCCGCCGTGGACAGGCCCTGTGTACCCTCTAAGGTGGTGACGCCAAGAGGGCAGGGGGGTCTCCCCTCAGCTGCTACCTCGGGCAGGTAGGGACGGCCTGAGAATCTCTGTCAGGGATGCCCAGCACATGGTCTAGGCTCGTGAGTGAAAACTGCTGTGTTGATTAGCAAAACCTGTCAGTCAGTGGCTTCGTACAACAGCTGCTGGCATCTGCTGAGCTGCCCTGTGTGACAGTGCCGTCAAACTGCTGTTCCTTAAGTCAGGGGGGACTCTCAAGGGCTTGCTCTTGGGAAAGACAAGTGGTGACAATGAGCAGATGGAACGGGGGTGGCAGGGCTTGGCGATGGAAGAGGAGACAGGGCTGTGCAGTAACTCAGTTAAGAGAAAGGAACGGCACAAAAATGGAGGGAGGGCCAGAGGACATTATTTTTAGAAACTGAATGAATTATATCAGATCTCCGTTCAAGGAACAGTTGACAAGGTCACACTGTGTCAAGCTACTAGATTTTCCTGGAGAAAAGTTGAATGTTTTGCAAAAAATCCGCTGACTCCTGCAGGCCTCTAGCACGGTGGTTTTAAATGTTTCTCTTGCACCTTTTTGGAAGAACGAAAGTCCTAAGACAAGCATGGGTGACAGAGAACCACCACCCATTCCACAGATTTCCATTTCCAGTGAGAATGAAAAGTCAGCTGCAAGAAAGAAGAGAGATGGCTGAAATAACACTTCAGGCAGTAACAGCACAAACCGTGGAAAGCGAATGGTGACCAGAGGTAAGTCGTGAATAATCGCAGGGGGAAGGACACCTGGTCCCTCAGAGCAATGATGATAAGGTATCTCACGGAAAGTGGAGAAATCCAGCTGCCGGCCTGAGCTTCAGTTCGCAATGCTGATCAACACAGGTGGCCACGGGACTTCCAAAGAAGACAGAGGCAGTCCTCCAGAAATTCCAGTGACCCCTTCATGTTAAAGAATCAATGTGGTGTAAAATTCTCATTCGTGGAGCAATTACTACGTTTCAGGCATCGGACTATAAGTATCACATACTTAATATTTCACTCAATCCTCATAAAACTTCTAAGAGCTACATAATGTTTCCTTCCCATGTTGCAGAAGAGGAGGCAAAGATGGAGAAATGAAACGCCTTTTCCAGGATCAAGTGTGGCTAAGTGTGGCGGGGCCATTATTCCAGCCCAGAGGCTTCCTCTTTGTCTTCTATTTTCACTAACGTGGACTTGACCCAAGTCATGGGCTTTTTTCAGTTGGCTTAGACACTGGGAGGGTCTTGTCTCTGCTGTCGCTACTTTGGGAAACATGGCGTTAAAGATTGACACATGGCATTCAGTGGCCTTAAGTTGCTGCCCCAATCCCTACCTTTGCTACCAAGGGAACCCTCAGTGAACCTTACCTGACGAAAGTGACCTCCACTTCATTTTTATTGGGAATACAGATGGATTCTTGGGGATGCACATTGAATTTTCTAACATGCTCCTTCGGAGGTGATTTTCCAGGGTGTGAAGCCAGACTGAAAAGACTTTAACTGCGGCTTCACTGTCATCTCTTCACCTTCCTGCAGGTGACCGAGGAGAGCCCTTCCCGAGGACTGAGCGCAGCCATGGCCGCGTCTGTATGGCGATCACTTCCACGGTGTCCAGGGGGAAGCAGAGCAGCAGCTTATTGGTCTCTAGGACGTAAACATTTACAAGGAGCCTGCTGCTGCCTTTATCATCCTTTACAGGAAATGCAAAGCTCTTCAGGACACACAATGAACAGCAGCCTCATAAAAGACATTGCAAATTTAATAAGCTGCACTACCTCTTCCTGATTTCTATTTACTAGGCATGCAAATGGGGTTTGGGCAGCTTCTCTTTTCATATTTTGTAAGAGGAGTTTCAAGGGAAGGAATGACGAACAAGCAGTGTGAGCTGTGTCTCAAGAAATCCTATTTCTAATTAATTTCTCAGCCTCTTTTAGCACTGTCTTAGTAAGAATCGAAACCCCTTTAGGTGATCTGGAGAATGGCCACGTCTGTAGGTGAGTCCGAATCACAAGTGCATGTGAATGTATACAATGAAAATAAGTTATACCTTGAATATGAAAGTGTGTATATATTCATGTATGTGCCGGCATGTACCTTCTTATGTACGCATCTGTATCTTCTGTACTTACGTCTATATCTGTGTGCCTTTCTCCCCAAAGTATGTGAAAACCACTTCACCTCTGCGTAAGCCTATGGAAACTGGTTCAGTCTCATGCACGGTGAGTCTGTCTTGAAATCCTTCTATAATTTCCTCTTAGTCACATTTGGATCTGGGAAATTTCAATGCATTTACAGAGAAAAATTTGAGCACAGTATATCAATAAACAGTTGACACAAATGCATATTCCTTTGCGAAATATTCCGGCACACAACAACGCATTTCCTGTTCGATGTTTCTTTGTGTGCAGACTCAAAATTTGACCAGCAAGATCCTGGGACCTGTCCAACTTATATTCTTATCTGCCTCATTTTTATTATTTATGCATGAAACCCTGACGGATACTTCTGATAAAACATTGTCTTTAAATTTCTTAGTCTTTTTAAAATTACAAACACTCAAAATTAATTTTGTTGACTATTTAAATCACATATATTTTTTAAATCCTCACCTGAGGATATTTTGTCATTGATTTCAGAGAGAGAGGAAGGGGGCGGGAGAGAGAAATGCAGATGTGACAGAGAAACATCGACAGGTTGCCTCCCATACACACCCCGACTGGGGGTCAAACCTGTAACCTTTTGGTGTCCGGGATGATGCTCCACCCAAGCTGAGCCTCCCGGCCAGGGTTGAATCACATTTTTAATGATATAATGTTACACTAAAAGAAATCAGTTGCCACTTCAAATTTTCCTAAAATTAAATTATTAACATTAAAACCAAGGTTCATGATAAAAATTTAACTGATATGCCAGCATTTTCATTATGGCTTCTGGGTTATCAAATATTCTAGTATCTTGCCTTTAAATACTAAAGTAAAATCTTAAGTTTTACTCTTTATACATAAGATTTTTTTCATGTGTGTGTACAGTTTGAGGTAAGAAGCCAAGAAATAAATGTCAGGGTCATATTAATTAATATGGCTAAAATAGTATTTCTGCATATATGTGTATATATACCAAAATACACAACAGCATTGTTAAAGAAAATGTTGATGAAAAGGGGGGGAAATCACTCACGATCCTCTGAAGAAATTTTGGAAATAAAGCTCAATGTGATGGGCAGGATTGGATTAGATTTCCTGTTGACGTGAATGAGAGACACAGGGCTGAAGGCTCAGTACGCAGTCTGGAAATGCGCTCCGTCCTGGTTTAACTAAAGAGGCGGTGCACAGTCACCAGGATCACCAGCTCCTTAAGCTGATTGTCTCCACTGTTACTGACCGTGCTGCTTTGGGAAAACAGGCCTTGTGGAAATCCCTGTTGTTGGCGAAGGAGAGGATTCAGCAGGCGGCAAAACATTAAATTTTGTTTCAAAAAATACAGGTTTTGCTTGTTCCAGTGTGTCCGTGACTTTATATCCATTCAAAGTGGGGGGCTGCTTTAAATCCATTGGGTGGAGGGCTTGCTGGCATCTCTGTCTTGCCCAAGCAGTGCAGACAACAGACACTCACACATTGGGCCCCAGGGGGTTCTTCTCAGTGGCAGGGACCAGGAACCTGAATCTTGGGCAGTCATGGAATCTGAGGCCCGCACAGCAGCCCACAGAGCATTTCCTCAAGGGCTGGGAGCACTTAAACCCACCCGCAAGGCCACAGGCCTGCCCGCAGACAGCCCCGTGTTCTGACCCGGGTCCCCTGACTCCCAACGTTTACGCCCCAGAAACACGGCTGCCTGGTATCACATCTGAAATGGCTCACTCAGGAAATAATGATGTTTGAAATGGAGATAAATCTTGAAGTAGAATTATGGCAAAGGGCAGATTTTCTGCGTCTACAATTTCCGCGGCTTCTGCAGTTACGAACAATGATGCCATTCACAACAGATCAGCTGGGGCTGAATGAGACCGAGTCCGGAGACCTGACTCCAGAAATGAGCATCCTGCTGAAATCACTGGCCAGCCCCAGTGCCCAGAGCCCGCAAGCAGTGAGCAACAATCCTGTTTAGTAACAAGAATTTCTCGTTACCGCTCTTGCTGACGGTGCACAAATCAGGCTCTTTTGGTACAATGAGCTATTTGATGGCTAGCATTTTGAAGCTCCACCATTTCTTTGTCCAAAGAGAAGTGTTTCACCCATCTGACAAAATACTCCTGCAAGGATCCATAATAAATTGATGCTAAAGAAGGCAGATGGCAAATAACGCCTATGGTATACGAGAATTGTGCCTTACAGATAGGGTCAGCACGGTGAGGCTGGCCGCACTGATGTGAGCCACTCTCCGTGAGAGAGCCGGGCATTTCCGTATTGGACAAGCCTCCTTCCTCTGTGAGGACGGACATCGGATGGAGGAGACGGTGACTGACATCGAGGAAAACAGGGAGCTGGAGAATGGAGCATGCAGTCTTTGCACACGAGCGGCGGTGGAGGCATGGTCTCTCATTCGCCTGACAACGGGGGTCAGCCTTCCTGACGCATGCTCTCTGCGGGATAATGCACCCAGGGATGGAGGGAAACCTCCCGTAAGGCGACCCCCACTGCTGGTGCTGCTTCCCCAGGACGCCTTCTGGCTGTGACGAGTAAGCTGTCTCTCCTCTGGGGATGCGAGGACTGCCAGAGTTTGACCCTTCCCGGTGAAATGGTGAAGGAAGCTTAGCAGAGAGAAATGCAGGAAGGCGTTTATGTTGCTTGTCTCTTTCTTTCTTCCAGAGCGGATAGTGCTGAATAAATCCCATCTCTCATTTATTTTTTATTATAATCTAAAGTAATGCTGCTTTGAAGAAAAAAGTGGGAATCTTTAATATTCCCACAGGGACTGTTTGCATTTCTGAAGGGCTGTTCACTTCACAGAGCTCATTTAGCTCCTGTTTAATCTGTGCAGGGACAAAGCAAGTGTCAAGAGCACTGTTGCCACTATTACATGAACATCTAAAATAGGAAGCTAGATTCTAAGATACTTCAGAGGGCAACAAAGATTATATGTTAAATTTATACAAAGAAATCTCCCATCTTAACAAGGACTGTCACATGATTGTCACACTCAGAAACAAGGGAAAATGGCATTAAAATGGAAATAGGGGACATCTGGTTCCAAAGCCTAATTTTGAAAGAGTGCAACTGATACCTTCCAATCCTCTTGAATGACCTTAAAAATGCCCCAGGGTTTGAGTTGGATAGAAGAAGGCCTGGCACTAGTCAACCCTGCACAGGTGTAAAAGATAAGTATAGAATCTCCTTCTCCAAAGGGCTTCGAACAACTCGGGTGACAGAGGCTGTGCTTCTGGGAAAACAAGGCCCATTTGGAAATCACTCTGAGCCCTCCCCGATGTGCATCCGTGGTTGTCCTGGAGAGCTGGAAACACCCAGGGGCGAAGGCAGGTGGCACGGTGACTTTTATCTCCATCCAGACACAGTGGGAGATAATTATTTTACTGCAAATGAGGACACGCGAATATAAAAGTAGATATTGGTGGTGGTACTACTTCGAATATCACGATGCTCTATTTTACACAGACTTCATATACAGATTTATCTGGATCTGCTGCTCACACTGCCCAGTACTGTCCCTACTTCCCCACTTATGTCCCTACTTACGTCCCTACTTCTGAGGAGGAGGTGTCAGAGGGACACATTGGAACCACGCCTTCCGGTCCTTACTCTCACCCACCCTTGTGTTTTACTTTTCAATCCTGGTGGGTGTTTGTGTGATCTGGGGGCCAAATGCGGTCCCCATCAGTCTCAGGGACAATGACATTTAGGAAGGTCGGACAAAGGTCTCTCTGGGCCTCCTGGTTGTTCGGGGCCTCGTACAAGGTCCTACTCTCCTCCATCTCTGCTTCTGCTGAGCCTTCAGGCTCACCCACATTTCACCTCCTTGTCCCCGTCTCTCGTTCTCACTCCGCTGTGCCTGCATCTGTCCCTGGCAGCCTTTCGAACGGAAGGGTTTAGGCAGTTGGAAACTTAAAATTGGAACACAGGGATGAGTTATTCATTCTTAAAGCCTTTCAGTCACCCCTTCAGTGTCTGCTCTTGACTGATCATTTTCTCCTGCAGACCGAAGACTCCGAATCGTCTGGGGCCTTCTTTCCTCCTGAGACCCAGTTCTTTTCTCTTCATCTCCCAATTCCTCTTCTTTTACATGAAACTCAGTTTTTCTGTCTCTTCATTTTGCTGTCTCTTTCAAGCCATGGCATTAAAGCCTTACCTTCCGTTCCAGTTGACCACCTGTCTTGTTTGCCTGTTCTTTTTTAACTCTCTGCTGAAGACTTCGTGAATTCCCGACAAAGCCCTTCTTTCAGGGGCAGAAGCTAAGTGTTTGTTGAATGAATCAGCAACTGAAGAAAGCCTGTCACTTTTGCTTCCTTTCACCATGGCCAGGCTCAAGTCCCCTCGGACATCATTTGGGCTATGAGGTTGGAGGGGGGAGTTGATGCTTTTTCTTTCATTTTCTCATAAGTTTCAAATAATAAATTACTAGTGTTATTTCCTGGCTAAAATGTCTGCAGTATTTCTGGAAATCGCCATGTCTTTCTATCTAGATTTATTGTTTGTTTATTGGTTTATACATTTTCAAGCTGTTTCTGTGCTCCCTGGGGCTCACCAACTTCATTTCTCATTGCTCTTCTTTCTCAAGTAGCTTACTAATGACCAGGGAACCGAAGACAGCCAACAGATTAGTAGATGTAAAGATATACAGGCAGAAACAATAAAAACAGATGGTCCAAATGGCCCTCTATTTAAAATATGGTCCGATTCATTGTGAGTACAAAAATACATTTTGTTTAAAAAGCATATTTTGGCAATTTTGTTGACAATATTCAAATCCATGTAACTTACAAAGCAGTGATTCCACTATAAGGATTCATTCTATTAATGTGTATGCTCGGTTGTACAAAGTTAAAAAGAACGATACTGTTTCCTGAGAATTAATAAAAATGGTGGGATGCTAGAAATAAGCACCTGTAAGCAGCACTTTGTTTCCTAGGATACAGTGCATCCATAAGATGAAATATTATGCAGTCATGTCTCAAGAAAACCTCTATCAGATTTGCTTTGCTAGGCCTTCTATCTATTAGAATAAAAAATTGTAATAACCATAATTTTCAATTAATGTTCCCAAGATAGGAAGACATCATATCTCAGAAAAACACATTAAACACTAATGGTCACAAGAAAAAATATCCAAAAAGTAGGGAAATGCAAAAGGCCAAGTGTGAGCCTCTCCCTCGGGCTCCGTCCCGTACCTCGTTCCTGCAGTCTGCCTGCAGCTCTCGGGCAAGGGGGCGGCACATCGGTCAGGGCCGGAAAGTCAGTCATTCCCTGAGACTCATCTGTGAGCACGATTCCACCAAAGAGTTAGGGTGCTTGGCTTGCTGTTTCTTTTTTGCCTTGTAGAAATTAACTTGACCTGTATCTCAATGGTCTTTTCCTCTACCTCCCATAGAGTATATACATCCCATTTCTCAATTTTCTCTTCTTTGAATCCGCCTGGTCATCCTTCTGGTTCTCTCGTTAATGAGTTAAAGAGAACAAGCCTTGGGAGAGGTGCAGAGCCGTGATCGGCAACTGTGACTCACAGCCGGCGCTGCAGACTGTCTCTCCCACGGGCAAAGCTGGAAACGATTCAGTCAACTCCTGTTTTGAAACGAAACGACTCCCATTTGCAACTGCAAGCAAAACTTATGTGTCCACCTCCACAAAATGTGGTTAGTTCAGATATGGTGAGACATAAAATATTCACGATCTGAACAGAGTAATCTGAGTGTTAGATAATATTTTCAGTGGAGGATAAAGTTACAAAATAATCCTTGTTAGAGTCTACGTGGAAAAAGAGGCAGGAGGCACTGTTACACAGAAAGGTACAATTTCAAAGGATATTTCTACTATGATCTAAATCTGGGAAAACAGACACAGGAATATGCCTAAAAAGTACACCCTGCGTTACACACGGACACACGTGCACACTGATCTTGGAAAACACGCAGCTAACTATCCCAGCGGTTATCTGCGGGGTCAGGATGAAATGCAATTTCTTTCTGTATTATACTTGTCTATGAGATATAAATTCTTTAGGGGGGGGTGAAAGACAAAATACTTAAATTAGGAATATATTTTTTCATAAAAATTTTTATGAAATACATTACATGGACAATCGTCCGCCTTCTGTCTCTGCTCCTTAACCTCAGCCTGTGTTTCTCTTGACAGCAGAGACGAGACGTTTCTTTTGAGTGTAACGCGAGGGCACACCTTCGGTGAGGATGATGTAATCGCTGCAGGTTTCGTGTGGCTGCCGCAGGTTAAAGCACACTGGAATACAATAAGAGACTTTGGTTTTGAACAATTCATTCGGCTTGCATGCCAAATCTTGTTCGAGTGTAATATTATTTATTTTACATAAATATTATATTTGAACTATTGCAATAATTGAAACCATGTAAAATATTACAGGATTTATTTTTTATCTCTGAAATCAAGTTTAATTTTGTTACTTGGTTCCTACAATGTAGATTAATAAAAACATGAGAACAGCTATCAGCCATCCGACCCTGACAGGTCTCAGTTATCAAAGAAACAAAGCCTAAGTCCCGACTCTCAGCTGTAGTTGGCTGACTCATGGCGTCATTCTGCCTACCACGCGTTAATATTATTAGCACTGCAGTGAATAATTTAGACAAGCGAGGCGGAGCCACATGCCTGAAAATCACGGGTTCCACGGAAGATCAGAGTCCTGGCGGCGGCCACCGCGGAACGAGGACGGGCGGGCAGTTTAAGCGCAGTGTGTCCATCTCGCATGGAGGAGCTCTCGTTGGCAGTGCCACCCTGGTTCCTAAGAGCAGTTGAGACCGCGCTCATTTCGCTATTACACAAAGTGACACAGTGGTTCTTAGCAGCTAAGTACAAAATAATTGCCTTTTGTCATCAGATTTCATGGCAATTACATGTGAGGAGAGGAGACCCCTGATGAAGACAGGGGACCCAGGGGTCCGTATCTGTTTGTTTCTCCAGTGAGCCTCCCAGACAGACGCAGCTGCTACGTGCTGTGGCCCGGGAGCAGTCGTTTACATATTGCCCTGCGTGGAAGCCCTGGTTCGTGAGAGAGTTTCCTGACACCTGGTTCCCGAAACCCTAGTGGGCAACATGTGGGAGTTTAGGAGCGCAGAATTTCTGTTTCTGGGAAAGCCCTGGGTCTGTCTCCTTAATGAGATCCCAGGGGATCAGCAGGCTGCCCTTCAAAGTGCCCCTCTTCCCACACGTTCTCTGTGTCCTCCCCCCGGAAGCAGCACTCCCTGAGCAGGCCAGGCTGCCCGCCGGCAAGCAGACCACTGACCAGCCCGGCCCCAGTGGACATGAGCCTGGACAATTTCATTGTCTCGTTCCTGAAACACACACTTTTTTTGGTTGACGTTGAAGACGTAGTTGAGACTTAAACACAACAGGCTATTTTACTCTGTAATAAGGTCTTCCCTAGACTTTAACTTCAAGGTTATTGTCATGGGTTGACCTGTAAACTCCAAAAAAGGTTTATGTTGAAGCGCTAGCCCCTACGCCTAGTATGGTGACCTAGAAGGTGACCTCATTTGGAAATAGGGACTTTGCAGGTGTAATCACTTAAGTAAAGATGAGATCAGATTGCAGTGGGCCCCCTGTCCAACTCGGCAGGTGTCCTTCAAAGCAGACGCACATAGGAAAGGACGGTGGCAACTGAGTCAGAGGCTTGAGCTTCGCAGCTGGGAGGCAAGAAAGACTAGAGGTTGTCCTGACACCATGAGGAGCTAGGAAGGGGCAGGAAAAGACCCCTTACAGGTTCTAGAAGGGGATGGCCCTGTGACAGCCTGGTTTCGGACACTCAGCCTCCAGAAATCTGAGACAATATCCGTTGTTCCAAGCCACCCGGTTTGTGATATTTTTATGGCAGCTCCGGGAAACTACATGGATCTCTAGTATCAGTGAGTCGCTACTAGATCTAATGCTAGTCATCTACTAAATCCAGCTGTTATGTCGCAGAGTTGAATTGTCTGATTCTCCTCCGGTCAACAGAGGAGCACCGAGCTTTACATAATGGAAAGATGGTATCCATTAGCCCTAGAATCTAACCCTTCATTTTAATCGGGTGGCACCAGCTCTGGGCCACGCCCCAGGGCGCGTGGCCTTGAACAAGACCCCTGCCACTGCCTTCTGGGGCTCAGACCCGTGGGGGACACGGGGGCCGGAGCCGCTCCTGCCCACTGCGTCCCCTCCGCACCGGTGTCTCTCAAGCACGGACTGGCTTGGGCTCAGCGGTCTGAGAGGGGTGCGCCCACGTGCCCTCAGGACCAGCCCTCCATCAGTAAATGCCCTGCTCGCTGGCCCCACTCTGAGGCACTGGCATCCTCCTGGGCTTCCCTGATGGGCCAGAGCCCCAGCTGCCACTAGCAGGAGCCTGCTGGAAGGCACACCTGAATTAGCTTCCCTCCCTCACCTCTCCACCTGCCTGTTGGTGCTTCCTGGGACAACATCCAACGTCAGCTGCTTAGATTCACATCCTCGACTCAGGACCTGCTTCTGGAAATACCCAAACTAAGCGGCAAATCCTTTAAAAAGGACCATAAATGAATGAATTAAATACTGCCAAACTAATGAGTGCTGTATGGGGACAAAAAATAGCCTGCAACAGAAAATGATGGGGAGACTTCCCCCTTCAGGTGGGATGACCAGGGAAGCTCTGTCCCATGGGGTGACAGGTGAGACCTGTGGGAAGGCAAGAAGCAGCCATCTGAAGAGAAGGGTGGGGAGCGTGCGGGACACTCAGAGTGACGCACCCGAGGGCGGTTCTGGGTGAGCTTGGTGTCCCTTAGGGCCTGGCAGAACCTGGGGGACTCAGGTGGGAGGAGGGCCACAAAGGGGGCCAGCCATGGGGCCAGGAGGGCCAGGCAGAGCCATGTGTGGCAGGGAACGCAGTCCTTTTTTTTTCTTTTTCACAGGAAATGGGGCGTCATGGAATTGTTTTCAGGCATGAAGAAACACAGCCTCATTTAGATTCCAGAGTCACCCTTACTCCTGGGTGCAAAGTGGAGTGCAGAGGTCGGAGGAGAAATACGAAGACAGACATCAGTTCCAAGAGAGACACTGGTTCCTCTGCCCCAAGATGGTAGCGACAAGGTGGAGGAGGGACTTCCTCACGCGCCCTCTCCCACCCAAACACCACACACAGCACTTTGAATGTCAGTGTGCTTCCTGCCTGTGTGTTAGGCCCACCTTAGGTCGGTCTGTGAGGATCCATGCAACCTTTTCCACAGGGTGTTTCAAGTGCTTTCTGAAATCCAGAGTGAAGGTCTGAGCTATAACCGTAAAGAAACCACTGGATTTTCTGTGGGATTGAAGGGGATAGAGAGAGAAGTTACGGAGTTGGGGGTCATTTCCCAACGTCTAGGTGCTGTGATGACCGTGGTCTTTGACTGTCGGCATTAACACGAGAGGAGGAGAGACAGACGGAGGAAGAAGGAACAGGTGACAGAAGGCACATGAGCCAACAAGGCGTCTCCCAGGCAGCAGGTGACGTGTGTAGTAAGTACAGGCAGGAGCCGTGTCCTGGGGGCCTGAGCACGGGCAGGAGGTGAAACGCACACACACCATCAGCATTTACTGGGAACCTATGACAGGCCAGGGGCTCTACAGGCACCTTCCATTCACCACCAAACTACATGAAATGCCACCGGAGCTCCTGAGTCGACAGAGGAAGGTCTGGCAGCCGACCTAGGAAACTGTCGTATGCAGTAGCCGCCACACAGAGCATTGACACGGATTATCTGTGAGGACCCTGGGGAGCGGGCGATAAATTCTGACTGGCCAGTGACCGAGCGTCATGTGTGCGACCCTGAAAGGTGGCCCGAGCCCTTCACGGTGGAAAAGGGAAGGCACTTCAGGGACAGGAAGTCGCTCGTCAGTGGCAGAGGCAGGAACGCCACGGCTGGACTTACATTCAAAGGATCGCGCTCTGCCTCAGCATCTACTGCTAGCATGTGATCGTTGGAGTACCCTGGTCAGCGTCTGCCCTTTGCTGCCCTGCGCCCTCCACACACGCCTGCGTCTCACCCGAGCTGCGCAGCAGGGCAGAGAGGCCACGGGGCGATCTCTCGCTAAATGAGTGTGTGTGAGTCGAGAGTAGAGGAAGGAGTGAGGGAAGGAACCAGTAGGCCAACCGCCAGCCATGTGTGGCAGCTGCACCAGAGCGCACCAGCCTGCGGGTCCAGCTGACCGGAGTGGGGAGTGACCTGTAGGGGTGCACGTCTTCCAGGGACAACTGCGGGAGCACTGCTCTCTCTCTGAACTGCTGGCCCAGCTGGGATGGAAGAGGTACTCACACTCGCTAACTCTCCACAAATGTCACTGTCCCCACCCCAGGGCATTACCTGTTCTCCCAGCGCAGACCATCAAACCTTCCTCAGTGCGAGGGTTACATACTGGGGTTCTTGCAGCTCTCCCTCCTGTCAAGGCGCAGAGTTGGAAACTACTGAAACAATGATCCTGTCCCAGTGTCCCACTCTAGTGCCTGTCCTCACAGAAGCATTGGGTCTGGAGCAACATCCACCCACTGGGCATGGGAGCCAGGGCTCAGGAGCTGATGGCCTGAGCCAGGGCCCCACGCCTAGTAAGTGTGAAGTCACAGTCTCGCCCTGCTCGGGCTCCTCATTTCTGAAGTTGGCATCATTGGGTGACTGTGAGTTTTCAATAAATTAATATGTCTAAAATGTGCAGGAAAATGGCTCACCATAGAAAGTACTCCTTAAATGCTATTAATATACACTACAAGGACTTCTCCATAAGTACCTGGAGGTACGATGTAGTTATACGCGAACAGTCAGGTAATCCATTATGTGGGTACAGTCACCATCTGTTTTCTGAACCAGGATGTGGAAGGCACCGGAAAGACATTCCAAACTCTGATGTGAGAACTCACTCCACAGCTCCGTCTCAGCAACTGGGCTGAGGACATGTGAGCTCATTGCATTGCAAGGCACTCGCCAGGCTGTGACACGGGGACATTTTATTAAAAGAAGCAGAGACTTTTATTTATTGCTCATTGCTCTTCATGGTTCACAGCCTGCCATGATTTGAACCAACAAAGCATCTATTATCCGCTCGTGTACACTGCAAACGGCAAGCAGGAAAGATCCGCATTCCCGTGCTGGAGTCTCCCTTCCCGTCTGGCTCACAATGGACACTCTGAAAGCGAGTTTGCAGTGGCCTACACAAAGATCATGGTGTGAAAATAAATTACGGTGTGCATCCCTTGGCGTCTCACTCATAAATTATTTCTGTCTCGTGATGCGATTTTACATTCTGGGTGGATTTCAAGTCTCCTCAGATACTCCTCGTGCAGGACATTGTCGTTAGGAAGCAAGCATTTCTTTTACAGTTGGCAGACGAGTGCATCCCAGGCTTCGGGGCGGGGCAGGCAGAATGCAAACAGAGACCCCCCTCTTCCCTCCCTGTTACTAATACTCATTACTCCGTTTTGACATGACTTCGATAAACACTGTCAATGAGTGACCAGGGGCAGTAAAGGAGGGGACACCCCACACGAGGAGCACCAGTAGGACATCCGAGGGTTGGACTCCAGTCCCTCAAACAAGGGAGTGCACATGCCCCGGGGCACTGCCTGTTGCCTGTTAACTCTGAAGCCACGGTCCTCAACCAAGGCTGCACATTACAACCACCCAGACACACAACTGAGATGCTGAGATATTTATTTACTTTAAAATTATTTAAAGTACTCCTCCCACCACGCAACTCTGCCTTACAGCCAGGGTGGAGAGTCACAGCTCTGACTCACCCGTTCCATCCAATGGGACATGGCATGTGGTCAGTTCCAGCAACACTGAGGACCGGCCAAGCCTGGGGCCTGGCCTGAGAGGGTGGCCTGCGGCAGCACACAGGGAGGTCTGAGGCCAGCGACAGCGCTCTCGGGGACGAGAGACCAAGCAGGGGACCTGGAGGCACATCTGGCATCTCAGCCGAAGAAAGTTTCAGAAGTCACAGGAGGTAGAGAGGCAGAAGCTTGAAAGTGAAAATCGAGATACAATGACAAGGCAAAATGGGGGATGATGCCCAGAAACCCAGAAATTCAGCGGGACCGAGAAACTGGATGAAAGCTTAGTGAATCGAGGCAGAAAGCGTTCTGAAACTGAATCACTTACTCTCAGAGCTGGAGCAACGCAGGACTTTAGGTGGAAGAAAGCTAGAGGCAGGCTTTCCTCAATCTGATTTCTTAAATAATTTCTCAGCCAAAATATCCACATAACCGATTACATTCTAGCCTAAACACAGTAGCTGACAAAACGTTTGGTATTAAGTTAGCAATAATGACCTCAGTGCCCTAAATTAAATCTTGCTCGATCAATTCGAGAACCTGATTGGCAATTGTCCTCGGTAACGTCAAGTCAGATTCTTGAATAACTGGGGGATGAAAATAGGGTATCTGTTCCTTGATGTCATCAATGACAAGCCAAATATAAAGAATGTAAAACACAGCTGGGTCTCTGTATGACCCAACATCTGCCCTGAACTACAGAAAGCCACCAATGGTATCAGACAGCCACCTACAGGAGTGGTAATGGGAAGAGCTCACATTGGACAACTTCAAGACCAGCCTGATTAACGGCAGATAAGAGTAAGTGAGTCAGTAGCACAAATATTAATAAATAGTGCTACCCCTCTAATGAGACAAAAGGAAGTCCTCTCTCGTGCACTGTGGGTCTTCATTTAATTTGACTGAATCGTCACAGCAGCAGACGGACTCTCCCACTCCCTCCCCAAAGCACCACCCCCTCGCCCGCCACCACCCCTACGTCTCAGATGGGGACCCACGTCTAGAGCAACACAATCAACGTGGCTCCAGGGCCATCCTGATGGTCGTGGCCACATGCGACACTTCCATGCAGACTGCTCACCACCAGGCTGAGGTGAAGGCAGGTAGGGGATGGAGGCCCGCAGAGCCGGGAACCAGGAGGGTGGGAGCCGGGCTCCACCGTGGCCCTGGGGCTGCCACAGGTGTAGGATCTTTGCCCTACCAGCAAAGCAATGCTTTGGCTATAGAAATGGAAGGTAAGGAATGGGGTATTGTCAGAAAAAACAAAACAAAACCTAAAACTGAAGGTATCTGTGTCAAGGTGATTGAAGACACTGTAGTTGAGGCTGGCACTTTAAGGAACACTGAAGGTGAGTGCAAATATTTGGTCCATTGTTACAGGTTTTGTACACTGGACACTGATGACTTGCCCACCGAGGCTGTGAGTTCAGGGAAGAACAGTAGGAGAAACCACCCTGCTGAGGTGGGAAACTCCGAGAGGAAAGTAGGAGCTTCCACAGGAGATGACCTTTTGAAAAGAGAAGTGGAAAATGGCAAAGCTTTTGAAAGTGAACATTTTCTTCTGCCCCATCCAAAACTTATCTGAGGATATAAAAATGTGGAGCTGTACAGAGTAAAAAAGCCTGAATTTGAACCGTCTACTCCCAGGGAACTTCAGTGAGGACGGAGACAGGTAACTGGGAGCCGGCGGAGCCAACGACCCAGCTGACTAAGGAAGATCGACCGACCAAGGGCCTCTTTCTTCCTCGACTTGATTTACAAGACAGTCGAAACTCAGACAAGTCCTTTCCAAGATAAACAGAAACAAGGTACAAAAAATTATACAGAGTGCAAAAGTGAGCATACATAACTAGAGGAGGAAGACAAAAATCTACTCCAAAGAATATGACCTGTGACAAAGACAATATAATCTATCACTTTAACAAACTTGTAAACTTGGATAAAATGTTTGATTGTCTGAGAATATATGTTATAAAAGTGGCTCAAAAATATAAATTACATAAATTGATCAATAATCAATTAAAAAATTTAAGTACGTAGTAACACATACCCCTGAAAATAGCATCAGATCTAAATATTTATCTACAATATCTTAAAAAACAAATTTCAATCTCCACATTATCAAAACAGCTTAAATTATGGATAATGTAATTCTCCTGATTATTTTATAGAAACAATTAAGAAAAATCTACCAGTAGACAAAACTGAGAAAGGGCAGCAGAACAAACGAAGGTTTGGAGGTATCTCACTAATGAACGGTGTGCACGTATCCTAATCAGCACATCAGCGGATCAATCCCAGCCGCGCCCGCTGGAAACCAGCAGCAGGGATGCCGAGTGGCACTGTCCTGTCCCGGAAACGGCAGGGTTCCTTCCGCAGCGGAGAACGCACAGGCTAATGGGCTACGTTAAACGATCCCAGATGATCAAACACAAGACTATTTTATGTTGAAAAGCTGTTTTATAAAATGTCCCACCAAATTCTGACTAAAAAATTAGTAAGCAAAACTCTTAGTGAGCTAGAAATAAAAGGGAACTTCCTTGATTTAATGCATTTTATCTACCAGAAAACTACAGAAAGAAGCATCACATTTAGTGGTGAAATACTGGAAGCATTCCTTTAAAATCAGTGAACAGAAAAGGTGGCTCTCTATCAGATTGTTCATCAACATTGTACTGGGACCCCGGTCAATCCTGCAAGCCAAGAATAAAAAGATAAAATACATAAATATTAGGGATAAATAATAATAAGTAAATTTACAAGTACTCTAGAGGAGGAGAACAATCTGTCATAATCGGAAAATGGCCACGGTGCCACTCTCTGCAGCCGTGTTGTGTGCTGACAGCGAAGGGACACGGAACCGGCGATCGGCGGCCCCACGACCCCACAGAACCACCAAATGCATAAAGACCACACGAATAAATACAAGTATAAGGTCTACCTGAGAAAACGATAACATTTTACTGAAGGACATAAAAGAAAATTTGAATGAAAGGTGGGAGAAGCCATATTCTGAATGGGATCACTCCGTATTGCAAAGAAAAGAGTACTCCTCCAAATTAATCTGTAAATACACTGCAATGTAATAAAAAAAAGTCCTATTAGTGTTGTTCATGAAACTCAAACCACCCTTAAAACTTCATTTAGAAGGAGAAAAATGTCAGAATAACCAGGAGAACATTTGGAAAAGATAAACTGGACAAGAAGAGAAAGAGATCTGTATACGTCTTTCAAAAGTTACTAGAAAAATTGAATAATGAATAAAATGTAACATTGGCGTGGAAGGGAAGAGCTGGCAGCCCAGGAGCAGACCCAGGGGAACCGAGGGCGCGAGGCGTCACCCTCTGCACCGGAACAGGACGCACGGGCATCAACAGGCTGGGTCGGCTGCCCTTCGGGAGGGAGAAATGAGGTCCCGGCCTCCACAGGTGTCGTGTGTGATACAGGCAGGGCGTTTGACCTTCACAAAACATACGTGTGTATGGCATGCATGCCTACTGGTATTTATCTGTACATCAATCTGTCCACGGCAGCGCCCCCTACATCTCTCTTATCAGTTGAGCCTGAAATACATTCTTCAGCACCTTTTTCTCTGAGATTGTATCTTTTCACTTAGCTATTTTATTCACGGACTCTTCTGACCAGAATGCAGTTTCATGAGATGAGAGCAGGAATTAATCAGTCTCATCACTAGTCTCTGGCCTCAGCGCCTGGGCTCACAGCAGGCCCAGCAAGGCTTTCCCCCGGCAACAGAAACGCCACGTGGCACTTGCTGACCACCCGACTGCGCGGGTGGCCGGGCCTTAGGATCGCAGACGCTGCACCGGGACGTCTCTGGTTCTGCTCAGCGTGGCTGAGGTGCCTGTGGACAAGCGCTCACACCCCCGAGCAAGTGCTGACCCATCAGGACACGTAAACACACATCACGTGCTCGCTGGGCGTCAGGACTTGTGCTGGAGAACAATGGACCTAACGGCTATTCTGTGCCTGGTAAGCGCTTCTTTTACCGCAGAAGGCCTTTTGGGGAACGTCACAGAAATGAAACAAATGTTTAGAATTATCAAAAAATTAGAAAGGTGATTATTTCTCCCTAATGAGAATCTGGGAACTATTGCGGTGACAAAATCATTTTGTTCTACATACTATCATAAGTCTACTTTTGGAAGGTTTGGGCATAAAAGAGCCGATGCCACATTAACACCAAACATGTCATTTTCTCTGCAGAAGAAATGTATTGGTGACAACTGCTCTATGATTTTGGACAGACTGAGAGCCAAAAAAAAAAAGAGAGAGAGAGAGAGACTTCTAAACAGATTTAACACGTTTTGTATGGTTCCAAGATGAGATGTCACATGCCTCTTGCTCCCTCCTGTGCACGTGGACTTTGCTGACCTAGAAGGAGCAGAATGTTTCCTCCTCATCTCTGCATTTGTTCCTGACCGTCCGGGGTAAATGCCGCCGTGTACTTCCGCATTCTTGCTGACTCTCGTGAAAAGACCTCTCTCATAAGTTCCACGAGATTCCAGATCACTACTTCAGGCCAAGCGTAGCATACAGTCTCCTTTTGGTTTCTTAGGAAAACCGTTGAATAAATAGCACTTAACCTGGCTGTAAGTATTTGAGGCCATTAAGTTATTTTAAGGCCGAATATTCAGAGTAGGCACCAAATACACACGTCACCCTTTCTTCTTTTGAAATTTCTTGGAGGAATCGTGAAACTCTTCTCACTGTTTGTAACTAACTACCTGGCAGAACCCCTTTGTTCCAAAATCTCCAGAATTTTCCAAAGTCTCCCGAAAATGTCATTTCCTGGGATAAAACACTGACCAAGGTGAGACACATCTTGCTCTTCTTGTTTATTCCTCAAATAATTCTTCACCACCTATTCATCACTTTTCAAGGGACAGTGTTGTAACTTTCCATAGCAATGCGTTTATTTTTGCTTTCTGAAATAAGTAAATAAACGTGTTTTGCTTCAGTTTCACTGCCATGGCCCCGTAAACAACTATGTGGAGACTGAGAGGATGCAGTCGGAGAGAAAAGGCGGTCGTAGTTTCAAACCCTGTGCCACTCGTGTCGACAGGAAAGCTCAAGGCCACCCACCTGTGTACCGAGGCTGTGCACCGGGCCCTGTGACGGAAGCACTGCATTTACCTGATGTGCACACGCACCCACCCTGCAAGGCAAGTGCAGCCGAGAACTGTCACCCCTCTCTTGTGGACGAGCAAAACGACGTGCAGTGAGGCTGGCCACCTCTGCCACGGAATTCTAGTTAGAAAGAGCTGGAATGGAGATGTTCCCCAGAGCTGACTCTAAGGCCCTGGGGTAGCGGGACTTGCGCCGGCCGCTCTGCCTCCTGACACACCGTGTTCTCTCCCGGCACGCGTAGGCAATAAGTGCTACATGAAGGGGCCATCCGTAGATCACACTCTCGCACCAGAAGAGCCTCATAAAGCCGTGTTTTGGGGTAAGTTTCCAGATACCTTGCAGTGATATTTCTCGGTGGACGGGAGCTCAGGAAGGACAATGCATGCACCAGCCAAGGGTCCCGGAGTTTCAGGGAGGAAACTATTGAGAAATGACTGTTACACTTATTGGTTTTGATGTTTTAAATCCATTTACCACTGCGCGTTTGAAATGTAAGAAACATTCTACCCGAACCATGTCTCTGCAGAATATGATAGAAGCTTTCAAATGGAAAAACCTATTCTTCAGAAGAAGGAAAAGACTATAAGAATCCGTAATGCATTTCTAAATGTTGAGAAAGCATTTTATTGTTAAAAAATCACAGAGTGATGAGAGCGATACTCGGAGGCTGGATCTGACATTTTGACTGAATAGGCTATTCATCTCTATCCCAGCTATTTGTTTGATTTATGTTTCGCTCATTGAAATAACAGGTGCACTAAACTGCCCACAATGGCTGGTGATGTGGGCATTCTGCGTCAATAGCTTCTCACAAGTACCACTTACTACTAGAGGTGAAGTCATCTAAGAGCAATGGCCATGGAGTGGACATAAAACTCTGGGTAGTAGATACTCCTGATCCATGGACAAAAACGTGGCATTTAAAACTGTGCGAGGGGAGAGCCCAGAAGTTCTGTAAAAATCAGTGCCGACTGACAGGAACACAAGGTGGGTGTGGCAGCAGGTGGGCAGGGAGCCATGAGGTCCCATCTGCCTCCAGTTAGCGCAATCACGCGATTAAACATTAGTGTCCAGAACAAGAGAGGTAAACGCCAGCTCCTGAAATGCCCAGTATAGACAGGAAGACACCACGAATAGAGACATCACTGAGACACACCCAGGTTAATAAGGTGCCCCCAAAGTGGGGGTGATGGGCCTTTCCTACAGAGCTAATTAGAAAGCTCTCAGAGACTAGAATTGAATAAACGGAACTTTATTTTGAAATACAGTATCTGAAAGTAATCTGGTGAACACATATTTTGTCCTGTCACTGATACTTTATTCACTTCTGTGTTGAGATAAAGGCGACCAGAGAATAGTGGGTCACCTAAAAACAAAAACAAAAGTCCTTCTCAGGGAGTTTATACAAAGAGCACTCCAAACTCGCAGGCCCAATCCCACCCTTCAGTGAAAAACTGTTTACACCAGTAAATCTAAAACGGGAGGCGGAAGAGGAGACAGGGGTCAGTGGGAAGTCTGAAGCGTTGTCGAAGTTCCACTTGCCTAGGTGGCCAGGCACTGCCCCCACACCGGCTTCCTCTGAGACCGGCAGGCGCCAGTGTCAGCGTGCGTGTCTGTCGGCCGCGGCGAAGTGCACTCACGTGTGCCTTCAGAGCTACGCACAGCTGTGTGTGCAGCGCTGACTCTAACGCCGGTACCGTCAGATGGGCCACGCAGCAACCCAGCGTAGCAGGTACAGGGACTGGGCTCACATCCCTTGGACCACCCGACTGAGGTCACGGACTAAGGAAGCTTCAGAAAACCAGAAGTAGAACCAACCAACTTCAAAGTGCGTGCTTTTACCTGTTATCGATTGAACTGTATTGTGCATGCTGTGTTGATAAAGAAATGAAGAAGTTTTACCTAAAACAACATTAATTTCTATACAGATACACACACACACATTTATTTTATCGGTAGGTGACCAGGTCCTGTTCTGTGCGTGTGCATCTTCATATATGTGGGTTTGTGAGTTTTACATATTTATGCATAAAACTTACATCCCTATCACTATGATTCGTATGTAGATCTCTCTGATGATTGCACATGGCAGGCGTTGTATGTGAGTACGGCACTCACGCAGGTTTATGAAAAACAAGAGCAGGTCACTGCTGTGTCACGACTGGTATTGGCACTTACTAATGTGCCTCTCCCAGGCGACACCCCCTGACTCTGCTTTGGAACCAGATCTAAATAAAAGAAAGTCAGACTTAACACAAAATTTTAACTACCTTAAACTTTTTCAAAATACAGTTTTAGAAACTTTAAAAGTAAAGAAAATAAATGGCAATTACCACGCGCTGACTGATGGTAAGACTCAAAATCACAGAACACGAGTCGTTCACTACTCCCCGGTAAGGGCTGAAGGACTGCTTCCGGGTCTGTGTCCCGTGTCTTCGCCTGTCCCCAGCATTAAGGAGCACAAACACCTCCCCCCTCCCCTCACTCTGACTCCAGATGTGCAGTTTGTCTCGCAGCCCCTCCTGCGAGCCCGGTCACGGGCCACCTTCTGCTGTGGTGCCAGCAGGACTGAAGCCTGAGCTGATCAAACCGATCGAATCGGTTACACGTGTCATCCAGCAGGCTTGTTTTTGCCCAAGAAGGAATCTTAGAACATGACTCCCTGAGACTGTTTTTTATATTTCAGATTTTCTTTATGCCTGAGTGACATGTTTATAACAATCAGATTTAAAGCATCCCTTTTCAGGGTTTGGTGAAAATTGACCTTTTTTCAGGTGCGGAAGGGGACTGGGGAATAGTAGAAGCCAGCCTAGTTTTTCCCTTCTAGGTGATTTTCTGCTTAAGAATATGTATCAAACTTTAAAAAAAACAAACAAAACCTAGCTGTTGATGATTTTACCTATTTGATTACCTATGCCTGACTTTTTAAATTTTTCTTATTAAAGTAAGAAAGGTACTTTATTATTCCAAAGAACCTATCATGTAGTTTTATATATGCACACTTTTATACGTAATTGAGTGTATATTTGAAGTGAATTTTGAAGGCTTCCCACTGGGACAAAGCACGTGCGTTGTAAACATGGACAGATCCTGCAAGTTCCGCCCCATCCATTCACCGCTTCCGACTTCCACCCTCACTGTGTAGTCCCACACGGCGTCCACACCACACCGGTACCGTGAACTCGTCATTTTAACTTGGCAGATCTGATGAGTAAAAAGAGCTTAATATCCATTTTTCTTATTATGAATGCAATTCAGCCCTTGTTTCTATTAAAGGGTGATTTACATTTCCTTTTTTAGGAATGAGGGTAGTATCCTTTATCCATTCTTATTGAAAATCTCCTTTTTGCTACGTAGGCCTCAATCTCCTCCTCCACAGAGTGGTCTCTCCGCCCCCACAGCACGTCACAGGAGGCAGGGCAGGGGGCGGGGCCTCCAGGCCCCAAGGAGGCGGAGCCCCATTGCAGCCCTGCAGGTGCCGGGGTGCAGCCAGTGCAGAGCAGCTAGCGTTTACTTGTCCATAAACTACGGATTCTTTGAGAGAGGCCATTTTTATTGTTAACCTTCGGACCCACCGCCTGTCATACTTTATTTAGAGGAAATATTTTTAATTCAAACTTACTGAGGTATAATTTATACATAATGGGATTCACCCAAAATATTTTGGTGCTGATGTAGTTGAATTCATCCAATATTCTGTTTGGCTTGTGCTTTCCGCGCCCTCAGAAACCTGTGCCTATCCCAAAGCGGCCGAGGCGTTCTCCTTCATTTCCTTCCAGATGTCTCGTTTTAGCTTCTGCTTAGGTCTATGATACATTTCAAGTTAAATTTTGTGTTCAGTAATAGGTAAGAACTGAGGTTCATTTTTTGCATATTGTTATCCACTTATTATAGCACCACTTACCAAAAGACAATGTTTTCCCTAATAAATAACTTTAGCTATAGTCAATAAATTGTTCATCACTTGAATTTCTTTTTTTAATACATTTTTTTTCGATTTGAACTTAGGTCTTTCTTATTTTTATTTTTAAATTTGTTTTTCAGTTACAGTTTACATCCAACGTTATTTTGTATTCGTTTCAGGTGTGCAGCGTAACGGTTAGACAATTATTCCAGTTCTCCGAACCTGTCTGAAAAACATCTGAAAACACATTCCTACTGAAGGACTTAAAAGTGGAGGCAGTTATTGGTGAAGTAAAACTGATGTCTTCAACCTTTATCTGTCTTTTTGGCTGTTTTGTTGAACTGCTTTCGCAGCTGGTAATGACTTACAGTAGAATGTGCACATTGAAATCAGGAAGGCCCTCCCGGCAGCTCAGGGTGCAAGATGGACTCACCCTGGACAGGGTGCCTCCTCTACAGCGCTGCTCCCCCACCCCCACAGGCCCTCACTCTGGGGAAGTGGGGAGACCCCCGGGAACCCAACGCGCACTTCTTAGGGACATGGGAGGAAATAGACGCACCCGCAGAAAACCCATGTGCATGGGGAGAACATGCCAACCCCCTCCTCAGTGGCCCCAGGCAAGAATCTACTGTTTGTCTCATCAACATTATAACAAAATGATGTTGAACCAAATGACATCATTCGAGGACCTGCTGTGTGAGGATGGGATCATGTCAAAAAGACTGAGGGTGGAGTTTCAAGGAAAAAGAAAGGCTGTTCATTTCTCCAGACTGTGTTGGTGGTGCTGAAGACCTCAGGGGCCCTGTAGCTGGGGGTGGAGTTGGAAGGCAGGAGCAGGAACTGGGGCCTGAGGCAGCCACCTGGGAAGCACAGGCACTCTAGGGAGGAGCAAGGGCAAACTGGTCACCTGCGGGAATTAACCGCTGTAAAGCTCGGGAGCGCTGGCACCCATGCTTGCCATATCATAACAGGTAGACAGAGGTCGTGCGTGTCATTTTAAAACAGACTGGCAACGGTGAAAGCTCCAGGAACATTACAATGGTGGAGGCTGCAGGAACTACAAGGAGCCGAACGCCAGGGACTGTGAACTCTGAGCTTAATGGGCTCACTTGCGTTTCTGTCTCTGTGCCAAAGAGGGAGGGTGACTGGGACTAAGAGATAAAGGTAATCCACAAGTTAATAACCAGGGAAATTGTCAAATATTTTAAGGGAGGCAAAATACTAGATTACTATTTGGTTTTCAGTGAAAGTATCTGGTCCAAGCCCTCTCAAAATTTATGGTTTATCATAAAAGAAAATGCCTTTTAATTAATAGTCAATACTCCTATAAAAGCTCTATCCAAATTGCCATATAATTAAGGTTTGGGGGAATCGGGTATAAATACTTAATGTGACGAGTCCATATTGATTTTTAAGAAAGTGAAACATTCGTACGTTTAAGTGTAATTCATAGTAATATCCATAAGAGAAATTGTATAGGGAGGAGACAGTCAAAACTGTTACTTATAATAAAGAATTAATACTTTTTTTGGAAATGTTCAACAATAGTCATAGATTAATATGCAGTTGTAAGAAATAATACAAAGTGACCTAATGTACCCACCCCCATGAAAACAACACTCAATAAGACGGCAGTAGAAGGGAACTTCCTCAATCCAAGAAAAGCCATTTCAGACACCAGATGACATTGTACTTAACAGCGAAAGACTGAGTGTCACCGATCAGACGGGGACCACGGCAAGGATGTACGCTCTCGCCACTGTTACTCAAGACAGTACGGGAGCCCTAAACACTGCAATAAGGCAACACGTAGAAATAAAATGCACCACAGTGTAAAAGAAAAAGTAAAACTACTTCTGTTAGCTGATAACATAAATGTATATACAGGAAATCCTTAAAAATGCACACAACTAAATAAAAGAGTACCGTAGCAAGGTTGCACAATTCAAGATCAGTATGTAAAATAAATTGTAATTCACAATAGCAGTGAATGATCTGAAGCTGGAAGGACAAAAACAACTCTCTCATAAGAGCATCACAGAGTAAAACACTTAGAAATAAATTAGACAAAAGGCGTGGAAAACTTAGGCTGTAGAAACTACAAAACACTATTGAAAGAAATTTAAATAGATCTAAATAACTGGAAAAACATCCCATATTCACAGACTAGAAGACTTTATGTTGTTTAGATGGCAAAACTTTCCAAACTGATTTAGATTCAATGTAATTCCTATCAGAATCCCAGATGACTTCTTTGTAGAAATTAACAAGCTGATTCTAAATTCGGATAGATTTTCAGGGGGCCCAAGTAGATAAATAAAAATTAAAAACTAAGAACAAAATAGAAGGACTCAAACTTCCCGATTTCAAAACCAACTCTAAAGCAGCATTCACCTAGACAGTGTGGTGCTGGCATTGGACAGGTACAGCGATCAGGGGAACAGAACATACAGGGCAGAAATAAACCGGCAGGTCTATGGCCAACCGATTTTCCACAGGGCAGCCAGCACCTTTCAATGGGGGAAGGACGGTCTTTTCAACAAAGGTGCTGGACAGCAGCTGAACAGCCACTCGCAAAAGAATGAATCTGGATGTTTACCTCCCACCATATACAAAATTAACTTTAAATGGATCAAAATCCTCAATGCAAGAGCTGAAAGCATAAAACAATAGTTCATTTATAAAAGGGGGACAGAATTTGAACTGGCATTTCTCCGAAGAAGAAATGTGGACAAGCACATGCAAAGATCCTTAACATCCACGCCCACAAAAATGATCATAATCACAAAGATGAAAAATAATGAAGGTTGATGAAGATGTGAAGAATTTGGAACCCTAATGCAGTGCTGGTAAAAATGTAATATAATGCAACTGATTTGGGAAACAGCTTGGAAATCACTCAAAAGTTAGACACGTAGTTACTGTGTGCAGTGAGCAGAGTGTGGTCTATCCATGTACACTATCCAACCACAAAAAGAGGCCACGTACTATTTCATTCCCCAACGTGGACAAATCTTGAAATGTGCTAAGTGAGAGAATGCGGCAACAAAGGCTACACATGGCATGACGCCACCATACGCCATGTCCAGAACGAGCAGACCAGCAGAGGAGAAGGCAGATCAGGGGTTGCCAGGGGTTGGACAATGAGGGGATGGGAAGTGGTGGCTAATGGGCCTGGGGTCTCTTTTCAGAACGACAGCAATGCTGTAAAACTGACTGCGGTGACAGTGAATTATTCAGCTCTGTGATTTATTAAAGAAATCTGAACGGTACACTTTAAAGGTGTGCATTTTGTTATCTTAAGAAAGCTTGTATTTAAAAATGAAGTAATAAGAGAGATGAACATGTTGGCAAGAGAGAACGTTTTCAATAAATGTGATTGCAAATCTCTTCTTCACTGTCTACACTAGGTACATGTACAGCAAGTGCCTGCGACGCGTCCCGCATCCCACCGGTGGAGATCAGCCTGCTTTACGGCGACCCGAGCCGGGGAAATTACCTACAATCACCTTAATAACGTTTTGCGGAAGCGGCTTTTATTACACACTGCCAGGTGACTGAAGCATATTTTTGTCTATAAACATAAAAATAACTTCAGTTCCACTTGATCTAACATGTGTTTAATAATTTTTACTAAAATTCTATGAGCTGAAGAGTTAAATAAGGTGACAAAACATGATGTGGTCAAAAAGAAGTCCCATTTTCGTTCTCTCAGACACATGCATGCATCGTGCACATCCGGAACCCCCCCACGGGCACACTGGCTCCCAGAGTGTGTGGGCTCGCATATCTCCATGCCCGCTCTCTGCCGTAAAGGTTACAGACATACGCATAGTTAGGAAGAGTTAAATTCAATAACGGTCGTATGAATTTTGACGGCGTTGAGTTTGGTTCTGTTCTCTTTTCTCTCCTAATTGTACATAATTACACACCGTGGCTTATCAGCAGCTTCAGCATGTACTGCTGTTGCACTTTCAGACAAGACAGGGTTAGCAGTCATAACTGTCGTGAATTGGGTGCAGACGCAGTAAACAGGGAGAGTCTGATAAGGAGGGAGGCGAGCGGAGAGGGCCTGCCTGCGCACGGCTGCGACCGCCGCGCGTGGGCGGCAGGAGGCGGCCACTGGCTGCAGCTGAGGCTGTTTCGGGTTTTATATGTACAATAATTCAAAGTACACGAAATTCTGCGAAGATGTTTTCATGCCTCCGTTCTATCCTGTGCTAATAATGTACAACTGGGTGAAAATACCAACAAACTTTCTAACTGAATCACATCCTGAATTTTTCATTGTCAATTAATGTTTACATTACAACATACAGATTTACGTGGGACGAACAAGGAAGATTTGCCAAGGAGGTTTTTGCCGTTCGTGTGATATGTGCCACGAAGGCCACGGTTCGTGGGTCTGCATCAGACCACAGCTGCCACTGTGACAGCCTGTCTTTCGTTTGCTTCTTTTTCAGCCTCTGGCCACTACTGCCCAGAGGTGTACCCTGCAGTGTGCTACGCTGACCTGGTTAAGAAATGGATATGACTCCTTAGTCTAAATGCACTCTGCACCATGGGCCTCACTTGGCACCATAAATCGCATTAATTGCCGTCATTGAAACCAGCTATTAACTCAGTTACAAAAGCATTTTTTTTTCCTAGCTGGGGCCCAGAAAATTGGACAAATCTTGGACCAGTATTGAAGACATATCTGGGGCACACCTGCCCACAGTGTCAGTGCAGAAGGAGTGGACGTAGCCTGTGGAAACCTGCGACTGCCCCTCCCGGCCCACCTGCAGCCGTCAGGGCTGTGGGGCACCCCTGAGCCACGATGAGTCAGCTCCATCGGAGATGCAAAGGCGATGGGCAGCTGAGCCAGTAAGGCTGACGATTGAGAGGCTCGGGCTGTCGTTTTATGGAAAGCCATAATGGGCCATTTCCAAAGAGACGAGGGAGAAGCAGCAGCAATTTGCAGAAAACTAAAATTGAAACAGATGACAGAGAGGCATGAAAGGCATGGCAAAGACATGAGCCAAAGTTCTGAACACTGTGTGGACCTGGTGGCTTTCTCCAATGACGTTACCTATATTTATTGTTCCCCATAAATGTCTAGAACATTCCTCTGTGTCCTTTATTTCAGATACCTCCAGGTAGGTTTCTACCACTTGTAACCCAGAGCAATTTGTCCAGAATGGTCAGCACAATAGCACGAAATCAAAAGTTCCAGAAAGACCTGTTGTTCAAGAAATTTACACACGTATCTATTTTCTTTCTTTCTTTTTATTTCTGAAAACTGCAACAGAAAGTTCTTATCTCAGTGGGGAAACATCTTCTCTCTTTAGAATTCAAGCAATAACAATTCTGTGGGGTAATGATTATTCTAGGGGCACTGTACCATGTAAATCAATCTATTGCTTTGGTAGCTCTGCTCCAGAAAACATGGCGGGCGCTGAGAGCTCAGAATGAACTAATTAATTAGCCAGGTTTCAAAATCAAATGCATCGCAGGGCCTCGCCCTCGAGCAGCAGAACGTGAAGGGAGGCAGGAAGTTCGCGTAGGAACTGTGGTTGAAGCAAAAGCAGGCGTAAGTGGGGTGAAGCGCCCTCACTGCCCCGCCCACACAGGTGCGTTCAGGCCCACAAGGCACTCCTGGCCCCGGCGAGGCTGGGCGTAAGGGCCTGGCCGATAGAAAACGGTCAGTCTCTGACCAAAAGGCCGTCTGCCCCACTAAGGATCCAGGAGAAAACATAGCCTGGATTGCAGGCCAGGTCCCCAGTAGGGGGCATATGAGAGGCAACCACACATTGATATTTCTCTCCCTTTCTCCCTCCCTTCCTCTCTCTAAAAATAAATACATAAAATCTTAAAAAAAAACCGTACACGTTCTAATGCTGTCTCCTAGATGAACTGCCTCCTGGTACTAAGTTAATCCTCAGGACAAGAGGCAGTCGTCTTACTTACTTTTGGTCAAAGTAATCAGTTAAATAAACATACATAGAAAAAGTCTATCATGAAAACAGGTGAACTTCATTTTATCGAGGACAGAAATGGAGAAAACTCGGCCAGGAAATGACTCCCTTCCGCCAGTCACTCCCGGACTCCTACACACTCAGTTCCTCAGGTCAGTCTCCTGCAGAGACTCTAAGGTGGAGGCCTGTGTGCAGGGACACACTGGGTGCACTTGGCAAAGCCACCTGTGAGCACTCAGGGGTGCAGGACCGGGCAGGGGACAGGCGGAGCGCCAGCTGCTCCCACAGAGAAAGCTGGGACAAGGAGGCCTTTCTGAGCAGCTCTGGATATAGGCAGGGTCCTGGGTCTCTGTACCCCATGCCAACCAGACACAGGGTGCAGTCTAACGCTGGAGGGGCCTCACCCCTGGGAGGCTGAGGGTGTTGCTCAAGTGGGGACCCCCATGTGCCAGCATAGCCAGCTCTGCTGGTAGGGGGGCCACGAAGGCCCTGGAGCCGGAGAGGGCTGGTCAGCAGGCACACTGCAGCCTCCCCTACAACCTACCCTCTCTGCTACCAGGTGAATGTGCTTCTGCAGTGGGCTCAACTCCCTGGGAGCTGACTGTCCAGATTTAGAGCAGGGCCCTCCCCTCGGGGAGTATACCAGAGGACAGTAACAGGGACATTACCACCTCATGGCCCAGCACCAAGGCTGCAGGTGATGAGCCGCCTTATCCTCCACGACTTCCCGGGCTGGACGCCCCACACCCTGCCAGTGCCCCACTGACCAGGGAGTCTTATCTAGGCATGGCACAGCAGCTCTTCCCTGAGGGTCTGAGTCTGGTCTGCTGACCATTAAAATAGGTCAACAGGTGCCGAGAGACACCCAGTGGGTCACTCATCCAAAGGCCAAATGCATCCTCCCAGCCCCATACTGTGTCAGAGTAGCCCTGCGCCCTCCTGGGGCCAGGTGCCAAACGCTTTCTTCCCCACCGCTCTCCAGGTATGCAGAGCCTCCAGGAGCAGAGGGCAGACAAAACCAACCCCTAAGCAGCGGCCTAGCCCTACCCCCTGCAGACACAGATGAGTTTCCAAGGCCAGGAGCCTCACACTAGGAGAGGAAAGCACTTCCCCTCTGCCATGGGCTCTCAGACTCAGAAGCCCCACTCCGGGGCCCACAGAGAGAGGATGCATGCACCCAGG
Organism: Desmodus rotundus; assembly: GCF_022682495.2. Classification (NCBI taxonomy): domain Eukaryota; kingdom Metazoa; phylum Chordata; class Mammalia; order Chiroptera; family Phyllostomidae; genus Desmodus; species Desmodus rotundus. The sequence continues at coordinate 133,827,315 of NC_071394.1, read as the reverse complement.
GTCACGGCCCCACTGCGGAGCTCCTTTGCTATAACACGGGTCTGCTGGTCTGAGAAAATGTTATACAAGATGCCACGTTGATGCATCGAGCATTCCTGAAGCCCTCAGATAGGGAGCTGCTGCCCCTCCTGCAGGAGAGAGGTCAGACGCTCCTTTACTCAGTGTCTGTGTGTCCCCATCTACAGAGCTGCTGCCCTTTCCAGGACAGATGGTTTAATGTCCCCAGCGGGCCACATGGGGGTCTGTTCGTGTCCCACAGAGATTGCCTCGGGTCAGAGGGGCTGGGCAGCTGACACACTCAGCCCACAGAGCAGCTACGTCAGCTTTATTGTGAGGTGCTCAGGGTGGGGATTGACTCAGAGCCTCTAGCTTGGTGACCACGACCAGCTCCCCTAAGTCCCATTGCACCTGCACTCAGGTGGCCCATGACAGAGGCTGCCAAGGTCAGCCGGCCAGATAACTTGGCTGTCCCTGCCTCTGACATGGTGGCTTCCTTGAACAGGTATTAAAATGAGATGCAAAGATCTTTATACTTTTGATCACCCCACACATCCATTTGCAAGCCTTTTCCCTTTATCTCTTGTTCTTGGTCACTTGATGTTTCTCCTTCCAGATCCAAGACTAAACAGGTAAGGCACTTGCCACCGTCCATGAACCCATGGACAGTCTTACTTTAGGCCACATCTCTTTCCATGTCAGGTGGTCACCAGGATGGAACGAAGGGCCAGCCCACAGCTCAGTCTGCTGGGCGGGGGGCTCTCCGACTGCTGCCATCCGGCCAAGTGGAGCCCACTGAAGCATCAGTCCGTTCCTGGCTGCCCTCATACTCTGAGCGAGCTCATCCATGAGAAGAATTTGACCTTGACCCTCCTCTACCAGCTTGTCCCAGGGGCTCCCCATGGAGTATGGGTGTGATAACAAAGCGGCATCTGCCCGGTGGTGGCAAACAACACAGTGCTCTGGACGACCCACTCCTGTGCTTTACCTGCGCCCCTGGCACTGCTCAAACCCCACTTTAGGTGTTGCCGTGTTCCAGGTTTAGGTGTTCCAGGGTGTTGGAACCCTGACTCTTGGAGCTTTTATCTCCTATTCTCTGGAGAACATGCATCTTACTGAGACCCCCACACCTTTTCCACTTCTTGCTCACTGGCCCGATTAATGGGATGCCACTGATCTGATGCAGTGACACGCCCTTGTGTAAAATAAGCCCCTACACACTATGTTAGGACAGAGAGCAGGAGAGTTGATAGCCGTGGTAGAGAAATTAAAGAGTATTGTTGCCTCGCCCATTTGAATGCAAATTGCTTCTTATCCTTTTTGATAGGGATGGGAAAGAACACCTGTGCCGGATCACTGGCCAGGTACCAGAGCCTGCGGCGGCAGTGATCTGCTCTCAGGAAGACATCGCCCCTGGAAGAGCCGCAGCAGGTAGCAGTGGCTACCACGTGTTTAAGCGTGTGGCCGCCCCCTGCCATCTACCCGTGAAGAACAGGTCTGTGAAGGACATTCAGACAGCATAGGAACACGGATGTGATCACAGCCTCCATCCTCCCTGCTTCAAGGGCTTAAGGATCGCACTAATCTCTTACATTCCTCCCAAAGTGACACTGTCTTGGACTTGCAGTCCTGAGGCTACCGCACAGCCTTCCCCACCGTGCAGCTCCGAACTCACAGATTCCGTGGGCCAGAGAGCCAACCTGAGGGGTTTTCCGGCGATGAACACGTCCGTGTCCATTTCCATCACACTGGAGACTGCTGAAGAGATCCCTGGTGAGGTCCACAGACCCCAACATGAACTGGGCCCGAGGCAGGACTCAGTTCATCGGCTGGGCCCGATACACCACTCCTCCAAGGGGGGCCGTGGGGACCCATTCAGTCCCTGAGGATGAATGCCAGCTTGACCTCGTTAGAGTGCATATCCCGATGAGTGTGGAAGTTCCTTTTGTCCCGTGGCAATACCCAGTCGTTTCCGCTCCCTGTGTTGATCAGACTCCCCCCCACAGGGTTACCGTGCCTAGTTTCACACAACTGAGCGTACGTGTGTGGTACAGTCTCAGACACTATGTTGTCCCCTTAATCTACATGTCTGCCCTTACCTCTTGATTTTTGTAGCATAATAGAGACTCTTGAAATCAAGTAGCCATTTCATGTTATAATCAACTTTGTTCTTTTTCAAAAAAATACGCTCTGATAGATTTTTTGTATTCCTCAATAAATTTCAGCATTCGCTTCTCAATTTCCCAAAAGAACATAGAGTAAGACCTGCTAGAATGTTGTACAGAAGGTACAGAGCCATCTGGGCAGAACTGAGTTCTGAAGAATACTGAATTTTCAATCTGTGATCATGGCACCTCTCTCCACTGTTTTTAGGGTTTCTCTCATTTCTCTGAGCAACAGGTGTAGTTCACAGAGCCCATGGCTTATATATTCTATTCTATTTGTCCCTGGGTGTTTCAAGCTTTTGATCTGTTGTAAATGGCATCGCTTTTTAAATTTTGTTTCCCCATATATGTTGCTGATATATAAAAATGTGATTGTTCTTAATATATTGATCACGTGTCCTGAAACTTTCCTAAATTCCCTTCCTAGTTGCAGCGGCTGGCCGTGTGGGTTCCTTCTGCCTGCATTCACCAAGCTCCAGATGACCATGCACCACACGCTCTCGGTGAATAAAGTTTTACATCTTCCCTTTTCAATTCACCGGCCTGTGGCTCCCAACCCCTGCTTTTCCCCCTTACGCACTAAGTCATCCAGCGAAATGGTGTACAAAACTGCGGGGAAGGAACACACTTTCTCATTCCCTATCTCAGCCTTTCACCATTAAATCCTGATCATTAGTCTTCATCAGGTTGTCAAAGTTTCATTCTATCTCTAGTGTATTAAAAATTTCTATTATACATGGAAGTTGAATTTTCTCAAGTAATTTGTCTGTGCCTGTTGAGATGATCATGGGGTCGCGTCCTTCGTTTTGCGAGTACAGGGAATTGTAGTGACTGATTGCAAATGCTAAGCTTACTTTGCGATTCCAGGGCAAATCCCACTTGGCCATCGTATAACACTTTCTTTTTTATATTTTGTTGGATATATTACTTTCTAATATTTTAAAGGATTTTAGCATGTTTGTTTTTAAGAGCCATCAGCCTTCAGCTTTCTTGTCCTTTATGTCTTGTTTATGTGTGAAAAAATTAATAATTCTTCAAAGCTCTATCATTCAATTCTAACAATTTCTTAAGAAAGGCTTCCTTTTTGTTTCACTCAGAGCAAATGTAAATCATTTCGCAAATATATTAGCCCTAAATGTCTTATTCCAACAAATTTTGAGTTTAAAACATATCTATACTTCATGTTTGTAATTTAGAAGTAGAAAATAAAAATGGGGAGAAAATAGTGATGCATGTTAATCTAAATGATTTTTAATCTATATATTCTACTATATGTTTCATATATATGTGTATATATGAATGTTTATATATAAATTCACTCATATGTATATGCTCCTCGGGCTTTTCCAGTTGAAACTGAAATTCTGTGAAAAAAAGAACAACACTAGCTGCTGTGGCCACAAGGGTGCCCGAGAACAGCTTCCTCTCCCAGAGCCTGTGCTTCTGGGAAGCATGGGGCAGCATCTCAATTGCTTCCTCCCCATCACTGGTCTCTCCTGGCATGCTGCAGCTCCACGGGGCAGAGGTCGGAAGAGGGCACAGCCGCTGCCACAGGGCATCCTGGGAGGTGCCCCTCCGCAGCCCTGCTTCTAAGTGCAGGGAGTGGAGGTCTAAACAGCAGGGACACAATTGAAGCAGTGTCTTCCCGGAGCACCAGCTCCTTGAAGGTGAAAAAGGCCCTTTTCAGATGCGTGTGACACTCATACCAGATAAGGCTGTCCTGATGACACACAGGGCTTGCTTGAAAGAAGGAGAGACAACAATGCTTTTAAAAATCCAATTACATGTCTTACTTGCCATTGGTACCAACAGAAAAATAACAAGCCAACTTGCTGGCTCCCCACTGTGATTTCCTCTGGGCTAATTAAAGTGCAGTCTGCTGATGCCTAAATCCTTCGACTCCAGGCAATCTGGAGATTTAAAGGGCCACACCGCGATCAATGCCTGGCTGTCAGTACACAGTATTGTGTTTGGAAACCGCACAATAAAGCTCCTCATCAGCTTGAACGCTGGAAAGTTCCTGTGAAAAACCTGGGCTAACAAATTTACTGCCATAGATTTATAGACTAGACTTCATCACTCTGCATAAAGAATTGATAAGTTAAGTGATCAATGAATCTCTACAATGTATGGCATAATCGATACGAATTTTGGGAAGAGATAGAAGGACATTAATAATTTACATTTTATGTACGGGTCTGTTTCTAAAGATTAAGGGCTCTATAAATCACACAAGAGCCAGTTACAGCTAGAATACAAATAAAGAAACATTTTACTAAATGTAGTATTTAAATTTTAAAAATTAGGGGGCAAGTTAACATGGTGTTAGGTAGGACTAAAAATCTTTTTAAATATTTGTGAGGTTTTTACAATATTTCACAGTGAAGTCTTGCTGGATGCTATTGGCTGCTTTGTTCTCTAGTTGTCTCGCTTATCACTTTATTAATAATTCTAAATAACTACAAAGAAACCAATTTCTCTGGCTAAGTTACCGGGAACATTTTCAGGAAAGCAACCTCAGCCAAGCCCTGTGCTGACTGGCCACCATTGGTATTTGGAGTAGTCTGGTTACTGCTGTTATCATTACTGAGGGACCAAAGTTGCAGATAAGCCCTTGTTTATCAACAGAAAACACATTCAGCCCCTGTGTTTGCAGACTGCAGTCTCAGTTTCCCAACCCCGCCCATGCCTGCGTATGAGAAATAAGAGACCCTAATGGAGTCTGTGGCTGAGCAGCTACTTTGTATTTTAAATGTCCTCCTACATGAGACTGTGTCTCTGTGAAAGCGCACACTTAAGTTGCGTTGTCTGTCATCGCTTGTAGATCTGCTTGTGCTGAATCAGACTGGGTATCATGACTCCTGCTTGCAGGAAGGGATGGCATTGGCAGAGGGTAGCATTGGTGTATTTAGAGACAAATAGAAAATCAGAAGAGAATCACGACTCCAGAAATAATTCCCACTCATACACAGTCAGTTGACTTTGGACAAAGACGACAAGTCAGTGAAATGGGAAAGGAAAACCTCTATTAACAACTGATTTGCAACAAGAGGATACTCATGGAATTAAAAACAAAAAACAGAAACAAAACATGAGCCTCAATTCCTATCTGACCGCATACACGAGAACCGTTTCGATGGTGATCATGCCGCAAATGTGAAGCTCGGGACTATAAAGCTTTCTTAAAGACAAAAATATGAAGACCCCTTTCTTGTCTCAGACAGGCACTAAGAGCACAAGAAAAGGTGATAAATTGGGCTTCGTCAAAATTAACATCAATATCAAAATCTAAAAAGGGCCCCATTTGGAAATGAGGAGACAAACCACGGACTGAGAGCCAACATTTTCCACACATTCGAGTGACAAGGGGCTCAATGGCACTAGAAGAACAGAAAGCACACGGGGAGGAGCAGGTCGCTTCCCCCTGCAGCGCCTGGCTGGGGGGAGCCTAGGGTGAACAGAGGGACTCGCGGTCCCAGCCCCAGAGTCCCAGGGGGGCCTGGCAGGGCGGTGTGGGGGCGCGTTAGGCTGACGTGCAGCACAGGTGTGCAGAGAAAGACAGCGCATCCCGGGGGTGTCGCACCTTAGGCACAGCCAGAACCACTGAGCGCACCTGTCCACTGTAGCGTGCCTGCACCGCAAACTGGATATAGCGATATCACCTGTTTTCTAGCGTGCGCAGGCGCTGTTTTTAAAAAGTAACTGTGAGTGAGGACACACTACTGTGGCTACACAGACGCAGTCTGATACAAGATGCGCACCTCTGCCCTCTGCTTCAGAAACCGCGTGCACTTCCTCAAGGCCCCGGGAACCGGTGTGATATCAGACAGTAAGCTCAGGACCCAGCCGTCCGTTTCGTTAGCCCAAGAAACGAGGCCTTGCTGTCAGGTGGGGGAACAGTGCCGTCCTCAGCTGCCCAGCCCCCTCCCACTCATCACCTCCCTCACATGCCCCCTCTTTCTGTACTCCTCCTTTCTCCTCAGGAATGGGACTGGGGACAGCCTGGGGTCCCCTTTTACCAAAAACCTGTGGGCCAGTCCTTTACCAGACCACTGAACGTCCTCCTGTTCCCAGGGACAACATTGTGGGATTCTAACAGATAACCCCCACGCCAATATCACCGTGAGCCATCACGGCCGGTCAGGAGGAGAGGCGCCGACATCGCTGGCTGAACGTGTAAACCCATCATCCACGGAGACGTTCTAAGGGCTGCCGGGGAAGGCAGGACGTGACCCTCCTTCTCTGCCCTTGGGGCGCACCAGTCCACGTTGGCCGCTGATCAGCAGAACTGCAGGAATACTGGAGGTAGCCCAGACACTAATGACGGAAGTATTTATTAGTGCTACAAGGGCGAGACGCTTAGAAACACTGATTGGAAAGATAACCCAGGACAAAAAACAGACGATCCAACGCACGGCAGAGAATGGCGTGCCTGCTATTGGCAGAGCAGAAAGGCCGAGCCGAGAGCTTCTCCGCGGGCCAGTCTCGTGAGCCTCCTGCCCACTTCCAGCACCAACACGCACACAGGAGCGTAACTGCCCTGGACTCCCACACGGCAGCCAGGAATGGAGGTGACAGTAGAAACTGCACCCATTTTCGATGTATTTGAATAACAGGACGGCTGCGAGCAAGGGGAAGAACTGACTTCACGTGGAAGGCCTCCACTCCCACTCCAGACATAGCCAACTGACTCATGAATAGGCATGTGTTCAAGATACGGAAGTAGATTTAAATCTGAAAACCGTAACTACACCCACGCAGAAGAAGGGCTTCCTTCTACGGTGAGGGAAACTGAGTCAGGCGGTTGCCAGCGTGGTGGCTGCAGAGCTCTGCCTGCGGAAGGCTGCAGATGAAGGCCCTGCGTCCTGGTGGGGAGAACGTGGGGTGGGGGGCAGAGGGAGACTGCACATACTGTGAGCCCCACCCGCACAGGTGGGGTAGAAGGGCGCCGCCAGGAACAGCGGAGACGGGGTTTACGTGTCCTACCTTTTAGCAGAGTGACGGACAGGACTGAGCGAGTGTGTGACACATTACAGTCTCAACACACAGGAGGTCGGGGAAGTCCCCCCAGCAAGGCCACTGACACCTTTAAGAATGTGTCCTTGTGGATAAACAAGACAGTTGTGGAAGGAAGCAGTTATTTTGGAAAATTTCCGTTGCTGAGGGGCCGCCAAGAGTATTCGACAAACTGTGGATGTTCGTACAGGTTCTACGACCCACCCTTGTAGAGTATCCGTGGTTATGTTTATAAAGTGTTGTTTAATCTCCTTCACTGAAGTACTGGCTAGCGATAATTTGAGTATCTGAAAAGGTGCCACACACACTCTACAGAATTTCCAGTGTGGACTGAGGTTCCCCACTGCTCCCGAAACAGTCTCCCAGCTCCACAACTGTCACGCCCAGGACTCCGCGACTCGTCCCAGTGCAGGTCCTGTGCCTCACCCCTGAGCTTTACCCTACCTTATTCGTGGCAGACCCACTGAGTCACTGCTCCTTCCTTATCTTGGGGATCAGCCCCATATTACCAAGTATTGTATATAACATAAATAGTTATTTTGAATACAGAGCTTAATGAATGACATGTCAACTTAACCTAACGTAACTCCTTAAGTTTCTGTTGTCTACGATATAAAGTGTGGATTAAAGAGAATCCCCCAATAACAGCAAACTGACCGTTAACTCTGTTCTGGGCAAGACATTACCTGTGTGGCCCGGGTTGCATCGGCCCCACCATGGACTGGCCACAGCAGTGCTGGTCTCTGTGGCTCTGAATGCAGAGGAGCAACAGAGAATGTATTGTCAGATATCAGGGGCATGGAGTTGGGTTTCTAAGGAGGAGTGTCACTAACAACTGAAATATAAGCGTCGACTTCAAAACTCTTCCCTAATTCTGGAAAGAAATCACTGTTTCAAACTTAAAATACTGACTCGTGCATCACAGAGACAGAAGTGAAAAGCTAAGGACGCCACACAACATGGAATCTGATTATATTAACACCCCTGTGCAAATGAATATAAGTGCCATTAAAGACACTTTCCTTTAAAACAACTGAAAACCTCATCTGTATCATGGAATAATCAACTTTGAAATTGTGGACAGTGAAAGTCATTTGAAATGAAATTCTGTTAAAATTGATTTAACTCATCTTTAGGATGGGAAGAGGGGGAATGATTCCTATCAAAACGATTCCTATCAGAATCTAACCCATGGAGATTAGACGTATCCAGTTGTCTGTAAAGTGAGGCTATTCATGAAAATGGAAATTCTGAGTATCTTATGCCCTTAGGAGTTTTGATGCTATCAGATTTTGTTGAAATAAACAGAGATGTATTCCAAGTATTTAAATATATTCATTAAAGTGCTCAGTAGGATAAAAAGGATACTGAGTCTCTCCTGTGGTTTCTATTTTCTCTAAATGCTAATACTTATCACAGTTTACATCCAGCCTTCCATAAATATTAAGGTTTTCCGTCACTCCCTAAAATGTCACATAGTGGCAGGTCCAAGCATTTTTATTGTTTTTAGCAGAATGTGGCTCAGTCCTCATCTTTTGATGGCTTTTATCAGTGCTATAAAAATATATTATAAGTTATAAAAATAATTAGACTAAAAGCATTTCCCATTTATTGATCCCTTATTCTCTGCAAGGCACTGGGCTAAGCACTTCACACCCTACATCTCACTGAATCTTCGCAACAGCCAGACTCTTGGGTCAAATGAGCTGACACGCTGGCCCCCTGCTGCTGCCGCCTCCAGTTACCTTGGACTTGGAGGATCAACAGCACAACCTGTCTTACAGATCTGGAGACCAGAAGTCTGAACCAAGTCTCCCTAGGCTGAATGCAAGCGGTCTGAAAGGCTGTTTCTCTCTGGAGACTCTGGAGTTTCTTCCCAGGATCTGGGTCGCCTACAGTCCTCAGCTGCTGACCTTCCTCCCCCATTGTCAAAGCCAGTGACTGACGCTGAGCCCTTCACTAGCTGCTGTGCCTTTAGTTCTCCACAGCCCCACCTTCCTATTCTCCGCACTTCCCTGGGGATTACACTGGCCCAGCCCCATTTGTGCAGGAGGGCCACCCCCCTCATGGTTGCCTGATCAGCACCCTCACCCCACCTGCAGCCCCAATTCTGCTTTGCCAAGTAACCTGAGAGAGTCACAGGCTCTGTGGGGCTGGGGCATAGACACTGTGGGGGGCTCACTATTCTGGGTACCCCAGCAGAGGGGAAAAGTAAGTCCTAAAAGAGATCATAATTATCTCTAAGTCCCACAGCAAGCAAGCGATTGTGCCAGGAATCCAGCCCAGCTCTGTCTGACCTCATAACCTCCCCCCTCTATGTTTTCTCAAAAAAGAAGTTACTGGTATTGGGTTATTCAGTCAGAAAAATGAAGTAATCCGGCATGTGCCTCAATGACCAATTGAAAGTGAAAAGAAAATTTAATGTCTTTGCACAGTTATTCCATGCTCAGAAAAATCAAGTTACTTAACTGTCATACTTTTCCCTTTTCATCCGGTTATCTGATCCAATACACATCATATGAGGGTTCTCTTTCTTGTTTGCAAATCTTCAATCACAGAAGTGGAGAGTGTGCTTTTACTGAGAAAATACGCAGAGGGAGCGCTTCAGTGAAGTCAGTTGCCACTGATGATGTACTTAGCTGATGTAAAGTTGCTGGAGTCATACTCTCTTTTATCTGTGGGTTTTCAAACGTAGTATCTTTTACTTTACAGAAATCTACCACGCCTTCTGGGCACCGCTTTCAGTAGCCCTGTTCTTTACTACGGTTCTGCCACTTGCTGTTCATGACAATTGGGGCAAATGCCTTCTCCAAACTCCAGTTTTTCCATCCACAGGCCCAGGGTCATGATGGTATGGATCTCGTGGAGATTGTATATGTAACAAAGTATATAGTTCATTGCATGTTCCCTGACAAAACAAAAGCAGCCAACAAATGTCACTCAAATTACTTTTGGCAAATCCTAGGCAATGTATTCAGATACATAATAGATCAGATTAATTGTACAATACCTATCATTTTTTCAAAAGCAACCTTTACTAATCTGAACCAGACATTCCTGAATGACTTTAGATTTTGGTATCACTTCTTGCATTATTTCCAAACTTCGGGTACTCAGGAAGGACAAGATATGCACAAATGGAACGTAAGACAGCATTACTATCTTCTTCTCCGCACTGTTGTCCAGTGCCTGTTGATGCTGCCGACCCACGTGGAGGCACGCATCTAAGTGAATGGCATTCTCCAGTGTGACATGACAAAGGCTCATTTGCCCTGGTGACTTGTGGTCACGGCTTCTGGCGGTGGCGCTGACTCCACGCCCCATAGAATTCCCTAAGCTGACAGCAAATCCCTCAAAGCCCACAAAACTTGTGAGTGTAATGGTTTCATGTGTTCATCCCATGGAGGACGAAGCCCCAAACTCTAGGCAGGATTGTGCTTCATTTCATGTCCGGCCAGTCCTGGGAATTTCTACAGACTCTACCAACCTGAACTAACTGGTCGATTTTGAGGTTTCCAGTAGCATGAAGCTCACTCATCTCTGGCCCACAAATTGTTATTTAGAGAGAAAATGACCTCCTTGCGACATGTTCTGGAGTCTAGCTTTCGTGCCCATTGCTCATGACCCCACATAAAGGACACGGGAAGAGTAATACACCTGGCCTGTCCACACCCTGCATTTCTCCATCACTTCTCCTCATGGGGCAGGGAGGGGCCAATGGGATAGGGCCTCAGGAGAAAGGCTGAGCACACTCTGCTCTGGTCCTCCTGGGCCCCCTCTTTGCAGATCTGTCCGGGGCAGAGCGGGTATATTCTGGTCCCTGCGCAGCTATGGGCTCAGCTCATCAGGGCGCACTCTGCTCTTGTGAGGGAAGCTGGTAGTTCTCCAGTGCAGCCCGTGTTTGCGGAGATCCACCTGCTTGACTCAGGAGTGAAGTAATAGCAGGCAAATTTGGTTGTACATCTGCAAACAGCTAATAAAGCTAAAGGCTGTCTCTCATTTTTCTATCTCCTGTGTCCTGTCTCTCAACTGGACCCACATTTGGAAAATGCGGAGTGATCTTATTGAATGCATCTTTTTCCATGCATCCTTCAAAATAAGTTTTAAATACCTTTTATTAGTTTTCTATTCAAAATTGTATATAGAATTTTGCTCTGTTTTTAACTCCATGGCCTGTTCTTATTCTTAAAGAGAAAATACCTCCCTATTACTGAGTTCCACTATTGTAATATCTTTCCTTTAGGAAAGTCACAGTTGCCATGGAGAAAATCAAAATATATGTCTAAGTCATCACTTATCATAAATTAGAGATAATTATTAATTCAGGAGAAGTAGTATAATATAATGTAATATATTAGTATTATATCTAATACCTAATATCTAATATCTAATTAGTATATTTAGTAAATACTAAATACATTAGTATTTAAAATCTAAATACCAAGTAAAGAAATAAAAACTACATTGGTTTAATTTTTTTTTTTTTTGTAGCTTACCCATCTCTTCACTAGTTTCTCTATTTTTCCTAAAGGTGTTGCCTCAGAAACAAAAGTTCTCTGAAATATCACTTTGCATAAACTTCACATACTGATGCATAGCATGGAAGCATTTCATAAAGTAATGTGTGCATGTTATTGGAAATAACTTTTTAAAATAACCTCTGGAATAGCCACTGCAAAAAAACCCAACTACTCATTGTCACCATTTGGCATCTATGATTATTTTCCCGCTAAGGCACGAAAACAGAGGCGCGATATCCTGTGCCAAGCAGAGCTTAGCAATAAAAACGCCCGTTACGTGTCTGTCTGAAGGACTCAAACACCAGAGGTGGGGAAACCTGCAGGTGGAGGGTCATGTAAGAAGGTCGTTGGGCAGAATGCAAAGTGCATGGTTCCTTTCGTTCTCCATTGTACAAGCTGAGATATATTTGCTTTTTTCCTCACTCTGATTACTTTACAAAGGACATGTGACATGACTTAAGAAAATGGAAAAATCAGATACAGCATTGCCCAGCTAACAGGGGCTCCCCCCAAGCCTGCTTCTCTCCCGCACTGTCCTTGGGCACCAAGTGTAAAGCCCTGGAGCGGGCTTCTCCTGGTAGCAGTGGAGGCATGGAGCCCAGCTGTCCCTCCCGTGCCTCGGAGGACCCTGAGAGGCCAAGCCCACAGCCGAGGAAGCTGAGCTGCAGCCCCAGCTACTCAGCCAAACAAGGAGCAGAGGATGCCGTAGAAGCAAAATCATACCCAAAGTCCCTGCAGGGCCAGACGGCTTGACGCTGAGCGCTGGCTCTGCCCACTATGGAAAGTGTGGACTTGACTTCACAAAGCCTCAGTCTACCAACTATAAATTAGGACTAATAATCAAAACCACATCTTATTTTGACATTTAGGAAGACTCAATGAGGGAATATACTTTATATGCTTTTTTAGATTTCTACTTATTCTCTCTTCCAAAACCGTGCTCAATGGGTAGACAAGCAACTTTTTTTAAACCACAAAATGATCATCTTTAGATAATTTTTAACTCTTTTTTTCAATGATAAAGCATTAAAAGCTATGTATTTCCCTCAAAGAACAGCTTTTCCTGCCCCTATAGATTTGACACGAGTATCCTGTTTCTGAGTCTGGGGAGAATACAATTCACATTTTTGGTTGTTCTTTAAAATGGGGTTCATTAAACTCTGTTTAGATTGTTAATTCAGTAGAGGGAATATGAGCAGAATTCTTCTTGCAAAATTTGTACTTTGGAGAGTTTTCTTCCTTATCAAATACATGACCTCTTTTCATTACGGACTTCATTTCTAATTGTTTAATGGGCATAAATGAGATATATATATATATATCCTCGACAGGGAATAAGAACCTGAATATGTATTTATGTGTGTACATGTACATAAAACATGGAGCTTGTCAATTCTATTATCCTAATCACTACATAATCATGTATGTGTCATAAATAGTTGTGTGTGTGTATGTTTGCTTTTTTATCAACTTTATCTTTTCATTTCTGAAAGGCATAGATTTTAAAATTCCTTTATAATTGTATTTTATCAAGCATGAAACAAAATAATTACCTATCAGTGGGTGATTGCTTATGTAAATCGTGATTAAATCATTACATATTACAATAAATAACATACTATATGTTATTATAAAGTATGTCATGTGTAATATATTTTAATCTTTGTATTACATGATATATTTATATAAATAATCATGTACATCTATAATGGAATATAAAGCAGCTAATAGAAAATTTGACATGATCTTTTATTGATATGTACATGCCAAATACATGAAGGTAAAAAATAGAGTTATAAAGCCATAGCTGTTGCAGTCCCATCCTTAAGTAAATTTATGTATATGCATGTATATGGTTAAGCAGTTATGCACAGAAGTAAGTTTGGAGGGATATGCCTCAAAATGTGAATAATGGTGACTTCTGAATTTGGAATATAACTGGCTTTCACTTTTTCCTGTATATTTCTCTGAGTTGGTCTGATTTTTATAAGCACATTGTATTTTATAATCAAACAAAAACATAAAACTACTTTCATTTTGCAATTAAATCACTAGGTAAAGTGGCTGTCATGAATCATGGTCCAAGGAAGAAAACTATTCTTAAATAATACACTCTTGTGTACTGTGTACCTTTCATAAACAAACCCCAAAACCAAATCATATCCATGCGCTTGTGAAGGTTGGCCAACAGCCAGATGCAAAGGTTACTTCATCTAAGACTCTGCAAAGCACTGGGGCAAATTCTGCTGTGTTTATTGAAAAGTTCTTGTGTTATTTAAATAATTTAATATGCACAATCTCAAGCTGTAGCTTTGTTTATATTTTCTCTAAAGATATGCTCTCAAGTAATAAAATATATTTATAGCTACATTTGCCAACTCTATCTTTACAAATAAGTAGGTTTTTTTTCATTTTTCTTTCTTAAAATGCATTAGAGACTATAGATATTTAAAGGTAACTTTTATTTAGCTTATGTGGGTATTCCATGATGCAATAAATTACTGTACTCTTTACACAAAGGAGTTTTAATTCTATAAGTTGTTTACTTTGGGGTAAAGATTTATTAAGTCATGCAAGTGTATATAAGCTTTACTATAGCATTTTTGATAACAAATCGTATAATAAATTGTATTATTTCTATGATTTTTATTTTCATACGATGAGGAATTTAATTGGAAATCTGTTCATGGATTTTATTTCATTACTGAGGCTACACTACCTACTGGAATGGGGATAAGATATATGATTTTAATTTTCTGAGCTTTTGATGAAGAATGTTTTGTAACTTTTACATGACATATATCAAATCAAAACTTACTATTCCCTTCCATCCATAAATGCATCCAAGCCATATGGTTTCTACGTGCGAGGATGGCAGCCACATATTATGGTCTTTTTTCTACTTCCTTAGCACAAAAAACAAATATGCAGAAATTCAAGACTCTGGGCATCTCTAATCTTGTATGATAAAGGGTTCCTCCTATTTTTTTAATCAGTCTTCAAAAATAGGTTTCTAAGCAACAGATTAACCTTAATAAATCACATCAGATATAAAATGCCAATATTCATATTTCCTGAAGAAAAGAAGACTAGAAGGCCATGGTAGGCAATTTAATTGATTTACAAAAGACTTGTACTGACTCATGTATAAAACATCATAACAAGAGCAAGGGTTTTATCATGAAAACTACCGAATCCTAAACCCAGTACCTACCATTAGGGGATCAGAGCCTTAAGCATTTCCCTGCCCTCAAAATCCGGGCGTCGTCTGGTCCCGTCCCCAGCGGCTTCTGAGTGTGACTTGGCTGGAGACAGGGCGATTCGGTGTCTTGTTGCTGTTCATTTCTGGGAGGGTTAACTCCACTTAAATGAATTCTTTTTCTCGATATTTATTTCAACTAACTCCCTAGACTGCCTTGGCTCATGTTTAAATAACTGAGGCACTTATTTCATGTGGAAAATCCAGAAACTTAAACTCCAAATTTCAGTGTTATTCAGCCTTTCTTCTGAGCAGTGTAAGGAGAGGGTGTCGGAGCCGAGACAGCAGCCGGGCGCGGAGAGCCCTTCGTGGACGTGGGAACACGCGGGGCAGGAGAGAGCCTTTCGTGGACGTGGGAACACGCCGGGCAGGAGAGAGCCCCTCGTGGACGTGGGAACACGCGGGGCACAAGAGAGCCCTTCGTGGACGTGGGAACACGCCGGGCAGGAGAGAGCCCTTCGTGGACGTGGGAACACGCGGGGCAGGAGAGAGCCCTTCGTGGACGTGGGAACACGCGGGGCAGGAGAGAGCCCTTCGTGGACGTGGGAACACGCGGGGCAGGAGAGAGCCCTTCGTGGACGTGGGAACACGCGGGGCAGGAGAGAGCCCTTCGTGGACGTGGGAACACACCGGGCAGGGGAGAGCCCTTCGTGGACGTGGGAACACGCGGGGCACGGGAGAGCCCCTCGTGGACGTGGGAACACGCGGGGCACGAGAGAGCCGGCCCGGGAACCCGCGGCTGCCCCGGCTCTGCTCCGCTTTGCTCTCATTCCGCAGCAGCTCCGGCAATGCCCACTCGTAAAGTAACCGCCTCGAGGTCGTGCTCAAGGGATCTCAGGGTGTTGAATAGACTTTATTAATAAATCGGCCTCGTCACATTGTTCGTTGCGTTACTAATGCGCGGAGAACCCGCCGAGAGAGGCGCCGAGCACGGCCACCTGCCAGGGCCTTCCCGCCAGCAGCCGGCGGGTCGAGAGACCCGGGATTCTGCTCACGCTCTAGTCTTCGTCCCTGCTCTTCCTTGGGATGCGTGTACTTTTAACTTTTTGATTGTCGTAAACTATGCACAAAATCAATGTTACCATTTAACCGTTTTTCAGGGCAGAAACCATCCACCTCCGGAATTTTTCATCCACCCAAACCTAAACTCTGTCCCACGAAACAGCAACTGCCCACTTCACTTCCCTGTCACCCGTGGCAACCCCCTTTCTATCCGTTTATCCGTTCACCTGTCAGCGGACGATGGGGGTGCGTCCACCTCTTGGCTACCGAGAGTCACACCGCCGTGAACGCACGTGTACAAACGCCTGTTCCCGCCCCCGCTTCGGTCCCTTCGGACGCGCACCGCGGCGGTCGTTTAACCGCAGGCGCAGGGCCGGCCGCGGCCTTTCCGCGGAGGCTGCTCCGCTGATCGTCCCGCCGGCACCGCGCGCGCACGTTAGTTCCGTCGCACCCCCGCCAGCGCCCCCTGTTCCCTCTACCTCGGGGGCGCGGCGGTTTCGTTGTAGGAACAGCCATCCGCCCTCGTGGCTCCGGGCTGGTGTTACTGCTGTTTTACCGCTGGGCTCCCGGAGAAGCCGCTGGGCATCCGCCCTGTGAACAGGGAGCGTTTCCTTATCTCAGGAGCAGGGAGGCCGCTCTGGGCCTGCTGGAGGCCGAAGGCCCCGCTCCCTCACCCTGAACTCCAGACCAGGTCCCTCCTCCTTCCGTCCAGGGACACGCGGTGGTTACTACTGTCCCACCCCAGGTCCAGGCGACAGGAAGGCGCCCGCAGTCTGGTAGGAGAGGCAGACGATCAGATAAACGATCGAAATTGCCGCCGAGGGACAAGGCCTCCGCGGCCCATCTCAGGAAGCCAGCGACGCTTCCTCCAGGAGACGCTTCCTCCAGGAGACGGGGCCTGTGTCCACACCGGGGAAGACCAGCCAGCCAAACGTGGGAACACGTTCCGGACGCTGGAGGCCGGCTCGGGGCTGCCCGCGGCCCGCCCTACTGCGCGGCGACCGCGTTAACTAATGGCACCGGTCCTTTCAGATAGGGTCCCCCTGAGCTCTCGGCAGGCCTGGAATTCGGGGACGGCGCTCCGCCAGTCCGGGCACGCGTGACCGCGGAGGCCCCAGGGGGAGGAGACAGGTGGGCACTGCCTGGAAAGACTCGGGCCCGCGGGGCGCGGCTGTGACCGGGGTTCCCTAACTGGTTCGCAGGAGGCTGGGGAGCCGCTGAGTGGCTGATCAGCCACGAGCCCAGGCATCCGAGGGGCTGCAGCACCGCACGCCGGGGGCGGTGAGACGTCCACAGGGTGTCGCGACCCCGTTTCTGTCCTGGGCATCCACACAAGTCACGTGGCCAGAACTAAGGGACGCCCCTTCCGGCGCCCCCCGGCTCCCGGCCGCCCGTATCTACCGCTGGAAGGAGCGAGCTCCTCCGGAAAGCTGACCACCCGCAGCCGGGCCCCTGGGCACCGGCGCGCGGGGGTGGGGGGCGGGGAACCGCCTGGGCCTGGGAGCCGGCGGCGAGGCCCACCCGACCTGTGGGGCTGCTGTCTGCACGGCGGACGGCGGA
Organism: Desmodus rotundus; assembly: GCF_022682495.2. Taxonomy (NCBI): domain Eukaryota; kingdom Metazoa; phylum Chordata; class Mammalia; order Chiroptera; family Phyllostomidae; genus Desmodus; species Desmodus rotundus. The sequence goes on along the minus strand of NC_071394.1, from coordinate 133,809,796 downwards.
ACCCCACCAGACGTCCAAGACCCGCCCCAGCGGTCTGTGCTTCCGAACACCTGGCTCGGAAAGCCGGTGGGGCGCGGGCCCAGAGCGTCACTCCCGGCCGCGGGGAACTGGGGAGCGCGGAGAGGGCCCGCGTTCGAAGGGCGCGTGTGCAGAGCGCCCACGCGTCGCCCAGGCCCGCGCAGAAGCCTCGGGTTTGACAGCGCAGCGCCCTTCTGAGAACCGGGTGCACGTGCTGACAGGAGCGAGGCCTGCCGGGGGCGGGGGGCGGGCAGGAACGCCCCTCCCGCGGGCAGGCGGGTGGTCACTCTCAGCGTACTCGGGCCTGACTGCGGCCGGGCGCGCTGGCCCACTTCCGGCGGTGCCCTTGCCCACTTCCGGCGGCGCTGTCCGGCAGCCTGGCCTCGCTCCGGCGGACTGCCGGGTGCTCGCTCTGCCTTCCTGGCACCGGGGGACGACAGGAAACACTGTTCCCAGGTACGGACACCGAGGGCCCCGGTGTTGACTCCATCGCTCCTGCCGTGCATGCGCGGAGACCCGGGTCCGCTGCGGCGGCATGCGGGTGGTGAGGAAAGGAAAGTGGGCGGAACAGGGACTCGGTCGAGTGTTCCCAGCACCTGAGGGAATGATTGCCAAGGGGCGGAGCCCTGGCGCACTCAGCACCTCTGAACCCGCTGTCGCTCTGTGTGCGGGGCCACAGGGGGGCCTGGGACGCACGACGTGCCCCGGCTGGGAAGGTGGGGTGGCGGGGCCCTGCGACGGCCTTCCACACGCACTTGCTGCGGCGGCGGCGAAAGCGTTTTGAACGTTTAACTGAAGTCCCGAACCCGTTGATAGGAAGATGCAGAGGTTACCGGGGCAGCCCTGACCCAGGCAGGTGCGCCCCGGAGAAGCAGAGACCTCCCTGGCCGGCCCCAGAAGAGGAGACGAAGGAAACCTGGCAGGCCAGGAGGACAGGACAGGCCCGTAGAGTCTGTGACACGCCAGGCGGCCCTGAGGCTGGCGGGGAAGATGGAGCGGCCACGTGGGGAGAAAGGCAGGCGGCTCCCGGAGGAGCCCCAGCCACGCGCCTCCATCCTGCAGCCTGGGTGAGCCGGAAGTGACGTTTGACGCAGAGCCCCCAGCCGCGTCACGTGACTCCGGGCAGCCGACCCCGAGGTTTCCGCCGGGCTAGACCCCAGGCGGAGAACCGGTTAAACCCAGCTGGACCCGGGACCCTTGCGAGCTGAGAGATGAGCGTGTTTTGTCTTAGGCCACCAGTTACTTGTTATTCAGCAGTTGGGAAGTAAAGCGGCAGAGGACTGGGGGAGGAAAGGGATCCCAGGCGACTCATGTAAAGAACTAGTCTGCTTGGATGTTTTAGGAATTGATTGACAGCAACGACCCTCGGTGAGAGCCAGCCGACGGTCTTGAGGCTTCTGCTTCATTCTCGGAAACTCACTGCAAACCAAAGCGCATTGGTTGTAAGAGGACACGGGTCCAGATTTCTTCCTGAGGCCGAGTTGGCACCCAGGTCCCTGTAGTTTTCTGCGCTGAGACCTTGATGGAAGCTGGAGGATACTCGCGGAGAGAATGTCCGAAGTAGCTGCAGGGCCAGCGTGTGCTCTGGTAGGAAAGGAGTGTAGCTCTGCCGTGAACCACAGCAGAGGCGGTGACGAGCCAGCATTTGCTGAGCTGCTTCAGGCAGGTCCCTTTCTGTAAAACAGCCGTTTGGCCCTCACGGGCAAGGGCGTCCGTCGTGCGGAGGGGATCCCGAGTGGCCCTGAGAAGGGTCGAGTGAGCTACCCCAGGTGCACCTGCTGCGACGTGGCAGAAGCAGAATGCGGCGCTCGTCTGCGTGGCCTTCCGCGACCCTCGTCCTCCTGGAGGAGGTCACAGTTTCCTGGTGCAGGCGTCTTCGGGGACCACGTAAAGCGGTCCATTAAATCATCGACCAGAACGCTTAGAGAGAGGAATCGATGTTTAAAAGGCTGCTGCTGTTATTTCGTTAGTACTTTCATCCCGTCCAAAATCCTGCTGGCGTCTTAGGAGGTCATGTGTGTTTCACAAGGTTGCGTCACGCTCCCGAGGTCCCGGGACAAGCGCAGGCCCCAGTCACAGGAGGTCAGCAGCTCCAGAGGAGGGAGACGTCTGGGAGCCATTTAATAAATTGACTCCGTTAAGTGAAGGAGATAATGATTCGATTGTATACATAATGCTAATCCCCTAATTACGCTAACGTGCTCAAGCATCTGGAGTGCAAAACTGACTCAGGCTTTTCCTAACTTTCATTATGTCCTGTCTCACGTTATTTAAGTTGTGTGCCACACTCGTGCCATTAGCACGCGGCTGGGTATTTGTCAGGTCCATCTGGCCTACGCACTGCCGGCATTTATCCATGTTTCCTGGTTTTTAATTCCATAAATACAACAGTTTTGCCATTTTTAAACCACTTTTAATAGTTGGCGGGTTGTTACCAAAGGCTGCAGGGAAAGGGCTGGGGATGGGTGAAATGAATACATATCAAACCGCATGGATGTTCAGACATGCACAAAGCAACATATTGCATTTCAGTAACAGTTAAAAAAACAAAATCCCTTATTGGAAATCTGCCACAGGACTTGGAATTCCACTTTGCGAAACCAGCTCTTTTTGTTTTGAGGTGAAAGTCGTCGGTCAGAACTCTGATACCTCCTTGAGAGGGTCGTGGAGTCATTGCCACAGTTGTGTGGAGCTAGCCTGCGCTGCCCTCCGAGGAGCTGAAGAGGCCTTTGAGGAAGGCGCGGACGCCGCGGCCTGGTGGGGCTGGCGAGGCTGGGGGGAGGGGCACAGATCGCGTGGCATAGACTGGCATTTACCTGGGGCTGGGCGTTGAAAAGCCAAAGTTAACATCTCATACGTAGTGGTGCATGTTAGTGTCTCCGTGTATTTAAGCAGATGTAAAATGTGTAGCAATTTACTTGGACATTTGTTCATAAGATGTGAGCACGTGATGTGTTAATTTATTTGGTTACTATGGAGCAAAAGGGAAAGGAAGCATCAGTTGTGTTGAACCTATAGGCTTCTTCTCCCCTTTAAGAGTCAGGCTTATGTTTGTTTAGAGCTTCCACTGATGCTTAAGTCTGGTGGAGAGCAGAATCAGGCATCCAATATTTAGTGTACCTTCGGAATGAAACATATCACATGTTCAAGTGTATATCCCTTTGTGTTTCTGTTCTCCATTCCTGTCTAGCCAAGAGGTGAAAAACTGATTTTATTTTGCTTCCTCCAACCCACTGATTGGTATTAGCCCCCTGAATGCAAATCCGACATGCGTTCTGAGATGAAGCCCAGTTCAGAGGTGAAGACTGTGGCGGATTGCCGGGAGGACTGTGGGCACGGAGGAAAGGGTTTGTGTGTGCGCTGTGCACCCAGGGCCACATCTTTTTCAACTCAACTCCACAAAAATGGGGGCGGCTGCATGTTCCACTGGGCAGGGGTTTACAGCGTTCTGTACCTGCCGTCACAGGCGTTTTAACTGTTGCCTCCAAGAAGCTGCCAAAGCCTCACTGTGGTCCAGAGAACAGTGACAGAACCGAGTGCGCCAGCCCTACAATGCCAGTGCTTCTGGTGCGGCTGCATTCCCATGCTGCCTTCCCCGGTTGCTAACGGAAACCACAACTGGGGTCTGCCCAGCACCCGTCCACTCCAGCGCCTGTTGACTGTGTGAGCGGTGTGGGCAGTCACACATGAGTCTGCCTACATACCAAATCAGTGAACGCAGTTCTGTCCCTGCTGCCTTCTCTGTCCTGTCAGTGACGGAATAGGAGCAGATTCTAGGCTTTGGGACATTTGTGAAGCTAAGCATGTCACATTTTTGGGGTTATGGATTTAGATACCTGTTCCTGAAAAGTAAGGGTGAGCAATCCATTCCAAGACGGGAAGCCCAGGCAGCAAACGTTGGGAGTGGAGAGAGGTTTTGGCAAATCACACATATCACCCGGGAATGCTTAGAAATTGAAATACGCTACTCCCCACTAAGGGGAAGAGTTGTTTTGAGTAAGTTTCGGTTTTATTAGTATGTGGTCCTCATTTCCAACACTATTTTAATCTTATATTCCTAAAGCAAATCTATCTGCCTGGAAGTTGATACATATTGATAATGACCCCCGGAGCATCCATGCCTGTCATCTTCTCAGTCAAAGGGAGCTTTGCAGACGTGCTTGGACATTGTTGGGAGGATATGGTCCTGGGAGGCACTGAGATGCTCCTCTTGGAAAGAACTTAATGCAGCTGCTGCCGCCACCACTAATGCTAATAATGATAGCAGTACAAATTCATGGAGTAGCTCACTGTGCCAAGAATTTTATAATAATCATCTCATCCAATCATCAAAGAAACATGAGGCAGATACTGTTATTTTCTCTGTTTGACTCTCAGGTAAAGAAATTGAATTTCAGAGGCATCAAAAACCAACCCAGAATCAAGTAGCTAGCAGTGTGAGAGCCAAGCTCAGACACTGTGTTATTCAGAAGTGCAAACTCTAAGCCGCCATTCTTCACCCTCTCCTTACCTTCCTACTTTATTCCTCTGTTTCCAAAAGAGTGTCCAGGCAAAAATGCTTGAAGATCTTGGCAGGCGAGACTATAGCCCAAGGACTAGTAACAACACTGGGCAAAGCAAGGGAAGTCCGTAAGTGGAGAAGAGGGGTTGGGTATCTGGCAAATGCCAAGGCTGCTGGCAAGAAGATCGGGCCAGGGCACTATGGGAAGTGACCAAGGTTGTGATGAGGGCCCACGTACAGTTGGGACTTGAGGTACGGAGAGCTTGCAGCTTAGGTCTAACAGGGAGAAGAAATTAGGGTATCACTAAAGTATTAGGAAGTTCCAACCTTGGCCACTGATTTTTTAAAAGACATGACCTTAAAAAGTAATGCTGGAGGGAAACAGTCTGGCTAGGCAGGAGCTTATGTGTGGAACACAAAGAACTATGAGGAACTCCGCTGAATTTCTTCCAAGAGGTTGATAAAAATGAAGAAATCAGTTTCACCCATGAAATGAGGAGGCTGTGGGGGAAAAAGGCATAAGCTCTGTCTCATCTCTGAGTCGGTCTTTTCAGCCACAGCTAAGTGAAGAGGAACTATTGAGAAAGGACTGTCCACAGCGATGGCCGTGGTCTCAGTGTGGAATAAGCCATGACATTTTTCTCCCAAGCTCCCCTCTAAGGGAGGCGCTGACCTCTCAAGAAGAGTTTCCTGATCAAGCCTCTTAATGATCTGTGGTTTGCTGGATTCTTGGTCTGCTTCCGTTTCTTCTACTAAGTTCTTAATCTGCTTTCAGTTTTCATAGTGCTTTGTAGAAAAACAAACTTAAAACTAGAAAAAAATGTGTGCAGCAATATAAAAACATTTAAATATTTGCTTTGTGTTTCCTCCTGTATCTTACTTGGTAACATTTCAAAAATGTGTATATTTGAGATGTAATAGCTTCCATTACAAATGGTAGCATTTTACATATAATACATATTTTACATATACCATCCACCATCTGAGCATTATACCAAATGTATGTGACTCATTAGGACAAATTTACAAGATTTCTTGACATAGTTTTAACTGTTTTTAAGGAAAGTGAAATCATTCTGAGACCTGTTCTTTTCATTCCCCAAAACACTTATCAATGTACTCTTTTTAATTGATGTTTTTACATGGATTTTTATTCAAGATAAACTTATCTTCAAATGTACCTTTGAGGGACAATTCCTATCAATGTAACTGTTAATAGCCTAGCATAAAGTTGAAAAGAAAACACAATACTGTGGAAAGGGAGGTGGGGAAAGAGGAGGGAAGGAGGGGATGGTATTATGTATCTCTTCTGAAATGCAGCTGATCAATACAAGCAGTGTACTCAAGTGTTCCTCTAATTTGTATAAAAAACAAGTTTGTAACAGACATTCTTGTCCATTTGAAAATTATAATCAAAATAAAGGGGGAAATGTAGACTAAAAATATCACAGGGGAAAGAAAATGGAAAAGGCATTTATTAAAAAGATAATAATGGTGCTTTCCACCTGGGAATTTCAGAGCTCTTCATTAAGTGTTAGCTCAAAGGATCCCACCTGTTGATTCATTTAGTCATTTCCTTCTGGGACAGTTAGAGGCCTAGAGGCGTAAAATGCAGTGTACATCACCACGGCAAGGAGAATAACACTATGGGTTATAACACTTTCGGGGAGCATGGCTGGCATACTTGTGGGACACACACACCAGGTAGGCTTTCCCCAGGGATCACTAAAGGTGAGGTTGAAGATGGGAAAAAACTCAGTGGCAAAGAAAAAAGTAATCACAGCTGAGCACTTGGGGCTCACCGATGGGATGGCCTGTGGGGAGCATCACCCTGGTGCACGCTGTGAGCATGGTGGTGCAGGGTGGCTCAGAGTGCTTCCCTGCATGCCGGCACAGAAGAGGAGCCAGGGAGGATGCTTCCCTTCGACTTAGATCCTTAACTCCCAGTGCAGAGGCCAGGAGAAAAGAGGATTAGGTTTGGATTCCAAAGAGAATGAAAGAGTACATCCAATTTTCGGCATCTCCTGGGGTGGTTTTCAGTGATGAAAAATGTAGTTTTACAATGCCAATAAGTAGTAGTAATGAGCTTAAGTGCTCACTGAACAACAACAAAACTGGAGTGAATATGAGGGCTCACAGCGTAGGCTGTAGACCAGTACACTTGGCCCGCCGGCTACCACCCACTGAGGAAGCTCGTTGGGTGATGGAAAAACCACAAGGCTGACAAACATCATGGGCCAAGCAAGATGATTTAGGAAAAGATGTAAGATGCCCCATGGTTGGTAACACCTCTGGGGCAGTTCTTACAAGGAACTTACAACTTAAAAACTTCAACTCTTGATTCTTGGTCAAGAACATCAGCCATAAAAATGTGGGGACATTCTGCCATTTGCATGAAAATGAATGGACCTCAAGGGCATTACACCAAGTCAGACAGAAAAACAAATGCTGCCTGGTCTTTCTTATAGGTAGAATCTAAAAACAAAAACCATTTACAGAGCAGACACAGACCGGTGACTACCAGAGACAAGGTGGGGGAGGGGTCAAAGGTACACACCCCAGCTCTCAGGTCTGTCCCGGAGGCGAACATGTGATGACATGTGATGTGTAGCACGGTGACCAGAGTTAACAGCACTGAAGCATGTGTTTGGAAGTTGCTAGGTGAGTCTTAGAAGTTCGCGATGTCAGGTAACGGATGCTAACAAAGCTTATTGTATAATTATTTTGCAATATTGACACACATTAAATCATTATGTATGCTCGCCTGATGGTCTGCTCGCTGGGGCTGGCACTAACATTTCTGTTATTTGCACTGTCTTGTACTTAAGTTATTTAAAATCAAAGCTGGTGGCCTAAGAGAAGCCATCAGCTAGCAAAGGCATCATGAATTAATTTTGTAGGCCCACAAAACATACATCATTCTAGCTAGGATATAACTGTACTTAATTTTTCTGTAAATGAAAACAAGCCTGTAGACAAGGCTTCCCTTGGGGGACTGCTTTAGAGACTTGTTTGAAACCACCGTAATTTTGTGACCAGGCGGAGTTGGTGGTATCACAGTAAGGTCACCACATGCGTGCTTCGGGGATCTGGGCAGCCATGGATCCGGTGGTTTTCTCTGTAAATCGGATAAACAATAAATCTTGTATGTACAGACAGACACACAGATTACTGTTTGTGAACTACATCCACCTGTTCATGCTGGTCTTAATGCACATACGCTCACTCAACGCCATCGTGTTTAATAGAACAAAACGTTCTTGACACGGACCGTCACACTCTGTGGTGTCACTGACCCAGTCCTGCTTCCTGTCTGAGCTGCTTACTCTTCAGAAACCTGCAGAGGAACATTTTCTAAGTGCAAGAGCATATGGTTCATCCTCACGTGGCAGCTTTCTTAATATTCATTTGTGAGCAAGTTGCTTATTGAAAATTTTGTACGAAGATAGTTTTGGATATTTATTTTTATGCTACACTATGGTTTCCATTTCAAGTGTGCCATTGTCCTTTACATCAACACGGAATGGAATTACTAACGTTAATTAGTAATACATTTTTTACTTATTACTGGTTATTTGTACTTGTTACTGTGCTTACTGTGTAATGAAAATGCAAATATAGATACTATATCTAGAACATGATCTTCCTGATGCCAGGGGACCGTCTCTCTCTACACCCCAACCTCATCTCAGCAAACGGGCTCATGGCAGTAGCATTCGTGACTCCTTAAATGAAGGAAGGTACCATTTAATTTTTTCAGCAACTCTGTGACTAAGAGGCCATCTTCATTCTCATTTCACAGTGGTGTCTATTAGCTATTGCTATGGCAATTCTACGTAAGAAGCAATGACAATGTCTCAGTGGCATAAAACATGCATTTATTTCTCCTTGCATGCCGGTCAGCTGGGAAAGTGCACCTAGAGTGGGTTGGGTAGGGACAGCTGACTCCTCACATTGATCTTGGGCCTCAGGTTCAAAAAGAAACAGCTACCCAGGATAAGCTTTCCTCTTAGCAATGAGAGAGTGCAAGAGTGAGTGAAATATGCAAGGCTTCTTAGGATCTAGGTTTGGGAATGACACATTGTTCCCCACTTGCATTTCTTTGGCTAAAACGAGTCTCGTGGTCAAGCTCAAAGTCAAAGACATGAGTGATTCTGCCCATCCACAATTAGGCCATCACGATGGTGTGCATACGTGGGGGGCTGGGGCAAGATTGGAGCCGGTGATTCACCCTGCCTACGGAGCTCAGGCTAAGAAAGGTCATTTGATTTGGCCGAGGCCACAGGCTTAGGCTGCGAGCCAGGATTTGATCCCAAGTTGCTGACTCCAGTGTTTTCAAACACTTCAAGCTCTGGTCAGATAGCCGTAGTGCAGCTGTTCTTGGTAACTTGGTAAGTAGCATACAGTCCTCTGCAGTGAGCTGAGTATAAAAACAAACTGAGTTAAAATACAATGCATTTATCCCCTCGCTGAGAAAGGGGGTCTTATGGCTGCAAGGGATCTAATTAAAAGTTGGTGATTTAATAGGCGTCTTCCATCTACTCTTTGCTCTAGAGGGTGAGATCCAATTTAAAATTGGGATCCAAATTTTGTTTGGGCGTAGCATCCTTGTCATTCAGGCAGAAACTGTCCCAAAGGAAGCAGACATGTCCCTGAATAGGGAGCACTGAGTCAGACAGCCAAGAGCCTCTAAAAAGTCCAACTGCGAAGCTCGTATGTAGTTTGGTCCTGTGAAGGGCTGGGTATTTAGTTGTAGGTATTTAATGGCATGTTTTTCACATAGTTGACCCAATGCCAATCATTTTATATAAAAGATAAATATATTTGTATGTGTATATATTTTGGTAGGACCAAGCATATATTTATTGCATAGCTAAGTCCTCTGTAACTTCTTCTGTCAACTACAGGTTTTGACTGACAAGGAGAGACAATCATTATTTATGTTTAAAGTCTCAAATAGATGAGGTCAGGATCTTGTGTTAAGATCAGAAATCTTCTTGCCTTTGATGACACTGTTGCTCATTTAGCGTTCCCCGAATCACGTGGCCAGTGCCCGCTGATCTCAGACTCGCCGCCTGCATGGCCTCTGCACACACTCACAAGCCTGTGCGTCCAGCTGCCTGGTCTGTCGGAAACTAGAGATGGCTCTGGACCTCCGGTCTCACTGTGAATGACCTTCAGTGAGAGGGTGTGCGATTACAGATAGAACTTTGTCAAAACACACTCCTCCCCAAAAGGCAGAAGTCGTAGTAAGTGTACCAAGTTCACATCCGTGTTTTGTCTGGAGATGTGTGTTTACACGTACAGCTACACTCTTAAGTATATGGCCAGAGTCCTGACTATCAGTACTTTAAAATTAAGACTTTGCTTTCCTTTTAATTAAATTTTGGCATATATTAAAGATGATTAAAAATTAATTTTCTACAAACCTGAAGCTATTTTTTTGCCAGAGAAATGTGCATATTATGTTAGAGGCAAAAGATGAGGCAATGTCTTAAAAACCAAATTTTCACGCTAGGATGAGTTCACTTCTGAAGGCTGCACAGCCACTCACGATGGCCATGGCTCACCTGTGCTGACTGGCACCTGTCACCCTGAAAATTGTTCTGTGGACCAGGTCCTTGCCGACAATGCTGAAATTGTGTCTCAGTGTTCCTATCAAAACTTAAGATTTCCGTCATCAGAGTGAACATTTCTAACCTTCTCCAAACTAAGAGGCTCTGTTTGTGTGAAACCATGGAGCCAGGAAGAACTAGCTGATGCCGTCATCCCTGAGCCAGGCTTCAGCTGGCTGGGCACTGCTCTCCAAGTGCTGGGCTCCACAGCTGGGCCTCCTGTTGTGGGCACAGGCCACATCGCACAGTGACTGAGCCAGCCGCTCAGGTGGCCAAGCTTCCTGTCTCTAAAAACAAAACAGGCCTTGACTCCTGAGAAAATGAACATTAATCAAGCCAATAGCTACAAAAATGTCTGAACACAGCATGTAGTGAGGGGTGCAGAATGTTCGGCTAGGCCAGATAGTCCTGGGTGCAGAACATGCTTCGGCCACTTACAAGCCCAGGACCCTTGGGTGGAAGTTGTCAGCGTTTACTTCCTCATCCACTGGATGCATTGTGAACTCTGGAAGTTTGCACCTGCTGCACACTTGCTGCGCTGGGCTGGATGCAGAGTGACTCGTGGGCGTTTTCTGATCTACTCCACTCAGTGATCCTACGGGGTGGGTGGTGCTTTCAGTCAGATGAAGCAGCAGGCCTACGGAAGTTAAATAAGCTAGGAGATGGAAGAGCAGTAAAACGTAAAAGCGCCTTGCCTAGTAATTGGTTTGTAGTAGGTCTCGTCAGAGACTCATTTCAGAGACTAACTCTCGTGTGAGTCTCAGGTTCAAATCATTTAGTCTGGGCCTTCTGAAACCTAATTCTTCATGCTTAGCTCACCTGTGCCTCTGGATCCGCCTACCCGGTTACCCTCAGTTCCAAAGTGCCAGATAAAATCTGTAACACTGGACACCTTGCACGTGCACCTACCTCGATATTTACTAACCACCTACCGTCCACTATGTAAGGGAAGCCGAGTGGGACAAAAGTCACACAAGCCCTCTGCTGTCACGAAGCTTAATTCTAGCAGAGAAAACAGAGCACACAAAAGAAACAAGTGAAGAGTAAAATAAACGAGGCTAAACTATAGTGATTGGGAGAGAGCTACAGTAGGCAAGGAGAGGGGAAGACCTCTGCTAGGGGGTGTGGTGGTCCGCCAGGGTTGCATAACTAAGTGTCCCACCCCGGGGGGCTTGAACAAAGGACTTGACTGTCTCGGTTCTGGAGGCTGGAAGTCCATGATCAAGGTGTCATACGGGTTCTTTCTTCTGAGGGCTGTGAGGGACACTCTGTCCCTGTCCCCGTCCCAGCTCGTGGGAGCCTCAGCGTATCTTGGCTTGCAGACCGGATTCTCCCTGTGTCTTCAATGTGCCCATCTCCCCGTACAAGTTCCCCTTTCCACAAAGACACAGTCATGTTACAGGACCCACACAAATGACCTCATCTTAACCTCACCGCCAGCAAATACCCAGTTTTCAAATGAGGTCACTCACGCTGGGGGTTAGGATTTCAGCACCTTCACACCAAAACAGAGGGTGAGGTTTAAAGTGGGTGTGGAGGGTACCTACACGGTGCCCGGGGACCTACCAGGTAGAGAAGGAACAGGGAGGGGGTTACAAACATTCACCAGACCCTGTTCACAGAGCACTAAGGGACTTCGCTGGACATTCTCCAGTGTCCACAGTGGGAAAGTAGTCTGTGGCACGGTCACGCAGTGGGAACCAAGCACCAGTAGTTGGCGCACTATAGACCATGGGCCAAGTATCACCCACCACCTGTTTTGTAAATAAAGTTTTATTGGAACACAGCTATGACAGCCATTTCTTTACATGTTGACTGGCTATTTTCACTCCACAACAGCAGGGTTAGCTAGTTGTGCCAGAGCCCATACAGCGCACAAGACTGAACATATTTACTATTCATCTCGTAAAAGAAAACGTGCCAAATGCTGTGATAAACAATGACAATTGACCATTTGCAAATACATGCGATCATATGAATGAAAAATTATCACATATAATCTCATGCAAAAAAACGTCAAACAGAAGACTAGATACAATATGATCCCCTGTATATAAAATAAAGTGAGTAGCGGTAATCTGTGCTGGTGGAAGTCACAAGGGTGACCACCCTGGCCGGCGTGTGGGCCTGGAGGGGAGGAGGTGGTGAGGAGGAGGCGGGTGTAGTTCAGGGACCCCAGGAGCGAATGCCCTCTGTCCAGGGGCTGGCTCCGTGGGTGGGTTCGGTTTCCATTTGCGAACATTCGTGAACGTTCACAACTGTACTCAATTTTCTGTCTGTGTATACAGTAAGATGTTTTAAAGGAATCCGTGTTAAAGTAAGCAGATGAGCAGAACAAGCTTTGACTATTCTTAGAACTGAACAAAGCCTGGCTGGCCAGGCTACTTGACACCCCAGACACACTAACTACAACTGGAGTCCCTGCGACTGCCTCGCCACCTGGGGGCTGAATAAAAGTCCCTGCTGCAGCCGTGGGCGTGCCCTGTTCTGTGCCGTCCAGTTCAGTGGCCACTGGCTGTCCATGTCTGCTGCACACTGGAAACGTCGCCAGGGTGACCAAGCAAATGGATTGCTCATGTCACTTTATTTTACTAGGTTGGCCAAAAAGTTCACTTGGTTTTCTTCCATAAGATGCTCTAGTAGCGCTTGGTTGTCTTTAACTTCATTCGAAACAATTTTGTTAGACTGTATTATTGTGACAGCTGTCATATCAGCGTGCATTTAAAAAACACTTACCAAAATCGGTGTATTTTTATCTAGCCGTTTTAATATTTAAGATGGAAGGAAATACACAACATTTTTGGTGTGTTACGCTTTGTTATTTCAAGAAAGGTAGAAGTGCCCCTGAAACCCAAAGAACGGCTGTGCAGTATGTGGAGGAGGTGCTGTGAGTAGATGTGTCAAAAGTGCTTGGCGGGGTCCCGTATTGGAGATTCCACGTTGGACGTGCAGTTTTGGCTCTGCGGTCGGTAGGCCAGCTGAAGGCGGTAGTGATCCAGCAGAGACATTAGTTGAGAACAATCCACATTCTGCACAGCTGACATACTCAAACGATCCAGATCAACAAAGTTATTGGTGAAAATGAAACGTGTCCTTTGTTTTATGGAAAAAACTAAACTGGCTCTTTGGCCAATCCAACACTTAGTGAATTCTTTTAATTAACCTTACTTAGTTTGACTTAAATTGGTTTAATTTAGCTGCAGGTGGCTAGTGGCTGTGGTGAGGGAGGGCACAGACGTCTGCTTGAGGGCGCCCCTCCCTGCACCCTACCCCCTCCCTCATGCGCAGACTGTGGGGCCTTTGGGAAAATGAAAACCTTAGTTTCCGTCCTGGCTCAAATACCTGTGCATGTAATGTTTTTAGGATGTTTAAAATTGCTTTTCTTATTCTAGCCAATTTTATTGTGGTCGGGTATAAACCGAGTAGCTGACACAGAGCCTAGATTTCGCGACTCTGAAGGCTTATTAGCTGACACAGTTGACTTTGAGATTGTCTTGCCTATTATGAATACATAAAACTTTTTAACAGGATGTTTTAATGCCGTGTGCCTGGAAAGATACAGGAAGCAGAAAGTGGTTACTTTCCCAGTCAGCTGTGCCCCGGTTTGCGCAGTGTTTATTCGAGGTGTCTTCTCTCCGGGCTGAGCCAATGACTGGCCGTGTTGAAACTGAAGTGATGGTGCTCAGAAAGGCCCAATCAATGGAAAATTGTCAGCTGTAAGTGGGTAATATGCCTCCAAATCACCTTTCAGGGACCCATTTTCAGTATTTTAATGACATTTTTACATGCTTCGTATTTTCAAAAGACATACAGTAATCATAAAATAGTTCATCAAACATTTTTAGCATGGACACAAACACGTGTAAAAGCAAGGAAAGAGCTCTTTAAATTGGGGAGCTCTGTAGTCACTGTGTCACTGCAGGCTGGGTAGGGTTTGAATCCCTGGGTGAAGTTCAGATTAGGGTGGCCTCCTACACTGTCACTTTCATGACATCTAAACAAGTAATCACACGAAACGACTTGGCGATACTGCGCTTCGTTTGCAAGATTAGAGACACAAGGACCACCTCCCCACACAGAAAGCTAACAATTGCCATGGATCTATCTAAATAATTAACTTCCTTTCTAGCGTTGTGGGCCTTTTTGTAGTTCTAAAATGAGCAGTGACACTCTTTTCCGTCACTCTAACAACATTTTCATGCCTTCTGAGGAAGGGGGATTAAAATGCTGCTCTGGGAAGTTTCTGTTATAGATGTATTTTATTGTGCTTAAGTTTCTTAAAAACCAGCCATTTCTTTTTGTGGTGCTCACTGTAGCTAAAAACCATGTGTTCTGTCAAATTAACGAACCATCTCTTCACCACCACGTCCAATAGGAATGTGGTGGTGGTGTGTGTGTGCGTGTGTTCACTCAGGGATCTCGTGTGTATGTCTAGTGGCATGTGACTGCGGATTGCACTCTGTGGTTTTATATGTGCTGGGAAAAAATGATGAATGACCATATCCACGAATTCTGATCATGCTTGTAGTCTTCCAACGGGCTGCCCAGATGAATGGAAGCATTTTCTAGCATCAGCTCCCAATTTCTGGCTGCATCTTCAAGCAGGTTTAGGTAGAAAAGGTCGGATGCAATTGGAACCCATTATGTAATCCATTAGTGGTGAAGAATGGGTTAGTGGGGTCCCTCATCTTTTTTCTGATGTGGTCAGTCTGCTCTTCTGACTGTGGAAGGGGGCCAGTGGGCCTCTTCCCTCGAGCAGGGACAAGTGCCAGCCATGCATCAGGTCCCGGTGGCCGAGGCTGTGTGGGCGTATCGTTCCGTAGCCACGTACAGCATCGGTTTTTCTTTGTTTGCAGTCTCCTGCAGTCTCCTAGTGCCTTCAGAGAACACACACACAGTGGTGCTTTTTAACCCCGTGGTCCCTGGTTTACTCACACTGTTCATTGTTAGTGTCAGAATAAAAAGGCACGCTCTGATACAGTCACACCTTTGTTCTACAAGTCACAATTTTCTCCTCTTCTAGCAATGCATTCATTCCCTTCAAACATTTGGATGCGTGTTAAGACCCATAGCCCAAACGAGGGAGATAACTGAGCCTTCGGGAGACCTCATTTGGGATGAGGTCGCTGAGGCTGGCAGAGGCTGAGATGTTTCACGAGACAGCAGCGCAGCGAGAACGTGTCATCTTCTCTGGAGAGCACGTCCACTTCGCTGTTTTCTGTGCAAACGAGTCAGGAGCAGGGGTGCGTGCCTGAAGGGTGCAGAGGGAATTCCAAGCTTTCCTCCTGACAGCGACTTCACCTGCGTGGCTCCACACTCACCTTCCCTCCCCGCTCCCCGACACCCCCACCCTGTGACTTCCCCTCTGCCCTTCACCACTTCCAAGGTTATTCACGCTTGGGTCCCAAGTGAATCCTACCCAATGCTTGGCCTTCCTGCTGTCTCACTTGTGATAAATATTTTGGTCATGAAATCTCGGTTATGTCGTATACTGGGTCAAATTATTCTGTAAACATAAGGTTTCTCTTGCTTACAAAAGTATGAACTCTACTGAAATTTGAATACTGAAAATGATTTGTATCTGACATGTATCTAAGTTATAGTTTTCTTTTGCTTATCTTTATTTTAGTTTTACTCAAGAAGCTGCATATGTCCACACTGTATTTTTCTGTTTTCTTTCATACTCCTGAGTAGTGCTCAGGTCTTAGTAACAGGGAATAGAAGCTCACTGTTAATATCTCCATGGAGAGAAGCAGACGCAGAATTTAGCACCAGACCCTGTCCCAGCTTCGTCAGTGAGAAGCCATCGGCGGCAGGCTGGGCAGTGGAGACGGCGGCGGCCAGCCCGAGTGTCAGCCCTGTGCAGAAGTGCCTTGTGTCCTCCTGCCGCGGGTGTGAATTATGTACATAACTGCCATGTAACGGCCTACCGACCTGAAGACTGTAACGTGCCCTGTTAATGTTTTAGGGATTTCCCTTTATTTTAGCACAAGTAAATTATTTAGGCAATGTTAAAATGTTTTATGCTTTGACTAATGAGTGCAGAAAGTGTATATCATATCTTACTCTAATTGGCTGTTTACGCCATCCTGTAGAAAGCATACATTTATTATTTCAGACATCATTAGCCATTCACACACTCCCCGATGGGTATGTGTGCCAGCTTTGCACTCGGCTCAGGCATGAAGACACATGGCTGTGTAGATCATTGTTACTGGTTAATGCCATTTTTCCTTCAACGAGGAGCCGTGTTTCCATCTAGAGGCAATGCCAAGGCTCTTTCCTGTCTCTTTCCTCCATGGTTCCTGGGGCCCTGTCTACGCAGCCATGTCGGGCTTCTCATGGCCCCACAGGCTCAGTCAGCAGGTGCTTCCAGTACGGAGCAGAGCACAAAGGGTGCTGTGGTGAACGTGCCCCCCAAGCAGGCCTCCTCCCCCCAGCCCCCACCGCTCTGGATGGGGAGGGCTCTCCAGCAGGGGTCTGGCTCCACAGCAGTGCCTCCATGCACCACCATCCACACAGCTGCTAGTCCCACCCAGCCGGCCAGCGCAGGGAAGGCCTGTGGTGGACCGGACCTTGACTTGCTCATGGTCAGCCTGTCCTCCAAGTTACTCTGGTAGAGGATAAAATGAAGGGTCACTCACCACTGTTCTCGGTTTTCTTCTTGAGTTAAATTCTTCGTTCTCTAGTTCTCTAAGAACGAACAAGTTGAAATTCAAAAATAGTCTCTGAATGTAGTTTTGGCTCCTGCCTTTATATTTTGAAAATTATTATTCTAAAGTTACTATTTTTAATGGATTATATTATTCAGATTTGGAGCCATTTTTGTATCTTCAGCCATTTGATAAAGATTATAACTTTGTAACTTTTCAGCAAATATTCGATGAGTGGAGCATTTCCAGTTCAGTCCTGTGTAAGTTCATAAATACGGACACACCCAGGGCATGGAGACACTCACAAATAAAAATAAATAAATGAATAAGATGCCAGTGGGCGAGAGAAATTTTTTTAACTGAAAAAAAATTTTTAAGTTGATAAATAATTTAATATCCAATAATCCCCCATACTTATGAAATTATATACTTGTAATGGTTTTCTACCAAGTTGAATACCATATAAGAAGGATATAAATCAACAGTGGCCCACTTACTTCTGTAATATCTTACGCTGATGATGCCTAAATTGAAGCTTAATTTCTAATGCCTCCTAGTATACATTGGAAAACATTCTATTTTTGATAGGGTATTTTTAATATTTTAATACTGTTTCTGAACCACAGAACGAATGGGTCTGGGGTTGTCAGTTTTTCAGGGGACTGTTCAGGAAGTTGACGAGAGCTTTCCCAGTGAGTGCCCGGGCTGCAGACGATGGATGTGGCCACAGGGGCAGTGAGGAGCCCCCGGAGCCCCTGCGAGGAGGGTGTGCCTCTGTGTTCTCCCCTTCCGATGCACTCCGGGCCTCCCCCGACTTACAGACCCTGAAAGCCTCCTGTGAGGACATCTGTTTAAAGTCGGAGGAGCAAGCAAATAATTCCCAGAGGGTCTGAAAGCCCGAAGTTTGCCTTGCAATCCATGTCCGGTGATTTCAGGCAGAGGTGCTCTCGGAGCACAAGCCCCACAGGGCAGTAAAGACCCCGGTGCCTCTCGGGCGAGTTTCGCCCCCAGGACCCCAGGGCCTGTCTGTCTTCACCTCAGAGCCAGCTGGACATGTGGGGACAAGGACGAGGAGGGAGAGGAAGCAGCACAGTTTTTACAAGTTCTGTTAAATCTAAATTTAAATCTTACAGTGCAATAATAATTCCCAAGGACTGTCTTTTAGAGCACTGGTCAGCAACTTTTCCAGTAAAGGCTGGATAGTAAGTATTTCCAACTTCGCAGGCGGTAACGACTTTCCCACAACCACTTGACTCTGCCTTAATGTGCAGGCAACCACAGATGTGCGTGACGAAGAGACATGAGGGTGTTCCCATGAAGCTGTTGATAACATCATGGGCTGGCCTTGACCCCTGGAATGTCGTAACCACCTCTGTCTTCACGCATAGTACAACTTTACTCACAAGTACAGTCCATTATAATTGGAATGATTTCCTTATAATCATAGAAAAACGGGTGTTTTATTTGTCTCGTTCCCATTTCAGATCTGTATTCTCAGCATTGCTCCTCCTTTGCACATGTCCATTCAGACAGCGTGGCCCTGAGAGGAGGAGGAAGAGAGACAGCAACTGTGCGCTAGTTTATTATGGGGTTAGAACAAGAGCCCCCAGATTCTGTGCCTGTGAACCAACATGGTCCCTCATTTCATGAACAAAGCATTGGTTCCAGAAAGCTGCTGAGGCAGTGTGAAAGCGTTCTTTCTAAGATGTTCCCAGCAATTGGCACAGTCCCCCGGTGTTGATTTGGTCACTTCTGCTGCCAATTATTTCCACCAAAAGTGGCACGATTATGCGTGTCTTAGCGAAGTTCGCGCATGTTAAGAGGTGAATGAGTGCCCGTCCAACCTGTGGTTGTGCTGGGAGCTCTGGTCTGTTCCTAACTCACCCACCTCTGTCACTCGACCTCTTTACCCCTGTAAGCCAGGGCTGTAGTTCTTTTCCACAGTAAATAAATTTTAGCGCAGACACTAACGTCGGAGTGTCTCCGGTTCGATACAAGCCAGCGTTTGCAGGTTTTGCGTCTGGGCAAGATGCTTGCCCCTCAGCGCCTCAGTTCTCCTGAATGGGAACTGCTGATAGTGAGAACGCGCACTGTGAGCGTCGAGGCTTAACTGTGAACATGCCTGAAGCCCTTTGAAAAGTGCCTGGGCACCTAGTAAGTGCTTAGTGCATATTATGTATTACCTTTTATTAATTAAAGCATCTAGTTTACACAGTGAAGGACAAATATTGCATATCTAAATCAGTTTCTTTATCCAGTTAAAAAAAATTTGTGAAAGAAAATGAAGACACATCCGTTCATTCAGTGAGCAAACATTTACTTCCTTACTTCCACTTTCTGTCTGGTAGGAAGCAGTGAGGCGTTTTAGAGAGAGCAGCCACATGACTCAACAGGCCAACCGAGATCCTGCTCAGAGGCCGTGGCAGCAAATCTGGAGACAGGTGACCATGGCCTGGACCCCAGGTCAGTAGTGCTGGTAGGAGTGGCCAGGCGTGGATGTGACCCGAAGCTGAGACTCACAAGTTTCGCCCGTGCACCGGATGCAGGGGGTAAGAGAACAAGACCGGGGCTGCTCTACGCTTTCCAAGGGTGGCACTGGCAAAGTGGAGCTGTCAGAACCCAGGCGGGTAGATGGGCGAGAAGGCTTGAGAGTTGGGAAGACAGGAAGCAGGAGTTTGATTCAGGTTAGTGAGTGCGGTGGGTGCATATGTCAGTTGGACTGGGCTGCGGTCTCCAGTCGGTCCTACAAGCGTGAATCTGGGATTGCTGCGAGGTTACTTTGTAGATGTGATGGAAGTCTGTAACCCCTTGATTTCGAGTAAGGGAGATGGTCCTACAGAATCCGGGCGGGCCTCATCCTGTCAGATGCAAGGTGGAGACAGCTCAGCCCTCCTGCAGTCTGCACTGCAGATTCCAGATTTTTGTAGTCGGGCCGCATGGTCGCATGGGCTTTGCCAGTGTCTCCCATTGGCTCTGCCTCTCCAGTAGAGCCGCGCCTGATCCCCAGTCCTGTGGGGACTTAGACTGGCAGGGGGGCTGGTTGTAGGTGGGGATTTGGGACGCACGAGCAGTTGGTGTTGGTTGGGATTACCTGTGCAGTGCGTGGAGGCTCTAGACAAAAAAGGCTGATAGCAGAAGGAGCTTGTGTGAAGCTGAGAGAGAGACCTGAGAGATCAAGAAAGAGAAGAGTCTGAGGATTAGCCAGACCCGTGGAAAGGGAGTCTGAATGAAGTGAAGTCCCAGAAGCCAAAGGGAGACATTGTCTTAAAGAGCAAAGAGTGACAACCTGAAGAATGAGAAAAAGAATAAACAGTAAAGTAAAGCATTTATGCATTTGACCAGATCAAAATAGTAGATGTATTTCCTACATAGGACACTGTAGACAGAAGTAACAGTCTGAAGAACATACTTTTAATATTTCCCCACATCCTGGCCAGCACTTGCTGTTTGTGGATTTATTGATGGCAGCCATTCTGACAGATGTGAGGTGACATCTCATTGTGGTTTTAATTTGCATTTCTCTGATGACTAGTGACGTTGAGCATCTTTTCTTATGTCTGTTGGCCGTCTGTATGTCCTGCTGGGAGAAGTGTCTGTTCAGATCCTTTGCCCATTTTTTAATTGAATTGTTTGGGTTTTTTGGTTTTGAGTTTTATAAGTTCTTTATACATGTTGCATATTAGCCCCCTTTCAGATGTATCATTGGTAAATGTTTTCCCATTCCATGGGCTTTCTTCTCATTTTGTGGATGGTATCCTTGCAAGCCTGTGCATCTCTGCACTCTTACTCAGTAATTTATAATTCCAAGTCCTGTGTGTAACTAGTAAGTGAAAAGGCAGAACCAAAGCAATCCCATGCAGTCTCCTAATGGCACCAGTTGAGGTTCCTTTATCACCTTAGTTTATTATTATTTTATATTTCCAATGTACAGTGAACTAGGTACATTATGCTGACCTCGGCACAGGAGGAAATGTAGTTTTGCAAAGTATTGATCCCATCGGAGAACTATCAGGTAGCACCCCCAGTGACCTCTAAAAGTATGTGTCTTTCTGAACCCCCATGATTTGTGTTGTCTGGAATGTGGCGTCCGTCCTCTGGCATCCGTCCTCTGGCCTCTCACTCAGCTTTGTGACTGTCTGGGGGATTTACTTGGAATGTCTCCACAAGTTGATTGATTAATACGATGATATGGTCTAAGTCAGAAACTGCCATGGTCTGATGTATTGATTTCACTATCAACTGAAACACCAAAATAACATTATGTTGAAAAACCTACAGAGATTTTTTTTTTCAAATCTGAAAATTTGTTTCAGAGAAACAATGAAGGTGAGAGGGAACTTCTCCCTGGAACGGCACGCCGCAGTTCATGTGTGCCAAAAGGCGTGATGCCGCTGTGAGAAGGTCACCGTGGTCGAGCTGTCCAGCCATCCGCAGGCACCGCACAGGGCGAGGCCAGGGCAGGAGGCACCCTCAGGCTCACCCAGCGCAGGGCCACTGTCGGACCAATTAGGAGACAGAAGTCCACTTTGGGAATTCGGATGCTGGCTCTGATCCTTCAGAGGTGCTGGGGGAGGGAGAACTGGCCTAGATGGGGTAGAGTAGAGCTCTGATTTGGGGGCAGAGAGAGCCGCCGGGGCGCCCAGCTGGGTCACAGTGACCCGGAGGCCCCTGAACATGCTTCCTGCCGGCCGCCACCCCATCTTCCACTCTGACAATGAGAAGGTTAAATGTGCCTTCAAGGTCAAGGATATCTTTTACCAGAAAATTATAGAATATCTCCACCAGCCTTACTCTTCAGACTCAGCAGGAAAGAAAGAAACAAACAAACCCAGTAAAATGCCGTTTTCCCTTCCTCTAATAACTTCAGGGAGAAAGCCTCTGGCTTCACCTCTCCTCATTTCACAGGGGTTTAAAACTTGGAAAGCTGGCTCCACGGCCCGCCACTCAGTTCCTGCTTTAGCCGATGAACACCGGGAGCCTAGTAAACACATTTAGGCTAGTTTTGCTCGTATATGGTACAGAACTGGAGTCCTGTTGTCCAAAGGAAATAGGACGCAAAAGCCAGTATGGACTACGGACAACAGAACCCAGGCTGCGCTGTGGGTGGAGCCAGGAGGAGCGCAGACTGGGCCTGCCCTGCTCACCCCGCTCTCCCCTCACCCCGCCCTGCCCCAGCGAGGGGGGCCTCAAGGCCTGCACGGAGCACATTTTGCAAACCGCCAGGCTGCATTTATTAGGTCTAGAGGAGGTGCCCCAAACTCAGTCCCGCAGTTTTCTCTCATGCTACCCATGCTCTCCTCCTAACTGAAACCCCCCAGGAGAGTGGGAAGTACAGAGCAGGGAGCCCAGAAAGCACACGTCAGGCCGTGTTTTGTTCTGCTGATTTCCCACAGTCCTTTTCGGAGAGGTCTGCTCCTTACACAGCTAAAGGACACGGATTTAACTGATCGGGGTTTTCCGTGACAGAGCAACTGTTTTTGTTCACAGATGACATTCACAGCAGCTTGGGACACATCACGTCCCCTGTCACGAAGAGCAACTTCGTGCCCCTCCAGACTCAGCGACTGCAGAGGAGGAGGCAGCCCTTCAGTCCTGTGGCAGGTGGCTGGTCACCCCTCATTCCCTAAAGGGTGTTGTCTGAGTGTCTGCACACAGACACACGCATGTAGTCCTAATGTTTACGACCATTTGGAGTACAACTCTGAATTCCACGACCGCCACTGCCGGCACGGGGAGGAAATACTATACTTTATGGGTGTGGGAATTGAAATACGGGGTTAGGAGAGAAGGCTATACTACTTTCCTTCGGCTGACTCAAAACAGCATGAATTTATCGTCTCGTAACTCAGGCAGCCAGAAGCCTAAATCCACACGTCCGCGGGACCGTGCATCTTCAGTGGCCTCTAGGGGAGCGTTTGTTCTTGGCCTCTCCCAGTTCCCGTGGCGGGCTCGGCACGCTGCCTCCCTTGGACTCTGCCCCCTCTGACTGCTCCTTCTCCTCTTCGGTTCCGATCTGTCTCTCTGTTATGAAGAAAGGCCCTTGTCTTGGAGTTAAGGCCCACTCAGTTAGTGCAGGGTGATCGTCTCATCTGGACTCTCAGGTCCATCTGTCCGTAAAGACCCTTTATTCAAATAAGGGAACATTCACAGGCAGAGCTGAGGACACGGACTTTGGGGTGGGGGTCACTCACTGGACTAGAGTCTGATCCTCCCTGGCCCCCAAATATTCACTGCCATGCTATCTGCAAAACACATTCACCCCATCCCACATTCACCTTCTCCCAACTTGCAGCCCATGGAGGCATCAGCTGCAACTCCAAAGGTCATCTACACGTAATCAGCCCAAAAGCCCCAAATCTCATCACTGACGTCATCTAAATGAGCTTGAGTATGGTCCCTTCTGGCTCAGAATCCTTCTCCACGGCTGGACCAGTGACCCCCAAAATAAATCATCTGCTTCCAAAATACAGCTGTGGAGTAGGCGTACAACAGACACCCCATTCCTAAAGGGAGAACATGGAAGAAATGAAGCAATTTCCAGTCACAAGCAAGTGTGAAGTGCAACAGAACAATTCCCTGCGCTTTCGAGGCCTGGGAGCATCTCCCTGAGACTCAGTGCTCTGCCGTCTGGGCTCACGGCCCTGGCAGCCTCTGTGTCTGCTCTGGGGACTCTTCCCTCAGGGCCACCCATCATTTCCCTGACGGGGCTCACAAGTCTGCAGCCAAGGAGCTCTGTGAGCCTGTCTGCCGCCACGGAACCTCAGAAGCCCAGTCAGCTTTCTCCATCTCATTCCCTCGTGCTCTCTTTTGGCTCACCTGGAATTGATTCTGGTGATATAATATCCTCAGACCTTGTGAGTCCCCGTGTTTGTCAGCAGGAGCCACGGTGTTGGACAGGAGGGGCCTCCACAGATGTTTGCTACAGCCTCGTCTCCACTCCCAGCTTCTGCTGAGACAGCTGAGTGAATCCGGCAGCCACCCGCCCCGTGTCCTTGCCACCAGGCGGTCAGGCCACCCTCAGGGAGCCCTTTCCAGGGCAGGCTTCTGCAGCGGTGGCTCTCCCCATTTTTGCATCCTTTGCGATTGGGTCACCTTAGAGCCTCGCAAAACATCAACTGCTGTTCTTCCTTTTCGCCTGTCAGCTCCTTCCTCAGTTTATCCCTTTCCACTTACATGTTACTGTGATCAGCAGAGAAAAACCAGGCCACATCTTCTATGCTTTGTCTGCAGGTCCCCTTGCTCAAATGTACCAATTCATAGTTTACAAGTTCTGCTTTGTATAACACTGGAATAAAACTCTGGGAAGTGTTCTGCCCTCTGCGGTCAGGATGCCTTTCCTCCAGCGCTGAGTTCCTTGTTGCTTTCCAGCCCTCGTGAATGGCAACCCCATTAATGTTCATACTTCTACCAGCAGCCTCTTTACGGGGCCGTGTAGTGTCAAAGACAGCAGACACCTTCCCTCTCATGCTCTTCGGCTCCTTTAGCATCCTCACCAGAATTTCCTTTAACACCCATATGTCTAACAAGTCTCCAAGGTACTCTAGTCTTTAAAAAAACAAAAAACTTCCCAAATTCTTCTACTCTGTCTCATTACCCAATTCCACAGCCACTGCCACATTATTAGCCATTTGTTACAGCAGCTACTATGTCTTAGCATCAAAACCTGTATTAATTTCTTGGGGCTGCTATTGGTAACAACATATAACCACAGATGTGGTTGTTTAAAACGCATAAGTGTATTGTGATTCAGGAAGCCGTAACCCTCAATCCTGGGGCAGCAGAACCACCGCCCCCCTGGGGAACCTAGGGGGGAGTCTGTCCTGCCCGCCCGTCAGCTCTGGGAGTTGCCCTGGCAGGCCACACCCCCCAGCCTCTGCCTGTCTGACCCCGTTGCCTCCTGCCGTGCTGTCTGTGCTGCCCGTCCTTCCGTCTGTCTCAGTGCTCCCTGTGTTCCCTGCAAAGGTGCTTGTCCTCAGGTTTGGGTCCAGCTGGACAGTCCAGGGTGATCTTCTCATCGCCAGATTCTTAACATAATTAGATCTGCCAAGGACCTTGTTCCAAATGAGATCTCATTTGCAGGTTCTAAGGGTCAGGCCGTAGACCTGTCTTTCGGGGGGACAACTAGGGGACAACTATTCAACCCACTACAGAGGTCAAGTGACAATACCGGGATGAGTGGACTTTCACCCAGACAAGATTGGGCTCCGAACATGTGGGATTCCTCGGGGATCTGGCCACTGTTTGATTAGGAAAGATGTTAACAGGAAAAATAGGTAGGGTGTGTGTGAAGTGTAGACACCACATGCCAGGGGTTGGGCCACTCAGAGTTCTGGATGAATCAGCATCGTATCAGCTCCCCCCCGAGATCTGGCGTTTTGTTACATGGGGTAAGAGACCCCGATCACCTTGGTGTTCCCAGGGGCCACCGTATTTCTACAGGACAATGGCACACATCCTGCCGAGTACCCGTGGTCCAAGGTGCTTGGTCAGGAGGCCAAGGGGAGCCTGGGTGTGTGGCGTGGGTTACAGTTTTGGACAGTGCTGTTGGTTTCCTTGTTTTCCCCTCAATTTGAAAAGGGGCCTGAACACCTTTATGTAACGCCCTTATTAAAAAGTTCTGTGACTCCACATGATTTTATTATCCTTTTATAATTCAAGTAAATTGCTAGAACCAGGTCTTCTCTCTTATACATCAAACTTAGGAAACTTTATATCTTCCAATACAATATCAGAAGTGATCATTTTTTTTCTTAAAATGCATAAGGATAGCCCCTGACCAGCGTGGCTCAGTGAGCTGGGTGTCCTCCCACAAGGGGAAAGGCTGCAGGCTAGATTCCCGGTCAGGGCACATGCCTGGGTCACAGGCCAGGTCCCCAGTTAGGGGCATGTTAGAGGCAACTGATCCACTTTTCCTCTCTTCCTTCCCTCTTTCCCCTCTCTCTAAAATAAAAATAAAATCTTCTAAAAAATATATAAGGATCAAGAAAACAAAATCCTCAACAAGATCTTGCCTTTTCCCACCAACAGATGTAGCCCTCGCCTCCCTTTACCTGCTTGGGGCTGGAGACACTCTCTGTGCTTGTGTCCCCAGGACCGGACACTGCCAGCTAGCTGCCTGTATCTACGGTGCTGCCCTCTGGCACCTGAACCATAACACACGTTGCTCCCTACCTGGTATGTTTATGGGCGATCCGGAAACGATGCTCAAAGCTGATTATTGGAAGCCCCTGAAAGTTAAATACACAGAAAATACATGAAGTCTTATCGCCAAGTTCGAGAATTAACACCCAGAAAGGGGTCTTCTTTGGAGAAGGTGAGTACGGAGAACTGAAGAAGAGCTCCACGTCTTTGAATTCCATGACGTGAATATTTACTTCTGGGTGTGTGTGTTTTGTCCCGGATTTCATTAGCAAGGTCCTTCGGTCCACTGGTCCATGGAGATACGAGATGACCTCCTCGGGTCAGCGGTTCAGCACGGCTTCATGGGCTCTGCAGGAAAGCAGCCCTTCACGGTACAAAGCAGATGGAAGGGCCAGTAGGATGACGGTGCTGAGAAGTACTGCAGTCGGGAGGGGATGTAAATGAGACGAAAGCCGCCTTTGTTATCACAGGGCCTTGCATCGCCCTGTCTCTATGTATTTACTCCAACTAGTTGTGTGACGGGGGAACATGTCTGTTTACTGCAGTGGAACCTAAAGTGTGTGCGGTCTTGTCGAATCTCCGCACAAAGGATGATTTTTCCCACCTTCAGTTAATACACTGAAGTACAAAACATGCATTCGTCTTCTGATTGACAGCCCAGTTTTGGATGTATATTCTAACTAATGGAATGGAAATTGCAATACACGAATCAGTTACAGTTGTTCAACTGTCTGCTTTGTAAAGTGAGAACAGTTTAAATTATATATGATTTTATTGTGCATGTGTCTTAGCTGACGATTCTACCCTTGGTAAATTGGGCTTTAACGAGGAGCTTATCTGCATGCACACAGCCCTATCCAATTGTGCATTTCCTATCGTTATCTATGGAAGAATTGGATCTTTATTAATATTTAAATGTCCTCATACTTGCATTGGACCCAAGTTTACTTAGGGTTGAATAAGGTCTTTAACTAATGCCACATAGGCTGCATCGGTATGGTGCTAAACCAACTAATTCTGGCTCTTTCCCTAATAGGATCTTTCCCCACTCGCAAAACGTTATTTGAAAAGAAAAAAAGCAATGCAGTTTTGTTGATTTAATGACCAGTGAGATGTCTCAAATATTCCATTTCAGCCTTGCCCCAACCTATTTTATATAGCAATTTTAAGGAAACTAAAGTAAGTTGACAGCTTTTCACTCTTACGTCTGTCTGCTCACACTAACGGGTCAGAACTGGGCAAGCCCAACGGTAGACGCTGCACAAGGTGACCAGCCAGTTTTCAAGTACGGGGAAGTCAGGTGTGGCCTTGGTTTCTCTAAAGAGTCTCCAGATGCGAGACTGGTGTATACATTCCTGTAGTCAGAGAGGTAAGGATTGAATATTTTCACCATAATGTCTTTTGCAGCTTTTATTTTGCATTCTGAAATTTTGATTTTGTGACTAATAAAGAATAGTTCTCATTATCATTGAACAGCTCTTCTTATAGGAAATAACTGAAACTTTCTGAATGATAATGTCATGAAAAATGTTTCCTCTTTATTTTCTAAACCCACTGCTGTGTGTTCATTTAATGAAAGTAGAGAAACAACATGTTATTTAATGATCAGCCACAGTAGTGATTCTCAACCGGCGTGCCGCAAGAATTTGTAAAACATGCGATACCTGACTGTTTAGTCGGGGGCACTGGCCTCCTTTCCCTTGGATCATCAAATAAAAAAGTGACAACAGCCAACACAACACTAGCTGCCCAGTGTGAATGAATCAAAGTTAAACCTAGTTTTTTAATATTGGCAAAAATATATATTTTGGTGTGCCACAGAATTTTAGTAACTAGCTTATGTGTGCCATGAGATGAACAAGCTTCAAAGTTGCTAAGCTAGAGAATGAAATTATTTTTTAAAAAGAAAAGAGGAAATGAGGGAGGGAGGGTTTCAAGGAAGGGGACAGGAGGGAGGCAGAAGAGAGGGGAAAAAGAAGAGTAGAGAGAAGTGAAAAGTAGTTGGGACGTCTGCTGAAGACCTTGCTGTTCCTTGTGTGAATTCACGTCGTCTCGCTGTGGGGCTGCATGAATTGGTGCCGCTTCACCTCTGGGGGACTCGGCATCCTGATGCTGAGCATGAGGTCAGATGGGAAAACCCTCCAAGAGGGCCCTTGGAGCGCGAACATTATTTAATGTATTGGCACGACTTTCTGCCTTTTTATTCAGGTGGACTTTTGTAACTCCGTACGTCATTCTGGTGACTTTTTACAGATGTCAGGGACAAATCCCACCATAATGGTTTTCTAAGCACAGTAATCGATACTGTGAATCGGTGCTAGCATAGCATTTCATTCCTAGGTAGAACCAAGCATAGTTCCATGAAGGACGGTCGGCCCCCGTTACAGAGATACTCACTACGGCAGCGTCGTTTCAGTCCCAGGTGCTGCTCGGCCGGCGCCGTTGCTGTCCCCCCACGCTGCTCTTCCTTCATAACGAGAAAACGGGAACAGCTTTTCAAACTGGAAGTAAATTATAAAAATAGTATTTTCCTCATTTGGGACGAAAGTTTGAGATACAAGGCCCCTTTAAAAATTAGACAAAATATTTTGGGAGTCATTGATTTGTATTTAGTTATCTAGCATGTAACAGAATTCCATCTAAACGTCTTCAGAAATCCATGTCTGTCTGCATATGATTTGCCACTGTCCATAGGAAAGTTTATTTTTCTGCATTCACAACGCCCCTTTCTAAACAAGCTGTATTGCTGAATTGATACAACCGAAAATCAGAACGGTCCATTGGCTGCTTGTGGTTTTCACAGTGCAGCACCTAAAATGAATAATCACCTGGATCATGTCTAGCAAAAATATTTGCCATCTCTATAGAGAAGCCATATTTATTTTTGAGAATTAGTATTCAACATTAAACACGCGTACGGGCCTGTAAGCCGTGTTGCACCGACAGCCAGGAAAATATCATGTGGACCAGCTCCGGAAAAATGTCCGTGAGCGGACACGGTTCCAGTCCTTCAGAGCCCCTGGCACGTGGCCCAGCACCTCTGGGCCCCCAGCAGTCGCAAGGCTGAGTTCACACAGGCAGGCAGAACACCCCAGAGGGTGAACTGCTGGGGAGAGACGTTCTGGGCAAAAGTCTCTTTCCTTAAATTTAACAGGGGCCTCATTTGATCGGAGGAGGAACTTTAAATTTGGCTGGAACACCTGGAAATTTAGCCACAGGTTTTTTAATGTGTTTTTCTTTCAAGTTCGAGTCTCATTTACTTTTCTAAGGCATGGCAGAAGGTGAAATGCTAGTGGGGTGGGGGTTCAACATTATTAAATGGGGGGTTACATTATTAAAGTTGTGTCCTTTGCAATATGATTTTGCTCATGTTATTCAAAAGTATTTATTCATTGAGTTAGATTTCTTCGCTCGTTGGTTTAACCACTGTTTTAAGCACCAGCAATGCTGCAGATACCGTGACCTACCAACGGTGCAGACGCAACAGTCCAACCCTCATTCTCACGGAGTTCACAGTCTGGTGCATGGAGACAGAAAATGCCCAGAGCACCATGAGGCGACACATTGTATCATAAAAATAAAGTAGGGTTAGAGCAGAGAGCAGGACAGAGTGGGGATTCCTTTCTTCACAGGGAGCCAAGAGAAGGCTTTCGCAGTAAGATGGTATCTGTAAGGAGCCCCAGATAAAGTGAGGGGACCAGCTATGACTGACCTGGGAATGCCGCTAGTCAGCGCAACACACTGCCTGCAGCGTACCCAAGAGCCAGAAGAAAGTTCATGTTCCGCTGCTCAGTTGAATGACTAGATTGTTACGAGATTCTGTCCTTGAAAAATGAAGCTGAGTGCTTACATATGTTTCACTTCCTTGATTCTTTCAGGTTTTCACAATAACTACTTAGTTCAGATTAAAAATATCATAGAGCAGTAAGAATGTCACTTTTGTCACAATCGCAGAATCAAACTTTGTTACCTGTGTGAATGAATGACTAGAGCCGCAGAGATGCCAGGGGTTGGCAGGGCTTCTCTGCGAGCCCAGCGGCCTGGGCCCCAGGGTCTGACTCTATTAAACCTGGCTGGGAACCACCAGCCCATGCCGTAGAACAGCTCGCTTGGGCTTACAGACAGGACTGAAATTTAGGTCTCTGAGGAGTGGGTGAACATCTGCCCTTGTGGGGACCGGGGCTACAAAATACTCACCCTTGGGCAGGGGCTGCCCCACCGCAGACCCTGCGTCCGTGCGGCTGGCACCGGTGTTCCTGTGCCACCCCCTGTGCCACACTCCTGGACGTGGGTGGGTGGTCTGAGAGGCAGGTCGATGGCCACACTTGGTGGCAGCTCTGCTCCGCCTCTCGCCTGCAGCCCATGTCCTCCCCAGGGGTCAGGCCCACTGTCCTCATGCATCACGGAGCTTCTGAAGCCACGACAGCAGGGCTGAAGTGTCGGTCCCTCAGCCCAGATCACGGCAATACACTCACAAAGGCCATTTTCGCCTTGCTTTTTGCTGTCCTCTTGATCCCAGCCCTGAAAGGCCTGGCGCCATTTTGCTCATCCACAGACATACCTCCTCGGTCACCCTACAGCCACCAAGCACATGCTTCTCAAGGATGAGCCCGGGTTTGGCTTCTGAAACCGATGTCATTAGGCTTCAGTTTTCCCTCAAAAACAAGTATGTGGCAAAATCTTCTAGAACACTAATGCTTTTATCCTAAAATATGATTTAAAATGTCCACAATTTTAGTAGGTATCATTTTTAAATGCAACTCATAAATAAACCCCTTTCTTCTTAAATCAAAATGATTTGTTGGCAAAGCAGCTGTTGGGGACACTTTGGGGACGGCTCTGCCTATGGCCTGCTGTACTGCCATATTCAGTTCTGCTGTCTTTTTCTGTGGTGGGGTCCCTGGGAAGGTGGTGAGCTCCCCATCCCCAAAGGCACTCGACAGCACTCGGTGAGGCCACTCCACGAGGAACACAAGCCTAGGGTGGAGGGCCCACCCACTGACAGTGTCACTGGTCTCCCTTAGATGCTGGCAGGTTCTGCTGCCCCCGTGTCGTAATGGTTTGGGGGGGTGGGGGCAGTAAGAGCTGCCAGGTTTTACTTGGGCTTTGTGACAACGTGCTGACCCCTCAAAGACCTGTTTACGTCTGAGCCTGTCTGGCTTGTGTCCCTAGCTGTGTCGCTCCCTTAATGCGGGACTGTCCGTGCAACTAGAACCCGAGGGAGCTGCAGGGAGGCACCGGGGCTCCCAGAGCTCTGCCGTCCTCTGCCCGCACGCCTCCATCATCACGGTGTCTGTGATTCATGATGGACACATTGAATAGGAGTTAGATCCATCGATTTCACTGGCGAATAATCATTCATGTTATTGATTTTGCGGCTCATGTGTTCCCACCATTATCCTTGGGAAAATGAACCGCATTGATAGTTATCTGTCAGCCCAAGAACATGGGGGTTTTAATCTGTAAAATATAATAGCAGCGAACACATCTCACAGCAATTACCCATGTTAGCGGTCCTTCAGGTAGAAACTCTCAGAAACGAATCTGAGGGAACAGTGAGCGACGGGATCTTTTTGCATAAATACAAATTGCTCCGTGTGCTGCCATCTCGGAAGCGCGGCGATTCGTGGCTTCGTTTTTGAGAAAGATCACAGCAAGCAACGAGCAGGAAACTGTTTCTAAAAATGGGCAGTAAGCGTTGCTCCTTCTTTGATTTTCCCTGGTAATGAGTCACATAACTTTTAATCATAGATTTTCTCGCCAGTCATATTGACAAGCATATCCTCTTTGTGTTCAATTCTGCAAACCAGACTTGGGCTGCTCTGTCTGATAACAAGGGAGCAAAAGCACTGTGAGCAAGAGCACATCACAAAGGAGAGGGAGAGAACCGAGTTCTGGAATGAATGTGACGGGTCCGTGGGTAACCCTCTGTTATGGGGGCCCTGAGGAGCAGGGCCGTCTGGGGAAAGGGTGGTCTGTTGCAGTAGGGGCTTTAGAATCATTGCAAAGGGGTGCATGGGGGTGTGTACCTGTTCAGTGACCACTGGCCTCCTTGGGATTATCACTGTCATTGCCGAATGGTCGGGACTTCTGAACAGTGGGACAGGGCAGCGCAGAGTCAGAGCATCCCTAGTGAGCCGCTGCAAGACGGATGCTGCCGCGCCCCCGCTCCAGGGCTGCAGCGCCTCTGGGAGGCTGAGGCCGCCGATACACTTCGTCTGCCTGAAGACACGCCAAACTGAGGCCCCCCTGAGTGTACCAAATAAACCATGCCCAGCCCAAGAGGAGAGGCCTGAGTTCTAGGTGATGCTGCGGATGATGAGAAGGCTCCTGGGCTGTGTTTGCCTTAACTGCACCTCTCTTAGGGCCTGAGATGTGGCTATGCTGCTGAATGTTGGAGCAAAGGAGGTGGGAGCCAGGACTGGGTGGCAGCATGCACTCGCTGACATGTCCACTTTAGGGTGAGTTGTTCAGATGTCCTGTGACGGGAAAGAGTGGGAAAACTCGCAGTATTTTCTCCTTTTCACAAATCTTGTATTGCTTTCCCTTTTCAACTGTATCATTTTCCTGTATCCATGGATCTAGTCATGTAAGGGAAAGATCTGGTCTAAAACAGAAGTGTCTCCTGACTTTCAGCTCTGAGTCTTCATGCATGTACCTTCCTCCTAAGAGAGTGTGAAAGGGGAAGAAAGGGAGAGCAAATGCGAGAGGACATTCAGAATGATGCAAAGAATTTGTTATGCTGTCGCTGATTCTATGAACCTCTGCTCAGCTTTTCTCAGAACTACCTAATTTTTGTTCTGGGGCAATAATTCATTGTAACAGTATCTGTCATGAGGAGATACAGAGTTAAAAGGTACAGAAAGTCAGGGTAACTTTCAGTGATAGTGTACCTCTTTGAAGTCACACGGCCCTGGGCTGAATACTGGATACTTCATTATTTATGTGTGTGATTGGAGCCAAGTTACCTATATCCTCTGGGCCTCAACTTCCTCCTTGTAACATGGACACAATCACGACTTTCAAGGATTAAATGAGATAAGATACATAAAGCATTTCATAAAGCACTTGCTCTTCTGAAGTTCCTGATCAATGACAACTGCCAGAAGTCGCAGTAGGTGTAGCAGTAGCAGAAGCAGCAGCAATAGGAGGAATAGAGGCAGTAGGAGGAGTAGCAGCAATAGGAGGAGGAGCAGTAGCAGTAATAATAGTAGCAGCAGCAGTGGTAGCAGTATTAGTTGGAAGAGGAGGGAGAAGGGTGGGGTGTTTTCTTGCAGGAGACAGTAACGTGCTTTGGCATTGCATTTTTAGGGTCCAGAATTAAAGGTGGAATAATCCAGCTAAAAATATATGGTGTTGATGAAAGAAATTCAAAACCTAAAGAAAGGTTTAAAAGAGTTTATTTTGAGCCAAAGCTTAGGGGCCAGCCCCAGAGACAAAATCTCAAAGGACTGAGAAGATGCTCCAGGGAATAGCAGTTCTGTAGTTTACTTTGTATGTTAGAATCAAAGGAGAAGACAAGCGGAGGGTTACCTGAAATCCACTGGTGACAGATTGAGAGGGTGGGAGAAAAGAAAGTGGGGAAATCTCTGGGCTCAGGTGAAAAGCCAAATGGAGAGACACGTTTGTGATTACGGGGGTGGGTGCAGGAGGATCGACATCTCGCGTGCATAGTTCACAGAGGTGTGTGGATGGGAGGCAACAAGGAATGTGGGTGTGGGCTCGCCTTTACAGGGTGCTCATCTCTGGAGGTCTGGAGATCATTCTGGCATTTTAAGCATGTTATTCCAGATGCACAAAAACAACACGCGGGGCTTCTCGAGGTAGAGGTTAATCTGTGGCCATGTGACCTCCCGCCATAATCCGCTAAGTGAGAACTTCTTATGATCAAAACATCCTGTGTGGTTCTGTCCGTTACTGAGCTCGTCCTGCTTGCCAAGGTAGCCCCTCCTGTGCTCACACTAGAAAGGTAACACAGTATGAGGTGGAGCCCACAGGCTGCCCAGCGGCCTGCTCCAGGGCGGGGAGAGCCACACACAAACCTTGCTGGAGCGGCCAGTCCTCCTGCAGAGCCAGGCCAGTCGACGCCTCTGCCTCTCCACTCAGCCCCCTGCCTGCCCCCCCAACCCCCCAGTGCCAGAACCTGTCCCTCTGGCACCACCACGAGCAGACAGTGCGATGGAAACGAAAGATGCCAACTGAATACATTTATATGTCAACCAACAAAAGTAATAAATGCTAGACTGTTTCAATGGCTGGTTTTCAAATACCACTGTTCTCTTTCCAACCAACAACCAACAGAGGGGTCGATTTTGCTGGTGTTTTCTTTTGCAGACATCACAGGCTTCCATACTGTCCTCTTTACCCAGTGCACTCACACTTTGCACACCCTCTGCCACACTGCGCGCACCACGCTGTTTTCACTTCTGCAAGGGACCCTGTATACACTCAACAGCAAAACGTTCTCAGCTCCATCTTCATGTATCTGTCTCATGACAGTACAGAAACTGTTACTGGTAACTGGGTGAGAGCCTTCCACTCTAAGTCAGAACTTTCCTGACTCCTCTTGAAAACATAGGTATGATACCCACTGCCCAGAAAACCCAGCAGCAACGACAGTAATAACAACCCGTACTGGGCAGTGTGCTGGGTGTGTGCTCCTATTTACTCACCTACCCAAACTCTGCCCTTTAACGACCACAACACACTGATGCGCGAGGAACTCGGGTGCCAGTCGGGGCTGCTCCCTCGGCCACGTGCGCTGAAGGACGAGCCCTGTTCTGACCGTGCTTCTCTGGAGCCGCGATCCCCAGCACTGGGCGTCGGGTCTCCGATGTCTTCTCTCCAACCTGTGAAACTGTCTCATCCCGGAAACGGCAGAAACCGCTGAAGGTTCAACAGCAGATACGCAGAAGTGGGGACTTAGTGCGACCAGAACCGTTTCTGCCAGGAGAAATAATATGAGAATATTATTCTGTACTCCCGGAGCTGTTCGCGGATGGGCAAAGAGAAAAAGAAATACACCTAAAAACAGTTCCACATTCACTCTGAGCGCATCGAAGAATAATTGTCTTTTTAACAACAGTCTTATGCAAATTATTTTAATTATATCTTTTCTAAGAGCGGAATTTGACATGTAGAAGACCACAGAACTTTTTCAAAGAGTCAAATTCAATATAAATATTAGATTTTAAAATGTTAATAGTACAGTCAGTTTTTGTCCACACTCACCTGCACTTGGGAGCCATTCGCCTTGACTGGTGCTGCTGTTTGCCAAGAGCGGAGGTGGAACACGGGAGCTCCTTCTCGCTCGGAAGCCTCTGAGTGCCGGTGGGAGACAGCCACACCCCCGGGAGTGGGGGTGGAGTGGGGGGGGGGCTGCCTTCTGGTGTTTCTTAGCAGAAAAAGAATGGTGAGATTTTTTTTTAAATGTTTTTCTTAGAGGTTCGCTAGGAAAAATAAATGGGGGCAGACAGAGGGTTGTACTAACACCTGGTATGATTTGGCTCTGGACATAGAAATTCTGAGGAAACAGAAATATAGTCTCTGATACAGAAGCTCTAGAGCGTGGAATGACTTGAATTTAAGCTAATAATGATACAATTCAGGAAAAGATGAAAAAACCCCGAACGTCAGTTCGGCTCCTTCTCTCTCCAGGTGAGCACCCTGCTTGTCACTCAGTCCCACCTAAGTGTGTTTACTGTCTGCTGCACACAGTCACTATTCTGGGGACTAGGGCCGGAAAAGGGATTTTTAGAAACAGTGAAAACTTTCCTTACGAAGGATATGTTCTAGTCAGTTGATTATAAAAAATAACAAATATGTAAAATATATCTTATATTGGATGCTAGCAAGCGTTCCGGAGGAAAAGAAAATCAGGAAAAGGGGACAGGGTATGCCAGGCTCAGTCATGTTAAGGGTGGCCTAGAAAGGCCTTCCTGAGAAGGTGGCCTCTGAGCAGGGACCTGCGGGATGGGAGCAAGCCTGTGACTGAGTGGGCAGAAGCAAGTGCAGGTGGAGATGCAGAGGCAGATGCCCGAGGTCCCTGTGGGAGACCCATGGCGGAGCCTGATGCTGGGAAATTCACCCTTGGAGCGTTTAGGGAGGAAAGAAGGAAAATCCTCTGGAAAGTTCCAAGGAAGAACAAGAAGGACATAACCCCACGTTTAGGCCCAGAAGTGAGGGGTGTCAACAGAAAAAAGCCATGATTTGCAAGGTCCCGGGGAAGCAGCATCCCGGAGGCCCGGAGAGGCGGGCGCACTGTGAGTAAGGGAGTAGAGCACATACCCTGAAAGCCACTGGAGATCTGGGGACTCGGCTAAGAATTCAGGTAAAGGTCTCGGAAGTTAGGACGGAGTGGGAGGTACAGTGGGTGGGACGTGTGAAGCACGTTAGAGTAAAGGAGACTCTGGTAAAGGACCAGGATGTGAATGAAACATACAAGGAACTCTTAAAGTCCACAGTGAGAAAGTAACAGCCTGGTTGGAAATGGGCGAAGACCTTAGCAGGCAACTCATCAAAGGAGATGCACATGAGAGAGAATCACATGAAAAGAGGCTCCACGGGACTTGTCATCCGGAAAACACAAATTAAGGCAACCCTGAGCTGCCACCGCACACCTGTTAGAATGGCCCAGACCCAGAGCACGGACAGCACCCCGTGCAGGTGAGGACGTGGGGCGGCAGGATTCCCACCACTGTGGGGCACACGGCACGGTGTGGCCACGCTGGGACACAGTTTGGCTGTCTCTTACAACACTGAGCATCCCTCACCACACAGACCAGCAGTGGCACTCCTTGGTGCTTAACTCAAAAGAGTTAAAAAGTTATGTCCACACAAAAACCTGCACATGGATGTTTTTGGCAGCTTTGTTCATAGTCACCAAAACTTGGAAGCAACCAAGATGTCCTTGAGCAGGTGATGGGCAGACTGTGGTCCATCCAGACACTGGAGGGATTCAGTGATAAGAAATGAGCTGTCAAGCGTGAAAATAGAAGAAAGAGCCTGAGTGCATATTACTTAGTGAAAGGAGCCCGTCTAAAGGGAGTAGGTGCTGTGATTCCGACTTGTGAGGCTTTCTGGGAAAGGCGGACGTATGGAGACAGTCACGAGATCGGCGGTGTGGGGTGCGAGTGGAGGGAGCACAGAGGTTTCTAGGGCAGTGAGACTGCTGTGTATGATGCACAAATGGTGGATGTGCGTCACCATCCCTCTGTCCAGACCCATACAGCGCGCAGCAGCAAGCGTGGATGCCGGCGTAAACCGTGGACTCCGGCTGACAGTGACGCGGCAATGCAGGCGCACTGGTCGTAACCCTGACCCCTCCGGTGGGGATGCTGAGAGTGGGGAGGCCGTGCATCTGGGGGACAGGGAGTAGGCAGGAACTTCCTGTGCTCCCCAGTCAAAGTTTCTGTGAACCTGAAACTTCTCTAAAAGAGTCTATTTTTTTTTAATTATATGATGTTTAATTAACTACTATTAATTTTTATTGTATTTACATGTCAGTTAATGTGTATCAGTTGTAGTTCAAATAGCAAAACTAAGAAGTAGGAAAAGAAGTAGAATTATACATCCATGAAGACATTGGTTTTGGGTCTGAGCAAAAAGTTTTAAAAATATGTTAATATGATCTTACATAAATCTGGTGTTTATAGTTTATAAAGGTGATCTCCTTTACCATACTTCATTAATACTATGGGGTACATGGGTAATCAGGTGTTCTTTTTTATTATTTTAAGTAAAGAAAACTTAGGTTCAGTGATCTGACTAAAGTTGTAAAACTAATAATTAGTGGAATAAAAAAAATCCATGAGATGTTTATCACTCCTGTACCTTCAAGATAGCAGATAGACCAGTTTTAAAAGTGAAATACTGCAATTATTTCCAAGGTACGTTTGACTCTGTAAAGAATGATTTGTATAAAATAATCCGTCATCTAAAAAAATCTTTCACTTAAATTCTCACTTTCTTGTGAGAGTATTTAATTACGAACTCTAATCTGTAATGTGAAATGTTTATTTGAAAGTTCCTGGTAAGAAGAGAACAACTGTGTTAACAATCGGGCCTGAACTGAACTTTGAAGTTGTCTGTGGCAGCTGGTTATAGCACAAAGCGGCATCCCAGCGAGCCTAGGGCTTCCAGTGCCCGTCCGCTTCCCTAATCTGCAGCCTGGCCTTCGCCATCGGCCTCAGCTGCGGCCCTGTGAAGTGACGCGGTGGGGCTGGCTGGTCTCCAGGCCTCCTTCGGGCCCCACAGGCCTCTGGTTGTGGTGCAGGCGGCACCGTGTGTTAAAGCGCACACGCCCCTGGAAAGCAAAGTGAAAGGAATAAGCCTCGGAAACGGTGTGGTGATTACGTCTGCTCAGAGCTTAACATCAGAGCGAATTAGCCTTCTGTATGGAAACTCTCCTAATGAGCCCGACTTGAAGGGTCCGTCAGTGGGTAGTTGTTTGACAGAACAGGGCTGTGAAATTGCTGATTTTATCCTAGGGATTCTGGTTCTGTGGGTCACACACAGAAAAAAGGGGATCAGCCAGTTTCTCATTAATACATATCAGCCTGTAAAAGAAAAAAAAAGGGTTTTTTGACACTGCAATGAACTATAATAGTCTTAATTAATATTACCACTAAAGCACCAGTGCAAATTAACATCTTCTCACATGCCTTGGCTTGAAAGAAATTAAATGTGGTCTAAATGAATTAAAGCAGGGGACCTGAGAGACATCTGATCATTTCTACCTCTCAATTATTTTCCTTGGGTCAGGTTTTCCTGGAAATGCTTTTTTGCTTTGAAACGCTGATATTCTCTTGGATAGGCCTCGGTGCCGTGTTCGTGCAGCTCAGGAAGTTGGGGACTGTGAGCTCCAAACACAGTGCTCACTGTGAAACACTAAGTTCACGGGGTAAATTCAGAACCAGACTCACCCTGAGGGTAGGAGACGGCCACACCTCTACTGACAAGCATTGTGATTCTTTTCAGTATTTCGAGCAGTGTTTTCACTGCCAGGGGATCCAGGAGTCGGTGGAAAATTAAAACAACTTGCGGATATGGCCCAAAGATTGTGCACTACTAGGCAATGCTTGTTTAAGTAGCAACTATCAGGTTAAAACTGACAAAAGAGAAATAAGTTTCATGTGGTTATGTGACGAAGCGTATGTTCTCCCTACGTTGTGAAGTCGCGCGCACAACAGGACACAAAACACAGCATCGGAGTTCCTGACTGTGGTGGCCACGTGGCGGCACTCGGCAGGAGCCGCCAGACAAACCAGTGAACAAGTGCAGAAGAAGGTGGTGCGGAGCAGTCTTCTCAGCCTTGGCAGCGCCGAGTGGGGCTGGCTCACTGTCGCAAGGGGCCGACCTGTGCAGCAAGGGACACTTAGCCATCCCCCAGCTCTCTATCCAGCAGATGACAGGCGTGCCACCATGCCCAAGCTGTGGAAACCAAAAATGTCTCCAGACACTGCCAGGTGTCCCAGAAGGACAGATTTCGCCCCGGGGGGGAAACCGGTGGCCTACACAAAGATTCTAGAGCGCTGCCGTGCTCACCCAAGGGGAAGCCCCTGGCGTCTTCCGTTTCAGTGAGCGCGTGGGGGGTGCCTAGTCTGAGCCTGGTGGCTTACTCACCCTCACGACTGGGAAAGAGTGGACTGGAGTAAGCTGGTTCAGTTGTGCCTGTTTGTACTTGTCCTAAGCCCTAACATTAAATAAGCAAGGTGGCTTTATTTACTTTGAATTTACCTTTGTTTTGACACCATCCATAAAACACCTTTGTGGAAAGATTTAGAATTTCAGACCAGTAACTCTCACTTGCATGCCTCACAGACGGGAGCAATATATAAGGTGGGGTGGTTCGTTGCATACTTAAGGAAGCGCAACCTGTGTTGGAGGGAGGGGGTGGGGCATGTCACATTGTTGCTCTAAGGTAAATAGCATAAATCTTGCCTCACCAGAGTTCTCAAATAGGAAAAACAAATGCATAGACACAAAGGAAAGGGACAGCCTGTGGCAATGTATTCCACTCCCTTGTACAATACCTTCACCAAACACTCTGTTCCCCCACTCTGAAACTGACTGTTAGAAGGCAGGCATTTTTATGGTTACAGCCCTACGGAATACAAAGACAGGAAACAGAAGGGAGCGCGTCGAATTTTATGGATGAAGAATCATTTGCAGGAGGGTACCTGGGAATAAATGCTGTGTCTAGACTTGTTTCACATTTTTATAAAGTAGTTCGGCTTCTCACGTAGTGCTTGATCTAGACGAGGGTGAGCAAATGGAGCAGGGAGGCTTTGCAGATGAGGAGTTACCAGCTGATGAGAGTGAGCTGGGGAAAGAACTTCTAAGGCTATCGGAGCGCACTCAGAAATGCTCCCAGCCTCAGTGCTGCCGGCGTTGGGAGCCAGGTTTAGGAGGAAACCTAAACAATCCATGTGAAATCGTGGACGCTACACTCTCTGTTTAGACTCTGTAGAAGAGCTAGAAGTGATCTTTTAATTGAAGTTGGACCCATGGTCTCCAAAGACAACAGTGAAAAATAATTAATAAAATTAAATATAGATAATAATAACAGTCAGAAAACAACAATGAATCATAAAATTCTCCTATCTCCCAAATAATTATGGTAAATCTATATAAGCTTGTGTTGTTATAACTGCCACTCAAAAAAGCCATAATTAAAGTTATAACTGTATCAAGTGATAAATATGACCAAGAACTGCAGGAGTCACTTACATGAAAAGAGACAAGAAGTACGACAGGTTCAGTGTGCAGAGAGTACACACTCATTGTTTATATTGGGTGTGTACGAAATAGGGGCTCACTTGTGAGGGCATGCAGGTCAGAGCCTGGCTGTGGCCATGGTGGGATTGTTCTCATCGCCACAAATTCTTTCTGTCCTGATACCCACCCCCTCTGGAGGCAGGCTCCGTGCCGACGCTGAGCTTGACCTTGTGACTTGCTCTGACCAGTGGGACCACAGCAAACACAAGGCAAACAGAGACCGGAAGAGCCCTTTTCACTGGGCTCGCCTTCCCTTCTGCTTGGACTCCTCCCACCGCCATGGGAGGATCCCTGAGCTGAAAGACGGTGTGTGACCTCCTGCCTGCACCCCACCCGTGCGTGACAGCCGTCAACTGCAGGACATGTGATCTTTCATGTGCTCTGAAGAGGGACTCGTTAGCGGGGCCCGTAGAGATCAGCCAAGGTGGCCCGAATCAGCAGGCCCCTGTTTACCCACAGAATCTTGGGCCGAAGAGAGGGTGGTGGTTGGTTTTTTTAAAGCTAGCAAGTTTGGGGATGTTTTGTTTGACTGTGGAAGCTTCATTCTTAACATTTTGCTTCCTAGAAGTTTGACGCCTTTACAGTCGACCCGAGCCTTTTGAATTTTACCTCACGGATTCGTCCCTTCCCAAGAGCAGACCCCACTGGCTCTGGTGAGAAGCAGGTGAGATGGTAGAAGAGTGTTTTGCAAGTTGTGAGAAGTAGTTCAGGGACAGGATGTCAGAGACTCCATTTTCCCCTGTTCCTACGCTCTGAGGACAACTGATTCACTCTGGAAACAATCTTACAGACAATCACAAAGAGACTGAAAAGATGAAAGGAAGAATTTGGACCGGCAAGGAATTTCATGACTTGGAAGAGAGACACTCAAGAATTTCCTGTATTTTCTGTTTGCATATCTCATACCTTAGACAGGGCCCCTATCATCTGGAACCGTTAACAGGAATGGGGGGTGGACAAGAAAGGCTGCTCATGCTGGCAGAGGGTCGGGAAAGGGGGTGCCCAGCCACCCTGCCCGGAGGCCCGGCAGAGATAGAGTAAGACGTCCCCTCTCACCAGCAGGCTGGAGGCGAGGCCAGGGGACACTTCGTGTGAGCTCAGCAGCCCAGCCAGGAGCCATGGAAGCACCTCCCATCCCCAAGGGGACTCCAGTGAGAATTCAGTGGGAGTTCAGACAGAGCCAAAGAACAAAACAGACCACATTCGCGTTCCAAGAGCTCAGAAAGATAAGTTCTCGTTAGAAATCAGCTCCAGAAAGGAGCCCATAACTATCCACGTGGTGAACCTCAGCGGAGACTTCCTACTAAAATAAAAGGCTAAATAAGATCAGGGGTCTGCTAGCATATCTAAAATGTCTAAAATACAACCCAAAATCACGTTATACCAAGAGGCAGGAAAAGCATGGCTCGAAGGAGAAAAGACGATCAGCCACTGTCAATGTTGAGACGAATCGATGTCGGAATTATCAGACATGCCCTTCACAGCAGCCCTCACAAAGTAGTTCAGCAATTTCAAATTCTCAATGCAAATGAGAAAGAGCCCGGAAAATATTAGCAATATTATTTGCTCGTGTCTATTATAGAAATGATCAAAACAACCAAGTAGGAATTAGAGAATGAAGGAATATGCTAACTGAAACGGAAGCACACTGGATACATTCAGGAGTAACGTGGAGTTGAAAGAAGATAGCAGCAGGAATCCTGAGGCTAGAACAATGGCATTGACTCAATCTGAACAACGAGAGAGTAGAGAATTCCCTCCCCGCCCCCCGCCACCACCACCCAACAGACGAGCAGAGCCTTGGAAAACTGTGGTACAATAACAACAGTTCTAACATTCGCATTATTAGAGCCCTGGAGAGAGGACTTGGGGCCGAAAGGTATATGGAGAAATACGGCTAAAAACTCTGATTTGATGGAATACATAAGCCTACACATTCGGAAGCTAAGCAAATCCAAATAGGATGAACATGTAACGGTGATTGAAATAAACATAATGTGTTGATCAGGTGGTGATTATAGAATAGGCTGTACTGACAAACTCATAGAAGATTTGTGTCTCAAAAGTGTCCTTACAAGTATTTTACAGATATCAGTAGTTGCAGCTCCTGCTTAACCAAGGAACGTCCCTGACCACAAGAAACTGGACAAGTGTCAGCGACTCACGTCAGAACCAGCAAATACGCCACCTGCACACCCTAGATGTCAGCAGTGAACCTGTGGATGGAGCAGTGGAACCGCATGTTGACGCACCCGGGAGATGACGCTGAGACCACCGAGAGCAGAGCTGAGAAACTGCACTAAATTCCTCAGTTCCCGTCTCCCCACTGTCCCCCTACGTAAACTAGCCAGGACACCTGAGACACAGCGATGAGCTTTGAAACAGGAGCCCCCATCTTCCAGGTGGCCGGCACCTGAATAAAACCACTTTCCTTTACATCAGCACCTGCCTCTCCGGTATTGGCTTTCAAAGTGGCGGGCAGCTGGACCTGCATCTGGTTACAAACACACAAAGGAACCCACGCCAAGACACGTCATAATTAAACTTCTGAAAAGTGCAGACAATGAAAAAAATGTGAACTGCCACCGAGGAAATGCTGATCTCTCATCTGAAACTATGGAGGCGAGAAGGAATTAGCACAACATTTTCATGTTGTCCGATGTGAATTCTCTATAAAAACTGTCTCTCAGGAATGAATGGAAAATGAAGACATTCTCACATGGAGGAAAACTAAGAAAATTTTTTGCAAGCAGACCTACCTTTAAAGAATGTCTAAAGAAGGCTCCTCAAGAGAAAAGAAATTATGACAGAAGAAGGCATGGAACTTCAGGAGAAAAAGGATAAGATGTTAATAATGGAAGTACATGTAATAGACCATTATCCTGAGGAGTCTCTTAAATTATATTTCATGGTGGAAATAAAAAATACAATATCTGTTTTGTCACTTAACACATGCAGAGAAATACTTGAAACATTTATATGTATTTTTAATTGAGAGTATAAAGGGACCCAAAAGGAAAAAAGTTTTTAATGCTCCATTTGAAGTGCTTAAAAATAATACCGACAGAACGCATTGTAATCCCCAGAGCACCCCTAAGCAAAGCTATACAAAGCAATACACAGAAAACATCATAAATAAATCAAGATGGAATCCTAAAACTTTCTCAAATGACGCACTTGAAGGAGAGCAATGAGGAACAGGAAATAAAGAGCTGAGAA
Organism: Desmodus rotundus; assembly: GCF_022682495.2. Taxonomy (NCBI): domain Eukaryota; kingdom Metazoa; phylum Chordata; class Mammalia; order Chiroptera; family Phyllostomidae; genus Desmodus; species Desmodus rotundus. Next base: position 133,765,871 of record NC_071394.1, on the reverse strand, counting down.
CCAGAAGTCACAGTGTCAGTAACGAAAATATGATGTAATACGACCCGGGACGCAGCGCCCACCACACAGAACCTCAGCGAGACCACCGTTGTTGGCACCCGGGGCCAGCTGTGTGACCTTGCCTTTACTGTACTTGAATCTGGCTCCGTGGTTTTGGTGTTTGGTGACTACACAAGGCGTTACTCACCTTGGGGAGAGCACTCATGTTGCCACAGGCGAGAGATCCTTGATGGAAAACTTCATTAAAAAACTTAATTCACTTCCGGATACATAGAAAACACTTATGGCCTTTGGGCGTCAGGGCACTTACAGACATACGCCTGCACACTTTAGGTAGTTTAGGCTCAACCCTATGAAAATGGTAAAGATGCACAAGCAGTGTGATAAAGCAGTGAGCGGAGATGAAAACGGTACTTTGTTGTTTACGCAGTGGGTCGGCGTGTGCGTGAAAAAGGTTGGTAACGTTTTGACAGTCGGAGGGTGTGAGCCCTCTCCTGCCTTGAGGTGATGTCGCCGTGTACAGTCGGCCTGTTAGGGGACTCGCGTCCCCAGCAACACCCCAGACGCCGCTACAGCTCGTCCTCTAGAATAACAGACCCCCATGGTCAGCGATGTGTGTGGTCGGAGTGTTTACAAAACAAGCTTTGAAAACAACCCGAATGTTCATGAGTGAGAGGGTGGCAGAGTAAATAAGGGTACACCTGGGCTGAAGGACAAGACAAGTTGTCGAAACGATGCAGACTATATACACTCATACGGAAAAGGACCAGGGTGGGTAAAGCAGACTGAAGGACAGAGCATACGGTAGGATACAAATTATGTTTTAAAAACACATCACAAATACTGTTTCTTTTCAGACATATGCAGGTAATTCCCCAGGGAATAAAGCATCTGGAATGATGCACCCCAAAGCGAGGCGGTCGGTAACTTTGAGGACGGAAAAAGGACCCCAGGTTGTGGGTGGCAGCCAACAGTAGATTGTCGCCTCTTTTGCAGTATTTTCGTTTCTTCAAGGAGAACGTGTTAATGTATAACTTGTGCGTGTTTAAGTGTGTTCAAACACAACACAGTTTTAAATGGTTTCGGACATCATACAAATGTGAGGGTCTAAAACATGAGCGTCAGGTACTTGAAAATCTCTCGGATGTCAGGACGCAGATGTCCGGACAGCAGACTGCCCAGAGGCTGTAGGCAGGGTCCCGGCCGTCTCCGGGAAGGCGAGCCTCGCCTGAAGGGGCTGTCACAGGCAGGTCAGAGGCCGGCTCAGAACAGTGATGTCAGTGGACTGTGAGTCCATGCGTGAAGCGTCTGTTTGGAAAGAGATAAGACAGAAAGCAGGGCAATGAGTCCAAGGTCAGAAGTTTCAGAATGAGTGAAAGGGACAGGCTGCCAGAGAGAAGGAGCCACGTGGTGCAGAGCAGGGACAGACACGTGTGCAGGCAGCAGCCCCTTCAGGGTGACCGACAGGCGGGACGCCCTGCGGAGCATGGGGTGTGCAGCCTCCCACAAGCCCATGGGGTGAGCTGATCATCATCAGTAGTCCCGATGTGCACGGTGCTAATGTACACAGTGTCTCTGGACACCGCTGGGATTCTCAGTCCAACCTTAACGTCCTTGTGTTTCAGACACATAGATCTTTGGAACCAATTGGTTTGGATTTTTAATTTTGGTTTGTTTGATTTGCTTTGCTTTGTAAATTCTCCTCAGTTTAACTTCATAGCTACATTTCACACATTAGCCTATTTCAACAATTTTTGTTTTTATTTTTATGGTCCTGGTTGGTTCATCCTTCTACCTACCTCATCTTATTGAATAAAATATACCACTCTAAAATATTATTTTTAATTTTTCAAAATGTTCTCTCGTTTTTGTTTTTAAATGTGTGAGTTTGTTCCAATGTGATTGGTTCTCTCTCTTTCAGTGGCCTTGGCTTTTTACAAGTGTCGAGAAGGAATTGTGTATTCATCTCAGTGGGCAAGGTTTCAATTAGACTATGTCTTTTATTCTTTGCACAACTTGCCAGCTCCAGCCTTACCCTCTGATGTTTCTCAGTGAGACTGGGTAAAATAGAGAACCAGACACCGACCCATCAGCTAGTCTAGGGTTCTCATCCCTCCCAGGCCGCCCTTGCCCCTCCGCGGGCTTCTGCCCGAGTCTGGTATAAACTCAGTCAGCCGCTGCTCCGTCCTAGAAACCGATGCGCAGGGCTCCGCTGCCTGTCCCAAGAGCAGGAGCAGGTGCTGCACTATCAGCTGCTCCAGGGACCCTGGAAGTCATGCCTGGGCTGCTTCCCACATTCCCACAGGGCGGCAGTAGCAATATCCCTCTCAAGTAGCAGTGTCCCTCCCACATTGGGGATGCCGTTTCCTTCTTGAATCTGTGTGCCAACGACTGCTCAGAGCTTTGACCCACCAGGCGTTGCTCAAAATCCCCTTGTTCTGCTTATTTTTTGTGAGCGTGACTTTAAGGAATGGGGTGCTCTGGGCTGGACGGGTGTGCTTGTTGCCGTCTTGAAATGAAACTCTGTCATCTAACCTCCGTTGATGTCTAGCGACCCAGAGCTAGGGCAACAGAGGTCTCAGTTCTAATGGCAACGGCCTTTTTAGGGGCTTTGCTAAAGCACTTAAAATGATGCATTTGTATGTATTAAAATTTCAAATAAATGCAACCTTTGACAGAGCAATTTCAGCTCTGGGAATTTGACCAATATTGTTAACGATGCCATTACGTTAAGATGCTTAGTTAAGGGCATTTATTGAAATAGCAAAATGCTGAAAGCTATCTGGATGCCCTTCAGAAGCCGTCGGCCATGTTGCAGTCCATTGTTGCTGTGGTGATTATATAGCTGTTGCAAAAAATGAGGAAAACGTGTGCACACGGACTCCTGCTCTGGCAGTGAATTGCCTTTACATGAAAATATCGTGACTGAGCAGTGACAAGAGACTGTAAACAAATGGACAACAGCCAGACACAGAGCCTGTCTGACTCTGTGCCTGTGTACATACATTATATATAGTGTGTGTGTCTGTGTGCATACATTACATAGTGTGTGTGTGTCTGTGTGCATACATTATATATAGTGTGTGTGTCTGTGTGCATACATTACATATTGTGTGTGTGTCTGTGTGCATGCATTATATATAGTGTGTGTGTGTACATACATTACATATAGTGTGTGTGTCTGTGTACATACATTATATATAGTGTGTGTGTGTCTGTGTCCATACATTATATAGTGTCTCTGTGTGTGTCTGTGTCCATACATTATATAGTGTCTCTGTGTGTGTCTGTGTACATACATTATATAGTGTGTGTGTCTGTGTGCATGCATTACATATAGTGTGTGTCTGTGTGCATACATTATATAGTGTGTGTGTCTGTGTGCATGCATTATATATATAGTGTGTGTGTGTCTGTGTACATACATTACATATAGTGTGTGTGTGTCTGTGTACATACATTATATATAGAGAGAGTCTGTGTGTCTGTGTACATACATTATATAGTGTGTGTCTGTGTACATACATTACATATAGTGTGTGTGTCTGTGTACATACATTATATATAGTGTGTGTGTCTGTGTACATACATTATATATAGTGTGTGTGTCTGTGTACACACATTACATGTGTGTGTGTGTTCATACATTATATAGTGTGTGTGTGTGTACACACATTACATATAGTGTGTGTGTCTGTGTACATACATTATATATATAGAGTGTGTGTGTCTGTGTACATACATTATATAGTGTGTGTCTGTGTACATACATTATAGTGTGTGTGTGTGTCTGTGTACATACATCATATATATAGTGTGTGTGTCTGTGTACATACATTATATATAGAGTGTGTGTGTCTGTGTACATACATTATATAGTGTGTGTCTGTACATACATTACATATAGTGTGTGTGTACATACATTACATATATAGTGTGTGTGCATACATTATATAGTGTGTGTCTGTGTACATACATTATATATAGAGTGTGTGTGTCTATGTACATACATTATATAGTGTGTGTCTGTGTACATACATTATATAGTGTGTGTGTGTCTGTGTACATACATTATATATAGTGTGTGTGTCTGTGTGCATACATTATATATATAGTATGTATGTAATGCGTGTGTGTGTGTATGAAGATTGGAATCTGACCTGTAAGAAACCGACACTTTAGATCACCACCCTGCTATTTATTAGTCAGACTTGCAGGAAGTCAGACTGCCATCTCTAGTTACCTGTCCAGGAAGCCAAACAATAAACCCTTATTACAGCTGAACAGTGGCCAAGACCTGATTAATAACTGCCAGCTCCCCTAATTTATGTCTTTAAACTTAGAACCAACCAGAGTATGGCAAATATGCAACCCTAACCAGTCACACAGGACGCCCTGCTCCTAGTTAGCCCACCCACCTGCACCTTCCCCAGGCCAACAGCCTCCAATCAGGGCACGCCTGAAGCCCACCTCTTGTCCACCGTGAAGCCTTCCCACTCCGCTGCTTGCCAAGCACAGTGAGTGCTGGGGGCTGACTCCCTTGCTGCAGCAAGCTCCAAATAAATAGTCTTCTTGGACTGTTAGTCTTTGTTTATTTCCCACATCTATAAAGTACAACGTTGTTTGTAAAACTAAATTGTACAGCCCTGGCTGATGCGGCTCAGTGGCCTGAGTACCAGCCTGCAAACCGAGAGATCGCTGGTTCAATTCCCAGTCAAGGCACAGGCCTGGGTTGCAGGCCAGGTCCCCAGTTGGGGGTGTGCGCAAGGCAACCAGTTGTTTCTCTGACTCTCTTTCTCCCTCCCTTCCCCTCTCTCTAAAAATAAATAAGGTCTTTTTTAAAAAAGTGAATCGTATAGTCACAAATGATTGTGCGTGTTTAAAGAAAGGACAGAAAGGCAATGCATGTGATTTTGTAAAGCGATTACGTCGGGGATGTGGGACGGCACGGGTTAGTTGTGCAGTTCAGGTGACTAAAATGGAAAGGTAGCAGGACACATGACCCCACCCGTGCACACCCAGAGCTAATTGTCTAGGGAAAGTAATCCTAATGGTGCTATTTAATGTAATGGTTAATTTCCGCTTTGTAAATATATTTATTATGCTAAGTGGTCCATGTGGCTATTTTAGGAGACGTCTGCCAGTTGTCTCCTCTGTTAATTGGGTTTCCAAGCTAGAGAGTCCTTAAAAATGACTAGAAAACAATTTATTTTTGAGCTACGAATATGTAGCTTAGTGAGAAAAAACTTTGAATGTTTTCCTGCTCTTCTTCTCAGTATTCACTCTATGTTTCATTCTCAAGTTAGACTGGGGCACACGCTAAAATGTACTTGAGTTTTATCTTAAGTGTTGCTGTAACCAAAGGAACAAAGGGTTTTTCTTATCATCCCCTTCCTGCTGGACTTCCTAATGTATTTGATTCTCAGCTATTAACCCAGGAAACCTATGTGCACAATCACTTCATGCTTCTTAAGACCCTACAGGCTTAGTCGTGTATAGACATTCTGAAAAAGATTATTACTCTTTTTTTTTTTCGGTACTGAACAATATGTGCCAATATCCCGTGGCTTGTGGCTAAAAGATGACGAGAAGATCAACCAGTGAAACCACTGGGGAGCTCAGCCATTCTCTGGAAACATATTTGCTTGTGGGAAAACCGCCCTGGGAGGTGAACTTCTAACAGTACCTCGTGGTCTTGTTAGCAGTGCGAAAGCCCCATCCTTTAGTCAGCCACTGAGCTTTGAATCGCTTCAAAAGATTTTTCAGTAGCTTTCAATAAGCGGAAAGTGTGTAACAGCAAAAAATAATTGGCATCAATTCAAATGGAGTTCAGTTCTGATGCAATATTTAAGGGAACTCACAAGTTGGTCAACTTTCCCAAATCTTTCACTGTCTCCGTGGGTAGCAAAAAAAAATGCTTGGCGTAGAGAGGACAAAAAGGGAGAGAATTGTTTTTTTTCAATCCAAAGCCATATATATATTTTTTCCCTCGTAAGGGTCTTCTAAGCTAAGGACGTGCAAGGTTTATAAATAAAGCTAGTGTATCGGTCTTTTAAAACTATCTTAATTCAAAGGTTTTACTTAAGATTTTCTAACTATTTTAGGTAGAGAAATTGTCAATTCATAAATAACTTCTGGTAAGCACTCAACATTCTACTTGCCCCTATAAAATTAAAAAAAAATACAAGGTCCCATCTCTTCCTCTGAGAACCTGAGGAACTCACATGTAAATTACGCTTCTTACCTTGCTTAGGGCACGTGCATCAATTATAGCAGTAACTATGCACAAAAATTACAGACTAGCTCATTAAACCATTATTATTCATAATGGCCACTAGGGCAAGAAAATACTCCAAGGCTCTGAGTTGCTATTTAAACTAAATTTTCATAACAAATAAACACGGTTATTCTTAAAAGCCTGTGTACTGCCTGTGGCGAAGTGCGTGAAGGTAAAACTGGGAGTGAAGGGTAAGTAGTGACGACGCGCCACGGGACAAGACATAGATACAATCTCCCATTACTGAGAATACATAATTTCCAAGTATATTAATTATTTATCCCTCTGAATTTAAGTCACTGTACAGTTACTCAAATTTTCACTTGTTTTTGACAGAAAAGACAAAGGATTCGTGGCCACAGAATCCTAGTTACAATGTATCCCCTTGCCAAAAAACCACCATGCTTACGAATGTACGTAAAATCTCACCATAACTTTTTTGCGGTGTCTGTGTTGGATTCCAATCACTAGAAATGCTATTCGGGGACCATTTTTTAGGACAGATTGCTTGGGTTGACTGTCCTTTACAAAGGTGGGAGGGACAGGAAAAGCACTTGTTAAAATGAAGGTGTCGCATGGTTTCTGAATTGATCTGGTGTTTGGTTCCTTCCTAATCTGATCTGTGCATTCCCAAGTCATTGATTGCCATGGCAACGGAATACTCATTTAAAAAACATAATTGTGAGTAGGGTAAAAAGCAACCTTTTAAGTGAATATGAACTCTTAACATGACGAAAAACATTTTAATGATGAGTATTTAAGAAAATGTCCATATCTGATATAATAAAACTAAAAACTTAAATTAGTGATGGCTGTTTTGCCCCCACTCATAAAATATAAACATTTCTCTAGCTTTTTACATGACATTATTTTATTCTGATTTTTAAAAAGTGATGTATGGTGCTCATTACAACACGTGGGACTGTACTAGCGAGGGACTCCGACAGCACCGTTCTGGTCTCCAAGCCCCCTAACCCCGCCCCGGCCCCCAACTGAGAGGGAGCCTTTCTCAACTTCGGGCCCTGGACACCCTGCAGGGGAGGAGGCTGCTGTTCTGGAGGTCCCTGCTGGCAGGGACCCACTTGGGGTGTCTGCCTTGACTCCAGGTGGAACCGCCATCTGCAAAAGAACGAGTGACAGAGCCACAACGGCACTCTGCGGAGAACCTGGGGACACTCCCTTGGGGGCTCTGCTATCTTCACTGCTGGAAGCCCTGCGGGTCGGGGACAGTCTCTGAGGGACCACGGCCAGTGAACCTCGCAGAAGGGCCGGAAAGGCCGCTGCCGCTCGGGCAGGACTGTCGAGGCCTTTCACCCCAAACCATTTCAGATGGCCTCCAGGAAGTGCAGCGGCCCGAGGTCCCTGGCCCTGAGCTGGCCACCAGGCCCTCTCACAGGTGACTGAGGTGAGCAAGTCTGCTTGCACTCCCTCCATGAACCAGCCTCCCCTGGGCCTCCCCGCCGTGACCCGGGGCTCGCACAGCCTGTCTTCGTCTCTGTCTCCATCTCCAGTGGGAGCCAGCGGAGAGCTCTGCGCATGCCTGGCCCGTCACTGGTGACCCTAAGGTCCCCCAGGTCCTGCAGAGACGGAGAGGGAAGACCGGCTGCTGCTGAAAAGGCCAGACCAAGCAGGCAGTCCCAGGAGAGGGACCCCGGCTTCTGGGTGCAGACTGGTGGAGGGCGCAGGTATCCCGGGCCCTGGCTGCCGCCCCCTGCCCAGGATGGGCATGCGGCCTGCACTGAAGACACCTGCCATCCCACTGCACAGGCCACCACGCGGCTGGGCCCAAACCAGGACCCACCCTGAGTCCGCCTTCACTGCCCCCTGCACAGAAAATGGAAATAGAGTTGATGGAAAATCAAATTTAAAAAAGCTTGGAACATACAGAATACATAAGAAAGAAAAATGTACCCGTATTTCTCTTATGCAAGGATAACTCTTGCCATGATTTTGTTGTGGTTTCTTCCAGCTTTAGTAAATAGATACATTCATTCAGTGTGTTTATTAGCTACGAAGAGCCTTCTCAGGGATTGACAGAGAAGGGGATGTGGGAAAAGCACGGTTGAGTGAGATAAGAGAATAAAATAAGGACTGTGTTCATTTTTCTCTTTATTGGAGGAAGAGCCCAAGAGTGTATGTAGAGAGAACTGTGAGCTGGGGCCTAGCAGGGACTTGATATTAGGAATTACTCTCCGCCTATAGTTAGGATACTCGGATTCTCAGTAAAGTTTTCATGCAGCCACTCAATGGCATTATTATCCAAGTCATTCATTTATTACTGGTCCAACACCCCATGTTGCCCCAGTGGCTGCTGATGCCCCTGCCTACCTGCCTGGCTCAAGGCAAGAAGAAACTAGGAAGGACAGGGGCAGTGACATCTGTTCCTTTTATCAAAAAAGCCAAAGTTTTCCCTAAAGCTTTCCCAAGATCTTCCCTTTAATTTGATTGAATCAGGTTGAATTTATGTCCTTTTAGTGCAAACCAATCGTTATTGGAAATGTTCTGCCTCCTCTACTGTAATGAGGGCTAAGAAAATGAGCATTAACATTAGAGGTTTGTTTTTGCTTTTACCCCAGTCTCTCTGAGAAAACAGACGAGGGAGGAAAAGGTTTGGAACTGTGTGACTTTGCTAGAGCTGTCCTATCAAAGGACCACAGACCGGGTGTCTTAAAAACCAAAAGTTGATTGTCTCACAGTGCTGGAGGCTGCAAGCCCCAAATCAGTGTGTCTGTGCGGTTGGTTCCTTCCGAGGACTGTGAGGGCAGGGGTCTGTTCCGGGCCTCTGTCCTTGACTTGCAGACGGCTGACTTCTGCCTGTGAGTTTTCATACCGTCTTCCCTCTGTACCTATCTCCGTACCCACATTTCCCCTTTTCCTAAGCGCACCAGGCATACTGGGTGCCGGCCCACCCTAAAGCCCTCACTTCAATGTTGTTACCTCCTCGAAGACTCTGTCTCCGAATGGGGTCACCTCCCGAGGTGCACGGGCATTGGACTTAAACACGTGGGGACACGTGTCAGCTCCTCGGGCCGCTGAGGAGCGGTTTGTGTGGAGTACGTCGGGACCGTTGAAGCGGTCCCCTTCCGAAGGCCGCAGGTCGCAGAGTGACCGAGCCGCTCGCTCTCTTCACTCTTCTCAGAGCATGTGTGGCGAGGGCCAGTTTGGGGCACGGAGGGCACAGCCCCTGAATTCAAAGCTGGACCTGCGCTCCAGGGCTCTGCCCCAGAGTGACATCCACTGCCAGCGTGTACCAGCTCCTGGGGTCCTCGCGGGAGACCCTGGGACCGCTGATGGGGTCGATTCTGTAATGACCTAGAGAGATCTAGGGAGAATCCGATAGCTAGTAACCGCCTCACCTGACTACTTAACGATCCAGACAGCCGGGCTGGACGCCCTAGTGTGCCTGCCACGGGCTTTGAAGACTGGAAGAGAAGGCTGCGGTTGCTGGAGGTTGGGGGAAGAAATTAAGTTGGCAAATCTTTTTGTAATGCAGCATCTGCCCTCAGTCTAAAAAGAAAAGAACATCTTTATTCTCCTAAGACAAATAGACAGCTGGCATTGAGTGGCGGCGTAGGATTTCAGTAATGTACAGTTTCACATCATCATTTACTCACGACGTAGTTCATGTCCTACCTTTTACTTCCTGTCGGGGACTTCCTCAGTGTCTCTAGCAAGTAAGCACGATGCTGCTCTCAGAAGAAGCAGCACCACAGACTTTGACAACTGCCGAGGTGGCGCTCCCGTACACGGAACTGACGATTGATTTTGCAGTGGATGATTTGGTGGGACTTAGCATATCCACAGTGCCGTGCGACTACCACCTCTGCTGAGTTCCAAGACGCTCGTACCCGCAGTGAAGCCCTTTCTCCAGCAATGACGTTTTCCCAGCTCCGCTCCCTCCAGCCCCAGCAGCCTCCAGCCGTGCTCGGTCTCTCCCAGTCCAGCCCCGCTCCATGTTTCGCGTCAGCGGGGTCACGTAACGTGGACTTCGGGGTCCGGTTTCCTTCACCTAGCGTGATGTCCTAGAGGTCCACCCGTGCTCGGCATCTGGGCTGTTTCCGCCTTGCTGTAGGTGGGAAAGTGCCGCTAAAACACGCACGTACACGTGGTTTATCTTTTTTCACTCCTCAGATACGTGTCTTAGATTCACAAGGTCACGTGTCACCCTATATTAAACTTTCTGAGGAACGTCAAGTTGTTTTCCATGGTGATTAAACTGTTTTATATCCCCATCGGCAATGCATGAGGCCTCCGATTCGTAAGCCTCCTTGCGCACAGCTCTTGTCATTTTCATTATTATCATCGCCGTCCTAGTGGGCGCAGAGCCCACACCGCTGTGGCTGCGACTGTTCCCCCAGGACTAAGGAAGTTGGTCATCTTTCATATTAGCTGTTTGTATACACTTTCTTTGAGAACTGTCTATTCTGTCTTTTTGCTCATTTTTTAACTGGGCTGTATTTTTATTGTTGAGTTGTAAGGGCTCTTAAATATTCCAGAAACTAGGAAATGATCAGATAATATAATTTGCAAGTATTTTTCCCATTTACATTGTTGTCTTTTCAGTTCTTTGACGATGTCCTTTGATGTACAAAGTTTCAAATTTCGATGAAATCTGGTTTATCTATTTTTTCTCCTACTGCACATGAGTATTTTTAGCATCTCACACGCACTCTGACCGTCAGCAGACAGTTACTTCATGTCCATGCAGTACCTTGCCAGAAGGCATGTTCGTGAAATTATTATCACCTTTTTAAAATTTTATTTGGATGGCCATGGTCTTCACAAGTTGAACAACGTGTGTACACCGTTGCTGCTTTCCTCACACCCTGTTCGCCAGACCGAGGTCAGTGTGGAAGGATCTGTACCATCTGTTCCGACGCACGTCACCTGCAGTGTGAGCTTCTTTCATTCATTCATCAAACATTTTGACCGCCTGTGACGAGCTGTTCTGGCCGATGGGGACGTGCTGATGAGCAGGCCGTTTCCTGCCGTCATTAGGCTCGCCTCTGCTGTACAGGTGCAAACAAACAAGTTTTGGGAACAGCAAGGACTGTGGACAAACTAGCGGGCTAATGACTTAACAGGCACACCGTTCAAACCAGGGTGGTCAGGGAAGGGCTGCTGAGCACGTGGCACCTGCCCCAAGCCCGGAATGAAACCGGCAGCAGCCACCTGCACTCTGTCAGTGCCATGCGGGATGGGATGCCGAGCGCTCTGCTCCGGTCACACCACTGAAATTGGGTGGAAAACATTCAGTGTGTATGCTGGTGTCCTGGCCTGAGTGGTGTTTCACCTCCAGATTCCTACGTCGAGGTGCTAAACCCCCGTTCCTGAGGACGTGACTGCATTTGCAGATAGGATCTGTAAAGAGGTGACCCAGGTACACTGAGGTCGTGTGGCTGGGCCCTGAGTCAGCCTGACAGGTGCCTGCAGTCACGAGAGGTGACTGGGCCACAGACACACACAAAGACCACATGAAGACGGGGCGGGAAGACGGTCGTCCACCCGCCAAGGAGAGGCTCAGAGGAAACCAGCCCTGCCCCCACCTTGATGTAAGACTTCTGTCCCTGGACATTAAAGCTGCCCAGTCTGGGGCACTGGGTTATGTCAGCCCTAGGAAACCAACTCACTGAGAACAGGTGTTACATGATAGGTAGCCATCCGTGTTCCACATGAGGAGTTGGAAGTCTCCCAAAGGTAAGTAATTTGGCCGGTGTCACCTAAGTCTTGCCATAAAAAAGACACTGCATTTTTAACCAGAGTTAGCAATAAGCTATTAGCCTACCTGGGGCATTTTTGAGTTTTTGGTGCTATTAATACGTATGGGGGGCAGTAAGTGTAAACCAGGTCACACACCTAAAATTCGTGTCCTAGGTTCCCTGGAAAAGCAAGGAGTTCTCCTCAACGTGTTTTCCTGGGCCTGTCCGAGCTGGAGTGGAAGGTGTTTAATAGGTTATTAAGGGATGTTGCCAAGTCATACGTTGCCTTTTTTTATGAGAACCCATTAAAGAAATTTCCAGTTTTAGCACCGAGAATAACTGTAGTTCTCCTGAGCACTCCGTTGGCGCAGTTTATCTTTTGGAGACAATGGCCTGTGTGCTGACTGGGTCCCCTGTCCCAGCGGGGCTGCCGGGGAGCTGAGCCCAGAGTTGCTGGCTAAGGCACTCGAGTGCATAGATCAGCATAATGTGCCGTTTTCTCAGCCTCGCTGCGTTTCCTGCCCTCCTCCGTGTTTTCTTGCTTGTCCCCTTGCGCCTTTGCCTTTGTATGTGTCTTGCCAGGTGTCACAGATGCTCGTCAGGCACCTTCAGTCTTCCTGTGGAGTAAAGTGGGCTCTCTAAATCAGTCGCTCAGAGATGACCGCGTGCTGCCCCCGTTGGAGATGTGCCTTTGCAGTCAGCTTCCCTCTCACAGAGAACTCCCATTGGTGCCCTAGGTGTGCATGGCTCGGGGGTCCCCAAGCCCGTGTGCAGCCGTGTGGAACCCGTGGTGGGTGGAGGAAGCAGAGAGGCCGCCGGGAGGAAGCCCACCCGGGCCGCCCAGGTCGTGATACCAGCACATGTGCCTCCCTGCAAGGAGAGGAAGAGCAGTTTTCCCATCCCAAAGTAAAAACGCTGCAGTTGTGTGGTTTTTCCTGAAAAAATAGGGACAGTTCTCCGAACTATGACAACACCGCAGGTCGCCTGTAATTACAATGTGCTGCTACTTTACTGAAGTTGCCGTAGATCAAAAGGAATAGTTCTGGGTTTATACTACATGTACTGTGTGCGCCACCACTAAATATAGAACTTCCCGTTGCTCTCACCCTGGGCGCGGAGAGCGGCTCACTGGCACGGTGTCAGCACAGTCGCGCTGGGTTACTCTTCCTGGGTTCTTCTTCTTTTCCCCGACACTTACTGGTAACACGCCTGCCTGTTCCTCAGCGGCCCGTGGAAATGACGTGCCCTGGTGTGCTTGGCTCTGACGAGTCTAAGCAAGCAGCTGCATCTGCACCGCACACCCCCTGCAGAGAGTGCCCCCCATCTACCTCGGCTGGAAAAAGGAGGGGCCGGGCCTGCCGCCCACCCCCATCCAGGAGCAGGAGGTGTCGAGGCTCAGTGCCCAGGGAGAACCAGGGAGGCTCACATGCCTGCATGTGCAGCACACCCTGAAGAGTGTGAGCAGCGAGGAGGGGAGCACTGGCTGAATGTCACCCCCTCCCGCAGCCCCACAGTGGGAGCTGTAACCCCCGATGTGACTGTCGGGGGGATGGGCCTCTCAAGGGGCAGCGAAGACTAGATGGACTCTAAGGGTGAGGCCCGACCCAGAACCACAGGCGCTCTTGTAAGAAGAGGAAGAGACCCAGAGCGGCGCGCAGAGGACGGGCCGTGAGGACACAGGGAGAAACTCACCATCGGCAAGCCAAGCACAGAGGCCTCAGGAGAAACCAGCCCTGCGGACATCCTGACCTTGGACTTCAGCCTTCAGAACTGAGAAGGAAATTTCTGCTGTTCAAGCCACCTGCTTTGTGGTGTTACAGCAGCTCTACCGAGGGGAGGGAGGACTGACAAATGTGTATTTTATTGTGTTTCTTTCTAATCCCATACGAATTATATCGTATTTGATCTCTGCTACAGACAGAAGAGTAGGCAGGGCCACATGCTCCTACAGCCATTCTACAAACGAGGTCATAGGAGTAGAGGGTTAGTCTCGTACAAGTTAGTTATCGGCTGGGAGCTATGAAAATAAGGGAAAAAATCAAACGCATTCTTCATGTCTGTTTCTCATCTTCCAGTACATTTTCTTCTATTCATACCTTCAAATGCACACACCTTGTCTACATAGAACACCACAGTTTTTATCTGGCCCTTGGCGGGTCACCTTCCCACCCAGATGCAACTCGAAGCGCTGTCGCTAGGGGAACCGTCAGCCCCGAAGCACCTTGGTGACGGCCTAGGACTCCCTTCAAGGACAAGAGACTGCTCGGCCTGAAGGCACGCAGGGGTCTTTTCACACCTCCACAAGGCACGCCCAGAGTGAAGTTTAGTTTCCATGGCGCAGTCAAGACGGGAGTGTGGAAACCGTCAGTGCCGCAGAGCGAAGCGAATCGCCGTGAGACGCGTGAGCCGATCACCGTGAGTGAGCGCTTGTTTACTCCAGCATGCGGATGTGTTCGTGTTAATTTATCCCAGATCACTACAGAAAAATGTATAACTCACGTGCTGCTTTGGGTGGCCAGCCACCTGCCAGCAATTTGATGTTCTGACAATTTTCCTTTTATTTAAAGATGTTCATGGGGCAATTTGTAAATGTTGCATGAAAGAGATAATTTGGCCCAGACAACAATGGAAAGACCACTTTCTGCATAGACAGAGTTTTTCTGGCTACTTTTGTTTACTCCTGACAGGGACTGGCCGACAGAGGCGACGTACCTGTCTGCGAGTGTGCAGGTCAGCTCTGTAACGGCCCAGGTGTGGAAGGTCCACCTGTGTCGTATCCCGTGGAAGGTGAGGCGCTTTTTTAAGTAGGAAAGTTACTGTTCTTTGATACTTTAAGGGGTAAATAAAGTATCTGCATTTCAAAACCATTCGTATGTTCTGTCTAAATTTCATAAACAAAACAGAAAGACCAGATCAATTTGAAATTCCAAAAAGAAATGAGTTTATAAATTGGAGCTTAGAGATAGAATAGAAAACATTTACAGTAGGTGAACTCTTAACGAGGATGGAGGTCTAGGCCCAGGAACCAGATTCCTATCCTCATGGGCAGCAGGGATTTCAGAGCCCAGGAGCAGCAGCCGCAGGGCAGGGTCAGAAAACTAGGAAACGGGGAGGAGCCACTGGAACACCTCCTTCTTGCCCACCCCTGTGCCTCATCCATCAGCAAGTCTGACTGGTTCTCATTTCCGTGCCAGGTGCCATGATTTCTCACCTGGGCGACGGACTGCCTAGCCGCTACTGTTGGTCTGCCTGCTTCCTCTCTTGCTTTTCCCTGGTCTGCTACAGATTGAACCCAGAGTAAAACACGAATCAGCCACCCCCATTAGCATCCATCTGGGGTTCCCAGTGGTTGTAGGACAAACACTGAACTTCTTCACGTAGCCCCCCGACCTCGCGTGGCCTGGGGCCCAAGTCTCTCCCACTCCCCTCAGACAAACGCCCTCTCTCCGACACCACACAGACCCCTCAGTTCTTTACTGACCTCGTTTTCCTCTGCTCTGGACCTTCTCACACTCGGTTCCAGCTCTTGAAATGCCACCTGCCAGCCCCCAGCCTCTACTTCACATCTCTGTCCATTTCTTCCTCACATGTGCCTTCAGGTAACCTCGCACACCTCTGTCATACCTTGCTGCACGGCTGTAGGTTCACGGTTATATGTGTGGCTGTATCATGCGTGTTTGCCTATACTGCTACGGTTCGAGAGCGGCCTGGCCTGTGTCGGCTTCTGCACGCTGTCCCGTGTCAGGGCCGAGCACAGTGATTGGAACGTGGTTGGTTCCCAGTCATTGTTACAAGTTACATTTGGTGACTCGTTAAAAATTTAAAACCTTTATTTTTGTTCCCTCTATGATAACATGCTTTTGTACATATAGTAGGCACACATAACGTTACATGAAAAATTTTACATACCAACAAAATACGGTTAAGATTTTAATTTGTGTCTTAGAACGTGTCCGTGGTATGATGTACCATGATACTTAGCACTGTTACGGTATCTAGACACACGTGTATTTCTTTGAAGCACTGTTTTATTCGTCTTTCTTACTGAATTTCCACTTCAGAGTTTAAGTATTTATGAAGTAATATTAATTAAAAGATTATTTTGTCAGAAAAACATCAAAGCTGAATTTTGTCAGTAATCTCTTGTGTCTTAATTACACGTGAAACTCCAGGAAACAATCTTCTCTGACGGATGCGACCTCGTTTTAATGTTAGGAAATGTTACACGTAGATGGGATTTTTTAAGCGGCCTTACCCACCTGGAAACATACACCCTCGGAGAAGATCAGGACACAAAACAGTTTCCCCGGTGACAGGGAGAGCTTCAAAACCGAGGAGGATGGGTTGACAGCGGTGTGTGGTTAATGCGCAGGGCCCGGCACAAATAACGCCCCTCGTCATCACAAAGGTCTTTTATTGCAAACTCATGAGCGTGTGATTCTGTAACGTAATATCACACTCCAGCACACCACATGGTATTTTAGGTAAGATGTTCAAATTAAAACTATAAATTATCACACCCATATTGTTACCCTACCAACCACACTCAAGCAGGCCTTACTTCTGCCAGACTCTATATTTTTCTTGAGTTATATTAATTTAAGAATAATTAATCCACCTAGATTAGAATATAATACAGCAATGGTTACTTAGACTGGCTGAGAATAAACATCACAGAACGGCTTTGAACAGACTTTAGGTTTGCAGAAAATAAAAGAAATGGACCGATTTCGTGGGTTCTAAACTCACCTGCGTGAGCCGGGCTGACTTGCAGAGCTGCTTGCGTTGTTCTGGCCTACATCCCAGACCTGCCTTTTCTCGTGCCCAATCCGCTCTTCCCCTCACGTATTGTTTGTATGGTCCGCGTGCTGTAATTAATTCCAAATCAAGTCATAGGTTGTATACCCATGTGGGCTTTCTGACATATAGGACATTTGATTTTTTGCCCCTCCTTAGTGTTCATAAAATGGCGTTTCATTCATATGCTGGGGCAAGCAGAGTAAGTTATGGTGTTCCACCTCCCTCGAGTTTCACAAGGGGGTTACACATACAACTTCACAAACTAACGTACAAAACTTACCAACACTCAGTATTCTGATTGCGTTTGCAATCAGGGCCGGAATTTCCCTGGTTTCATTAGTGAAATATTCATTTCCCCACGTCCAGGGGAAAAATACATTTTCTCTTGAATGCCAAGCTCACGCTATTGAATTTAGTGATTCCGAATAAGCCAGAGAGTCCATTACGGCAGGCTGACCGAGGGCTGAGCTGGGTTAACTTGGTTGTGGCTGTCCTTCCCCCTGCTAACAGCCCCACGGGAAATAGTCGAACACCGTCTGGGGCACTTTGCTATGGGAGGGAAGCAGTGTGGGGTCAGGCAGGAGGCCGGCACCGAGAGCAGCCAGCGAGAGGCTGCCCAGCAGCGGGACATGGCCCCGTACTCACTGCCAGGCTGGCCGACGTGGCCGTGGTCCAGTGTGTGTGCAACGACCTCTCATGTGACCAGACAGCCCATTCTTTCTTTTCTTTTCTTTTCTTTTCTTTTCTTTTCTTTTCTTTTCTTTTCTTTTCTTTTCTTTTCTTTTCTTTTCTTTTCATTTCCTTTCTTTTCTTTTCTCTTCTTTTCTTTTCTTTTCTTTCTTTCTTTCTTTCTCTTTCTTTTTTCTTTCTCTCTTTCTCTCTTTCTTTCTCTCTCTCTCTCTCTCTCTTTCTTTCTCTCTTTTTCTCTCTCTCTCTCTCTCTTTCTTTCTTTCTTTCTTTCTTTCATGTATTGATTTGAGAGAGAGAAGAAGGGAGAGAGACACACACATGGATTGGTCGTCCCACCCATTTGTGCCCTCACAGGTGGTTTCTTGTATGTGCCCGGACGGGGGAAGAACTTGAAAACTTGGAGTCTCAGCACGACACTCTGACCAGCTGAGCCCCCCGGCCAGGGCCAGAGAGCTTGTCCTTATTCACCCCTCAGTTTGATGATCTGGGGGTGCCTTTCTTTATAAGAGGCGGGCAGCATCATTTTATTAAAAACCCATCAGGCTCGTGTTGGCACATGCCAGGTGTTCACTGTGGGATTCTTCACCTTGGAACCAGGAACACGGAGGTGGAGAGGGGGCTCAGGTCTGTCCTGCTTGGTTTCCGTGAGGCAGGGCAGGCCCTCCCACACCCAGGCTCATTCTCCTCATCAGTGTGTTCTCGGTGGCCCCGAAGACCCCTCCCTGCCTATACCCCCTCGGTTTCTGTAAGGCAGCTTAACATGTTAAAAAATACCCTACATGTTTTTGTGTGATTTTTTTTTAGCTCTGTAGGCAATTTCTGTGCCATCTGAGCCTTTGCTAACATGTCCTTTCATTTGACCTCCTTTCGGAAAATAATCAGTTCTCTGTATCTCTTCTAATTGCTCCATTCACCTTTGTTAATGGTGCAGGTAAGCCAACAGGAAAGGCGTCATAGCATTCTCCTCATTTCCTCCCACCGCTACTGCAGACAGTTGTCCCAGAGGTCAAGTTAACTTCTAAATTAGTTTGGCAAACATCGTACCTATAGGCCATTTGAAAGAAGTACCAATATCTCTACCTGAAGCACAGAACTGGGTCACCAGGTACATTAGAGCATCACAGGCCATTTTTCTTCCCCAGGCTGGGAAAGCAGCAGAGAGCCAGAGACACGGGAGATGCAAACCCCTTTATGATGGGTTTGTGTTCGAGCCAGGAAGGCGTGCACCTCTGCAGTGATTAGTTCGTGAAGCATTAGCTGTAACAGCTCTGTAAATCATGGCAAATCCCGCAGATGTACGCTCATTCTGCCCCTCAAAATCGCCGTGGAATTATGGGTTCCACCCCCCTCCAGCATTCAGGCGGAAACAGTGCTGAGCGCACGCCAGCACCGTCTGCCACAGGCCTGCAAACCCCCCTGCCCGTGGCGGGGCCGGAGGGCTCCTCACAGCCCAGGGTGGAGTCGCCACAGACTTCAAACGGCTCACAGTCCCGCGCTAAGGACTTTAATGAGACAGACAATCGATGGTCTTACCGCCTTTGCAGGGCAGCTTCAGGCAGCTTCTGGAGTTGCGCAGTATTTCGGGTGTTGGAATTCTCTCCTTCCAGAGGAGTCTCTGGATTGTCCATTGTCTCGGGGGAGGATCAAGCCTGCCGAGGAAGGCACTGTCCCCCGGTGTCCTCAGAGGGGACCGAGTGGCCAGCCTTCAAACCCAGTGGATTTGGAATCTATTAAAAATACAATGAAAAAGAGATGAGAGTGAGATAGCAAGAACAGTTTATCAACAGCTAAAATTCAGGAAGGAGGGACCTAAACCCTTCTGGAAACCCAATCATATTCAATGGCCCTACCTACTTGGTCCACAGTATATAGATACGCTAATCACCAGTCTCCATGTGATAATCACATTTAAAATAAGTAAAAAAACAAGCAAAATGAATCATTTTGAATTGAGGACCCAAATTAGGCTTCAAAGGAAAATAATCATTTATTTTAATATTCCCAGTGACTAGCTCAGCATTTGGTACACAGCAAGGGCTTAATTAAAGCATGAGGTAATGAATGATGGCATGAGTGGATGAATGAATGAATGTGACTGAAGCTACAGAGATACTTTATTTAAAATCTTAGTAAGTTCTAACTTCGATGCCTTGAGACCAAACCTATATATTTATTTATTTATTTGTTATTTTTTTAATGTGCACTGTTGTTCCTAAAGTTTTTCACCACACCCGAGCCAGGCTGTTGACGGTAGCAGTAGAGGGACTGTGTTTGTTCACTCGATAAGAGGGGAGGGAGAGAGGGGAGGGAGAGAGAAGAGCTCTGACTGAGCCACAAAGGTAGACATTGGGCAGCTTCCAGTTTGCCGGAAGCTCCTGAAGCTCGGTGTCGTGCGAGGTGGCCGCGTGTTGGGCACGCCTCCTGCTTCTCAGTCTCCAGCATGTGTTGGTCTCCCCTCATAAGACCTGCGCCCACTGGTGAGCATAGTCAGTCCAGTTAAAATAAGTCCAAACCAACGTGAGTGAATGGCTGGGCTTGTTAGGGCGAGACCATTCCAGCCCAGACCTCCCCCTGGTCACACACGAACCCGCTGCTGAAAGTCAGTTTGTCGAGACAGTTCGCCTCGGCCACAGCCGGTTCCCCTGTCCATTGCTGCAGCGTCTAGGGTGCAGGCATGGCGGCCGGTAGCTGGCAGGACTGTGGTGGGCCCTTCTCCTTGAAGGAGCCCGGCGCCCACATGGTGGCCTTCGGGAGGCGGGAATGCCACCTGCCGAGAGCCCAGCCTCAGCTCTGGTGTGAACCCTGGTTCCATTTGTCTCCATGACCTTTGCCCAAGGTCATTCCATCTCACTGAACCTCGATTTCCTCCTAATGAGAATTGGGGTTATAATCATTCTTTCCCTTCACGGTAGTTGTGAGGGGAAATACTCTGCATAATTCCTGTACGCATTGTGGTATGTGCCGAACACGGTCTGTTGTGAGGTTGCCTTAAACCTTACAATTTCCAGAATCGACACCCCAAAATGACGCCTCTGTTGACTCCAGTGCCTCTATAACTCAACAAATCTGAATTGAGTCTACTGTCCCTTTCCCATAAGCTCAACTTCTGCCCCAGTTTGTATTTTCACCGCCTTCCCAAACACCCGTGTTTGGTAGGGTTCTGTCTGTGTCTACGTCTCTGCTGCATGGGCTTTTCGTGTGGTTGAGAAATCAGAGAGGTTATGCAGCGTGCCCGGGTCACACAGGGCGCGGGTGGGAGACAGAGCGGGGTGATCCCAGGTCTGAATGCAGGGCTGTTTTTCTCCCGGCTGCAGTTGCCTGTCCTTTAAAGTTGTGTAACTGCAGAAAGTCACCCACCGAAGACATCCTTCAACTGTGATACACATTTTTCATCTGCTCCGCACTGACAGAGCGTCCAATCCAACACAGTCTATCCCATGGCCTTGTAATAAAATATGCTTTAAAGTAAGCACCGCATAACCACTCATTTTAGGATGGGAAGTAAACACACCGCCGGTCCCTGCGGAGTAAATTGGTGTTTTTCATAATGCTATGCTTCTGTAACTTTTCTGTGGCGAACCTAAAGGTTACACTTTAATGCAGTGAAGGCGGCCAGAACGTGTGAGTAAAACCACAGACACAAAGCACACTCCTAAGCGGGGGCACAGTGAGTCTCTCAAGCTAAATGCAATTTTCTTCCCCCCAAGTCTGGGCATTTCCCACATGAGTTCCTCCTCCATTCAAGGAGATTAGTGGCGTTGATGTCAGAAACCCATCAGTCACGGGCACACAGACAAGGAGCTGTGTACACAAACACTACCAGGCACACATGAGCACACACGCACAAGCCTCGTAACGTAGTGCTCGGGAAGCTCCCTGAAAATAATAGACTGCACGCATCCCTCACGGTGACTGTTTACTGTTCTTCATGGAACTGGTGTTGAACGTTTGGGACGAAGCCCCCTTCATCCGAGGAGTGAATTAGTATTCTGAATTGTATGTGGCCGAACTGCTGTTGTGGTTCTGGGATTTAATTAATGAAAAGGGGATTTTGTTTGTTTTGTGTTTTTAGTAAAGCATACAGCTCCAAGGGTAATGGTCTTCTGACAAAACTGAAATGGTACTGTCGTGGCTATCCCAGATCCTGGAGGGTACAGACAGGAACAATTCTGGTTTGAAAAGGTAAAACGCTCCGACTCAGTGGAAACGGAAGGATGGTGACCAAGCAGTCTGATTTCTGCTCCTTCCCGTTTCTTAGCAGTCTGCCCTCAAAGATCCACGCTGACCTCCGGAACCCCAATCCACTTTCCCCCTCAGATCCGGTTTCTCTTCCACCCAGGCAGTGCTGCCCATTGCCCACAAACCCCTTTCCCTTGCAACCCGCTCTTCCACATTCTTTCAGTAACACTTCTTGAGCTGGTAGGTCAGGCACACTCTTAGGTGTGGAGGTCGTGGGAGTGAGCACAGCAGACACGGTTCCTGCTGCTCCTCCAGCCACTTCAATGAACTTGCCCTTCTGAGGCCCTGCCCCAGGCTTCCCGTGGCTCAGAGCTGTCCACTGGCATCACCATGTCCATCCATTCTCTGACTCCTTTTTGCCCATTTGCTGAGGACTCCCAGAACTTCGTCCTTACACCCGTCTTCTCGCCGCAGTGCTTTTGGGGCCACTTCTGGGCACATCAGCATGTCCATAACTCAACAAACCTACACTGAACTAGGCCCTTCCAGTGTCCGTCTCTGTTATTGTTCCCAATGTTTGCATCTGGGGGAAAGCTGTCTCGTCTGCCCTGCCCAGTCGTCTGTCCTGATGTTGGCTCGACGTGGGCAACGACTCTAGAATCCATTGTCATTGTCTAGCCCCTGTTTCATCTTATCAATGAACACTTCTGGAGTGGCTTTCCTGTCCCAACTCGTCATTGCCCGGTTGCTCCACTCTTTGGCGCGCTACGTTGCGACCATGGTCACGTCTGCAGACCTCCTCGGGCGTCCGACTGCTTCTTGTCACCTGTTAAGTAAATGCCCGTCCTTCCAGTGAAGACTTCCTGGGAAGGGCTCTTTAGTTTTTCATCACAACTCCCACGGGCCACAGTCCGGGGACTCGAGACTGCCTTCCCGCAGCCCACTAGGGGCCACGTGCTCTCACGCCTGAGGTCAGTGGCCTCAGGTGACTGACGGCCGGGCTGGCGTTGCTCCCACCGTCTCCATGGGAGTCACCCTTGCGTGCTCTGGATGCAAATCCTACTGTCCCACAAAGGTGGTCTTCATTCTCCCGCCCACGAGCGTCTTCCGAAACCCCTGCCGAATCTGTTACACTGGGCTTTCTAGCGATCTCTGCCTGCTCACCTGGGCTGGAAGCACACACCTGCATTTAAAGCCCGCTGCACTTAGTGGGCTTGTAAGAAGACATGAAGAAAAGGTTGCAAAAACGAGAGTGGATACCAGGAATCAGAATGCTTCCACCACGATTACTCAAGGATTCCTTGTTTTGCCCCCATCACCAAGGAGGAAAGATGGAAAAGAATCATAAATGGCCATGCGTCCCCCCCTCCCTAAGACAAAATCCCCTTGGGGTTTCCGCCAAACTTCCTGTGCCCAAGGAACCAGCTCCGCGACCTGCTGCTGGAGCTTCTCAAGACACAAGCTTTCAGCCCTGTGGGTGGTGCCTAGTGGTATTATTTCCTATTGTTTCCAAATATGGCATGAATTTTACTATTTTAGACTATAAAGCCATTACCTGTTAAAGGTAAAAACTAGGAAAATTCCTGAAATAAGAAAATGAAAATTATAATCCCACCAGGTTGCTGAAATTCCTGTGGATACTTTATTATCTAGGATACTTTATATATATATAAAGTCATGAAGGTTTCAAAGAGTAAATGAGGTCTAACAATGCACGCTAATATAGACCCTGTGCTCTTCACTTAAAATATAACGGGAGCATATTCTCATGTCAAAATATATATATATATACACATATATATCTCTGCACCTGCATTATGATCCCTTTATCATATATGAAAATCTACAATTTAATCAACTATGGTTTATGTTTTCATTTTCTTTCAATGACTTTTTGCTTTCAGTTACTACAAACATTTTAGTAAACCTTGGATCTTCATGGAAGTGGGGTTGTTGCATGAACACTTCGGTGTATTTTTAAGAGATTTGATCGTTTATTTCCCCAAATCGCCTAACAGTTCTCTCGTTGTCTGACAGTGAACACACGTGGGTGTGTTTACCGACCGTCTCGGGCTTGTGTGGTTTGGCAATCGCTCGGTCCTTTGCCCGGGTCTTTTTCGGAGGCGCGATGCTCTTTATCCACCTGGCCTGTTAACGCCCCTTATCAAGCCATTGCTGACTCGCCTGAGTCACGTTTGTCCGTCCTGTGACTCGTGGTGTGACGACGGCAGAGGTGGAGGTGAGAGTGTTGCCCTGTATCTGCCTTGAAAATAACGCGGTCACGCCTCAGTCTCAGCCGTAGTGGTTCTGCCGCAGCCGCCACCCTGAGACCTGCCGGTGACCGAAGCGTGGGCGCTCGCCTGTGCGTGCTTCTGCACTCTCGCAGTCCCCACGTCCCACCCGCGCGGGGCCCACTCTGGGACGAAGTCTAGGATAAGGACTTCGTAGTCCTTCGTAGTCCTAGACTTGCTTTCCAAGTGAGCTGCCTGCTGTCCCCCATGACCGTTCATATCCAGTCCCCTCCGGCTGGTTTTAACTGCTGTATCTTACCTGTTTGTTTTGACGGATACCTTTGTCACCTCTGTGCATTACGCTGTGACGCGCACAGTGACACAGTCACTGGCAGGTTTGGTTATTGTACACTCGTAATACATTTCAATATCTGATAGGGCAGACCTTCTCACCTCACCTCTTTAAAAGCAACCCCTTGCCGATCCTACCAGTTTTTTCCCACGTGGAGTTTGTAGCCATTTTGCTCTGGATCGGCCATCTGCGTTCAGCTTCATAGCTGCTTGCTCAGCACCTTCGAGCGGCTCCGTTTGCCTGATTCTACATCTACTAAGACTGTGGTCCAGACCAGACGCTACATTGCTCGTTTTCAGTAAAGATTTATAGTCAGAGACTGGAGTGCCCAACATTCTCTGATCAGCAGATTCTCTTCCTAGTGTAAGTCAATTATTCTCAGTGAGAAATTCTCGTCTTAATTACTCAAACTCCATTAACCTCACTCTCTTCTTTTAAATGGCTCTACATGAGAAGGTAGATGGTAATCGGCTTTCAGAAATGCTAACGACGACTGACTAGACTTTCACAGCACGTCAGTCGCTCTGAATGAGGAGAAAGGAGCGAAGTGGGCTGAACCTGTTCTTTGCGGGGATGACTGTAGCACGTTTATCGACCATTTGTGTTGTTCATCACTCCTGTTTCCAGTGAGTAACGTCTTCCATCGTGTGTGAATTAAAGGCCAAGTTTGCTTAAAAGTACTTAAGAAGGAAAAAATGGGAAAATGCCTAGAGGTAGTCCACGGGTAAAGCCATTTCTATACTTGCTGTCTAAAGCATATTATTTCAAAACCTGGGACTACAGGCACCATGGATTCCTTGCAAAAACACAGGTCAAGAAATCAGAGGCTTTTGCAAACCCCACACGTTGAGCTGCCAAAGCAAAAATAGCCGCACGGAAACACGCTTGTCCTTTGGTTAGTGGCAGGGAACCCGCCTTGAAGAGAAACGCTGGGCAGTTCCAAGGGCAGGGCCTTGGCGTGGAAAGTAGGTCGCGTCCCTGAGGAAACGAGGTCGCTGTGTGAGTTGATGTCAGGGAGCACATCCAGCCCCTCTTTGTCAAACTCCATCACCCCCAGCGTAATGCATTGGACATAATAAGTAGCTAAGTCGTAATTTGTTGCAGGGAGGGAAAAAAGAAAAGATAGAAATGGAGAAGGGAGGGAGGGAGGGAGGGAGGGAGGGGATTAAACTGTTTTGTTAAATACATATGAGCGTTCCTGCAAAGGCAGCGTGTCATTCTGCTTCCCACAGCTGCTGCCCGCTAGGGGCACCGTAGACCCTCTCAGTTGTTCAGTTACCACAGACACGGTCTGCAGAGAGAAGGTGGCCTCGCAGAGTTACAGGGAAACATTGATGGTGTGAGGCTCGCCAGCCTCATCGTCAAAGACGCCAGATGAAACCTCTCGAATCACTCACAGGAGCAAAGTCACAAAAAGATCGACATAGAGCTGAAGATGGTGGCCTCGGCATGTTGCCAGAAGCCCTTCAGGTTCTGCAACATGATGCTCCACCTCCTCCTTCCCCACCTGTCAGGAAGGACCACGGCACAGAGAGCGAGCCTGGCCACTGCGTCCACCACGTGGACTTGACTCTGGGCTCACTGGGTAGTCTCGTCCTCTCTGATGTGCCCTCGGTGCCCTGTGTCTCACAGAGCGTTGCTTTGAGGCTGCGCGTCCCCGGAGGGGTTGGCACACTCTGCTTTCCTTGGGGCGCCAAAGGCTGAGACCGCCTCTCCTCTGTACCAAGGTGAGCAGCTGCATAAACCGCAAGCCCACTCAGGTGAGTCCCACACTTGGAATAACAGGAGATGAACAGATGTAAGTCCATGTAACTCCAAGCATGAAAGAAGACAGTTTAAGTTCAAATGTTGTTAGGCTAAAGGAATTTACCCTTAGCCAGTAAGTTAATCAGTAAAAGACTCTAAGCCAGGCTGATAAAGGAAAGACATAAGGCAGGCACTAAGTGCAGATTCTTGCCCTGTGGATTCTCAGTGTATCTGACATCCTTTCAGCAGAAGTGATCCTAATGGACACAGTGTGTACAACTGTAGGTGGATCGTCGTCTCCTCAACAGTGTGCTGAGGACCACAGTTGTTACAATTCCATTTCCCTCACCTCTCTCACCAGAATCGGGAAGATTGGAACTGTGCGTGGCGGACTAGTTCCTGTACTGCCAGATGTTGGTAACCATGTGTCAGCTGCTGCCGTCTGTCCCGCAGAGTGCCCACCACATCCCACAACGACGTGCCCCCCAGGCTGAAAGTCAGACATGAGCGCTGTGTGTTTACACGGTACTAAGCGCTCGCTACTGTCTTCACTTCCACCGCATTGAGGTTACTCGCCCCTGCTGCCTCACAGTGGCTCCCCTGGAAAAGAGGCCAGGGTGGCCAATGCGCACCCAGGGCCCTGGAGGCCCGTGCAGCTGGGGCGTCTCCCCAGGGCCTCTCCTCCTGTGTGGTAGAGGGCAAGAGCTGGTGCAGCACCAAGAGGCCACAGCCTGTCGGTCCCAGCGCCACGTGGGGCACTCAGACCCACAGCAGGCACTCTGGGGGCTTCGGTTGTTACACCGGTGTGGCCCCGCCTTTCCCGACCACAGCACAGTCACCTGAGTCTCTCCCGGGACTGTGCTGTGTCCTCTCATACCTAACCCCGTAATGACAGACCTCGGACACGCAGCTGGACACGACTTTGAGAATAGTCTATCTTGATAGAACATAATTTTTCTTTTATATTAGGCAAACTCTCTCATCACTGATCTCTTTTCTAGGCCCTCAGCAATCGAATTAACCTCATTCACTGTGAAGGCAGGTCACGTCCAGGGGGAGAAAACATACCCAGGTCCTGACCGACGACGGCTGGTCAGTGTACCGGCAGTGTTGGGGTGTTTCAGTTAAGCCCCCTTCACGAGTGTTTCTCTCCTCTGCAAGTAGGGTTTCTGAATTAAACGTTCACTGGAGCTGTTACAATTTCCGCTGCCTACTTGTGCTTTTCTGCAAAAATGGGTCACTCCCCAGGAGCTCTAAGTTGGACCCTTTTTACAGCTTTTGATGTTAACAGCTGGCTTTTGCCGGCTCCTACGGCAGTACACCAGGTTTATTCCGGGACGACAAATTGAATGGGTTCAATCGTATTTCACACAGATCCCCTAAATGTTTCCGATTCCCTTTGTAATAGAGTGTGGCTGCTGCGGATGCATTTACATGCTTCCAAGGGCGTCCGGTGTGTTAGATTCCCTCAGGGGCCTTTCTGAACTGCATATCGGTGTTCACTGGGTGAACTCGGGGGGTGGTTTGGGGTGTTGTTTTTAATCATAGCTTAAAAGAAGTGGGATTCACGTAGATTTGATAGATAGACAATAGATAATAGGTAGATGTAAATAAATAGATAAATGTATGTACATGAATATACATGTGTGTGTGTGTACATATATGTAATCTGGGGGCACGGGTATGCAGGGGTGAATACTGGAAAAAGGTGTTCTTTGGAGAAGAATACGATGTTTAGTACTGATCTGAACCAGGTAAAAGTATCCACAGGATCCCGCTCCCTCTAAACTTTAAAGGGCTGTTTATTCCCAAGAAAAAGCAGTTGACACAGACTCTTCTCCCCTAGGAGGAGGTAGTTGCTCAGCCTAATGGGGCCTGCGGGGGACCTGGGGAGACGAGGCCCGCGTGTTTGCGCCCCTGCGTGTCTGACACCGGCACCTCCCGGGGAAGAGCGGAGAAGAGGACTTGGTCGAGCTCCAGGTACGGGAAGCGTTTGCACAGCTGGCGGATGGGAAACGTGGACAGAGCTGCAAACCCCTCTCTTCCTGGGTGGAAAGCTGTCTGTGCCGAGGTCGGTCTCCGCCGTGTCTGCGGTGTCCATCTGGGCACCCGGGGCTGTGAGTGTGTACTCTGCGGAGGACGGGAAAATGGCTCCCTGGGGACGCCCGCGTCCCCATGCCGTGGGGTGCTGTGGCTGTGCCCTGCTCTGTGGCAAAAAGGACTGTGCTGATGCGATTGAATTAAAGGCCTTCTTGTGGGGAGACTCCCATGATTACCCCTTTGGGCCCCACGTAATCACACGGGGCCTTTCCCGCTGTGGTCCCAGGACGGGGCGACGATGGGAAATGGTCAGAGACATGGGAGGTTGCTGCCTGTGGTCATGGAGGCTGGGGGCCAGAGACAAGGAGGGCACAGAAGGCAGCTCTTCTTCCAGAAGTCCCAGCAAGGAGCCAGCCCCATGGCATTGTGGTTTCAGCCCAGCCAGACTTGCATGAGACACATACCCTGCAGGAGGTGATGCTGTGTGGGAAACACAGCTCCTTTCGGGCCTGTGCTGTAACCGGTCACAGGAGCAGTAGGAGCTGCTCCACCAGGTCGGTCGTTCCGCCTGACCCCGTGGCCCTTTGGGTCGCCGTATTTGATCAGTTGCCCTTTGTAGGAGATGAGATTTGTCAGGTTCCAAAGCCCATGTTGGTTTACTTGTTTTGTCTTGCTTTGTCCTCCCTACTTCATCACGCCGTGTCTGACGCAGTGCATAACATTCAGCACAAACTGGTTCTTGGAAATTACGCGTCATCACCCAGGTACCGCGCGTGGGTGCGGACGGCAGAGCCCGGTGACTCCGGCACGGAGATCAGGAGCGTTCAAAGCAGCCTGCTCTCTTCCTGCTCCACCGACTCCTATCCCGTGTGTCAGGTAGCGTCACCCAGCACCTGAAACCTCCGTCTCCTCGTCTGTGAAATGAGCCTGGTATTCGCAGGGGTGCCGCAGAGGGCAGTGAGAGTTGATATGTTCCTAGATCTGCTTGGAATTCCGAGCCCCTCCCTCACCAGCAGGCCGCTGTTTTGTGCTGGCCGTGGTCATGTGATTTGGGTCACAGGCGGTTGCCTCCTACGCAGAAGCAGTCGAGGGCAGACAGTTGATGATCACAGCTCTGTGGTCTCCACACAGGTTCTCTTTCCCTGGGACTGCTTGTCCTTGAACGTTGTCTGACCTCAGTTTTGTGAGTCTCCATATCATGCCCTTACTTGTCCACACATTACTTCACGTTCGTCCTGACTCCCCCACCACAGACCTCCAGCTGCCGACTTCGGAGAGGTAGCGGCGCTTTCCCCGCGGTGAACGCCTGGCCAGGACCTGCTGCCCAGGTGCACCTGCATGTACACAGGCACGCCCAGAGCCCTCCACCGCTGCAGGGCTGGGGTGTCTGTCTCCTGACTTCCACAGTTGGCTAGACCACAGCCAGTTACCATGGCAACACTCATCCTGCCAACCTGTGGGCAGACGCCGCTCCTCCCAGGGACAGACAAATCCCTGACTCAGGACGGCTCTGCACGCTTTGACAGGATGGGTGGAGGGGATGCGATGGAAAAGTCCAGCATCACCTCTGGGAGGGTGAGAAGCGCTCTAGTCCTGGCTTCTGCTTTAAATTATGTGATCAGACTCTGACTGGCGGTCTCAGGATGGGAGCCATGGATTGCAAACCTGCCGTCACTGAGGAGTGCTGTGATTAGCAAAATTCTATGGAGCTAACAGGAAGCAGGGAGAGTGCCCTGCCGGCAGGTGCACGAAACAGTGGACACGCCCTCCTGCCTCTTGTGTGGGGCCTGCAGGCCAGCACTGCCCTCTCTCCCCCCAGCCCCCACCCCTCCAGGATTCTCCACCTAATGCCGACTTTGCGATCCGGACTACGAGCAAGTACACTTTCCTGGTGAGGCCACGTTGCCTTTTTCAAAAATAATTTTAACATGTAATAGGGCCACTTACATCTACAGCACAAAAGTAAATGATGGCAAGCCCAGCACCAGAAAGGAAGGAGAAAACAGGCCGGCTGCGAGCGAGTCCCACACTGATGCCTGGAAACATTTCTAAGAAAGAGCAAGGACGGTCTATGGCAGAACAGGTTGGGAGAGTGAATTTATTTATGAATGCAATAAACCTGTGCTTTTGCAAAAGTGAAAATATTTGGCAAACTGGCACGAAGATTTTGAGTCTCAACCCTGACAACGCCACTTAGAAATTATGTGGCCTTGGAAAACTTAAGTAACTTTTAGAATGTTAGTAATTCATCTATGAATTGTGAACATGCTCCCTCTTTACTCACCCCTCCCCCGGGAGTGGGCGGGGCGGGGTAAACTAATACGAAGGCCACCGGAGAATTTATGAAATGCAAGGGAGAAATTTAGTTTGAGGTTTCGTTGTTACGTGCAGACACGGATATCTTATTTCTGGAACCGAAAGGGGCACGTGAGTTTATCTAAACGTAATGTTCGATTCTACGATAAGAAACGATACCAGTGCACCAGGCTTGGAGAGCAGCCACTTGCGGGACGGCGTGAGCGCGCCTGCCTCTGCGGCAGAGAGACGCCGCAGGTGCCGACGGCCACGGGGGGAGGGAGAGCCGCCCACGTCACTCAGTGGGAATGGTGTTCCCCGGATAACAAAGCAGGTTGCTTTTAATTTACAAGAAAACTGCACACGGGTGTCTTTACTGAACACAGACACAAAGTCCGGAATGGCGTATTCGCAAATGAAACCCAGCAGTACACAGAAAGGAAAGGAACAACCACGTAGAGTGCGTTTCAGCCACGTAAGATTGGTTCACACCATCGGTTATTCAGTAAAATCCATCATATTCACAGACTGAACACCGTTTGATCATGCCAATACGTGCAGTTAAGGAATGCGAAAAAACGCAAGCCCATTTATGACAAAAACACTCTCAACCAGAAGTAGAAGGTGTGATCGTTAATTTTTGTGTCAACTTGGGCGAGCTGCAGTGTCCACCCGTTACACCAGACATTACTTTGGGTGTTTCTGTAATGTAGTTCTTGGAGGAGAGTAACATTTTTTAAGTTGGCGGCGTGTGAGTAAAGCCGGTTGTTCTCCCCGGGGGTGGTGGGCCTCATCTGATCAGTAAAGGCCCGACTAGAACAAAGACCAAC
Source organism: Desmodus rotundus (assembly GCF_022682495.2). NCBI lineage: Eukaryota > Metazoa > Chordata > Mammalia > Chiroptera > Phyllostomidae > Desmodus > Desmodus rotundus. The sequence continues at coordinate 133,734,732 of NC_071394.1, read as the reverse complement.
CACCCCTTGGGCAGGAGGAGCTCTGCCAGCAGAAGGGCTCTGCACTGAACTGCACCCTCCGCTCTCCCCTGGGTCTGCAGCCCACCGGCCCCTCCTGCAGATTCGGGGCAGGCTGGCCTGCATAATCGCACGAGTCAGGTCCTTAAAATCTCTCTCTCTGCCCCCACACTCCCATACACATACACACACGGACACATCCACACGCATGTGTGTGCACATGAATGTGCATGCCCACGTGTGCACTGTTTGTCATGCTTCTCTGGAGAAGCCTGGCTAATTCAGACGGGAACTTCCTTAAAACGAATAAAAACTGGATGTTAAAAACTGACAGCTCACGCCATCACGCTCAACGGTGAGTGAATGAAGACTTTTCCAAGGCTCCACCTGGACGACTTCGCTAAACAAAGTGCCTGCAAAGGCCCATCTCCTGACTCTGTCGCATGGGGTGCGGGTGGCAGACGTCCAGCCCATGCCAGCGAGATGACAGCGTGCCAGTGCAGGGTCAGCAGTGGGAGCAGCAGACCGTCGGGTGCATGATGCAGAGGGCACGGAGCAGACCGGAACTCCATATGTCCTGCTCCGTCTTGTTGTGAACCCAAGCTGCTCTTTAAAAGGGCCATTTAAAAGAAAAGCATGCTCACCGCCCTTGGTCCTTAGGGAAATGCTAATGACAATGATGTCATGCCACCGCACACCTAGCAGAATGGCTGACATCCCGAGTCAGGCACCACCGCTTGTTGGTGGGCTGGCGGAGCGATGGAGACCCAGTCATTACTGGTGGGGGTGGACAGGGGGCAGCCGGTTCGGGAGACAGCGTGACTCTTCCTCCCACAGCCGGAACCATCTTACTGGACAATCCAACAGTCTCACTGTTGGGTATTCACTGCGCCGACGTGAAAAACACCACCACACAAAAGCCTGCGTGCGGTCTTCATAGCAGCTTCATTCATAAGCACCCAAAGGTAGAAAAAGAGATTTCTTTCACTAGGAAAATGAATACGCAGGCTGCAGCGTAGCCATACAATGGAATGAGCTAACAAGGCAAAGGCATGCAAAGGAAGCAGACGAATGCGCCCTGTGAAGTGGAAACAATCTGTGGAAAGCTCCACGCTGCAGGATTCAGTGCCTGTGACTTGCGAAAGGGAAAACTGTAGACAAAGTAAACAGACGTGGGGCTGGAAGTCATGGAGAAGGGGAGGCGTGACTAGGGTAAGCACGGAAGATACTTTCCGGGCAGTTCAGTTACTCTGTATGATGTTGTAAGGTTGAATACACGACATTATTCATTTATCAGAAATCAATAGAACTTTACAGCAGAAAGAGGGACATTTAAAGAAAAAATATTTAAGGGATCAGAGGACACCAAGACGAAATGAAAACAGTGACCCAAAGAAATCTAACTGTGCTAAAAGCGTCTGGGATAACCTCTGTGGAGAGGGAGGGAGCGCCGCCACCCTGGGGAGCTCCGTAAGCAAGTGGAGACTGCGGGACTCGAGAAAGGACACTGTCCTTGCAGGGGCCGCGCTGCTTCCCGGGGTGGCCGGGCCATTCTGCAGCAGCGCCCGTGGACGCTGCAGGTGAGTGATTACGTACGTGGACGGGGAATGGTGCGAGATAGTGTTTTCATTGTCAGGGTGGATCCACGGGCCATTCCGGCCTCCCCACCTTGCTTACCTGTAACCCCCCACCCTGCCGGCGGACACCCTGTCTCACGCCCTGCAGGGTCTGAGCCATCAGTGTGGATGCAGACCAACCTGCCGTCAGTCCAGAGGGAAACATTTACAGACACTTGTACACGTGTGCATGGAGATACGGGAGCACACAGATTGGGGAGAGGGAGGGAGAGAGAGACTCATGCGCACACACACACACTTCCCAGCTCTTTGGCTCAGGGGGCCTGGAAGCGACAATGAACCTACCTGGTGTGCAGGTCTTGGTTTCCAATACCATTCTTCAGTAAAAGTCACTAGGGCTCCTTAGAGAAAGATCTGACTCTAGGACTGGGACAGGGACTGTACAGTCCTCCTCAGACCTGGCAAGGTCGTCAAAAATAAGGAGAAGGATATGAACTGTCACAGCCGAGAGACACCTAAGGATCCATAACAGTGACATGCAGTGTGGTGTCCTCGGAGGGATTCTGGGGTAGGAAAAAGGCATTAGGGCAAAACTAAGAACGTCTGAGTAAATTATGAACCTTAGATGCTGGTGGTGGTGATGATGATGGTGGCTCCGTAGTTGTGACGAGTGGACCCTCCCGATGTCAGACGTTAGCCGTAGAGGAACCTGGGTGTGGGGCGTGGGACCTCGGGACGTTCTCACCACTTTTCTGTAACCTTCATACGGGTCTGCAGTCGCAGGCGAATCATGAGAACACACGCGCTCTCCACCTCCTACCGGCTGTGTGGTGTCACTGAAAGCACGTGAGTGTCATTTTCTTGTTTGGTGAAGTGACTGATAATCCCAGGTCTGCTGGGGAGGGTTCTACGTGTATCACAGCGCCCAGCACATAGTAGGTGTGAGGAACATCCGCTCTTTCCCCTCCTGCCCGACCTGTAATGCATTTCAAAAGACACCTGCTTTCTCTTTTTAGAGGAGCAGTTTTTCTCATTGCTCTAAAGAAAGTCCATTATCTCAACAAGAATATTTAGTATTGTAGACTAATTTAGAAAGGGCTTTTGGAGACTCCTGGGTTATCACACTAAGAACAGTTGCTGCAGGGACCGCAGGCCGTCTGTCAATATCTTGTGGGGACTTCCTTGTCACATAACAGATACTGTACATTGGAGAACTCGTGTGACGACATTTCAAATAAGGTCACCAGCAGTAAGCCTGTGATCGAGTCCCTTTTCTGGGGCCTGAGCAGCCACATTAACAACCTATTTGGAATGGACTCTTGCTACGAAAGAGAAGTAGGAATTCTATATGGACCTTCTACTTGCCAGTGAGAAACTAATCAGAGAAAATACAAACTATGCAAAGATGCAGTTTTACTCATTCCCTGGAGAATTCCAGAGAACATGACCATGGAAAATTGTTACATTGTTTCAGCAAAGGGGGCAGTAACATGATACAGTTAAATAATAGAATACTTTAATTATCTAGAAATAATTTTTTACTGCCTAAGGTAATACAGCCAGAGGTTCACAATAAGGCAGAGATCATTTCATTTTTAGAAAAATTACCATCAAATTTGTATGAGAAAAATCCAAGGTTGAAAAAAGAAATCACTTGTGTTTAATGTTAACTTTTTAACACCTACTGTAACTAATCCTCTCCAAGTAAAGAATGGATATATTTTATAGACGGCTGCCAGAAGCAATGGAAGGAAAAATACTTGTAAGGTGACAAATTTTTAAAAATGCATTCTTAGTTTATAAATACATCCACACGAGCCTTCTCAAGTTGCTTCTCAGCAGCCGCCTTCTAGATCATATTTGGCCCCACAAGTTGAGAGTTGCTAAATCTGATTAGAGGGACATTTGTTGGGAGACCGGCGCATGCCCTGCCAGGAGCCAGGGGCGGGGCTAATCCTGACTTGGTCCCCACCAGGGTGGGGCTCCTGGGCTGCTGGGGTCAGGATGAAGACATGTGGAGGGCGGGTGGCCTGTCTGAGAAGGAAAACTCTGTGCAAGGCATCTTGGGTCACACTGTTTCCAGACCCCCTGGCTGGTCATTTGCCACCAGGTCAGAGGCAGCTGCTCATGGGATGTGGGCTCCATGGGACGTGGACTGGTCAGGGTGCACCTCTGAAGGGCGTCTAGCACACACAAGCCTGTGTCCCAGAGAGTGTCACCTCACGCTTCTACTGCCCTTACCCTCTCTCCCCTCCCCTCGGGCATCCTGCCCAGCGGCCAGAGGTGCAGGTGTGTCATTTACAAAGGAGTAAGACAAGCCAGACGATGGCAAGTTGAAATTGTGCTTAAATACGTGTATTTATTCACAGGAATGCATTTTTGTGTTGGCATGTTGAAGCTCACTTTTTTTTTCATTTTAAAGCATATATTAAAATTATAGTGACACATTTGATCTTTAAAAGAAACATTTCAGGACTATAGATTTACACTGGATAAAGAGTTGACCTTTGTAACATGTCTATACTCACAAAAGAATGAAAATGTATCGACAGATGGCAGGTGCTTTAAGCAATCATTCAGCCTGCCCGTAATGCCAGATAACTGGTTTATTTCCTTGCTGTTAGGCTGGTCAGTCCCGTCAGAATGGCTGAACCGTCCCTGGTGTGCAAGCAAGAAACGATGCCATGGGCTTATTTGGGCTCACAAGCGAGTGGTAAACAACTGAAAATGGGCCTCACAGACCTTCACAAGTGAGGGAGTGAAGTGCCGCCCCGGAGAAGCAGGCTAAACCAAGCACAGCCGAGCAGGGCACGGCTTCAGTTTCTCAGTGCAGAGCCCGGAGTGTCTCTAGTGTGCCTCTGCACCTTTTCAGAGTTCCCCCCTCACACCCTCCGCTCCCTGTAGGGTCGCAGGGAGCACTGTTTTGACATCCTAGTCATTTCCATAACATCGGGTGACAGAAACAGGACTAGCAGTCAAACCAGGAACGTGGTTTAAATTAGGAAGTGTTCTGGGTCCCGGAAAGACGAGGGGGAAGGGCGCCCTGCCCGTGCAGAGGGGAACAGTGCGTCCTCGTTTGGCTGGGGGCAACCTGTCGAAGGGAAAACCACTGGGCTTCCTAACCGCCATCTCAGCATGCTTCTCCCGAACACGATGCTGTTCCGTATCACATCCTGATGCTTTTGGAGATCCCTTCCCCACCTGTCCTTCTCCCTGTCATCCCATCCCCTGTGGGTCCTGCTCAGTCGGTGGCTTCAGGTGCGGCTGTGAATTACCAGCATGGAGGGTCTCTGTCGCCGAGAGTAGAAGGTGCCAGTACCTTATTCTGACAGCCAGCGCCCCCATCGAAACCCACGGTGTTGAAAACCACTGCTGTACGATGTCAAACTCTAGTAGGATACCTGCCTGTTTGCGGGGGCTTCGATTCGATCCGGGAAGGCCACTGTTCGGTTGAATTTGCTGGAGAACACCAGTGTTTTCGCGGTGGCAGCCCCTGCTTGCGTGGGCAGCAGCCTCAGTGATGTCCTGTGTCCCGGGAAGAGCTGGGCTCGAATCCCAGCCTGAAGTTTACACGCTGTCGGTAGTGGCTGTCAGAAGGATACTTAATACTAACCTCTTCGAGACTTAATTACTTTGTTGGTAAAATAGACTCACTAGTATCTACTAACACAGCTTACAGGGTGTGCTGCTCAAGCAAAAATGTAGAAGCCTGTAGCCTTTGTGGAGGGACTTCTGTAATGTAATACTCTCACTGTGGCCGATTTCAAGCTAACGTTATTCAGTAAATGCGTGAGGACCTGGGAGCAGATGAGCAGAATCAGCCCGCAAGAGCCAGGGTGAGCCAGTTCCAACACAGCGGGTTCTTAGAACGAATAAAACAAGAGATTTGGTATTAGACACCTATCACAGTAAAAGCAGCTCAGTAAGTAGCTTTCATTATTACTGTAATTATTAGCCAAATGCACTAGGATAAGCAGTCTGTCGAGGCATCCCTGATCCCAGAAATAGCATGGAGGGTCTTGATGGTCACTCAAGTTCTATATCGTGTTGCCACAAGAAATAGTATGGCGTGGTAACTTGTCACCTTAACGTCCACGGGGTATGTTCCTTCCTCCTTTGAACATAGTGGAGGAGTTGGATTAGGTGGGTCTCAGAGTCTCTCAGCTGGTGTTTCCAAAGTAATGGTCCTGGATTAGCCAGATCTGCTGAGTTGAATAGCCAGGGGAGGAGCCAAAGCCGTTGGAATATTCCTATGAGCCAACGGTGGACAGCTCGCTGCTCCCGTCACTGCTAAGGTGGCAGGCAGTTCTTGCCTGTGGACTCAGCACGGTGCCCCAGGGTATTGGCTAGCCCAGGCGTATACCCAGGTCACCATAAATCAGAGCTTTATGGTGAGAACAAATTAATATTCAAACCACTGTGTACAGCTAGAGTGGTTTTCCTCCCCTTTATAGTGTACTTGATGAATCATTTATTGTGCCGGTGAAGATAACGTGAGATTTACGTGTCCCACAAGTGCTGTGTTCTGTAGTAAATAATGCTGATGGAACTATGCATCAAAAAAATCAAGGTTTATAACCCCTCGGAATCTGTGCAACTTTCTCTGAATGAAAAATGGAAAGTTATCAATCGTAGATAACCACACTCTGCCGCAAGGTGGGCGAGCCCTCCTTGCAGGGGGCGGAGTTCTGTCTGACTTCTCTGCTCCTTTGCATTTTCTCATCTCCTTGGCCAAGCTGCTCGGGCCTCCAGTAGGGACTCAGCTGCAAATGCGCACGCACGAAGGCTTCTCTTAGTCACCTCTAATTCTCTTCTGCCTGGGGCGGAGGACTCCTAAATGTGGACCTCCCACATTTTGCATTGCGCAGCGATTTACGCTGAGAAGGAAAAGAAAACTCATGAACTGTTACTTTCCACAAAGCCCATCTCCTTTACATCAGACAGAGGCGGGATCAGCAGGAAGGGAGGCTGATGGCAGCCCTGCTTACTTTATTCCCTTTTGTTTGCCGTGAGGAGAAAACCATGAATGCACAGGCTGGTTTTGCTGAAGAAGTCTTTGTGTTCCCCAAACACACTGAAGGAGAAGCTCCTTGTAAGGAGCCAATGTCTTTGCATCTGTCAGCCCCGCCTCTTGATTTGAGTAGACCTGACCCGAGTTCTCAGACAGTAAGTTCTCATTAGAGGTACTTGCTGGAGAGACACCTCGTATAAAACAAAACACAGCCCACACCCCTGTTGAGGACGTGGGGGGCTAGGTGGTAGCTAAGACCTAACCCCAGACCCATGGAGGTCCCAGTCAGGCGAGGACGCGGGGGAGCGTGCGGAAGGCAAGGCGGGAGACAAGCTCACGCGGGATCCATGCCCCGTGGCTCTGTCAGCAGCAGCTGTGACTCTCAGATGGTCTGTGCGGAATCTGGTTCGGCTTTGGGAGGAGCTGGCTGCTGCTGGGCTGTGACAAATGAGGTGGAATTGTAACAGGTGACAAGAGGGGAGCAGAGGAGCCTTAAAGTGGGAGAGCACAGAAAAGAAAACTCTTAAGCAGGGGACCGACAGGAACTCATTGTTAAGTGGCAATTCCAGTGACTTCTCCTTGGGCCCTCTAGCTATGATTCAGATCTTTATGAAGGGGAGCTTGTCCAGTCCGCCCCGGCACAGGGCACTCGAAGGCTGAGCACGGCTCGCAGCTGCAGGACCTGGAAGGGCTCTGCGAGCCTCCAGGAGGGCCTCAGCGGAAAAGGTGAAGTGAGGCAGGACAAGCGCAGGAGCCTGCACTTGGAGCTGACACTGTTGCAGGGGTGCAAACAAGGGACTGTGGTTCGGGGAGACCTGTGGCTGCCGCTGGGGGCTGCCGCCCGTGGCTCAGTGGCTCAGCTCCAGGTTGCTCACTTGGGCGCCTGGGTTGTTGCCTTCCCTACAGCTGCTTCCAGAGCCCAAACCTGCTTCGTTCTCCTCTGGTAGCTGCCTCTGCACCCTGCATTGCTCAGGGCTTCTCCCCACCCCTGGACCCCACCCCAGGCTTGTCTCCGTCTCAGACAGTGTGTTTCGGGAATGTGGCCTATGTGTTTGACAGAGGGAATCACAGCAGAAATGGACACTGCTGCCGCGAAAACTCTAAACCAGTTCAGACCAAAGGCTGGTGCGTGGTCTTGAACGCCAGGCTAACAAATCAATAAATAATTAACTTAAAGACCAGGGAATGGTCCCACGTTGTGTGAACGGCGCTGTTGCGAAAGAAACCTGCCTCACAGCCCCCACCTGTCCGGGGCTTTCAGATGCCCTCTCTGTCCTGCAAGCAAGTGGGCCAGGAGATCAGGTGCCACACGGGATGCAGGCGGGTTCGTGGTTCACCTCAGTGACACTGGCGCAGTGTCGGCGCGGAGTGCTGAGAGCCTCCTTCCCCAGTTAGCGTTACCTCCCCACACGACCAAGCTGCTTTCCCCCTCGCTCCCAGCCTGCGCCTCTGACAGCTCCCAACAGCGTAGGGCAGCACGGCACCATTCCATCGCTCCTGCCGCTGTCTGTGGTCGGCAAAGGCCGAGGGAACACAGAGGGGGCTGTGTGATAGGAATGTGGGTTTTCTTTGTTTTGCATTGTTTGACCAAATTAAATTCTAACCGAAGTAACAAAACTCCGTCGTCAAGTGTTGTATCCTGCCACCAGTTTGGGCTGGCTGTGATGTAGGTTATATTATCATGTTGCCCATAAACATCCATAAGCTGCTAAGTTTCTCACACCTTCCCAATTCCCTGGATTGTTAAATTACTCCGGTGAGGTACGATACACAAGAATTTTGTAAAACATAAAATTCTCCACCAAAGCAAAAGTTTCCCTAGGTTTGGAGATTCAGTAACAAGTTATTGTTTGTTTTTGAAAGACACATTCAGTGCAGGAATTCCAAATGAGGTGACGTGTAAAAATTCAACGCTCTGTACGTACCTGATTTCAGAGTCTGTCCCCGTAAACGGCAGTGGACAGCTTGCCTACATTCACGCAGCTGACCAGGCGCAGACAAAGCTCTGACCCTTCCTCCCCCGGAATCGTTGCTCTTTGCTTTGTAGGACAGCACAAGCCACCATTTCCCTTGCGCCATCGGGGTTCGCGTTCATCGTCCATCCAGACGTGGACATTTCGGCCATTTTCCTGGACACGGCGTCTCGGTCGCATGCCTGTCCCTGCCCAGCCCTCCGCCTGCTCTTCTGGGTGCCCTTCTCCCTCACACACCCTGGAAGGTCTCCCAGCCAAGGCCTTAGCCTGCTGCGGCCCAGCTACGACATGTGAATACTAGTCGGGCACTTTGTAATGAAGTCGTTGGTTCCTCCTCTGTGCTTTCCGATTTTATCTCTGTCTCCTCGTTTCATCCATATTGAGGAGATGTGTAAAAGCTCACGCGTGTCGTCGTGGGGGTGTCCGTCTCCCTCCAGTCCGTCAGTCTGCTCCCCGCGTGTGGAGCTCCCGCTCTGAGTCGCACCCACACTGAGCGCGGCTACGTCCCCAGCTGGATCGGCCCTTCTTTCCATCAGGGAAAGGTTCTCTCTGTTCCACAGTATTCCCTGTCCTGAAGGGGACTGTGTCTGCTGTAAGTAAAGCCTCACCCACTTTCGTAATGTTTTCGTGGCATGCTCTCTCTTCATTGTCTTCCTCCCAACTGTTTTGTGTCTATATATTTAAATTACGTATCTTGTAAATGACTCATTGTTCCAGGCATTTCTATTGTCTGACAATTGCTGCCTTTTGATAGGAAAGTTTTGTCCATTTTTATTAAGTGCACTTATAAAAAAATAGCAAGTTTCTCTCTTGGTCTCCTTTGTCCTTGGTTCCTCATTTCTTGCCTTCCTTGGATAAACTGAATATATTTCATGATTTTTCACTTGAAGAAATAAGATATCATCATGAAATCCTTTCTGTTTAACTATCCCTTCTATTTTGGGATACATGGCTTAGCTTTTCCTTAACTTATCCCAGACTACCGTGAATTGAGATTGAACTACTTCACATATAATTGGATTTTTATTCCATTGAGTCCCCCCTTTCTCTGTGCTATTATCATATATATATTATCAGAAATAGTTTTACATTCACTATTATTTTAGTATTTACTTATATGCATGTATTGATATATGATATCGTATATATTAATTTTATAAGTACTTTATATTATTTTATTCTTTCATGTTTATTTTTATATGTATTCTATATAAGCACATATTTCTATTTATATATTTTCACTCGTCCCTACGTCTTTTCCTCATTGTGAAATACTGTAAAATCATAGCCATGTGCTTATGCATGATCGTTTTTCAACCTAATTAAATTAATTGATAGTCTTATAGATTTCATAATTGAATAGTTAAAGGAAGGTTTTCATCCTTCTGCTGATTTATTCACTTTTAAAGTGCGAGCAGCCATTTTTATCTTAAGGATAACTGTTTGGAAGTGGTAACAAAAGTGTAATACAAGTATTCAATTGAAGCCAAGTAAATAACCGCTTGAGGTATAGTCCAAAATGGAATTTTACTGTTTTTATTTTAAACAGTACATTTGCAAAAAAAAAAACAAAAACAAACAACAAACTTTTCCTCTGAATAACTTTGAAAATAACAAGATTTATATATTTTGTTAACTGCTCCCAAGGCAGTTGACAAAACGAGATAAGTCTGAAAAAGTCAGTGCGGACCCCTGTGCGGGGGGCCTTAGAGAGCCGTGGGCCGGCGTTCAGGTCACGACCTGACCCCTTCCAGGAGGGGTGCAGGGATTGCAGGGAGGGGCTGGGACCGAACACAGGGAAGCCTCTGCAGACACGTTCTCCCGAAGTCAGCACCCAACACTTACCGGAAGAGACCTTCAGCGGGGCAACGGAATGGTTCTCAGTTATAGAGTAAGTTCTCCAGTGCCGGCCCGGTGAACTCGAGACCGGCCACCGCCAGTGTGCACACGTACATGTACGAGTGTGAGGTACGGTCGCACTCAACAGAGGGCGACGACAGCCCATTGTTGTGAAAACCGAAGAGTGTTTCTTCTGGGAAGCGAGGTGGCTGGAAAAGGGCGACGAGAGGGGAGACCCTACAGCAATGAGAACACGCTCCCCCTTGAGTGGTGGCCTTCACAGCACATCGGGCCCACCGAGTTACGTATTTAAAAATGTGTGTTTGACTCCATGAAAATTACACTGCAGTGAAAGTGCTCAATGTTTTAAGTGATTCCTGGATGTAGTTTAAATGAGTGTAGCGCATACCTATGTGTGTAAATAAAACGCATTCTCACAAGTGCATTAAAAAGTAGACTAAAAAGACTGGAAGGAAAAAGATGGGCAAATAAATACAATGCAAGTACAATAAAAACAAGTCAAGGACTCCAGTAACAACAGGGAAGTAGAGTTCAAGGTTAGCTTTTAAAGACGCTCTTCATTAGGACACGTACAATCCACAAGTGTAAAACAGCGATGAGACTTCAAGAAGTGAGGGCTTATGTAAACAAATAACCACCTAGACATATAACGAGAAATAGAAGCATCGTCTTAGAATCTTTAATACGTTCTGCCAGCCTCTGACAGGTGCAGCAGACAAAAGAGAGTAGAATTAATACACATGTTCAACATTATGTATATGCACCCACGCACACCGGAAACACCAGCCACAAGATCCAGAAAGGAGAAGCAGTAGTAAACTTTTAGGCATTTAACCTAGGGTTTAAATACTTAAAACACACACTCAACAATGTAAAGAGAAATAGCCAGAAACACAAACTGAAAAAACTTTACATAGCCTTCGATACAGCAAGTAAACAAAAAAGTGTCTGAGTAATATATTAACAGGAGATACTTTATGTATAACTGTATTTCAAATCCTAAATCCTATATAAGTACTGTCCCTTCTTTCAAAAGCCAATGAACATTTAAAATGTTTGCTCGTATATCAAGCCATAAAGAAAACACCAGTAAATCCCTAAAAGTAGAAATAAATCCAGCCACATTCACTGCAATTTACTATTATACAACCACAAACTAATAACAAAAGTTATATCTTAACTTGATTTAAGATATACACCTGCAACGCAGTTTCCAAAGTGAAGAGCATGCTCCTGTGTCCGTATAACGCGGTTAATGCGCAGCACACATGGGAAATTTGAAAAGACGCCGAAGATACAAGTGGGCTCAGTCCAGAGGGGAAAACCGGCACTCGTTAATATTAAGTGACATTGTATTCCTTCTTTTTTCTGTAAGGTAACTCTTTGCTCTACCTGAAATTGATTCTACTGCTATTAACAGATAAAAGCAAAAAGGGAGCATAGTTAAAATGATTACATTACTTTATTCTGATGAATCATCTATCAACTTCCGACTAAAATTTTTTGAAGACACTGAAAATAATCTATACTCAATTTTTAAAATTCGAAGACAGTAAGTTAACTTCAGGGCCTGAAAGTTTTGTTTTACTTCTAAAGTTTGGTAGGCCTAGAATGGGGTACAGTTATAATCATTTACGCCCCACCACACCTGTGATGGCCGAGGGTCATGAAGATGATCTTTAACTTCCTTTACAACCTGGACCCCGCAGTTAAAAAAACCTGTGCTGGCAGGCAAAGGGGACTTAGATGTTGCCTCTCCGTGCGTGGGCAGTCACTGGGAGCGCCCACACCATTCAGGGACCAAACACCGAAAGTCAAGAAGGGACCGTGCACCGAAGGGGCTGGAAAGGCATTTCGGAAACCCTGGGAAGCATAGTCTCCGGACATGGGGCTGGGCAGCCTCAGGGGCAGCAGAAAGAACCTCCCCCCGCCCCCGCTGTGGAAGTGTGTCAGGGACCAGCCTGGGGGAGGCGGTCTCATCTCTTCTAAGGCAGAAGCGTTCCAGCAGTTCAGGACACTGCGCCCAGGCTGGTCTTCTCGGAGCACGGCAGGCCCGTGGCTCCTGTCCTTTAGGGGTGAGTCGGCAGTTGAAACGCCAGCAAACTTGGTGTCTGTGAAAACAAAAGACCACCAGACACAAGCGAAGAAGCATTCCTGGAACCCCACAGAAGGTCGACCCTGGTAATCATTGACTAAAACGTGCTAGGCAAAGCTGGCATCTTCTTCGTCGGCGGGCAGAAGCAAGTTCTAAGGAAGGGTCTCGGCCAGAACTTTCAGGTATAGATTGGGCTGAAATGGAAAATAATGACATGGGGAAGTTTTCAGGGGACAGACCTATATATACAACAGTAGAATTTGGATGGGAGGCTGAACAGTACAAATTTAATGGGGTAGAAGTAAAATCAACAACTTGGGGAGCCCTCTTGAAAAGAGACACTAAAATACAGAGTTAGGACCAATAAATGTAAAATAAACATTCATGAAAAACATAAGAGAAAAGGACAAAGTATATAGGATGGATAATGGTATTAAAAATCTAAGAAATGTTCTCTCTTTCTCTCTCAAAACAAGGCCACTCATTCTCTTATATAACTAAAGTAGAAAAAACGATCCAATTCACAAGCTACCATTGGTGACACTACTAAGAAAGTCCTCACTCGACTTTCCGGTTGTCCTTCCTAGGACGCTCCACCCACTGGTGGACTAATGGAGCACCGCCCGTGGCACGGAGCTGCCGTGGCTCTTGAGCCTTTAATCTGGAACGGTTTCTCATTCTTCTGTGTCTTCACGACGCTGGCGCATGAGGAGTGCAGGTCAGCAGTGTTGCAGAATGCTGCTCGGTGGGGGCATTTGGACAGAACACCGTGTCCTCAGGGGACCCCGTAAGGAAGCACACACGCTCCATTTGTCCCACTACCAGCAATGTCGGCTTGGGTCTCTTGGTTAAGGATAGGGTCTGCCGAAGTCCTCCACTGTCAAGTGTCCGCTGCCCCTGGGTGGCTCCCGGGTGCACTGGGCACAGGCACTCGAGGCTGTGTGGACACCTGCTTGTTACTAAAACTCATCCCACGGGTTCGGCCTTGCCTGGGGCACTTACCACTGAGATGGCTGCAGAACGGTGGTTCTCAGTCCCGTCCCGACCTCCACCTTTATCAGCTGTCACCCATTCCCCTGTAAGAGACGGCTGTGGCCCCTGCGTACTGTACTGACTGACTTATGCATGAACTTGTCCGTCAGTAGTTTCACGGGCCATCTTCATTGCAGGGGTTGGAATCCGTTGGTCTTACTGACTCTGCGGTTCCTGTTGTCTCAGACCCGCCCGGTGGGAGCTCGGTCGGTACCTCTTTGCTGTTTGCCTGCTTCCTGTTTACAAATGTTACGTGCGCCCGCGTGCCAAAGCCGCAGGACGTCTAATGAGAAATTTTTAGTTTTGAGGAAATCTAATTTATCATTTTTGCTTTATGGTTTTGACCTTTACATCCCAAGGTACCTCTGTCTGCACCCAAGTCACACAGCTTTCTCTCCTATGTTTGTCTCCAAAAACTGTGTAGTTTTCATTTTTATATTTGAGTCTATGAAATGTCTCAAATTAAGATACGTGATTCGTGTGAGTAGGGGTCTCAGTGCGTTGCTTTCTCTAGGGACACCCAGATTTTCCAGAACCATGTGTTAAGACTACTGTTCCCCACTGGGTTGTCTCATGTCTTTGGGAAAATACCTCATAGGCACACAAGTAGGTATCCATCACTTAGCTCTCTGTTCTACGAATTAAATCTGTGTGTCGTCCTTGTGATAACTCTTTGATCACCATGTGCTGTAGTTCCTTTAGAAGGCAAGTAGTAGACATCCTGCAACTTTGTACGTCTTTCTCAAGTTTGCTGGGATGTTAATGCTTTTATATGAGTTTTAAAATCAGGTTGGCTGGCATTTTGATAGGTAGTAAGTACATGGAACAGACATCAATGTGAGGAAAAATTGGCATGTTAACGACATTTGTCTTCTAAACCATCACCATAGTCATATTTCTCCACTCCTTTAGGTCTTTCTTTTCTTTCCCTCACAATAATTTTTATTGATCTCAACATTATCTGATGTAACATTGTAATCCCTGCTTAATGGTTAATGAAAGCACACAGGCACCAAGTGTACACCTTTCTTCCGGTAGGTGACAACACCGAGCACTCTATGACTTCTGTTCACCTAGTCCGCCGTGGGGGCCTCCACTGTCCGCTCATTTCCTTCCCCGCGCCTGTGCTGCTGGCCCCCGCCACAGGGCACCGTTGCGGTGCGGGTGAGCCTGGGCTGTCGGTAGGGGGCACCCGCAGACCTGGCTCCACTGGCTGAGCATCGCCCTTGGAGGACACCTTCTGAGTTTCCAGGGGAGGGGTTGCCCCCAGCTCTGACCGCCTGTGCTTCTCGCGAGAGAGGCTGTGGCACTGGCGGTGGCTCCAGCAGACAGACAGCCCAGAGCTCGCCTGGGGCCGGTTCCTTTTCCCAGGGGCACAGTCCCCTCCGAATATCATTGCGTGGCTCGCTCCCGGGGTCCACACGTGGTTGTCTGTGTTTTGTCTAGAGTTCAAGGGCTTGTCCCACACACGCTTACCTTGTCTCACTGCATGAATTTCACGTTCGATTGTGACCCTGTACGCACACAGCAGGGACAGGTAAGAGGTGACCAAACCACAAGTGAAGACAGTCCGGTGTCCCTAGGCTTCTCTCCTGTGACATGGAAACACTGGGGAAGAATGACTGTCCTCAGAGCTTTCAGAGAACCCGAAAATCTCACATGACCCTGAAAATGCACGTTCAGTCCTGACGTCTTCCCTGCATGGCAGCAGCCTCACGTGTCCTGGGACACACGCGGGCTTTGAAACGTGCCCGCTGCCGACACGGGAAAGACCACCAGCACCGTCTTGCCACAGCGCGGGGCAAGGATCGGCCCATCAGCCAGTCTGGGAGGTTATAGGATGCAGAGTCTCAGGCCCCGCCCCAGACCCAGCGGAGCAGGGTTTCCGTTTCCAAGAACTCCGAAGCCTTCGCGCACCACTTAGATTTGACAAGCACCACTCTGGCATATGAGATTTTAAATTCTAGGATGTGAACCTCACCTTGCAGATATTGCCAGCCATTTGCCCAGTTTAGAACTCAACTTCAAATAATCTGAGATACAAAGCGACGTACAAAGATACTCCTTGCTATGATGTTTATTATAAAAAATTGAGAAAATTGAAGAGAAGTGATGCGCAGTCACCGCGGTTCCACTCCCCGAGGCCCTGACGTGTCAGACGGCTGCTGCGTCCTGCCGGCTGCACAGCGGGAAACACACGAGCGTGTGCCGACCCCGCGGGCCCGGAAACAGTGACAGTCACAGGAACGCGTTCGATGGAAATGCTCGTCGGCACTGGGTGGCTATTTCTCCCTCCTTTAGTCGCGTATTCTTGTGCTTTGCAAATATTCATGTGTTTCAAAATCAGAGAATACCCTTGGAGAGGGGAGGAGACGTGTTACCACTGCAGCTCTGCACGGGGAGCCGTGTGACCACCTCCCGCGAAGCCCCTTACTTCACTCTTCCTCGGATGCTGTTTCCCCCCATTGCAGCCCAAGGGCACGGTGCACTCGTGACCCACTTTCCAGCAAATGGTCAGTGAGTGACCACGGCGTGCTGTGCATTTCCCATGCGCTCCGTGGCCATGAGTGAATTCCACAGCCACTCTGTGTGGCATTTCCCATGTCTGGGTAATACTAACATTTGAGAAGGGCAGCACAGGCCCATTACAGAAAGTAATGAGCCTGGGACCCAGGAGACCCTCAGAGCCTGGCCGTGGAAGAGAACTGTGTGAGCAAAGGCAGGAAACTGCCGTCTACGTCCCTGTGTAGAGAGAGTTTCCTGTTTGAAACCACACAGGCCCGCGACCTCTTCAAAGCCAGGGCCAGCTCGCGCTGCCCCACGGGGAGCCTCCCGGGCGCATTGCCTACCCTGCGGGTTTGTGACCTTGGCAGGTATTAGGAATTAAACTCCTACGTTTGTGGTTTATGCCTGATTTTATAACCCTGTGTTCTAGGTTGACATATTGTTGTTGCTAATGCTCGCAAGCGCCGTCCTGCCTTCTCCCTCTGCCTCCGAGCCTTCGCCCTCAGAGCTGTAGACATCAATTACAGCCTGACCTATTGTCAGTTACAGCGAGGCTTGCTGCTGCTCAAGTTCAGAAGATCTAATTGTTATCAATTTGCAGCTGCAATTCCTGGCCGTGTCCTTGCCTGAAGGCACCCCGTCTCCCCAGAAGCTGTGACGTTGGCGGGAAGGGGACCGTTGCAGCGCTTTCTCAGCACTAGCGCGGAAGGGCGTGGGGCTGCTGCTGGCTCAGGCTGCAGTGGCCGTCCCAGCGCTCATCAGTCCGGGCCCCGAACACTCTCACACCATGGCAGAGCCACTTGGCCTTTCCTCCCAAGACGCCCTCCAGTCGGTTTGGGGGTGCTGTCTGTGCAGCTGGTCAGCCCATTCTCAGGGAAGCCGGGGGGCCCTTCTGTATACTGGCCGTGTGGCCAATAAAGTAGGTCGACTCTGTGCCTCCATTTCTCCTTTCTTCCAGCCATGTCTTCTCTCCAGGACTGTCCCTCTCACATGGCATAGCTTTCAGCCCAAGGCTCTCTGCTCCCCAGGACATGCCCCCTGTGGAGCTTCTCCTCTCCTCCACCCTCGTCACCTCTGTCCCACCATCCCCCATTTCCTCCAGAGATGCCCGAGAATCTGAGCGAGGGTCACAAGGCCCTTCACTGTCTCCATGTGTGTTCCAAATTCACCGATCTGATTAGTTCCTGTCCCCACTGCTCGCTTCTCGGTTGGTGTCAGGAGCAGGGACTCGCGTGTCTTCACGTGTGGTCTGTTGCCCACGCCGCTGAATGGCATCAGGGACATAACAGATGCTCAGTGAACACTGACTGATGCCATCGAAAGCAGAATGACACCGGTGTCTACTTCTTAGTGTTGCTGTATTTTATTCTTTTTTTAACTTCTTACTGAAATATCCGGCACGTGTAAAGATCGTGCAGAATCATCAATGTGCCACACACAGATGCACATCAGACACTTAGGGGAATATTTCTACATTTTTTCCATTTAGTAGAATATATGCATGAGGTTTCTAGAGAGAGAACCAGCTTACTGTTGCAGTTCCTCAGATATAACTCTTTTCCTACCAATTTTTGGCAGAAAACCTAAGAATTGAAACAATCTAGATTCTTCAAAATGCTTACAGGTTTTTAACCACTTACGGCAAAGTTAAGAGGGAGAGAAACGCTGTCTCCTCTTGTCTGGTTCTAGACCGGCAAGTCTGTCCTGTGAAAGTGTAAGGAAACTGGGAGACAGTCTCCCTGACCGTGCGCGTGTGTGTGCGCGTGTGTGAGCACAATCACACTCCTCAGGTGCTGGGCCTACTGTTTATTGTCAGTAGTCTTGTTCTTACCAAGTTAGAAATGACGGGCACTAAGCCTGTCAGCTGCACACTTTCTCCTGTCCCTTCTCAAATCCTTGATTGCACCTAATCCTCCTCTTCTGCAGAAAAAGAACCAAGGCCCTGGGAAGGTCGTGGCTTGTCAAGGTCGCACACACAGTCAGTGGATAGAGCCCGATGGACCTGAGAACACCCGGGCCCGCACCAGGGCCCTTCCTGCCGTGACTGGGTAGCAGCCTTGTGCTGGTGTGTGTGCGTGGCGAATGCATCCACGCACTCACTCGGCAGTCACTGGCAGTCCGCCGGGTCCCGGCACTCGGCCGGCTCCCGGAGAGAGTGGTGAACAGGCAGCCATAACCCTTCCTCTCGAGGGGCGTTCGGTCTTTGGGGGAGAGAGTCGTTAAAAATAGATATTCACACATAAAATAATTTAATTAAATTCCCGAGAAGGAAAGCAGCGGGAGAGTCAAGGACAATGGCGGCCTGGAGTGAGTTTCTGAATCCGCCCCTCACACAACCATCAGATAGCAACAAAAGGGTGCCCTGGACTTGCAGTGGGGACCCCGGGCCATCCCAGGGCCTGAGACGTGGATGCTCTTGTTTGTAGTGCCAGGGGGAGCACGTGGGGAGTTCAACACCCCCACCAAAAAAAGCTTACAAAGCCAGTGTGTTTGGCTCTGTGTGGCTGCACAAAAGCCCCGTGGGGGTCTCCGCGGCAGGGTCTGTGCCGGCCGGGGGCAGACAGCCTGCGGTTCTAATGTCGCCAAGAGGCCCTGGGGAGGGAGGTTGAGCCTTCTGAGTCCTTCCACATTTCCATGCTGTTCTCGGGCACACGGGGACCCAATTCTGGGGACTGGAGGGCTTCGTGGAGGTCCAGGGCCCCTTGTCCCAGAGACGCAGTTCCTGCTCTGGCACCAGGGAGGAGGTTCCGCATGTCACACTACCGCAGCATCTTCCCGGGGGTGCCGTGAGACCCCAAGTTCACCTGGTGTTTCTTTCGTCTCCTCCCCACACTGTTCCCCACCACCACCCAGGAGGATAGCTAAGAGAAACCGGGGCGTAGCTGCCCCTCTCTGGGGTCCCAGCACTGAACAACCTTCACTTCATTGAGGTAAGAGTGTCTAAACCTATAGGAGGTTTCTGTGAAAATTTATTTGAGCCAAACTGATGACACGTCTGGAAACAAGATCTCCACTGACAAAGAAAAACGCTGCTCAGAACGGCAGTCGGCAGTTTTCTTTTCACTTTTGGAATTTGGGAGGGAGCGTGAGGACAGCTGGATGGGGCAGGAGGAAGCGAGGCGAGGATCAGCTTACAGGACGGGTAGCAAGGTTGTGAACTCTCTGGGGGCAGTTTTTGCTTGAGGGGTCTGAGAGGGGGCACTGCAAGCGGGTGGTTAACCTGGGTGCTCCGAAACCACGGACAGGGCTTGCTCGAGGCAAAGACACACCTTGTACTAAAAAGCTGTACGCCCAGGGCGACCTGCCCAGTCAGGCACTGATAACCTGACCACCTGCGAGGTTACTTCCCACGGGAGCCCTTTCTTTTCTTGGTTTGATTTTTATTGAATTTACTGGCGTGACATAGGTTAATAACATTTATAGGTTTCGGGTGTACAACTCTATAATCCATCATCTGTATATTGTACTGTGTGTTCACCACCCGAGTCACGTCTCCTGTCACCATGTCCCTCCTCTACCCTCCTCTACCTCCCCCTTTCCCCTGGTAACCACCATACGGACCTCTGTCTAGGAGGTTTGTTTGTGCTCAACTCCTTCACCCAGGCCCCCAACCCTCCCTTTATTGTCCACAACTTCCTGTCAACTGTCTCACTCCAGCTTCCAGAACCTATCTAATGGGGGTGGAGTATTGGGAGGAAATGGGAGGTTCTTACTGATAATTTATTTCAACATTTTCCCTTGTCCCTCCTCTTTCCCCTTGGTCTAGACTAAATCTTTGATCCTGCTGTTTGTGGGACCGGCCTGGCCATTTCTTCTTGGGCTATGCCTTCCCTCAGGCAGCCGATGTGAGCACATGAGCCGCCTGGATTGTGAGGAGCACGTGGGCTAAAATTCATAGGGTTGTATACTGAAAATTTCCAACAAATCGTATGTAGAACATAGGGGGGAAAGTTTGATTCTTCCAAAAAGTCACCCCACTATAAACAAGTAGACATGCTAGAAAAAAAAAAGAAACAAAATTTAAATAAGGAAGTCTTGGTATTATGCAAGTAATAATTAAAATAACACCTAATAATTAAGCAATTGTGGTGATAGTGGAGAGAAGTGAAATCGAAGGAGGGTAGAAAACCAGACCAGATTGATCCAATAGGGAGCCGAGCAAACGGGGTGAACAGATGGGAACTTGGGGCAGCGTAAACCTAACGTTTAAAGAAGTCGAGAGAGAAGAAGTAGTGCCGAAACAACGGGCGATTCCTGGGGGGAAAGTCACCCCTCTGCTACCCAGCACACAAACCCAGATTCTGGGCGGACTATGGGCGTTTAAGTCAAAGGGCAAAGCTTTAAACCTTTCTAAAGAAAATACTGAAAAGACATTCATAGCAGGCAAAGGGAGAGAAAAAACAGAAAAGATGGCCAATTTGACACATTAAAATTAAAGCTACTGTACACAGAGTAAGAATTACAAACTACATACTAGAGGAGATATGTATAATGTTAACAACCAAGAGATAACTTATATCAAGCATAAAAAGTGAACAAAGCGATTTTAAAAATGACCCAATAGAAAAATAGACAAAGGGTATTTCATGAACATTTGAGCCAGTTCACCCACCGACACACAGAAAGATGGGAGCGCTCAGCAGGGTTCCCAGAAGCCAAACTGAAATCACACGGAGCCCCTATCTCCTGTGCAGACTGGCGGAAATTCCCCGTCTGGGCCCGCACGCGTTGCCGAGTCTGAAGGAAAGAGGGAAGCCTTCCCGCTTCCTCAGCGAGCGCCCACTGGGGTGGCCAATCTGGGAAGTAACCCGGTCATGCCCCGTCGGCGTGAAGGTGTGTACTCTGCTGGGGGACAGTCTCCCTCCGCCCTTCCCAGTGCTTCTGGCTCCTGCAGTGGCCACGGTGACAGGAGACACGTCTGCAGGGGAAAAGCCCGTTCACGTCGATGGCGCGTGTACACCTCCTGTAGGATGCGAGAGACCCAGGCACGGGACGCCCCCAGGAGGCGGAAGCTACCCCCTTGAACATCCTCTTCCCTGAAGACAGAAGATGTCAGGTGTCGGTGGGGGAGAATCAGCCCCGGAGGTCGCCAGGGAAGGCACGGTTAACAGCACGGTCATTCTGCAGCCTTCAGCCTCTGGTGCAGCCGTCTCCACTGATAGGCGTTTCCACAGACAGGCCATCTCCCTCTTCCTGAAGGGGGTGGGGGGCACCCTCACAGATGGAGGATTCCTTTACCGATGCCGACGTCCCTTTACAAAGGGACCTTGCACTTGGCGTTCAGGTCGTCTCCCATGTCTGAGCTTTCTAACAATAAGCAGCTGAAAGGAACCCTCCTGCCAGAGAGGCGTACGGAAGGGTGGAGGGCTTGTGTTTCCCTAGAATGTCTACGGCAGCTGAGGAGGCCTGTTTCGGTCTCCACCCTAAAGCAACTCTTGCTTAGAGTCCGAGGCAACGTGAGCAAGGATGTCCATTCCAGCCTCCCGAGTCATAGCGTGGTGGACGCGCCCTGGAGCCTGTCCACAGGGCCAGTGAGCCGCAGGGCATTCAGTCCGACTGCTGGCAAACACCCGTGGGTTGAAATCAAAGAGCGAGGACGGCCTGAAGTAAAATGAATAAATCTCAAAGTCACAATGAGGGCAAAATGCAAGTTACAAAATGCTGTGTTCAGTATGGTGCCAGTTTTGTGAATTTAAAAAATAGAGCAATAGCATATACTGATTATGGGTGGACGCATGCAGTTGAGGGGAGCAGGGTTTGCCACCCCAAAGTATGCCCGGGACAGGCATTTTGGGGACATTGATAATTGTAAGCTGGTTATTTTAAGAAACAAAAGACTCAAGAAGAGCCTTTTATCTCCGCCTTCTTGTCTAAAGGAATTCAGGTAGACAACCTGCCTTTTAAAGGATGGGAGCCGTCACCTTAGCCAGACAGGCAGGAACCTGCAGAACCTGCTCTTAGGCTCCCCTGTGTCCCACTGTGTCCAATCCTGGTGGCGGCAGGAAGGGTTACCTGTGGTCGCTCCTGCTCAGGCACCCGTGAGCTGCCTGCTTTCCCTCTGAAGCCCAGATGCCACGCCTGCCCCCTCTTCTCAGCTCAGGGTAGCCTCTGGGCCCACGTTCTTACAGAACCCACATAGGCACATGGACAGTGAACTTGGGAATGTGTCCTGTCAATCTGACGGGACCAGCCGGAAGACCTTACCAGGGTAGAAGTAGAGTTACTTTTCCTCCCCTGCGTAGTGGCGTCACCAGACTTGCATGAGGGTGCAACCCACCAGGCGTCAGGCCCCGAACCGCCTCCTGTCAGTTCTCACTCCCCGCGACCAGGTCTGCTCTGAGAGGCTCCAGCAGAGATGCAGCGAGGGGCTGGGGGCTGAAGTTTTAGTGAATCTATAGTGCTTTGCTTCTTTGCAAGCACAGAGCAATGTGGTGTGAATATAAAAATTAGCACACGTCCTACCTGGACAGTGAGTGAATCAACACGCTCATTTCCCCAGAAGTTCAACAGCATTGACCACAAGCCGGGCACCGATTTGGGCACGACAGATATTAAGTCAATCGCTGCTAGTTTTTGTGTGTTTGAAATATTTGACATTTAAACATTTTTGTTAATTTTTTAAATATATTGAAGGATATATCTAACGTGATTTCCAAAATGGGAAGAAATTTGAGGGTGGGAAGAAGAGGTTATTATTTTTATTTTCTATTCCTCCCTACTTTTCAATTGTTACAAGTAGCTTACATTTCTCTGTAGTTTCAATATAGCAAAAATTAATAAAATTACAGTTTTGGTAAGCATCTGTGAGTTGGCACTTTAGGGTTGAGGGACACATTCTGTAAGAAAACCAGGAAGAAGCAGGGTGTGGGCGGGCCCAGTTGTCTGAGAGGAAGGAGGCCCAGAACTGCGAGATGGCCCGGAGGCTCTGTGGGGCCCCCCAGTGGGCGCTGCAGGTGGGCATGCCCTTTGGAGAGGCCCCCATTTAGCAGAGGGTTACCGTCTTGTGCATATGCACGGCCAGAAAGGAAGGAGAGTCCCTCCGCAGGACGTCTGTCTGACCGACGGGGTGCGGGGAATTTCCAGAGGCCCGCAGGGCAGTGAGGAGTGTGTGCAGCTGCCCCGTCTGCTGTGTTCTGCCCCGCAGCCCGGAGCTCAGCCACACGGCAGACCCGGAGCGTCTCACCCTCCAGAGTCCCTCCTAGGGGACATGCGCATCAGAAAGGACGTGAAGAAGTCTTTATTCCCTGTCACCACTGTAGTGGCCCCCCGCTGAGCCAGCCAGGAGTGAAACCGCTGCCGATGAAGTCTGTTAGCACCGATTGAGCGACGAAGCAGCCAAACTTCCTGAGAGCAGCATGTGTGAGGCGCATTAATGCATTAATTACTCCCCTTAGGTCTCCTGGTGGAATGAAAACACTATTCCCCATGGAAAGGCTTCCTCTTGGTCCATCAGGGTGCTTCTCCAATACAGGCAGAAATGATCGAGTCAGTATTCTCAAACTATCGAGATACTCACACCAAGTAATTTTAATTCAAGTGATACTTCCCACGGTCTGCGCAGCACTTCGGATTAGCCGTTGAAGACATTTCAGTCCTGCGCTGCTCTCGAGCACACCATCCTCACTCTGCCGCCTGTGTCCATTCCCCTTCCCTCCCCTAATGAGCCCACTTGTTTCACTGCCCACCTCGCCCACGCACCTGCCGAGGCCCTGCACGCCCTCCCTGCCCTGCTCAGCTCCTGTGTGGGCCTGTTGCATCCACGGGCAGCTGGTGGTCGGCCTGGGGACCCTGAGCCCATAGCCAGCCGTGTGTGCTCCCACAGGGAGATGTGCCTGCAGATGACATTTCTCAGCCGGTTGTGTCAGGGTTAGCAGTGAGAGCCTCGGGATGGGACAGCGGAGTCGGAGGGGGAAAGCGATTGTCTTTCTGTTTTTGGTCTGGCACAGGAATTGGGGCAGAGGGAGCTGCAGGTGGCGATGGGTTCCCGCAGGATGAGGGGGACAGAGGTCGCCAGGGTTGCTCCTGCCCAGGGGGAGAGCAGCGACTTCTCCAGGAGCAGCCCTGGCTTGCCCTGCTTTGCACAACCTGGTTCTCCACGGGGAGGGGCTTTGGGCAGGCGTGGACCTCGGGGTCACGCTCCCGGGTCACACTCCGAGCCCACACCCCACCTGCTCTCACCCTGGCTCCTCCCTGGCGTGGCACAGGCTCTCTGCAGCAAGGGGCCCGGGCAGCCAGTGCCATGCTCTCACGGGGCACACGTGCTGGTGAGGTCAGGAAATGTGTCCCCCTTTCCTGGAGCGGTTTCTTCCAGCAGCTTCTCTCTCAGGGTCTTTCTCTAAACACTGTCACGTGTTCAGAGCCTGCAGGCCTTTCATCCCCTCCGCAGGATTGAGGCTGCCCACAGAGGAGTCCGAGCCCGAAGACCTCTGGAGACCCTGCCCTGAGCCGTGGGTTTCGTCAGCCCCAGCAGGCACCCACTTCTGATCCGGGTGGGGGGCTGTAGATGTGCTTACGCCGGAAGCCGCTGGGAGGGGTGCTGCGGCTGTCTGCGAGCTGTTGCTGCACAGCCACGAGGCGGGGTGCCCGGGGGGGCGGATTTCTGGGGCTAGGTGGCCTGCATTCAGGGCCTGTGGTCAGTTCCAGGGCCTCGACAGGAGTTCCCTGGACTCCACAGCTCTTTCTGAGACTAGACCTTGGGAGAACCTGACAAACTGTGTTGGAAGGTTCCGGAGAGCAGACGCCAGACGGGCCATCTCTTAGGTAAAGAAGGTTGCTCTGGAATTTCAAACTCAGCGGCTCAGGAATGCTCTCAGACATGGAATACATCACCTAAGAAATCTGGGGACTGTCTCAGAATTTAAAACACAAGCTTTGCTGCTTTTCACCAGGAAATAATTATTGCATTAATGTTACCAGACAGAGGCCTGGCCCGGAGCAGGTCTGCCTGGGACCTGCTGTAGGTGTGGGTCTCGATGTCGTGCAGGAAAGATATCACAACACAAGTGTACATGACTGAGAGGTGCGTGTATTAACGCCAGAGACAGGGAGACGAGGGTGTAGCGTGGAGGAGGCCACAGGAGAGCCCAGGCCAGGCAGCCTTGGCTCACCGGGAAATCAGAGAAAAGGGCCTTGGGGACGGGTGCAGGGTCAGCCACAGCTGCCCGTTGTCTTAGACTTTGGGAGACACCTGCCTGGGAAGAAAAAAAGCGGGGGGAGGAGAATAAGTGAGGGATGTTATCTCCAGGGAGGAGAGGCCAGGGAGGAGAGGTGTCCCTGGGGACGAGGTCCTTGTTTGCCCAGGTTTGCCCCCGTCAGGCACTGGGGGCTTCTGCCCTGGTGACCCTCTGCTCCTGGCTGTAAACCGCTCGCCCACTGTGTTCCGCGGTCTGTCTGTTTCCCTGTTCCACTTGCCAAGGACTTCTCCCAGCTTCTCACTATCCTGTCTCATTCATGGCTGACTTACTCCCCACGGTCACACTTCTGGTCCCTTCTCCTCCCAGGAGCATCTCCTTGACCCTGTCTCTCAGTAATACTCGATCTCACTTTTTAAATTGCCTCCATCCCAGCCATCCACTCTGTGTGTGCGATCTTCCTCTCCCCGCCACGCGCCCCCTTCTTGTCTCAACTCTCGTTCCAAAATGAGCTTTCCACCAGCACAGCTTAGGCCTCGTGCTCCTCCCTCCCAGCCGACGCCCGCAGGGTGGAGTCCAAACCCTGAAGTCAAACTCCGCCCTGTTTCTCCACTCCCATCTCTCCCTTTTCCTGACCTCCCCTGCGATAGCCCTTCCCTCCTGTGTGGGAGGGGGGATGCTCGCCTGTCCTCAAACAACATTGACGTTCACGCCTTGTGCCCCATCCAGTGCTGTTCTGTGTTTCTGGAAAGCTCACTCTACTACAGCGAATGAAAGCTTGCTCATTATACATCCAGAATGAGTTTATTGAAAACCTTCTGTGTGCTGAACAATTCGAAGACACTGTGTGTTCAAAGTGGGGCCCCTTCCTATGTAAGTAACATGTAAGTAACGTGTAAGTATGTGCAATTCAATGAAATACAGCCTTAAA
The DNA here is from genome assembly GCF_022682495.2 of Desmodus rotundus. Classification (NCBI taxonomy): domain Eukaryota; kingdom Metazoa; phylum Chordata; class Mammalia; order Chiroptera; family Phyllostomidae; genus Desmodus; species Desmodus rotundus. The sequence goes on along the minus strand of NC_071394.1, from coordinate 133,708,620 downwards.
GGATGATCGACTCGTGTTTGAATCTCTGTGGAAGCAGTGATGAGACAGCGACATGTCTCTCAAAACCGAATCTAAATACTACAGCAACCTTTAAAGTCTGGAGTCCGACTTCAGGCAGAGCCAACACTTCTGTTTCTGTGCTCGCAGAGCATCTGTCCCATTGTGCTGCCGTTTTTAGGGCTAAATACCACACTCAACATGCCATTTTCTTCATCCGAAGATGGAGACGAGAGTAGTATATACCTGAGAGACGTGTTGTGAGGATGAAATAAGACGACCCATCAAAAGTGCCACAGACAGCCTTCAGCGTGTTCCTAAGGAAGTGTGGAATGCACCTTATGGATCATCTGTCAGTCTACACATAAGCTACCCGAAGACAGAGAGCGTATCCGCATTATTTCCCATCCCCGCCCTCTGCTGGAGCCCACAGGGGCGGCTCGGAAACGATGGAATCGGTGAGGGAGGGAGTGGACGGACGGCTCCTGTGGAACGTGCCCAGAGCAAGCCTTCTAACAGCGGTCCAGTGACGTTTTATTTTAGTGTGCAGGCTCTCTTCCCATTAATCAGCCTTCCAGTAGAAAATGATTGACTTCGGGGACTGCTTGCCGGGGGATGTCAGCACACCTTTCCAGGGCTGCTGCGTCCCCGTTGCCCGTGGATGGATCCGGAGCTAATTCCTAAACTGTTTTCAGGCCGACCTGGTAAGCACATAATACTCACTGAAGCGACACTAAGCCATTTGGCGTTATTTCAGCAGAAGAAAGCAGGGCGCTCGGAGGAAACCCTGCGGCGTGAATAGGGTTTGCTCGTGATTGCATGGGAGGTGCTCCTGCTCGCCTCCTGACGGAGGCGGGAAACAACCCTTGTTTTGTTTACTCCCTCGCTGCAGACCTGCATGGCAGAACAGTCACGCAGAACTGAACCACAATCACACAGAGCTAACGTGTCGTCCCAGCCAAGAGGGGAGAGGCGGTTCGGGTCCTCGGACAAAGCAAATGCACCCCCGGCCGTCCGAGAAAACCCTGCCCCTGTCACAAGGCAATGGCCACATTGTTTTGTCCAGCACCTGGAAGGCTTATCGGTGACAAATGCTTGCTTGGGTTTATCTTCGGTTCCATTTCCCTACAGTTCGTGAAGGAGAAATGCTGAGAAATGGAGTTCTGATATTCCGTTTCTTCTTTCAAAGATGGCTGGCTCTGGAAAAGCCCACCCTCTGGTCGGTGGGCAGTGTTCACTGCCCTTAGCACCCGAGGGGGACAGCCTGCCCTTTCCCACTGCAAACAGGGAAATGCCTTCTGCATTTCAAAGGGGCCCTCGGAGAACGAGGTCTGAACTGCAGGAAGCACCCTACTTGTACTGTTGGTGGGTCCCACCACGTCTGTCCCACTGGTGAAGCTAACTTGAAAGGACAAAAGGACGGGACCACATGTGTGCACAGAGAGCACCAGTCGGCGGGGCCAGGAGCTCCGGAGCAGGCTGTGAGTGGGACCTCGGGGGCCTTTGTCATGTGTGCCCTCCAATCGCACGGTCAAAGCACATGCACATGCGTGACAAGTCCTGTGTAGCAAACGGTGGCTCCCTGCTGAAGCCTCTCAAACCAGAACCAGCTGTAGTAAAGTAACCACTGGCCCCCTTGACAGCGGCCTGACCGTGGGCAAGAGTCTGGCTTTTAAAATTCATTTTATAGGTAATGGAAAAAAACACTATGAAGATTGAGTTAAGAAAATAAAATTTATTTTACCTTCCTTCTCATTCGGTTAATACGTATTTCAGGATGTACTGCTAACAGAGGAGGACACTTCAAGAACAGAGCCGTAACACTGTTATTAAACCTGAGTGTAATGGCACTATTTCGCCAATAACCTCAAGCAAGCTCCTCGGTGTTCAAATTCTGCCCATTGTCTAATACTTTTCTACAAATGTGTCTGACTCAGGGTCCAAATAACATGCCGTCTGTCACGTTTAGTTAACACGTCTGCACCACCTTTTAGCCTGTAAGTCACTTCTCCAGCTCCTGCCGCGCCTTGCAAACAGCCCTGACCGCTGTGCTGGGAGGACGCTCAGCCCCGCACACGGGGGCAGGGGGCGAAGAAATCTGTGTAGAATAGGTAAAAAATAACGCACTCAGAAAAGACCCCCCACTGCCCGACTTGGGTTTGGAACGCAATCCTTTCCAGAATGACCGCTTTTCTGCCCGTGCCTTCTGCTTCCTTGCGTCCTCTCAGACAGCTCTCTTACTCAGCTCTCCGTGCCCAAGAGGCAAAGGCAGCCCCTTCCTGCGGCTCACCCACCTTCTCGAAGCTCCTCTCAGGCCCCTCTGCCTCCATAATTCTCTGTATGGCCCCCCACCCCACACCAAAGGAAGACTCCGTGGGCAACTGGAAGGAAGTCAGCGATTTTAACGGGTGCCTGGTCTCCAGCCCCCACAGCACTGCGCATCCCAGACCGCTCTCTCCATGGGCACTTATCATGGCTGATCAAAGCCATAAGGGACGTCAGTCCTCGTGGACAGAGTCGAAGATTAAACAGAAAAGGACACAGAAATAATTGGCCAACACGAGCATTCGTCCGAAGGTGTTGTCGATTCTGGTTGCCCCCAGACCAGCACCGCCTGCCTGCACCTCTGGGGGCTCCCGACTCCAAGCGGGTTTCCTGTGGGCCTCTGTGCACGTGGCAGACTTCCAGAGCTTTTTAATTAACTCACTACCCTTCTACCTTTGCAAAAAGGAGAGTCCTGTGGAAAGTGGAGCACACTGCGTCCCCAGAGCGCCTCTCGGCACCAGGGCCCAGAGGAGCTAGCCCAGTCCCGACTGCAACTCTGAATTGGAGCCTGCTTTGGGCCGTGCGGGGGTAAAAATAAATGTGCCTTCCCAGGAGGAGGACTGCGATTCCGCCTCTGATCAATAGTGAGGAGGAGCCAAGTTTCTGTTTTTACACACATCCCTTCCCTCCAGCCCATAGACGCCATGGGGCAGAGCAGGGCGCATTTTAAAGCGACAGGCCATCCTCCCTGGACTCCCTTCCTCCAGCTGCACACTCCTGCCCTAGGGAGAGTCAGGTCCCTTCAACAACTCCCAGTACCATAGTGAGTGTTTGCACTGTAGCTGTCTCGCCTGAGCATCTGAGATGGGCACTCGTGTCCCAGTGAATATCCGCGTTTTGAAAACCTAAAGCGTCCAGGCATGACTTCCGTTTATGGTCAGCTGGCCTGAAGGATGCAAGTGGATAGGTGATTGTTCCAGTGACAGGACCGGGGGAGGGTACCAATTCTAGCAAGGGCGGGGTTCTGAAAGAGGGGCTGCGGCTGCGGGGAGCAGGCTGCTTCAAAATGAACTGGGACGCAGCCTGGGGGAGGGGCTGCGAGCTGGGGCAGGACGGAGGAGGGGGAGATGAGCACTTGGTGGTAAGGGGGTGACTGGTCAAGGGGTGGCCCGAAGCCCCCTGCGATGCTCCTGCAGTCGTGAACTATTTGTCCACCTTTCTTCTGTTTTCCCTCACAAATATCTATTTTGCCTCTTGTTCCTGATTTTTGGAATTAAATTTTAGCGTATGATGAGGAACTATTTATAGTCCTATTGAATATGTGAATATTAACTCACCACCTACCGATTCCTCAAACACCATTTATAATGTAACAAGCTAAATGAATAGAATTGGATTCTTGTTGATCTAATCTACTTGTAAAATAGATAAGTTGGTTCATATATTTACCTTGTTTGTAATATACTGGGATGAGTAATTTTTCTAGAATTAGAATACAATAAAAGACACCCCTGGAAAATAAATCCCGTATCGCTGGTCATTTCAAACCCCTTGTCAGTCAGCTCTGCGGCACTTAGCGCAACGGTGGCGGCAGTGCTCTCGGGCCTCTCCCGTCTCCTCTGCCTACGCCGGCGGTCAAGGCCGGCGCGCCTTCAGCACAGAGCGTCTCCTGTGTTTCTCTGCCAGGGCTCATGGTCCCCTCCGGGCAGGGCAAAAATGCCAGAGGACTAATGTCCCCATGAGCAACCACCAACCAGTGATGGATGGGAAGTCACAGACAAACTCCTCACGTCCTTGCCCTTCCGTGGGACAGTTGTGTGTTCTACCTCCTCTCCCGGAGCATCCCCACAGCTGAGCTGGACTTGACCACAGACTGGCTGACCCCTTTCCATGTCTCTCTCTTCCAATCCCTGAATGCTCTCTCTAGATGATCTCCAGGTCAACTGCCAGCATTCACATCCTGGGTCAAGGGCTGATCTGGTGGGAACTCCAGCTTGGGTAACGGTTCTGCACTGGTTTCCCTGAGTCCCATCAGAAACGGTAACTCCCTGAGGTTAAAGAATGCTGCCCTGGCTTCATTCACTCCCGTAACATCATAATTTTGTCGTACCAGCATTAGATTCTGTACTATGATTTACTCAATAACCTTTCTGATTCGGTTTGAAATTGATTCACTTTGATTTAGTCTCTACTGTGATAACATTATGCATGAAATCACATTATAATATGATAGCAATATATGTTTTCTAATGCATATTTAAAATTACATTTGCTCATGTATCATCTAAAATGATGCTACAATACCAAGCTTTGCAAAACACTGGTGTAAATGTAGATAAAAAAATATGTATGCGTTCTCTATCCCTGGCCCATGATGCCATGGTGGAGAATTGGTGAGGTGTGGTGGTAGGGTCGCCGGCTGGCCGCGTCCCTGGGGGAGTTGGAGAGTTCCTCGTCCGTTGGGTTTGCCCACATCGGAACCGTCTGTGCTGTGTTAGGAGCTCACACACAGCATGAACCCTGTCTGGCGTGCTTTCCTACCAGCACCCAGGACAGTGGCCCCAAAAGGGAGAGAGAAATGGGGTGACGGTCGCTATAATTGGCACTTATTTTATGTCTGTGGGATTTCCTTAAGAATAGATGAGATACAGAAAGAAGAGAATGTCGATGTTCGGGGTTCGTAGTCAAGGAACAGAACTATTCTGCTGTTGTCCAGCAAAAGCCGCTCTGTCGTCTGGAGAGCATTTTATGTTTGGTCCTCAGAACGCCCCTCAGGGCCCAAAGCTCAGAAACCCACTTTTCAAAAGATAATTTGTATTTTGTCCCCTAAAGAAACACTCCAAATTCCTTTTAAGTGGCAAAATTTATTTCTCAGGGGTTTAATTGTCATTACTAATTTGTGAACCATGGGTGCTCATTACCAGCAAATCGAATCCATCTAATTCATGAGAGAGTCTGGGGCTCTATTCCTGGAGACGTGGGGGGGGGGGGAGGGGAGGAGAGGGAGGGAGAGGAGGCGGGAGAGAGGGTGGGGGCGAGGCGGCCGATGCCGGGATGAGACGCCTCCACTGGGTCACCGAGTGCGGGCCCACGGGCGGGCCAGCGTGCAGGCAGGGTAGGAGGCTTTATAGGTTATGAACATCTCTGGTTGATTAAATGGAACCGAAATACATTTTCTCTTTCATATTGAAAGAGGCTTAACATTAAAAAACTAATCTTTTCTGAGATAAAGTTCATTAACACAATGATTATTCATTTGCCTTTTATAATGATATTGCAGCTTAATCACCAGAACATTGCTTCCTGTGCTCGGTGGGAACCAATAGGAAACTTTTGAAGAATGCATCTCACTGCAGACGTGCAGGGGGAGGGGTCGGCCTCCTGTGCAGCGACAGCCCTGGTCAGGATTCCAGGCCTCTCTCCCGACAGCTCGAGCGCTGACACCCCCCCTCCCCCCCGTTGCCCAGAATCCAGTTAGTTCCAGAACCCTGGAGGCTCAGTCTTTGCCTCCGGTCTGCGGCTTCTCTCTGGATTACCCCTCATGTTTCTCCAGGGTGATACTTTTATTATAAACCACGCTTAGGGGTTGTTTAATCTTGGGACTGGGTTTGGTATCTCATGTGACTGTTTAGCTCCGTAAACAAAGACATGGACAAGATAAGACCAACCTGTAAATCTTTAAAACTCAGTGCTCAGCCCGCAGTGATAACCGAATCTAAAGCCTGGTGTCTCTGCGGTGGGAATAAGGAAGATGTAATCACCAGATGTCGTAAAGGAAGACGGCTGTTGTACATGCCTCCATTCACTAAAGACTCTTGAATGTAGGAGTGGGTGAGCTTCCTGTGGGAGTCAGGTGATCAGCGAGGTGGGAGCTGCCAAGTCCCCGCTAGTGGGAGTGCACAGTGTTCGGGGCTGTGCACGGCAACCCTAGGGGCCAACTGCGGATGATTCCAGGCAGCAGGCCATGGGCGTGTTGGCAGAACGTCAGTTAACCCAGAGTTGCGCAGTGAGCCACCCTCAGGAGCTGGGCAGGAGCAACGAGTGTCGGGAAAGCTTAGGGCCTTGCCAGCATCACCAGGCCATGGAGCTGTTTGAATGAGGAGCGTTCTCCCTGACTGCCAGGCTCCTAGCTTGCGCTGCACGCCCGTCTGCAGCCACCCGGCGATGTGACGTGACTCCCACGGGAGGGTGCCCCATGCCCCCAGAAGGCATTCAGCTCTGCCTCTGCTTTTTCATGGCAAGAAGTGGCAAGTCTGGTTCTAGACCGGGTGCGTCTGCCTGGTAGGGTGCATCTGCCTGGTAGGGTGTGCCGTAGGGTGAGGTTCTTGCAGCAGAGAGGCCAGGAGATCTCCAGCTTTGCCCAGACGCCCACAACTGTGAATTTCCCCAAGTCGGTTCGATCTCGGTCAGTCAAAATGTGACATCTCCCACCACCGGACAAGTCTGGAGAACTTGCATGTTCCTAACAGGGACTTGCTCAGGACCTATGTTTACACGCCCAGGACCCAGTGCTAATTTAACTGGATTATGCAAAGCCTGGCTCGCAACTTCTCCCGCCCGGTGACTTGCCGCCCAGAGCCTGGTGATGTGTTCTCTAACTAGCCATGCCCCTCACTTGGGCCTTTCCCAGACGCAGCCAGCCGAGATGTGGAAAGAGAAGAGGACAGTGGCCATAGGTGGCACAGGAGCTCGTTAAAGGACATTTTTGAGGTCGTGTGTGTGCCTTTACATGGTAATTCGCATGTAAAGAGAAGACTAGGACATGCTCCCGGCAAGATGGTGACGCTGGCGGCTCCTGACTTCGCTCCACTCCCCGGAAGAACAACTAACAGCACGTCAAAAATGAGGCAGCCCTGGGAGAATCCCAGAATGTGGGGTGAGGCTGAGTTCCCCCAGCACAGAGAACCAGGCAGAATCCAGAGGGTTAGAGACGGGGCTCTGTGGTGATGGCACTGCCCTGCCCCCAGGCCAGCCCCGCCCCTGCGGGGAGGTTTCCCTGAGACTCCGGGGTTTCTCCCGTGGGAAAAGGAGCCCAAGCGGGACAGCCAGCACCCCCGTGAGTCACTTCACAGGAGCCCTGCTCTGAGCTCACACTCTGCGCCTGGCAGGGGACCCTTCAGGGTTCGACCACTGGGAATGTGACCACAACAAAGAAGGGGAAGGGCGTGGAACGTCCAGCGCTCAGACCCAGGCAGCCCAGGGTCATGTCTGCAGTGCCACGCCAACATGGCGACCCCAGCCAGTGGCCTTGGTCTTCTGCATCTGCAGAGACAAGTGGGGGCACACTCCGACCAGCGGACTTGGCAGAGTATCAACCTGCCTGATCTGGATCCTCAAAGGCGGAGGTCTGCTGGCCCTCAACCCTGGTTCGCCCATCCAGCTGCAGAGAGTGCTGACCGAGGGCTGGATCCTGGCCATCTAGAACCTCTGACCTGAGAATCCAGGCAACCATGGAGCCCATCCTATAGCCTAACTTGGGGAGGGAACAAGGCCAGCAGTCCCATCACACACTGCTCAGCCAGGGTACAGCCCCCACCCCCCACCCCCATTCTCAGAGTCTGAACAGTTGCCTCACCCAATGCAGACAACAGCAAGCCCACCTGCCCCAGGACACCTCCAGCAGACACACCTAGAAACCCAAACGGAGCCCACTGGTAGGCAACAGTCTACACAAGAGTCCCGTGACGTCTGAAGGGAGCTGAGTGACTCACACACAGACACCAGTGTAAGGAAACAAGGATCTGAGAAATCAGGTGCACACGGCACCCCCAGAGGAAGCTCGTGAAACTCCAATAACTGACCCTAAGAAATGGGGACCTCGGGGCTGTCAGACCAAGAATTCAAAATAATCCTCTTAAGGGAGGTTAGTGAACTATAAGAAAACGAGAAAAATCATGCAAGAACAAAACAAGAGGTTCAACAAGGAAATACCAACCATAAAACACCCGGCAGTTGGAGGATATAATAACCAAACTGGAGAACTCGGCAGAGAGTTTCCAAAGTACCCTCGACCGCGCAGAGGGAGCATCCTCGCCCTGGAGGCTCGGACATCGGAAGTTACCCAGTCGGAGGAGCGAAGAGGAAGAGAGAAGGAGTGAAGAAAGCCTGTGGGGGTGACGGGACACAGTGGAAATAACAATGTCTGTGCTGCGGGAACTCCGGAAGGAGGAGAGAGAGCCAAGGGGCAGACAGTATGTTTAAAGCACTGGCGGCTCGACGCTTCCCGGACCCGGGAACTGAAACGGACACCTGGTTCCAAGCACATCAAACAGGGCGAAGCCAAGTTCAGTTACACTGGGACTCGTTATGGTTAACTTGTTAAAAGTGAAAGGCAAATAATAATTAGGTCCAGCAAAGGGAAAAGAGAGAAGTTAGAGCCAACGGTACCCTCATAAGACTATCGAAGGATTCTCAACAAAAACTTTCCAGGCCAGGAAAAACGGGATGGCACGTTCAAAATACTGAAGGGAACTAACTGTCAGCTCCGAATTCTACACCTGGTGAAGTTGCCCTTCAGAAACAAAGGGAGGACAGATACTTTCCCAAACAAGCAAGCCCTGAAGGAGTCCGTGATCACCAGACCTGCCTTCTGAGAAGTGCTAAAGAGAACTCTCTGAGCGGAAGTAAAAGGAATACAGTTATCAAGATAAAAGCATAAATAGGTAGTGTAAGTATCATCTGTAATGGTAAATACTTGGTGTCAGATCAGGCCACAGGTAACAGTGCTGCACAGCTCACTTACAACTGTAGTTTAAAAGTTAAAACCTAACGAACGTAGTAAAGGTAACCGCAACTGCAACGATATGTTACTAGTTACACACTATTAAAAGGCGCGCACACTGTAACAACAATAACCTGAACTGTGAGGAGAACCGTGTGAAGTTATGAATGCTGTTGACGCTGTTATTATCAGTTTAAAATAAGGTGTTACAAGTCTGAGACACGCTAGGTGAGCCCCATGTGACCCACAGGCAAAAGCCTGTGGTAGGTACGAAAAGAACATGCGAAAGAGTCACAGCCTGCCGACACCAAAGACATCAACACACGCACACCGAGGCAGCAGGATAAGAAGGAGCAACAAATCTGCAAAACGACCAGAAAACGACTTAAAAACAGCAATAGTAAGTCTTTGCCTATCAACAATTACTTTTAAGGTAAACATAAAATTCTCCAGTAAAATAGCCGAATGGATAAAAAAAAAGACGGAACGTCATACTGCCTACGAGAGACTCATTTCAGCCTTAACGACGCGCAGCTGGCGAGTAAAGGACGGAGAGACTGTGCACACAAATGCTGACCTGCAGGGACAGACGGACTTGCATCAGATAAAAGGGGCTTTAGTCAAAAGTAGCAAAAAGAGACACAGAAGGCCATCCTGTAACAAGGATAAAGGGGCCGCCCACCACGAAGACGTAACGGTTGTAAACATGCGCGTGCCAACGTTGGAACGCCTAAATATAAAAAGCCCAAACTCACGGGCCTAAGAGGAGAACGGGACAGTGATACGGTGATAGGTGGCACTTCAGCACCACACTCAGCAGGGTGGGGAGAGGCAGAGAACTAAGAGGGAGACCGTGGGCTTAACAGCGCATGGACCGAGTGACCCTAAGGGACAAGCACACGTCATTCTGTTGGACAAGAGCAGAGCACACTCTTCTCCAGCACACGTGAACCATTTCCCAGGGGAAAACAAGTCAACAGAAGAGTAAACGAAAAAGGAGACATTACAATGGATACACCAGGAATCCAAAGGATCCTCAGAGGCTGCCGTGAACGACTATATGCCAACCAGCTGGACAACCTAGAGGAGAGAGAAACGTGCTTAGAGACATACAACCGTCCAAGACCACCTCCGGAAGAGAGAGAAACTCTGAATAGACCGATTACTAGTGAGGATATGGGATCAGTAATAAAAATCTGCCCAGGAAGAACAGCCCAGGACCAGATGGCTTCGCTGGTAAATTCTACCAAACATTTCAAGAATTAACACCAGTCTTCCTCAGACTCAAAACATTGAAGAGGATGGAGCACTTTCAAACTCGTTTTGTGAAGCCAGCATTAGGGGGAAAGTGCAAGTTAAAACTGCCATGAGAATCCACCTCTTGCCTGTTAGAATGGCCCTTATCAAGGAGTCCGCATTGAGAGAGCTGACGTGGGTGTGGAGAAAATGCCCCCGTGCAGCGTTGGCGGGATTGGTGCAGCGACTACAGAAGACTGTGAAGGACCTTCCGCAAGTTAAAAGCAGAGCTGCCCTAGGACCCAGCAGTGCCGCTTCTGGGAGAACGGCCGCAGGAAGCAAAAGCACCAGCTCAGAAGAGCATCCACATCCCCACGTCCACAGCGGTGCTGCTCCCAGCAGCTGAGACGCGGGGACTGCAGAGCGGTCCCTCCGAGCCCGCGAGAGGTCGGTGCGCCTACGTGCAATGAGTGGTCTTCCGCCGTAGGTGACGAGGAAACCCTGCTGTTTGTCACAACCTAGCGGACCCTGAAGGCACTGTGCTCAGTGAGGTAGGTCAGAGAAAGACAAGCACTGTATGACCTCACTTACATGTGAGGTCTAAATAAAAAACAGAAACCAAAAAAGCTCACGGAAGAAGAGATCAGACTCGTGGTTCCCAGGGGCAGGGGGTGGGGGTGGGGGGCAGACTAGGGGAGGGCGGTCGAAGGCGCAGACTTCAGGCACAGAGGAGCCCTAGGCACACGAAGTGCTGGTGCCTGCAGCCAGCAGTGCTGTGTGGTCCAAGGGAAGTCGTTAAGAGAGTCAAGTCTAAGTGTCACCATCACTGGAGGACTTTTTCCCTCCCTCCCTTTCATTTTTTCTTGTATCTGCCTGAGAAGATGCCTGTTAGCTGAACTGTTGCGGTCGTTTCACAATGCACGTAAATCAAACCGTCATGCTACGCACCCTAAACTTACACCGCGATGGGTATCCATTATTTCTCAATAACACTAGGGAGAAATGTCTCCATTAAGAAGGAGACGGACATTTTGGAAAGAGGGCATTTATAGAAGAGTGGATGCGTATGAGGGTGCCGCTCCCCCTGTGACCCTCTCCAAGGCCCGGGCGCTGAGCCAGAGCGATTCTGGAATTCAGGAAGGAATCCAGCCCAGGCAGGTGCCCTCTCCTCCTGAGTCCTGGTTCATTATTCTGCAGAGCCCTGGAGACTGTATCTGACTCCCACAGAGCTCTGATCTGAAAAATTCCTACAGAGGTGAGAGCGGACCCGCCGAAAATCGGAGAGAAGTCACCGGGAGGATGTGAGAAGCTACGCTTTGACATTTGTCAAATGTTAGCAGAAACAATCGACATTAATCTCACACCTGTGGAGAGTAAAAGGGGGCGCGGATAATCCAGGCGTGAGCCGATGTAAAATTAATTCGGATGCGATTGGTGCAGACCCTGTGCGATTTCTGTAACGTCTATTTACTCTGTATTTCCTTCTGCTTGTGTTACATAACTGGGCCCAGCCCTCTGAGCACCCCTAGGTGAGTGATGTGTGGTTAAACATTTTCTGCGAATAACGATTAAACACTTTCTCAAGAGCAGCAGAAATCTCATCCAGGTACAGATACGTCGCAAGGTGTCCTGTTTGAAATCATAAAATGTCTCCTGAGAAAACCCGTGGAGCAGGTCAGGCCGGAAAGGCAAGGCCAGCAGCCCTGGGAGAGCACGCATTCTGGGGGCCTGGGAGCACAGGCTTTGGCGGGAAGGGATTACTACAATGAAAAGGACTTTTGGTGAGATTTTAGTGAGGAAACGGGGTGTTACTTGGTCGGGACGCAGCCCCCACGTTAGTTGGTCCCAGGCCGGTCCACAGCAGAGATGGCGGGTCCCGTGCTGCCTCAGCGTCACCTGCGTCTGACAACCGTGAGGTTCAGAATTGACTGTCCCCCTGCCTCCAGACCCCCGGGCAATAAGACGAGGGGCAGGGCCGTCCTCTGGGTTTAGAGGACAAATTAAAACCGGCTGCTGCGGGATCCACAGGTTTCGTGGGTTTCCCCTTTACCTGGCAAATGCCATCCGCAGTGAAGTTTCTGCCCCCGGGTCCAGATTGGCCGGACTCCAACGTGACAGATAGGTGCAGAGGAATGAGGGACTCAGACCCACATTGGCCTCCGACTCTGCTGTGGGAGGCTTGCCCGACCCCGGGTCAGGTCACCTCCTCTTTCTTGGTCTCAATTACTTCATTTGCTCAATGGATGTGGGGCTGGCGGCCATGTCACCTAACACCCCCTTCAGCACAGAAACTGAGCAAAGGCCCTGTCAACTCATAGAACACGCGTCCCTCATCCGGAGTGACTTTTGGTTGTGAGCTATCACACGAGCTTTATATCAGACCAAAGCTCAGAAGCATCCAGAAGTTTTTAACTAAAGGTAGGGCTTCTAAGGCAAATCACAGAATCACCATCCCAAAACACTGCGCGAAAAGAGCCGTCCGTCCTGGAAAGCAGGCAGCCGAGCTGGATGGACTTGTGTGACTCCGCTGGGCCTTTCCATCTCGGTGTTGCTTTTCTTCCTAGAAGGGGAGATGTTTATCTCCTCCGTTTTCTGCATCTGAAATTACTTAGGGCTAATATGCTTCCATTGCTATTATGAAGCATTAGAAATTAAATTTTTTCCTTTTAAATTATACATGCGGAATAATTCAATGAAAACTATCGACGCTGTGGAAAGGCCAATCATAGATATGGACAGACTCTCGTTAACGGCGAGATCAGAGCCAGCCAGTCTAGCTGTGGGTACCGAAGGCCACCGCGGCCCCTCACCCCTTCCGTGTGATCCTGTGAAGGAGCCATGTGGTACAGCAACCCCTGTGTCCTGGGGAGGCAGGTGTTTCTGGGAATGACACAAAAGTGAAAGTTGCTTTGTTCTCAGTTAACAAAGTCTCCTGAAGAACTGAAAGATTGTAATTATGTACCCTCTCTAAGATCAGTTAGGGAAACCCAGCTTTCATTCTTTGCACAAACAAAAAGACGGTAACACACACCTGCCGTGGGAGACTGCAGGGAAGGCGGGGCATGATCAGACAGGTGGGAAGCCACCGCCCACCCCACCCCTCGGCCCCGCCACATTCCCTGGCAGGGGTCCAGCTCTCAGACGTCAGGTCGCAGACCTGCTGTGGGCAGAACTCTGTGATGGGAAGGGTGAGGGTTGGTGTCTGAGAAACAGGGTTGGGAAAGCTTAGAGTCCAAGAGAAGAAATAATAGAAACTCAAGGTTTTCTGCAGCATTTTCCTTCGGACCCTGTCAGGTTCCTGCCCGCTTTGGAATTCTGATGCGTGAGGCTGCCGTGCAGGGTTCTGTTGCTGCGGTTTTTCTGAGTCATCAAGTCTTTTGCAGTGGGAGGGTCAGTCCCTCAGACCCCTTCCCGCCGTCATCTGATCGAGGAGGCCTCCCCTGACCACGCCGCGTGAATACCCTAAACCCATCCAGCGCCCTGCCCCGCTCTTTCTGCCAGGGCTCTTACCATCGTCGGTCAGACCTTGGACTTGCTTGTTGATGGTTTTCCTTTCTGTCTCCTCACTCCACAACGTGAATCCGCCGGGCCTGTGGACTTCTCTTCGTTCACTGTATTCGGTGGCCAGAGCAGGGACTGATACCCAGACTTGCACTATAACTCTTTGCTAAAGGAACAACGTGTGAATGTATGAATGATGAATGGATATGGTATTTATTGGGATGGATGAAACGCACTAAAATATTTAAAGTGTTACTCTGATAAAAGATTCTACGTTTGCTTTATTCTCTCTTTAATGTTCTTGTACTTTTATAATAAGCACACTTTATTTCTACAATATAAGAGGAAAGGTATTTCTATTAAATAAATAAGATCCCTGCCCTGCCTTGAAATAGAAGGACTCAGATGACCCACGCAGAGGTCCACGCATGTCCGGTTTCTAATTGCTGCCAGAGAAAAGAATTCCAGCTTCTCCACCAGAGTAACCTGTTTCAGCATTCAACACCTCTTCTTCTGAGAAAGTCCTCCATTAGCTCATGTGCATTTTCTGTTTTATTTTCCAGAAGTCTGTCCTTCTGGGATTTGATTATAGAGATAACCCATCACAAGAAAAAGACTCCAACCATTTACTCCAAGGAGAGTGTTGATAGAACGTGAGATATCTGTACATTAAACCCATACAACAGTCCAGAGTAGGCGAAGGTCCATTTAATGGAGGGGGGGTGGGGTGGGGGTGGGGGGGCCTTCATGCAAATGAAAGCGTCACGCGTGTGCCTGACAAAATACATGTTTTTTAAGTTCTGTGGACTAATGAGCAAGAGGTTATTGGATTTTCTGAGAAGTCCAAGAGCTAGTCCACATTTTAGGAAGTGGAACTTCTCACACAAGTTATTTAACAAAGCAGACGGGTGTACGTTTACAAAATGAAAAGGGAAATGGCTCTGCCGTTGCCTACTCCTTCAAGAAAGGTAACGGTGGTTATTCACACTATGTTCTTTCAGGCAGAATGGGGATATTAGTTAATTATACAGTTGCCACGTTGTCACCCCGTGTCTGAAGTCGTGCCAACGTAGTTTGAATTGTATGTGTACTCAAATCAAAACAAAATATTGCTCAAGGAAATTACATCCTTTTTTCCTTCCTTAATGGAAGAGTTTCCTTCTAACTAGTAGGTTTCTCATGGAACGCCAAACCACTGTGATCGGAAGGGTGAGCATGGATGGATGGATGGATGGATGGGTGGGTGGGTGGATGGATGGATACAGATCTCCAGTTGACTCTCGTATCTTACAAAGAGAAATGGCCCAATGGCCGAGATCCTGACAGACAGACAGATTTACAGCCATAGACAGATTTACAGCCAGAGGTATATATAGGAAGACACATAATAGTAGTTCCATGCACGCGTACATGGACATAGAGAGAGCTATCTAAAATAGACACACATCTCCATATAAGTATATATCCACATGGATATGTAAGACCCATATTAGTTTATAAGGAGAAAACAAAATTTGACTAATAAAAGGATTGTAATATTACCTTCAGCATCTTAATCAGATGGAGAAAAATAATTTAAGTTCAGTCATTAGAATAGATAATGAATTAATACTAGAAAGTAAATACGGAGAAAGTGCATGTTATGTGCAAATGGTTGATATAGTTGAACCCTAAAATAAATGATTTCACACCGCGCTCTACTTAGTTCAGTAAGTACCTGAATTGCTACAGCAGATTCAAATGCAAACTATCCATGATGCTTTTCGGTTTTGTATTAAAAAGTAAAAACTGCATGAGTCCAACTTTTAAGTTAATGAAATTTTCTCATCAAACATACTGATATAATAGCCAAAATTATTCAACTATCTTGTAAATTATTTATATATGAAGAAATTCTTCTAAAAATCTATTCCTACCAAATGGGTGCTTATGATTTTTTTATTTTTTTTTCTGACAGGTTTTAAAAGTCAGAATTGATTGAATGACACATGAATATTTTCTGCTTAATGTTTAGAACTAAGATCTTTCAGTGATTTTCAGAAATACTGATTGTATAGAGATTTCATTCACCAAACCCACTGTAACAGTCCTCTTTCCAAGTACAATGTTACGCCTCTACACTGAGATCCCCCCGGCCGTCCCCTGCGAATGTGACCTTTTCACGCGTAAGGAGAGTTTGAGTACAAGGCATGCATATGAACAGTGAGTTATTACTCAGCTAGTCATTGTACCCTGGTCATCAATACGGGCTTGCACCCTCGCTCACTCCCTGTTAATTAGCTGGTTGCCGTTGGCAATTTGTTCTCTGTCTCGAAAGCTGGGTCCATACCCTGGAGTGGGGACGGCCAGAGAGCCCCACCTGCGCCGTTGCTGTGAGAAAGAAAGAAAAGAGCACGTAAAGCATCCAGCACCCAGCCGCCCCTGGAAACTGCTTCACCCTGTTCTCCCCCAAGTCCGCTCCCCCCACCGCATCTGTGAGTGCCTTGGACTGTGGCCGAGTAACGCGCCTTTTTTAGTGTCGATTTGTCTGTTAGTAAAATTAGGATCATTTTACTTGCCTTTCTATGTGACGCAAGAGTCAAATGAGAAAAAAATATATATATCAACACAACCTTATATAAGTATACATATGTATATGTGTGTGTGTATATACTGTATATAAAAGTGCTCTGGATAGTATAATCACAAACCATGCAACTTTTTGAGTCATCGAATAAGGTAATTTTTAAGGTCCTTTAAAATTTAGATTTGCTATTTCTACAAAATCGATATTATTATTATTATTATTATTATTATTATTATTATAAAGCTTGCTATTCTTGGAAATTATTTTTAAGCAGGTTAACTATTCTCTGTAACTTTACATTTATTTGGGGCTCTGAGTTTGTGCTATAGAAAGGCTCTGCCTTCATAGGACACCTCAGGGGCTTTAGTTGGGTGTCTCGTCAGCTCCACCAGAACTTCACAAGCATGGGGTGGATGTTGGCAGACCCCCTGTGGCTCCACCTGCCTGCGGAAGTGTGCATGGCCCCCATCACAGGCCCGAGGAGGGTGCGCCTGCACAGGTCTGCTCCCACGCCTGTAAACACACAGCTAACCCATAGACATGTATGGACACAGTGCAAACACGCGTGTTCCTCGGAGTCCAGCATCATTTCACGCCTTCCTTCAGTCCGCCCTGCTGCAATGAGTTCCTGCTGGGGAGCTGAGACCCAGGCTGTGCGGCTTCAAACCCTCCTGTTTGTCACCGGTTGTGTCACCTCAGGCGCACTCCTAATGTCGGCTTCCTCCCCGGCGATCAGAGCACCTGGGTTAGCCCATCCAGGCTGCTCTCCCGAAACACCACAGGCTGCGTGTCTCAGAAACTGCGAAGTTCACCCTGCACAGCCTGGAGGCTGGGAAGTGTGAGACCCAGGAGCCAGCAGACTCTGTTGGGGACGGCCCCACTTCCTCACTGTCACCTTGGGGAGGGATGGGGCCAGCGGGCTCTGTGCACCTCTCTCCTAAGGACACTGATGCCAGTGTCCTGGCCTGGTCACCTTCGGGGACACAGACACTCCGCACATAGCAGCACCCAGCTCTCACGGCTGTCGGGAGGAACAGCTGTAGCAATGCATGTGAGTCACTAAGGGTGGCGTGCTGGCTCGGGATCCCGTCGGTGTTCGCCGCTGCTCCACCAGCTCTGCTCTTAGGGAACTTTGAGGCCAGAGGCCAGTGTGCACGGACACATGAAGGCTACACACGTAGACGAGACTGTTTTGGGAGCTGAACAGTGCCGTGAAGGAGGAATAACAACCACTCTAGGCAGCTCGGCCAGAAAGCTGCTCTGAGCAGGTGACGCTTAAGTTGAACTCTGCACGAGGAGAAGGAGCCAGTCGCACAGCAGCCTGGTCAAGAAGCAGCCCAGGGACAAGGAAGAGTGTGTGCAGAAGTCCTGCCTGAAGCCGGAGTCTCAGAGTTCAAGGGAGCCAGGTTACAAGGTCAAGTCATCTGATAGGGGGAGCCCTCTGTGTACCTGCTTCTCAGTATCTGGAAAGATTTCCCCTTGTGGGGAGGGAGGGGGAAACTCGTGTGAGGTAGCGTCCGGTGTGGATCTGCCCTCCGTCTGCCTGCGACTGGGCCCTGCAACAGGGAGGGTCCTCTGCCTTATCGTCTCTTCTTGCCTCTAGGCTGTGGCGTGTCCTGTAACAAGTCATCTGGGGAGCCTGACAGTGGCCCTTTGCATGCAAAGCTGACTCCCCTGCAGAAAGTCCCCCCGGCATCTTAAGACACCATAGTCTGAATGTGATTTAAACCATTTTTTCAAACCTGTAGATGAACAGTCATCTTTTTCAGCTCCTCGGCGTTCGGGCCATTTGCCACAATGACGAGAGCATTAAACTTATTGCTATTATTGGTATTAACAGCTCTAATAACATCTTCCTAATGACTTCAGAGCTGAATTACCGCAGGGCTGGAGAGGAGAAATGAGCTGGAGTGATCACCAAGCACTTTTCATACGTCTCAGGTGACACTGAGGTATCACAAAGGGGAGCTTGGAGGTTGCGCACCCCCTGTGAACCCCCGGTGTCAGCCAGAGAAGAAGAAAGCAACATTAGCTCTGAAGGTGGCTCCAGTCAGCCCTGAAGTTCATTTTCAAAATCAGCGTCACCAGCTCCACCTTCACAAAGGAAGGGGGACTCATCTCTCTGGGGACAGGAGAACAAGACGGTGCTGCCACCCCAAACCCGAGCAAGGCTGGGCTGGCCTTCCCTGGCTGCTGCCACGCCTTCAGCAATGCCTCCTGCCTGACACGCAGCACGTCCAGGTGTCCTTGCCAGGTGGCCCCCAGCCGCATGACTAATAGCTCAGCAGCCAGCGGGCCGCCAGTGGGAATGTCGAGATAGTGACCAAGTTCTTCAGCTGCTAGGCACAGGGTTGACACACATCAGGGCCAGGCATCAGGGCGGCAGAAGCCTGGAGACTCGGGCTCAGCCCGCCTGGCTCCTGGCTCTGGGTTTCTAAAGTGCTCTGTATGACGGGGCCAGGAACGCCAGCCTGGCCCCTTCGGTTCTCACGGAAGGCAGCGTGGATGAGCGCAGATGAGCTGGCTGAGGGAAACCTCGCCGTGGCTCCTTCACTCTCAACCTTTCCCACACTCAGCCCTTCCGACACCAGGGGATGGGTTTCCCACCGCGAGCAGCCACGGCAGGGACAGCCCGGGGGAGCGCAGACGCAAGGGCAGAGGGCCCAGTCCCAGCAGAATGCCCCCTGCTTCAGACACCAGTTGTAAGTAGCAGGTCTGTGGGTTCTCCAGGCTTCTGGCAACTGGACTCCCAATCGGAGATCCCCAGTCCCCCCTCCACAGGCTCGGCCATTGCTGGAGCAGCTCACAGAACCTGGGAAGCACGAGTGTGCATTGCCCAGCTTGTTGTGTAATAAAGGGTGTTCGTTACACGTAAAGGAGGCCGGTGACCAGCCCCGTGGAGGCAGACGTGGGGTAAGGAAGGGTCCTAAGCACAGGAGCCCCTGTCCCTCGGATGGGGTGGACCATCCTCCTGGCTGTAGGTGTTTCCGCCATGGGGAGGCTCCGTGGACTCCATGGCTTAGGAACTTCATGGACGCCTTAGCAGCTACCGAGTCCTATTCCAGCCCCTCGCCCCCACGGAGGGGCACCACTGCTGCAGGTTCCAAGCTTCTGGTCCCTGCTTGGTCCTTCTGGTGACCGGCCTCCACCCGAGAACCCACAGAGTCGTCTTATTAGCTCAGAAGCCCGGGAAACTCCCCGGGGCGCATTCAGAAGCAGACCTGAATCAGATGTGGGTCAGACCTTCCTCCCCCTCGCCCTCCCAGCTCCGTCTGCCCCTAGTTTATGGGGGCAGGAGAGCCTGGGCCGGAGGGTGCTGCATGTGGAAACCCGTGCACAGCAGCTCCACGGGTCTGACCGTGGACACGGCGGCCCGGCTCCAGTCCCATCTTCAGAGACGGTGACTCGGGGCGGCCCCTCTCCCTCCTGTACCATGGGGGTGGAAGAGGGACGTTTATGAGTGTTTACGTGCAGTGGAAATATGTTGGTGCGTCTGGTGTTCAGATAAGTTTCCCTTCACTCACATGCACTTGCCGTTTCATGCTCTTTCCTGGTACATGTACTTTGGGGTGTCCTTCAGTGGCTTTTCTGTGTTTATGATCCTCACACGAGCATGCTCACTGGCGGTGACGCCCCCATGGACTGAAGATGGGCACCGGGCCTCAGCCTGTCTGGGGCCGCTCACTGCAGCCCATCCACGGCTCCCCCTTCCATGAGGCAGGTCTGTGGCACGGCCTCCCGTGGTCACGAAGACAGCAGCCTGCCCCGAGCTGGCTTTAGTGTTGGACAGAACTGGGCCAGCGCCTGAGTCCGCCTCTTGCTCACTTTATGGCCGAGAGCAAGACGTGAATGCCCCTAAGTCTCAGGTTGCTCACCAGTGACGTGGAATAATAGAACCGAACCCATGGGGCCGCTGTGAGGATGGAACGAGGTCACGACAACACCTGTCCCCATTAGCACGGTGCCTGCCAGTGATGACAGGTGTGATTGGTGCTAAACGCCTGCACGTGCCGGGGACCAGGCAGCCTCCCGAGCCCCTCCCGGGCCCAGGGCCTGGGCTTCTGTGCGTGGCGGCAGGCACAGCCGTTGAGGTCGTGGCTCTCCTGCACGCAGAGTGGGAGGTCCCCTGTGAAGCCACGTCGGTCACAGACAGTGGCAGCGATTCTTCTCTCCTCCCAGTTCGCAGGCCCTGTGTGTCGGACCAACATGGTGGGCGTGGGCAGCCTGGGCCTGGTCCTGTGCTGAGAGGAGCAGACCCTTCTGCTTCTCCCCACTGAGTGTGACGTCTGCCGTGGGCCTGTCCTCTGTGCCTTTGTCACGCTGACGGACACTCTCCTCTGTCCACTCTGTGGGGAGCTTCTATCGTCAGTGGCTGTGGAGCTCATCCACGGCTTTCCCTGCGCCCACTGAGAGGACGGCATGACCGCCACCCTTTGTCATGCCGCGTGTCACACGGACCGGCTAGTGGGTGATGACCGTCCTGCGTCCCTGCCGTGAGCCCCAACACGCTTCTCTGTTTGGGTGAGTTCAGGTCACTGGCCCCTTCTTGGGCTTCATCGAGTCTGCAGTTAAACCTTCGTTCTGCTCCTGTGCTCTTCAGCTCCATGGCTTCTGTGTGGCGCTTCGTTCTCTGTCCCCTGGTGGAAGTCCACACTGCGTCCACCCATCCTCCTCCTGAGTTGCGTGAGCACCGCCGTGCGCGAATACTGAAAACTCTTTATCAGGTGAAGTTTATCAGCTACTTCTCTTCACTTTGTTATGGTTTTTCCCCCGAGGATGTATCTCGTTTCTTTGGGAACATGCTTCTTTGTTTCTTCATTTCGCTCCACTCTCTGTGTTTGTTTCCATGTTTTAGGGGCAACAGACTCTTCTCCCAGACTTGGGGTGGCCTTGTGCAGATGTCGGGTTATCATCCAGCCTGGCCCTGCCCCCAGGCCTCTCCCCCTGAGTGTCTGAGCAGCCTGCTTTCTTCTGGACAGGCCCTGTAGTTGGGGTGTACTGAGCCCTGCCTCGTTCCAAAGGGAGGGACCTCTCAGTTAGCACCTGGTTTCACACTGCTTTGGATCCAGGCCATCAGTCAGCAGCTTTTAAAGTGAGCAAATGTGTGCCGCCCCGTGGGACCGCATGGGGCCCTGCAGGCGGCCAGACCAGGTAGAGTAGAGGTGGTCCCAGGGTGATCATCGTAAAAATGGGGACTCCAGACGAGTGTGTGATGTAAGCCCGTGTCTGGGGCAGATCCTGAGGGCCAGCAAACGCACGCCCTCCCACTGGCCGTCTCGGGCCTCTCTAGACTGCTGTTCCTGCTTGGGTCTGGGGCGGGGGGTCTGTGCAGGAGCCGTGGGGGCAGACGGTCTGTCCCACAGCCCTGGGTGTCTCCCAGACGCCACCATGTTGTCACTCTGGGGCAGGTCACAAGGCAGGGTGCCTGACATGGGCACAAGCCCCCCACCGCCACCTGGGGAGCAGCTGTGTGTGTGAGATTCCCCCAACTGTGGGTTTCCACGCTGGAGGAACGGGCTTGGTGAGACCGAATCTCGGCCTCCCCAGCCGCTATGGCTGGGGCCCTCTGTCCTTTGTGGGGAGGAGACACCAAGCTGGTCTGCAGGTCTGTTTCAGAGGCAGCTGTGCCCTCTGCCATTGTGAGTGTGGTGTGTCCACAGGAAGGGTGAGGTCAGGGTCTTCCTGAGCCCGCATTGAACTGCCCCTCGGTCCCCGTGCCTTCCCATACGTGCGTTTATTTACTCAACCCCTGGACACGGTCCACCCCGAGCCCCACAGGCTGCTGCACAGCCAGGACACCCTCTGTGCGTGGGCCTGGACCCCAGCCTGCCAGCCGCCTCACCTGGGCCCGGGCCTGGCCACCTGCCACTAAGTGGGGTGAGAAGGAGGGAAGCGGGAGGGATGGAACAGTGTTACCATTTATGAAAACAAATGTTGCTGTTGTTTCCAGTTGCACAGACAAACAGAAACCCCAAGGGCCACAGTTCCATGACTGGATCCCGCATGTCCTCACCAAGTATTAGGGCTCCATGGCCCTGTTGCTGCCATGCAGACTCGGTGAGCAACCCGCCCCAGGAGTCCCCCCAAATGCTTAAAGCGCAAACAGTGAGGGAGGGGAAATCATCAATCAGATTCCTTACAGTCTGCCAACCACTTGATCTGAGCC
The DNA here is from genome assembly GCF_022682495.2 of Desmodus rotundus. Taxonomy (NCBI): domain Eukaryota; kingdom Metazoa; phylum Chordata; class Mammalia; order Chiroptera; family Phyllostomidae; genus Desmodus; species Desmodus rotundus. The sequence continues at coordinate 133,686,168 of NC_071394.1, read as the reverse complement.
CACTAATTCCACAGAAACCACTTGGTTGTGATGGTTTCAATACCACATTCAAGTCACGGCAGGAGAGCGCACGCACGGGGGGGCTTCGCAGGTGTGACCGCGCCGTCCTCACCCACACACCATGCAAAGGCCCTGCGGCACGTGGCGGTGTTGGTGGTGGTGGTTGGCTCTTCGATGGTGAGCGAGAAAGCACAGGTGTTGGCGAGCAGAGTGGTAAATGGGCCCCTGAGGTTTGGAAATGAGTCTGAGATTTACAAAGTTTGGGTGGTAGGTAGTTAGGTGCGGGGTTTTTTCCCCCCAACAGATAGGAACCTTGGACTCCCAGGGTCAACTAATTGGCACCAACTAAAAGGAAACCTGCTCAAGTTGTGTACGGGCTCCCAAACCACCTTGTCTTCCCGCTTTCTTGTGTGTGACATGAAACAAGCAGCTCTCCTTTAAAGCAAACCCGACAGCTCCCAGGTGCAGCAGTCTCCCCGAGGAAGAGGAGCAAGACTCCTCCAGAAAGCGGGAACTCTCATGCCTCCCTTTCATCTCCGGAAAGGTTACTTTCCAAAGTTACCTCCCAAAGAGAAGCAGATGTGCCCCGAAATTAAGCACTTCAAGCCGGGGGGAGAGTTCTCTGAGTCCAGTGTGGAGACGGGAGAGCTGGCTTGGGGCTGGACCCGTCCCCGAGTTCACCCCGATGCAGAGGAGGGGCCACGGAGGCGGGGCAGCCGGCGGGTGTCTGCATCACAGGCTGGTGGGTGGGGGAGGACAAAACAGCTGCTTCCTCTGGCCGGGGCCCTTCATGGGACACTCGGATGGTGTGTAGACAAATGTGGCTTCTGCCTGGTTCTGTTTCTTCCCTGAGCAAATGAGGTTTATTGCGAATACATCTTCTTTTTGTTCTGGAGATGTTTCTCCATGTTGACCCAATGTGCCCCCCAAATCCAACCACAATCTCCCCTGGGAAATTGGGTCATTCTCAGATGAGAGACTTTGCAAGCTGATTTAAAAGTGTACACAGATGACAGAATAACCAGAAAAATACTGGAATCAAGAGTCTTTATGATTACACATGATGCTTCTCTGGGTCTTCACAAAACCGCCATTTTTCTTCTACTTCAACATACGTGACGTGTGTAAGGAGAGAAATGAATCACCCAGGGACAGTTTAAAGACCCCTCCACTGCCCCTTGATGTGCAGGCATCCCCGAAGGTCCCAGGGGCTCTCTGCCTCCAGGCTCCGTCCCCCGTTCCGGGTCTGCTGATGCACACTGGTGCTCACACCGCTCACTGGCTTTCAGCACACGCTGGTCGTTTCTGTGTTACGGCACCTCCGGCCCGAGTCCAGACATGACCCAACGGAACCCCCTCCGAACAACACGTCCCTCTTGTGTTCATCCAGAAGGTGAACTTCCAGGTCACGTTGGACTTCCTTTCCACGTCTTGTCCATCCCTACAAAGTTTCCAAAACTCTCTGCAGCTTTTTGAGGTTATTCCCACTGACCGTGCACTGCTCGCGACCCTGATCACCTGAAAGACACGCATGAGCTTACCTCTTCCCTCTCTCGTCCCTCCCTCCCACCTGTGTGATTCAGGGCAGGCTGTTCAAGCTCCGTGCTGTGATTTTTCTTTTCTGGGGAAGTGGGCTCCTTAGCAGCCCTCTGTTACTTTGGAAAACAGCCGTGACAAGGCCATTGGCTTAAACAAGGCCGGAGGTGGTGGTCCTCACAGCTCACCTCTCAGCTGCTAAACCCCTCATGGTTGCTGCCAGAGCTTGTCCCTAAAAGATGAATGTGGCTTTTCTCAGTGACCGAAGAATCCTAATTTTATACTAAAGATGGTACTTCTTAAGTTTCCTAGACTTTAATCTGCACCATTGCAAGCACTTTGCAACTCAGCTTCAACAAACAGCTAACGCTTGCTGAACACTCTTGGTCCCTCATTTGTTCAGTGTAGGGCGCATTGCACCCGCACCCCTCCTGCCAACACCCACTGTGCACAGTGTGTCCTCAGCGTCCAGCACAGAGGATGCTGCCTCCCCCAGAACTTCTTCTGCCCCTGAGCAGAGTGGGTCACACACTCCCCTGCATTGCTGCGCTGCATCAGTTTTATCGCTGTTCAAGTCTTCCTAGCACGAAAATAAAATAAAATCTGACGGTGCATAAAAGGAAATATAGGGTATTGGCATGACCTATGCTGTGTCCTAGGGGGCTCCAAGCTTGTTCGGGGACAAACCTAACTCACCGCGCTGACATCTACAAGATTTCTCGCACAGAAGCGCTCAGGAAATATCCATCGACTCACTCATGTGTTAGATTATGTGTCTTTGAATGTGGCGTTATAGTCATAGCTGTCCTGTGTTTCCGAGAGAGGGGAGCTGAAGTGGAGATTCCGGCACGCACCTCCTGGTGACGCTGCGGCCAGCCATGGTCTGAATGTGGCAGTGGTCCCGTAGGGTAGTAATGGAGCCGACCCTTCGCATCACCCAGTGACGTCACCGCCTTCCCAGTGTCGCAGTGCCACCCTCCACGTGTTTGGGGGGCAGCTGGTGTGGACAGACCTGCGCTGCCAGTCGTGTGACAGCACAGCGCGCACAATCACGCACAATCACGCGCAGCTCGCGGGGGTGCATGCCCGTGCCGCCAGTTTGTGTCTGCATTCCGCTGCTCCACTCTCACTGGGAGAGTGGACTCTTTCCACTTACGGAGTCTGCTGTGAGCAGTCGCCGTGCCACACCGGCAGCCTCACACGCCTCACACTCACCGCATCTCTCGATGGCGTCAACTTCTCCTCTGACTTAACCTCGCGCTGCTTTGTGTGTGGCGTGCGGTGCGGGCTGGGGCCCGGGGAAGCAGGTGCACCGTGCAGCCTGGGTGAGCAGCAGCTGACCCCCAGGTGTGTGCAGGAGCCTCAGGGACGTTCGCACAGCGACATAGTCACTGAACAGCACTTTTCCCAGATGGTATCACCAGTGTTACGTGGCGAGTGACTGTACTTTCAAGTTAATTAATTTCTTAAATGAGGTCAAATCTAGTCAATGGACTGATAGCAAATGATCCCCATGGTGTGTGTGCACGTGTGTGTGCATATATGTGCATGTGTGTGCACGCACCCACACACTGGGGGTGTGGTTTTTCACCAGAATCTTGCCATTAAACAGACACACACTAGAAGTGTCTCTGCTGAAAGTGAGTGAGAGATTTTCTTAGCAATGAACTCTGGCAGAGGACTGTGCTTAACCCACAGACCACTGGGCCAGTTCGCTTGTTGACTACACAGTATTTTTACGATTAACGTTGTTACATAGTAATGACACCTATTATTTAGTGAATGATTTAGACATGCCACACCTGTGTGTGGTGTTTCTCCTTATTATATCATTAAAATATAAACCGTAGTTCAGTCCAGGAGTAAATAAAAGCTACCTAGATCTTTGCCACAGGCTCTTCAAAGGAAATGCCAAAGGGGAAGTATATTTACAGTAGAAGGCAAAACTTCTGAAAAAGCTCATGTTCCTACCAATTCCCTCTCAGTGTCTCCCACAGCCCACAGAGGTGCTCCCCCAGCACCAGCTCTGAGACGCGCCCTGCCCCTTCTCCGTGCCCCCGCCCCGCACTTCCTGCCCATGTGCCCGGGGACACGGCTTTCTCCTCTGGACCCTGAGGTGGCTCTCTGTGGCATTTAGAACGAACTCAGCGACGAGACGAGGCCATCCGTTGGTCGTTGCAGTCTGGTCTCCTACTTCTCGGACGAGGAGAAGTCTGGCAGGAGGTGGCTGGCGGGAGGTGAGAGCGCCCCTGGTCTGGGCATGTGCTCTGTCACTTTCTTCAGCCACCGTCTCCACAGTTAAGACAAGGGAGGGTAGGCAGGAAGGTGTGGCCCTGGTGCCTAACGTCACTGCTTCCCTTGAAGTCCCCAGCTGGTGTCTGCTGCCACCTCGTCTCCCAGAGCTGTGGCAAGGTGAGGCGTTTTCCCTGGGAGCCTGCCCCGGACCCAGTGGCACGCTGTCGGAGAAAGGAGGGGAGCAGCGTCCTGCATGGAAAACGCCGTGTGTCCCACTCTGCCCTCAGCTTGTCGGGAAGCTGCAGGAGCTGGGGCCTGCGTGGTGTCAGCGGGAGGAGCAGGTGCTCGATGCATGCCAGCTGGTTTTGGCAATACCTCTCCCTCCCCCATTCCCCTTACCCTCAGTCACCTCCCTACCCACTGCTCCTCTGTCCCCAGGGTGCTCATATGGCCTGGTGTGGGCGAGTGACGCCCAGAGAGCCCTACAAGGAGTCCTAGGTCAAGGGGCAAAGGGGCTTTGAAAAATGTTACCTCTTTGTTCCTGCCGCAGACTCAGAAGGGAAGAAAGGGATCTAGGTATCTTCCAGTTAAGATGCTCATTTATTTAACATGTTTAGTCGGCAGATCAGAGGGAAGACGTGTTCTTCCCCGGGGGCAAGGGGAGGCAAAGATGGGCCTCCCGAGACGCACTAAGGTCACCGGCAGTGTTCCCAAACTTTGACAGTAACAGCCCGCTGAGTCTGTAATTAACAGGCTCCATGTTAACGAGGCACTTCGGTCCTCGCGGTTCTGCGTCCGACTGCAGTGAGGCTCTGATGCGGAGGGGCCGTCGGTCCTCCTCGGCTGTGTTTTTTATTGTAAGTTCCGGTGAAGCAAAACGGTCGTCTGTCAGTACACGGTCAGCTTGTTGCTCAGCTCTCCCCCTCGTAACGAAACCAGACGGCCGGGTGCCACCAGCTAGAAACCACTCTCCTGCCCTCTCCCCCGCCACGGCCCCTGACCACCCAGCGCTGGCGCCTGGGACCCTCACCTGTGCAGACAGCGTCCCACCAGGCGTGGGCCCTCCTTGTGTTCACAGGGCATCGGAGAACCGCCATCACAACCCAGGCGGGCCCGGAGCCCCTTGCACGGAGCTGATAACACATGTTCCTGCTCAGGTGATGGGGTTCCAGGCGTCAAAGCCCCGCCCCCCAGCAGAGCTCCGAAACCCGGCCGTCGCCGAGGTCTCTCCCACCCACCTGTCGTAGCTTTGCTGACCTGCCTCAACATAAACGTGTGTGTGTGTGTTTCCGAGACTGCGGCCCCTCTGCTACTTGCCATTACTATAGCCACAGTCCTTCCGTCCTGCCCCAGCCCGAGGCTCTGCTGGCAGACACCTCCGAGGTTGGGACCCGGCTGGGACGCTGGCTGTCTGGCTTTCTTGTCACTCGGCTAAAATAACTTGCAGCGAGCAAGGCCGGGCTGCATATTCCTGTGGGAAAAACAGCTGGTTATTCTGACTCAAATTCCAGTTTCCTTCCGCACGGTTACTGCCACTCTCCGGTGGGTGGATGTGCGGGCTTGATCATCTGGTCTCTGTGTGCCAGGCCCTGCGTGACTCGGGAGCCTGGACCGGGCTCCCCTGAGCCAAGGCCCCGTCAGCGGCCTGTCCTGGCATGGCTGAGAGGGTGCACTAAACATACCGCTCGCCCCCCCCCAGCTCATGCTGGGGTGGTGGTCTCACCCGCAGCCAGTAGCCAATCTTTCCTTCCTTCCTTCCTTCCTTTCTCTCTCTCTCTCTCTCTCTCTCTCCCATTCCCTCTCTCCCTCCCTGTCCCCACTCCTTCGCCAATAAAATGCTCCAGGAATGCCCATCTCTAGCCCAGTTGGGAGGGCGTGCCCTAGGTGGCATGATTAATTACTGGTGTGATTAATTGCCCCATCCTGACTTGTCCCACTTTCTCACCTCCCTTTCTGACTAGGTTTACCGAGCATCCTACTTATTTTCAAGGCCGAACGTTTTAAAAGGAGGTCATAGAAAGTGTTCAAGATAATTTCAGTGACAGCAAAGGTTAAAAGAAGAGGTTTAGGGAAAACTTCATGTGGTTTTCCACCCTCAGTGGAGTGGGCGTCACGGCGGAAGGAAGCAGACCTCTCTGATGTCCGAGAGCTAACGCAGAGCTGCTAGGCTGGCTCAGCCCGTTCCCATGCGTTCAGTGCGAGGCGCTCTCGGATTTGGAGACACAGTGTCAGGGCCACTGTGCCTGCATCTCCGCAGGGGTTCGGTGCCGGCCTGGTCTCGCCTGCAATGAGGCGCCAAGGACCCTGCAAGTGTCTGACTTTTTGTCTCCCCGTTTTCCGTAGAAACGAAGGTGGAAAGGGACAGCGTGCGCCTGAGTGAACCACGGGGGCGGTGTCTTGTTACAGACGCATTACCCAGTCCACGTGCTGTGTGCGGGCGCCAGCGCAGGAGGCCGAGGTCTCACACGGTGCGGTGCGTAAGGAGAACCTCTCCCTCTCCTTCCTCAGTCCCCACTGGAATCTGCACTCTCCTTTGGGAGAGGCTTTTTAAATTAATGTTTTTGTGCCAATGTGGCAAACTCAAGATAATGATGGGATACGGAAGGGAGGGGAGAGAGGTCGTTCAGGAGTCAGTCAGGGTTTCCAAGTGATAGCTGGAACGGAGAGTTTTACCTCTGATTTTTCCCTTTTTTTTCTCAAATAAGTGGATTCTACTTTGTCACACAAGGGAGGTCAACGACACAAATGGGAGTTTGCGGTGACGAGTGGCGCTGCGACCCTGAGGGGCAGGCGGCCGGTGCACGGACATGTCCAGGGGCTGGCGCCATGGCTACCGTTATGACGCCGCACGGCCACAGCAAAGCTCTTGCCTGCCTTCTGGTTTGAAACCAGGGCGCCCTGCAGCCAGCCTCTTTGCAGGCGGACAGCAGACATGGAAAGTTTCAAAGCGGGGAATGAATGTGTCCAGGTAGGCGCAGGTGGGACTTGGTTCCATTTTCATCGGCTGCATCCGAGATGCGAGGCCTGATGTGCGTGACCCTTGGAAACAGCGGGGCTGGTCAGGCAGCAACGGTCCTATGTCTGCATGAGCCCAGGGAGCAAGTCCTGCTTTTCCCGTTCCGGCTGGACCAGGGCCTCATAAAAGCGTGCCTCTGCCTGGAAACAATGTGCAGGATAAAGGAGGGAAGGGCCGTGGTGTTTTCTCGTGTGCCGTGGCCGCCGGCTGCGTTCTGCCAGGCGGTTTCGGGCAAAGCCGTTCATCACAACCAAGATACACGATTGTTTCGATATCTGTTAAGATTAGGCAGGATTTCATTCTTTAACCACCACCTCCATCAAAAGAAACTTATATCCAAACACAGTTCTTTGGGGGGGAAGAAGAAATGCGTACCCTTGTTGCTGAATTTAATTCCTAAGTTGAAGTTCTAACGTGACTTAGAACATGGGCATGAGCCCGAAGGTGAGTGACCGCATTGGAACTGGCCCAGTCGAAGTCACACCAACACAGCTGCTGCCTAGCAGAGGCAGGACGGCGACCGACAGCTTCTTTCCTGTTTCGTAAGGGGACGGCGAGACTCCACCTGCTCACTCTTAGGGGCTGTGAGGTTAATGCATCAACTTAGCTAGTAAACGTGCCTATTCACCGGGGGCCGCGGTGACGCAGGCACTGTGTTAGGAAACGTGAACACAACTGAGGGTCAGTAAACTCAGGTCTCTGACATGACAGAACTCCCGTGTTGGTCAGGGAGATGTGTGATGATACACTGAACGGTCTGCACGCACGCGTGATGAGAATTCGGGTGCGTGTGAGGGAGGAAACGAGCAATTCAGTGTAGACACTGTTGGGGATATTTGGAGGGGTAGCGTAGAAAGATGGGAAGGGATGGGTGATATTTTATGTGAAAAGTGAGAGCAGAAGCTGGCCACGTGAATAGCGGGAGGAAATTGTCACAGCAGCTTGCCGACGACACCCTGAGCCTGGGTTTGGGGTCCCTGAGAGATCAGTGCATTTGGAGCTGCGGCAGCGGGGGAGGGTGGGCAGAGGCTACGTGGGGAGGTGGCCCAGAGCTGCTTCCACACCATGTACTGCAAGTCAGCTGTTCAAAATCGTCCTCGCTGTTGGGGACACGTAGGAGATTAAGCAGCAAGATGGTAGAGGTGTGGGTCTCTGAGCCGCCGCGCAGCGTGGTGCTCTGTGTGGGGGTGCACGTTGGTCACGGTGGTGCTGGGGAACGGGGAGTTCCACGCAGGGCGGGCCTGAGCCAGTGATGGGAACCATTCTGACAGCTGTGCCCGGTGTGGCCTCTGCACCTGGTGTTGAGCTGGGCGCCAAGGGGCCTGTCACTACCCTGCCCCTGGTGGGTGGGTCACCTGTCGGACTACCAGCAGTGTTTACACACCTGCCCTGAGCCCAGAAAAGGTGGAGCTGGAGCAGCTGCCGGGCAGGCAGCCCAACATCTGTGGCTGCTCCAGGGCCTGGCGCCCTGCACTCCCCTCCATGTGCGATGGTGCTGCTGCTCCTCTTCTGCCTCCCACGTCCCCGTAAGTGCCCCGTCTCCCAGTCTGGAGCCCCACAAGGAAGGGAATTTGGGAAACGTGGCTGCCGTTCGGCTAAGTTGACACAGAGCAAGGCCACTGCACTGCAGGTCACAGAACACCGGGTGCAAGGCACTTTCTCCTGCCGGGGCGGGCGTGAGGCGAGGGTGAGGGAGTGGGGAGCTGCTGATCGCTGCTTGGAAACCGCCAGGTCGTCTCACCCCTGTTTCAAAGTCAAAACTTCTGCCGCAGCTCCTCAGCAGCCATTCATTCCACGGAAGTAGAATGAGGGAGGCTGCAAATTCCGAAGATGTTCACGATAGCGCTTCCATTCCTCAAGCTGCTAGTCGTCCTGTGAGACGGGATGCTCAGTGGACCTCGGGCTGTGCTAAGTGACGCTGTGTGGCTCTCAACGCTACCTCCCTCCTGGCTGCCTGGGGACACTCCTCAGACCCAGCTCCGTGAAGAAACTCAGACTGCCCAGGGCAGCGCGGCCGTGTGGACAGGAGGCCGTGCACAGGTGTGCTGGCCGACAGTGCAGCTGGCCACCCAGTCCCCTCACGGTCAGCATCAGCACCTAGACATGAGTGACGGTGTGGCTGATGACTCCGGTCCTGAGCGTGCCAGTCGCCCCCACCCTGAGACCCCCGACCCGCGGCCCTGGAGACCGTGGTGCTGAGACCAGGACCACGCCTGCATCCTGGCCAAGCACCCGACCCAGGCCTGCCACCGGGCACCGTGAGTGCATCACGTGCTGAGTCTGGAGGCTTCACACACAGCGTGGGAAGCAGGGCCTGCAGCCAGCCAACGGCTCGAGGGCGCTCTCCTGGGCGCCAGGACGCAGCCCGAACGCACTGTCCCCAGGGTCATGACTTGGCTGCAACAGCAGGCGGGCCTCACTGCCCCTGGGCAGCACCGCAGGACGCCGCACAGCAGCACATTGTGAAAAAACGCGGAAGGAGGTTTTGGTCCAGCGGTTACTAACATCCATGGTGACCAGGACTTTTAGAAACCTACAAAAACATGCCGCCAACCCTGAGAAGTAGTTTGTTCTCCTGAGTAAGTTAAACTCTTCCAAACATTGAATTTCGACTTTCAAAGTATTTTGGGGGGTTTTGTTCCCGCTCGCCATGCCTGCTACATTGATTTCTCTCTGTCTGTTCTATACATTCCCTCTCTCCCTGACAGGGATTTTTCCCAGCCTCCCCCCACCCCCCCGGCTTGTGTAAGACGCAGGTACAGTGAACAGACTCTTTGAAGCCTGGCATGCTTCTGGGGAGCAGATTTGCCCTGCCCCCGCCCCCGCCCCCCATGGAGAATCCCTGACTCAGCACCACCGCAGGGGTCGTATGCAGTGACGCTGTTCTCCTTAGCAGCTGAGCTAGTCACCTATTGTCCCTCCCAGGATTCCTGCCGCGCCAGGCTCCCTACGTCTCAACAACCTCCAGCCGTGCCAGTGTCCCGAGCCACGCCAGTCTTCACGGCAAGGCGTCCGGCTTCCTTGCTGCCTCCCCCAGCATCACTCACTGACGGGCAGAGCAAGGCACTCGTGTTGCCGAGCCCGGCAAGCAGCAGCAGGCAGACAGCCACCACGCGGGCTGCAACGCGGGTGTGCATCGCCCAGTGGGCCAGGAGGGCAGGGCAGTGTCCCGCCAGGCCCTAGATGAGGGGCCAGGCAAGTGAAGTCGTAACTCACCCCGCAGGGCAGCTTCCCCGACCGAATTCTGTGCAGGCGAGCTGGCTGCCCCTGTGGTTGCTTTGGTGCGGAGAGTGGTGGAAGGCTCGCCCCTGTGTCCCGACCACTGGCCCTTTCTCCGTGTCCCTGGTGAGGCCCTTCCCCTTCCTCAGCTTTTGTCCCCGGGAAGGCCAGGGTTCCCACCAGAAACGCTGGTGCCTCTTGTGCTTGTGCGGAACCCCTTTCAGAATTTGGGGATGAAGGTGACTCGTGGGGCAGGCTGCAGGGTGAATGCCTTTCACAGCCCACCGCTCTGTGTGCTCTGTGACCCTGACCGTGATGGCAGAGCAAGACGGGTGCACATAAAGTGGAGCGAGTAACCGAACAAGAAGAGAGCCACCCTGCGGAAAAGACCCCGCAGTAGCAGGCCCGAGCCCCCTGCCGTCAGCCCGGGAGCACAGTCTGAGAAGACAGCCCCTGCCTGCAGTGACAGATAGAGGCTCTCGCTCTGCGGTCTCCGTGGCCGCAAGGACGGCCTGCAGGACTATGCGTACAGCAGCTCCAAGCCAGCCCAGGAGGGACACGCGAGCACGGGAACCATCAGAGTGCCTGGTGCAGCCCCTCCCTGGCCCCCTCTTCTCTCAGCCATCTCCACTGCCCCTCCAAGAAGGTGCCACCCACGGCACACACGCCAGCCTGACGCTGTGCACTAGCGCGTGTTTTCCGAGCCTGCGGGCTGGGTGTGCAGGAAGGTGTCTGCGGATTCAAGGAAAGGGGCGAGTGTGGGTCAGGGCGTGTGGCTGGCATTTTTACTCCCTGTTCTATGAAAGGCACAGTGCCATTCCTTCATACTGTCCTGTTTACACCACGGTAATTCTGTGAGGGGGTATCACCTTTAGCATTTTAGACCCAGAGAGGGGGAGGCTCCGAGATGGCAGATAAGTTGTCTAAGGCTCGTCAATTCCTAGTAACTAAGCTCTAAGCTCCAGGAACACAGGCAGCTCGCCCGTGTTTGCTCACCGTCGCAGACCCACGTGGGTCCTGGTCACCCACACACAGTTGGCACTCAGTGTCTGCTGTGCAACTGATGCGTGAACCAACGATAAGGTAAAGCAGGCGTTTGTCACCCAGGGCTCGGATCCCACAGCCCATGACTGAGGCACGCGACGGGCAAGTAAAGGCACAGCGACAACCGAAACAGCGTAACTCACACACAGGTGGGGCGATGGGCTTCCCATGAGCTCGCCCCACGCGATGAGCTTCTGCGCTTCATGCCTATTGGCGCACAGAACCAGCCCCGCGACTCACCAGGTCGGGGGCTGTGTCTTCCACGCTTTTGTTTTCCCAGAGCAGCGTCGAGGTTGACATCGTGCATCTGGGCAGAAGAGTCGAGCTAACGTTGTAAGCAAAACACTTAAATTAAAACTTCAACTATCGCCGCAACTTATAATTAAATGTACCATATGGTTCTATTTTACTGAAAGTCAGGGCCTAATTTAATGTTTTCCTATTTCAGCAACAAATTTTATTGGCTTCTTCTCTATCATTTTTATGTCAAGAAAACAATTACCACCAAGGCAATATTTTGAGATGACTAGACAGAGGCAATCTCTTACCTAGGGGCGAAAATACTGCTTTGGGTGTGGCGATATCATTGTTTAAGCTCCTCTGGGAACATAAAGTAGTTGCTTAGCTTAACAATCCCGATGTCACTGTGGAAAGTCTCACGCTCTCCTCGGGTTGCATCATCATATTTCCTATTTAATTTGAATACCAGCTGAGATAAAATGACAGTTTTTGCACATTTTAACCGATACGGTTGAGCATTATTCCGGGCGTCTGAACAACGTTCAGTAAGCAAGTTAAAGTAGAGTAGCGTACCACAGGGCCAGCTTGCTGTCGAGCAATTTCTGAGGAAAATTTTGTAACATCATTTTTGCAACCGAACAGGCAGCACTAGAAGCACTCACGGTGTGTAACACACACACCACAAACATGCAGGGAGAAGGAAGGGACAGCTATGGCAATGAGTGTGACCAGCCCTGCCCCAGTGTAGAGAAGGGTTTAAAAATAGGACGGCTCCAACAACCGCCACGGCTGTGCACGGAATTCTCCTCGTGAAACAATTTGGAAATGCAGATTAAGTCTCCCTAGAGTCATGGCGGGCCTGACAATCTGCAAAGCACCCTGCTAGTTCTATAGCTCGTTAGACAACTCCCTGGAAATGAAGACTTTGAGGAGGGAACACATCCCGGCTCTCTCTTGAGCGTCCCAGTACGTCCATGATGGACGGAGCGGGAGGAGTACTGTGGGGGCGGTGGGGATCGCACAGTCCCACTCATATTTACTGAGCACCTACTGCATTCCAGGGACATGGCATTCAGTTTTCAAGTCAGTCATTTGCAACCTGGAATCTCTCTCCCACTAATTAACTGTTAGAAGAATAAAATATGAGTGGATCAAAAAACTATGGTACATTTACACAATGGAATTCTATGCAGCAGAGAGAAAGAAGGAGCTTATGCCCTTTGCAACAGCATGGATGTAACCGGAGAGCATTGTGCTAAGTGAAATAAGCCAGGCGGTGAGGGGAAAATACCATATGATGTCACCTTTAACTGGAACATAATCAACAAAAGAAAAAAGCAAACAAAATATAACCAGAGACATTGAAATTAAGAACAATGTAACAATAGACAGAGGGGAGTGGGGAGGGGATAGTGGGGAGAGGGGTCTACAGGAGCTACTATAAAGGACACAAGGACAAATTCAAGGGAGAGGGGAGAGGCAGGGGAGGGAGGTGGGATTGGCTGGGGTGGGGTGGAGGGATGGGGAGAAAATGCACACAATTGTAACTGAATAAAAATTTAAAAAAAAATTAAGTTTAAAATAAATCTGCACACACAGGACACCCTGTTGTTGCTACTTCTTCTTGTCAAATCAATGATGGTTTGGATATAGCTACATATCGCAGACATAATAAATTCCAGTTCTCATGAAGTTGCAAATGACGTCATGTGATGAGACGATGTTTGTGGGAGACGAGAATTAGATTAAGTTGAGGAACACGTCTGTTCGCAGCAGGAGGCTCGGGGCTGGCTGAATACAAGGCTGGTACCATTTCCAGTCAAATAGCTGAGATGATTGTGTCGAGTCGAGTTGTTCCCAAGCTGTCGTCTCATAAACGTCCACTGTGCCCAAATCTAGTTACTCTCCGCTGTTTTCTTTAATGCGCTGTTTTCTTTAATGATGTGTCTCTTCCCCCCTTTCAGCAGCTCTGTTTTGTCCCAGCGTGAATATGATCTAAAGATCAATTTTATTAATCTGGCCCCTTTTCCCAGTTTACCTGCTTAATTCAGTCACCGTGAAAAATGGGCTGTTTTCCTGGGGCAGGAGTTCCTCAGCCCATCTCCTCGCCTCGTGGAGTTTCTACGCTGTATATTCTCCAAGTCTCTTTTTTTCCCATATGGAATCCTATAGTGACCGATCGAATACTTCCTCCAGGTGAGGTCAGATTGGTAATGGTTCCCTCGGTTTCATTAATTACTTGTTGTGCTAGAAACACAGCCAAGGGCCCCCCTTCATTCACTGCCCCTCGTGCTGTGCGCATGCTTTAAAAATTTCCCCACTGCTCGGCTCCAGCTTGCTTTTTCTTTTTTTTTTTTTTGTCATGTGCTGACATTCCAGTTAAGTATCTTTGCTCGAAGCCAGTTTACATTGTGTTGTAAACGTGTCTGTTACTTCTTGGTCCAGTAAGCAAGCAACACAGACCTGCGGGTCCCCTGCAGCCACCGTGTCTCATTAAGGAGAAAGGACGACCTCAGCAGAATCGGATGGCAGCATAGACCGGGGCTCAGTGCCATTTCCAAGGAAAGAGATGGTGGTTCTTCTTCTCCTTTTTTAGATGCTTTATTTCTTTCATAAACCTAAGCACCAAATCCATTTAAAAACAAACATGTAACAAAAAAAAGCAGTCATTTCAGGAAGAAAACTGGCACAAACCAGTGATTAAATTAAATGTAAATATAGTCCAGTCTTTCGGGCCCCATATTTATAAATTCCTAATTTTCATCTCCCCAACAGAGCTTCCTTCAGCAGGGCTGTTCATCGGGGCAGCCCCGGCCACGTGCGGCTGTGAGCACGTGGAAGGGGGGGAGCCTGGGACTCAATTTTAATTTTATTTGTGTTTAATTAATTAAAAATTAAATGGGCACAAGTACCTAGTGGTGACCATATTGGACAACACAGGCCTAGAACGTGAGTATAATGGATAAGCTGAAGTCATTACTTGTCATTTTTGAGGGAGATCTTTCTCTTTTAAAGATAAATTCTCTTAATCCTGAGTATACTCACCACAGCCCCTCTCTTTTAAGCATTGCGGTGTTTGTTAAAAAGGACTGATGCTGAGTTATGTTTGAACAGTCACTACAGACTACGTTCTCACAGCAACGCTCCGGAGTCAGCGTGACATCACACCTGTCCGCAGGTGCAAAGACTGCGGTTCAGGCAGGATTTCTCCTCCAGTCGCACGGCTTCACCGTGGCAGAGCTCACTTGAGACACATATATTTCTGATTCCAGGTTATAAGCTCTTAGCAATGCTAAGGTGTGTTTTTAACTGCTTGCTATTTTCCAGACTTTGCTTTGTAGACAATCGACAGAATAGAAATACAATTCCCACTGTCACTGAGGTGAGCGCCATGTACACATTAACTACCGCTCTGGTCCAGGAAGCCCGCCCAAAGGTCTAAACTTAAATACACACACACACTCAAAGTCTATATGCCAAGTCTAAACAAATAAGCATTTTTTACAACTCCATTCCTTTAAAACCCTTTTTTGGTTAAAAAAAAAAAACAGCTAAACCTTCACAATTTTTAAAATTTGGAAACACCGCTTAAGTGCAGTCATGAGCTGGCAGGAAAGTCAGAGAAATGCCCCACAGCTTCGAGACACGTGAGCTCCTCCCATCAACAGGGACTGCTGGGCATGGGGTGGGCGGGGGTGGGAGGCGGCTGCTGTGGTCACAGGGGTGTCCCTGGCGGTGCAGAGCTCTGCTCCTCCAGGTGTGGCCCACACGACAGCAGCAGCCACATCACCTGGCAGGCCCTGAGAAAGGAATCTTCCCAGACCCCACAGAGACCTGCTGAACCACAACTGCATCTTCGCAAGGTATCCAGGGCACCTGCTAGGCTTTCGTGTTTCGGGTGGACCCTTCTGCGATGGCTGCTTTTAAGTGCCTCTAAGTGGGCACTGCAGACAAAGCCCAGAACCCACACAAGGTGCCATGTAGCATCAGCTACTCCAGCTGAAAACTGGAACCTCCCAACGGCCAGACCCACTGAAAGGGCAAGCCAGGAAACGCTCACCATTTAAGGAGAACGTTTAGGAAAATAGAGTGTCTCAGCCTCGGGCAAGGTCTTGGCAGGTAAGAAGTCTTTCCTGAAATTTCACAAGCCAAATAAATCTCTAATGAGTTTTAGGAGCAGAATTCACATCGCCCCACGCGGCCTGAAAAGTCCTTCAGACTGAAGAGGTTACAGGTTGCAGGTGCCTA
Source organism: Desmodus rotundus (assembly GCF_022682495.2). Lineage (NCBI taxonomy): Eukaryota > Metazoa > Chordata > Mammalia > Chiroptera > Phyllostomidae > Desmodus > Desmodus rotundus. Next base: position 133,670,630 of record NC_071394.1, on the reverse strand, counting down.
GAGGAGCCGGGAATAAAGAAGACTTTCGGAATCCAGATCGCAGAAACCGCCCACACGGGGAGCCCCACTGAGTGTAAACTCACACTTTAAACGGTAACAACAGCACGAGACCTGCTCTCTCTCCAGGCATCAGATACAAGAAACACGCTAAAGATGTTTGTAAAAAACGAAATTAATTTGTCAATTGCAATAGCAGCGGCAAAAAAGATGCCCAGGCCACTAATATATTTTTTAATCCCCAGAAATTTTAAGGAGAAAGATATATTTTTTAAATTCTTTAAAGACATTAAAGAAGAACCAGTAAAAATGGACAGATAACATCTTCACTGATCCTACTATTCAATGTCCCCAAATTAAACTGTAAAATTACAACGAATTTTTCATGAAAATGTTGATAAAAGAGTAAAGAGCCAGAAATAGCCAAGATAATTTTGAAGAAAACATACAAGGTGAAAAGACTTACCAAATAAAATCAAGATTTGTCATAACACCATAGTAATTAAGACGTGGTTATTCACTCAGAGAAAGACGGCTGACGGACTGAGCAAAACAAAGACCTGCAACATTGGACCTGTGCGAAACCGGAGGCCTGACCGAGGGACGGGCGGTGCTGCAGCTCGGGGGGCCTGGGGCAGCGCTGCGGGGGCCCCAGCCGCCTGCCTCAGTCATACGCAAAACCCATTTCAGAAAGCTCTCAGGTCTTAGATGTAAACGGCCAACCGTACAACGTGCACAGAGGATACGATGAAATTCCTAATAAGTTTGGGTTAAGAAAATATGTTTTGAATGACACAAAAAGCAATCAATTTAAGAATGATTGTGAAAATACTTTACCTCTCTAAAATTAAGGACTTCTGTTAATCGAGAAAATGCCATGCATTGAAAAATGGGAGAAGATACTTGCGACACACCTAAGCGACGCAGGATTGATATCCGGCACATACAGAGAACTCCCGCAGGTCAGCAGGAAAAGTACAGCCCCATAGAAAACCCAGCAATGGCACTGGCAGAAGTGGAAGACACAGAGGGGTGTAGGGAGCGTGCCTCGTCTCGTTCCTCATCGGGGCAGTGCAGGCACAGCGCACGTGGAGACGTGTGGTTATACTCCCTATCGGCGCGGCTGAAAAACTTTGCCAGAAAAAAAAAAACTGGGCAATGGTATTATTAGCCGGTAGCACTAGTGACTGAGATAAATCACTCCAATCACGTTGGAGGACAGCGTGGCCTTATGTTGCGATGTCGGATGTTCATTTCTGTCAGCCGTTCCTCTACCAACTATAAAGCCGAGAGAAACTCGTGCTTGTGGACACCGGGAGCCTGTTCGTACCACTCAGTTCTTCATTAGAGATTATTGCCACTTGTGAGAAAAACGTGTTGAATCACTAACCAAAAAAAGCTCAAATGTTTTGACTGGGATGACATTCTGTAAGAAAGCCAGCATTTGGTAGGGCATTGAAGTAAACTGGTGGATCTGGGAGAATGTTCTAGTCCACTGCACAGATAAGGGGCATGTTTCTTTCTCCCAAAATACCCAAAGTGGATTGCCTTCAGAGAGCTTTTCCACTGGCGTGTGGACCCGGGAGATTTTCAATACATGCGGAATCCAAAATCATTGACACCGTGTAACTTTGCCATTCAGGGTTCGCCTCTGTAACTCTAGGTATTTATGATTAATATTTCCCCCCATATTTTTCAATTTTGAAGATAATTGCATAGTTGAAATGCGGTCATTGGATACTGCTCGACCTTTACACACTGATCGACAGTCTTTGCCCATCAGGCATCTTCCTTCCTCCTCACTCTGCAGATGTCTCCTGCGATTCAAGGCCTGTCTCACGCCCCCACACCGCAGGCTGAATTGACTTTCCTGGGGTCTGAACTCTCGGGAAGATGCAGCGTGTCCAGCACCGTTCGGCTTTATGCACATACTGCGGAGCGACACCCTGGCTACTCTCGTCTGAGCTGTGTAACTCCGGTGGGTTTTCGGTTCAGGGTTCCCACCGCATCTCTCTCAGCAGGCGTGACTCTAAAATGCGCAGTCCTGCTAAGAAGCTCTGCTCTGAAGCCAGGATGCACGTTCTTCCCTTGGTCCTACGCGTAAACAATGTCCGATTCTATTGGCGTGTCCCTTTGTGCAGCAGAACGAAGAGGTTCTTACCAGTAGCCTAATAAACGCACTACTAAATGTAATTAAGATGTGGTGTTCTTCATTTAAGTACGTTACTGAGTATGCTATTATGGTTGTCCCAATTTTTTTTCTCCCCTTTATCCCCCCTTTGCCCTGCACCCCCCACCCTCCAGCATTCCCCCACCCTCCAGCGTTCTGCGCCCCCCCCCACCGATTTGGTATTCTTAAACAAAATCAACACTGCTACACCCCTGTGCTCATTGCAGCATTCTTTATAATAGCTGAGATATGGAAGCAACCTACGTGTCCGTCTCTGTGGCACATCTATGTGTACGATGGAGTATTGCTCAGCCATAAAAAAGGATGAAGTCTTTCCAACAACATGGATGGACCTAGAGGGTATTATGCTGAGTGGAATAAGGCAGACAGAGAAAGGCAAAAACTGTGTGGTTGAACTTACTTGTGGAATCTAAAGAACAGAATAAAGGAAGAAACAAAACAGAAACAGACCCGTAGACACAGAGAACGGACTGATGGGTGCCCGATGGGAGGCTGGGTGGAGGGCTGAGTGAAAAACTGTAAAGGGACCGAGAAGTGCAGGTCGGCAGTTACAAAATACGAGCAAGGATGTGAAGTACCGCGCGGGGAGCGCAGTGCATAACACTGTAATGGCTGCGTGTGGTGCCTGGTGGGCGCTACTCTTACGGGAGATGACTTGCTAAGTTATGGACGGTCTAATCACTATGCCGTACACCCGAAACTAACATAAAATAATAGTGAGTTCAAGTGCAGATGAAAAATTAAACCACCATCGCTTGGGCTCATCACTGAAGACTCCGACGTAGTTTTCTGTTAGGGACTTTGGCGACGTTTTGAACGAGGAACACCCGAGTCCCAGCAAGTCTGACGGAGGCTTTATCTTCGTTACACTCTTAGTGCCGTCTTGGGTTAGTTGATGTTTTCGTTTTCTGATACCGTCGTCCATCATATATCGAGTTATAAATACACCATTATGGACTGAGTCTTAGGACAGTTGAGATTCATCCCACAGTGAGTGGTGTCAGGTGTCACCGTCAACGACTCACAGCGTGTCCTCCCCCGTCACTGCGCTGGAGGGCACACCCTGCCTTGCCCTTCAAAACAAGTGTCGTGGGCCAGGGCCCTGGAGCAGGTGCCCGAACAATGGCATCTCCCTTCCCGAATTTCCCGGGGTGGAGACACTCGACTGTATATCCTGTGAATTGCGCTATTTCATATCACCGGATACACTATCAAGGTAACTCGGAAGGAAAACGCCAGGCTGTGTTTGCCTCTACAGGCTCCATTCGTATTCCAAACGCATACACACGTACACTCCTCTCTCAGTGGGACAGAGAAGGAGATTCCTATGTGTTGCTTGAGACACATTTACAATTTCTTTTGTTCTTTAGTTTTTGGCTACCCGCAAGCCTATTTTTCACTGGAAAGCTTCCCACATCTTTGGCTCCGTCCGAGGCAGAAATGACCCCGGGCCTGTGAGAGCTCTGCCCGTCCAGCTGCAGGAAGGGGTCACACCGCAGGACACAGCCTAAGCTCCAGGTTCTTTCTTCGCCACATCTACAGCCTCCCACGACAGACCAACCATAAATGTGTGCTAGTGAGTTCCTCTGATCCCGACTCTAGGAGCAAGACCCATCCACAGGTTTTCATTATTTCTACACTAACTCTATTGCAGATGAAAAATTAAACCACCATCGCTAACTCTATTTGTTTGAAGGACTTAGAATCAAACCTATTTTTGTACAATGATCCAATACACGCATTTACAGCAAAATTGTAAATTTGGATGGACTTATTAGGTTGAACGGGGCAACTAAAAAAGTATTTTTTTTAAATACACACACCCTGAGGGATTTAAAGTGGGGTCTTTTGCAAAAAGAGGGAAAAAGCTTTATATTCAGAGCGTGATCAAAGTCCTTGTTTTATGCACATCAAAGCCACAGATCTACTTAGGAGTTGTAGTAAAGGGAAGTGTTCACATGTTCACTCAGTGAAAAAGAAGGCATCAGAAACATGAGGAGTTACAGGTGCATCCCAATCTTCATCAGCTACGAGGCAGAAAGGGAGGCGTCTCGTGAGAAGGGACCCTCACCCACATCTGCCCAGCGAATGCTGCTCGGCCTCCTGGAGCTGCTGTGGAGCTGCTGGGACTCTGGCAGCCTGACTCCCGGTCCCCAGGGTGCAGAAGGGCCCCAGGTCTGCGCTTGTAAGGAGCTCCCAGGGGACCACGGCCTCATGTGCATCGCCCACTGACCTGCACGATGCCATAAATACAATGTAACAATCACTTGATTGGGCCATGCAGAACACAATGGCTAGATGATTGTTAACTACCAGTGATGGCTGTTATCATCCAAGAGGTTGTCCTTGTGTAACTCAAAAGCAAGAGATGACGTTTATGGATGTGTCACATGGGAAGGCGCGGGAAGAAAGCAGTCCAGTTCTCACTGGAGAATTCAGTGTTATTGCAATTGAGTGTTCTACTGAAACACTCTCAGTGTCTGGTGTTAAGTATTTAATAACTAAAATAGCTACTTGAGGTGGGACACGTCATGTATTTTCTATGATGGAATAAACTAGAGAGAAGTAGAGAGTCAGATAATTTTGGTTGAGTTTGGTAAGTGGGCTCCTTTTTAGAATTTAACGATGCTATTTCTCAAGGGAAAAGAATAAAGACCAAATCGGAGTGTTGGGCGGTTGTCCCTGGCATCTGTCTTACACTCCTTTCCTGGGAGATGGCAGCAGCCGCAGCTTCCCCAGTATGACGGTGGGCTTGTTCCAAGGTTGGTGGGCAGCAGGACGGAAAGGCTGCCACCTGCTGAGCCAGGGCGTGCCACAGGCACCTGGCCTGCCTGGCCTCACCCGACCCCTTGGGGAAGAAATGGCACAGACCCGTTCACTAGGGCATTAAGAAGAGCCCAGAGGCGACAGCCCTTTGGCTTTAGAGCTCAACCGGAAGGACTCACGTTGTCGCTCTGTTTCAGTCACTGTGGAGTGGCTGTGTGTTGTGACTCCACAGAGATGCTGGGGTGCCCACCCCTTGAATCCAAGGCCAGGTGACAGATGAAAATCACCCCCGTATTCTCCTAAATCTGAAGAAGGAAGGTAGGAGAAATCAATGCCACTTGTTTTGTATTCGAAATGCTAAAATCACCTCCTCTTGCCAGCCAGGTGGCAGTTGGCAAGTATTCTACGCAAACAGAAAACAATTCAACCCCTCAACTCCCTCCATCACGCTCTTAGCTCACTAATTATGGGATCTAGTAAAACCAGACCCTTTCCCTAAAACTGTGATTCAGCGTGTGTCTGGGTCAGTGTGAGCAGCTTGCACCAGCACAGGGGCCTGGAATGCTGCAGGGACCCCGATCCCAGGTCGGCCGTCCCCCAGCCACGTGGCCCGGGACCCTTCCTTGTACCTCAGGGCGCTGACGCGTGATCACGCGGGAAACCACGCAGTAAAGGGAAGGCAAGCTCCTTGAGTAAGCAGTCAATAAGTACCCATGGCCACTAGCGTTTATTGGGACCCTGACAAGCCACGAAGCCTTGAGGACGTCCCTAAGGCCACGGAGCCGCACAGGAAGAAACCTGAAAGTCGCGCTCAGGAACAATTCCGTTTTGAAAGTAGAGTAAATTTTTTTAAAGCTTTCTTCACATTACATGCAAAGTTACTAACACCGAATTCAGCAGTCTCTTCGTAAAAGCGCTGGAGGTGTGCCGTTGATCAGTCTGGAGACGCTGTGAGTCGTGTGAGGTTTCCATTATGGGCTCCGAAATTCACAGGCTTGAATGAGGAACTTCAGTGTTTGCTCCCCGAACTTTTCTTGCACAGGAGAGCTCTTTCCTTTCCGACGCTGACGTAAACTGGACGGCCTCCATAAGGTTCCGGAGCAACTTTTCCTGTTTGCTCAGTTAGAGGAGTTTTTTTTAATTTGTTTTATTTTTTTATTAAATTATGCAATGTAATATTCTACTCTGCTAAACTGATCAGAGTTTAGCTGAAAATTCCTGAGATAAATTACAGGAGTTACTGCACTGTTTTACCATCACGCTCAGATGCAGGGAGGTACTTCTGAAGCAGAAGCGTTAGGCTCTGCGGGCAGTGACTGCTGGCTGCCAGCACCCAGCGCTCTGTGTCAGAGGGGCTCTCACACGAGGAAGGTGCTTGTTCGAGCTCAGCTGTTGCCCTGATGGTGATGCAGCCCGGTTCTAATTACTTCGCCTCCTACTAGGCTGGCTCTCTGTTAAGTATAACTGATGAGCTCCAGCAGAGACTCCTAGGCTACCCACATGGGAAGCACAGCCTTTGGGTGTCTAGCGAGCATTTAGGGGCTCCTGCAATCGGACATCACACCCCAGAGGCAGCAGCGATGAACCATATGTATCGCGTCCCATCATCCCGTCGTTGGCACACGGTGTGTGTGGCGGCCGTTCGCTGGTTACGGGGTAGAGTGCCAGAGGGTGGCCTGTCTGGGGTGCAGTGAGGTTCGGTCCCTGCAGGACAGGGCTGCACCTTGAGGACTGGTGTCCTGAGCTGTGTCCGGAGCTCAGCGCGTCGATGCTGCTGAGAGCTGCGTGCCATGCCCTGCGGGGACCTGTGGGTTCTGCTTCCCTGCTGTCGGCAGACAGTTCCAAACAGGATGTCATGAAGGGCGGGGTTAGAGCACCTGCCTGAAGAGAGCGCTGGACTCCACCCACCTAACAGGGAGGCAGGCTGGCCACTGGTGTGTGCATTTGCTGTAAACATTGGAACCTGCTCACCGGGAACCAGCCGTCTCCCTCGGAGAGGCTGAGAGGGGCCTGAGGCACTTTCACCCTCGGAACCTTGTGTGTGTCAGTTGCCACACTCAGGTCAGTCTGCACCAGCTTATGATGCACAGCGATGGGCCGCTGTCCTGAGAGTTACGTTCTAGGAGGGATTTCAATGGTCTGAAAGTTCTCACAATGAAATGCTCCCCTCTGAAGTGGGGCTGCCAGTCTGGGGGGCAGTTTGCGTACTGAAAGCGGGAGGTCACGTCACACAAGTTCCTCCAGGGAGAAGAGGGTTCGCTTCCATTGTGCGTCTGTCCGGTCACAGTGGCTGACTTCACTGACAGTATCCTTGAGTTGTATTTCACTTTCAAAAGATGAAATTCTTCAACATTGGCGTTGTTCCTCAGCGAGACGTCATCTTTCCAAAGTGTCGTAACGGATGGTTCTTTTGGCCTTTTATACAGTTATTTGGTTGTTTTCCTTTTGACCTAAGGGGGAGAGAGGGAGACCCAAAGGGAGGGGGTGAGAGAGAGGTCAGATACAGGTGAACATGTCCAGGTCCAGGCGATCACGGCTCATAGGGACCCTTTGGGGTGATACTCAGGGGAGACCCCCCCCCAGGCCTATGTAGACTGTGTTGGAGCTGTGTAATAATGATATTTTGTGTCTGTCTTATCATTTGCAAGGTACTTTTTCTGTGCGATCTTGCTTATTTCTCATATTCATGTAATGAGGACAGTCAAAAGGTTATTACGTTTCGAATTTCTTTAAGAGGAAACTAAGTGTCCGTGTGACTCACCTACACAGCAGAACTGGGTGTTGTACCCCTTGAATTTGCCCGAATCTCCCCAGGGCCTGACCCACCACGTGTGAGCTGGGCTTGAAATAGCGACGGGACAGCTGGGCTCTGCTTGCTGCTCATGCAACCACCGTGCCAGCTCGTGCCCTCGTTAGAGAAACACCTTACCACGTCTCACTGCAGCTCGGGATTCCGTTCTGTTCCTGAGTGGGCTTGCAGATGTTCTGGTTCAAAAACGTGGCTTCTACGTAACTTGTGTCCGAGCACAGGCTTAACTGTTTTGAAAAGGCCATAAAAACTCAGTAATTCAAACCAGCCGTATACACAAAATTACGTTTATTCTTTTACGTGCAGCTGGTCCCGAGACTGGTCGGTTCTTGAGCTGTCCCGCGGCAGAAAAAGGAATACTGTTGACAAAGAGCGCATTTGTCTTCGTTCGCGTTTGTAAGTAATTAGGGAGTCCTGTGTGTCTCCTGGTGCACAGCCTTGCCTCTCAGGCCACGGGGAGCAGCATAATGAAATGTCTGGAACACTATTAATTGTGCTAATTCCATTCACAGCTCATAGAAATCTTTATTACAAAGTTGTTTTTACTTTTTAAAGATAATGTTATATCTCATATTGTATTTCCAGAGGTTCTTAGCTGTCTCCACGTGGTTATGAAGTTTTTAAAAGATTAATTACACGAGTAAGTGTCCCTGGACTGCGCTGTTCCATTGAAGTTGTTTATTTCAGGATTGTGGTAGGAACTCGAGGAAGGTCTCAGGTTATGCTTTTCCCACGTTTCCTGACTGCCTCTAATCACGAACAGGGAAGTGTTTCACTTAAAAATATTAAAAGACAGTGAATACTCAGTCTTCCAGTCACTGAAGCATTCCATTACAATGTAGCAAGTCACTTCTCTCAGGCCCAGTTTCCTTGTTTCCTCAGGTTAGCGGGAGCAGAGTCTCACTCATCTGCATAACTGGATTCTTCTCTCTCTCTCTCCTTGGGCAAGCTCTCGTGGGAACATGGTTGTTCATCTGGCGTCTGTGGGCAGCCTCTGTGTCCCTGGATGGGCTCCTTGTCCAAAAGGGGGGCTCTGCCCCAGGGAGGCCTGGCTTGATGGGTACAGGTTTGATTCCTGCTCCGCCCTCACCCTTGAGTGGTATATGGCCACTTTAAACTCTCTGCTCTTCTGCCTTCTCACCTATGACAAAGATATAATGATACTTACTCAGACAAATGTTTCTAGAATGACAATTTGAAAACAGGCACGTGAAGTTCTGGGACGCATAGCTGGCGTGCAGTAGGTGTTGATTCAACGCTGGCTGGGTTGCAGCCAACCTGGCCACCAGGGGCGCCGTCCTCTGCTCGCACAGGAACCAACGCCACCAACTCAGCCCCCATCAGCGCTGCCCTGGGGACTGGGTCTGTAGCATCTGAGGAGGACTTAGCACCAGTTAGAAGAAGAGGTTCCAAGGGCTGGAAGTACCATTGCGAAGTGTCTTCAAAACTGCAGACGACTGTAATTGAACAACAATAAAATAATTTTTAAAAAACCCTGCACCACGGCCTTGCATGATGATAAGCAAAATGATAGTCTGAACTCCACAGACTTCAGTCCAAGCCCAGCATTCGCTATGCAGTGAGGAGCCTGTGCATCGTGATGCAGAGATTCCTCCCGAGAAGGAGGAAGCCTGCAGACTCCCAGGGAGCAGGGCAGGTGGGAAACTCCCTCTGGTGGAGGCGTGCTAGGGTCTCCAACTTACCCGTGAGCCTCCTGGAACTGTCCTCAGCTTTGAGACACAACAGGGGCTTCTCCAGACAGTGTCTGTGCACCTGCATCGCGCTCGGAAAACAGGCAGCACCTCGCAGTGCTGGCAGCCTGGCGAGAAGAGCCTGGCAGCTCAAGGCTGCATCCAGTCTGTCCGTGGAAAACGTCTGTGTGATACAATGTCACCGCTCCGGGATGAACTGCAAAGAGGAGATACATGTTCATCTGCATAGATACATGTTCATCTGCATATCTGCATGTTTATTTTGGCAGTAAAATATCTAATGATTCGATTCAATTCAGTCTGAAGCATAAAATATTGCCAGGAGTTCTGTAAGTGCCTTGAATTTCAAGCTGCCCTCTGCCTGTTGCATTTTTACTATGGACCAAACTAACTAGTGACAGTAATTTCCAGCCACAATGTGAGGAAGGAAGAATTGGCACTTTGCCCTCCTGGTTCTGACCTTTGACAATAACAATAATCCTCATGCCGAAGTTGCTCTTTAGAGTTGGCAAATGCTTCTGGGCAAAGTGTTTCACAGAAAGTAGCCCACTTTCTTGTGAAACAGCTGAGAAGCAGACCAGGGAGTTCGGGGTGTTTCAACTTAGAAATGAGAAAATTGTTGGGCATGGCATGAAGTCACCTGCCCAAAGACTCACACGCGCGAGTAGAACTCGTGTTATTTCCACTGGGCGAGGCTGCCTTTCTGGCCCAGACTTGGAAAGAGAATATGGAGGAAGTGGGCAAAATGAGAGACAAGACATAACAGTTTATGCCCTTAAGAGTAATTGTGTGAACACCACAGAGGCACTTGCATGCGCCTGGGGGGTCCAGCCTCCTGCACCCCCAGGCTGGATGGTGCACCTGATGCTCCCAGGCCGCCAGCCTGCACCCCACGTCACCACACAGAACCCCGCGAGGTTAAGTCAAAGCAGAGGAGAGGATGACCCCACCCAGGGTTGCAGGGAGCGTGAGGCCGTGTGAGGCTGCTGCCCGCAAACACGGCGACCACTTTCGCCGCAGACTCTTTTGTACGCCCTTTTTGCACGGCCAAGTCGATTCTAAAATACCGATGATAAGTACCGCGGATTGCGCACACATCCGCGACACCGGTGGTGAAATCGGTACCCATGTTGGCACCGGGCACAGTCGCGGGCGCTGCTTGGCTACACGAACGGCAGTGCAGCAGGTCTGTCTACACGGGTGTCGCCACCCACTCGAGAGTGACGGGCGGCTGCGAGGCTCTGCAGGCTGAGGCTCCGCCCAGGCGACGGGACCGCTCAGCTCCAGTGTCGCCGTGTGGGACCACCTTTGTCCCCCGTCTGTCTGTCTGGACTGAAAGGTCCTACACGGGACCTGGCTGGAGTTCGTACTGCTCCTGAGGCACGTTTTAAGCACCTCTCTAAACCGAGTTTGCTAGACTGCTGGTTGATCGGCTGCGGCGCCTGCGGCCTTCGGTCTCTCTGTCTCCTCCTGTTTCGGTTCCAGCTCCCCCGCCCCCTTTTCGTTCACGCAGGATCCCATTTACTCTCCACACTCGCGGCTCACGGGTGCCGCACCACCATTTCCCTTGTGTATTGGGGTTTAATTCCAGCTGAAATATTTTAGCACTTTCTTCCGGTTTCTTTGACAACTCATTTTTTCAAAAATGTTCTTCAAATGAGCCTTCATAATGCTGTTCTGTTTTCCCTTCCCTGAATAGCAATCAGATTTTAATAGGACACATGTTGTTTTGTTTTCCTTCTGGTAGGAACGGCGATCTGCCGTGTTTCGGTGTTTACTCATCAGCAGGGTGCCCTTGGCCCCGGCTACTGTCCGTTTGATTAAAAATCTAATCGTCTGCTCAGATCTGCGTGTGGAAAGTAAATTGATGTGCTGCACCGTTCTTGGCGCAGTTCCCAGGCTCTCTTCTGCTGAAATTAAGAGAGGTGTCTTTCATCCCACACCCTGGAGTTCTTACCTCTGCGTGAAAGCTGTGCCGCCCGTGTACTGCCGGTCTTCCTCCCACGGCCTTCCCACCCTCTGCCTGGAGCCACGCTGCTGTACTCCCGAGAGCGGCAGCTCTTGGGGTGCAGCGCGGTCTCGGGGTGCAGCACTGTCCTGTCCACAGCCCCCACCGCCCAGCCATTGCGCCCTTGCCTGGCAAAGGAACCCCAAACACTCCGGAGATTACCTGTGCAAGCAAAGCTGAGTGGCTTTCTGTGACCCTAGAAATTAGATGCGGAGAGCAGACTGTATGAGAAAGAGAGAGAACAGGGGAAAAGAGAGGAGGCTCAAGGAAACAAGGGATCGTCTCGTCTTTTTTGGGAGTGTGAGGCTATTCTCTGTCATGAAATCACCATTTTTTCTTCAGCAGAATCCCATCAGCTTTATAGTTAGTGGAAATTTCACTCATTTTCTAGCAATAGGTTGTCTGTCAGTCTTAATTTTGGGTGATGTTGTGATTTTCCTGTGTCTTAATAGGCAGTGTAGAGAGGAGTTTGGGGAGACAGCCGGAGGACGCCTGGGCAGATGCCACCGCACACGGAAGCCTGCGACTGAGTCACAGACTCGGAGAGGGCGACCCCAAGGTGGGTTTTTCCCACTCTGGGTGGATCTGACCTGTAGGGGGGCAGTTTGTTTACAACTAGGGGGGCAGATACTGGCCGAAAGGAATTATGCTAGCTCCTTGATAAATTCCTAAAAATAAAATTTTGCTTTGATTTTAGCTTATTTTGTATGTCCCACAGCCTAGCATCATATTGGCTCAAACTTGGCATTTTTGTGCACTTAATTATGGAGGAAGAAGTTCCCGTTACTACTATTAGATCACGCATTTCTCCCTTGTCCCTTTATGATGTCGCAACACTTGATTTCCTGCTGATTTTAAATCATCTAACACATGTTTAAAGAGTCACCCAGGGGAGAGCTTCTAAATGACATTGTGCAAAATTTCGCCAGGAGGCTCTCCGCCCCACTCAGATGCCCGGACTGCGTGGGGTGGAGAGTCATGTTGGTGACCGTCGGGAAACGGGGTGAGGTGGCACTTCTCTTACTGGCTTCGATAAACCACAGCCTCAGAAATGCGTAACTCTCACTCCCTACACTGAAGACACTCTGCCCTTAAACTACATTCTTTATGTACAAACAATATGCTTATCGCTGAAATAATTCGTGACATCGGTAGGCTCAGCTGTCTCCTGGTTGGTTAGAGGACTTCATGCAATTTGTTCTTAAAGAAAAAAAATCTTCCTGTCATATTCCTCAAATGACTACTATTAACTGTGTGCAAATATGCTAATTATATGGTAAACAGAGAAAGAGTAATGTGGCAGGACGTTTGTCGGACTTAAGAGTCAAAACTAAGTGAAGATCCATCGCTGTGACCTCGAATCCGTCATCTAATCTGAGTCTGGGTTTCTTCAGCTGTCAAGTAGGGCCAATCCCACCTGCTTCACTCACTCGACAGGTTCGGGAAAGGCCAGATTACGCACGTACAAGACAACACCACATACTGGGTGCACTGAAAACACAGAATGCACGGGAAAACACGTCATTATCACACACACATGGCATCGGCACAGGTTTCGGCAACTCTGTGATTTCATTAAAAAAATCAACATGGATTTATTGAGGATTATCATCCCAGGAATAAAACCTAGGCGCCTAGCATAAAACAAAGAAATGTCTTGTTCACGTTAATATTTCTCAGTTAACTAGGTTGGTGTTTCATAGTCCAGCAGTACATGAAGAGTTTTTCTAAAACTATGGAAACCGTGCACCGCTCCTTCCTAGGATGCAGGACTGATTCGTTAGCCAGACGCAGGGCCGCGGGTAACAGCTGCCCCTCGCTGACGCTTCCCCGTGATGTCCGAACTTCCCTCTCTCCTCGGTGCTTTAGTGACCTGGAGACTGTTACTTGGGTACCTCCTAATTAAGTGTAGTACCTATAGTTTTTATTATCAAACCACTCTCGATTCAGACTTTAGGCTGACGGTTGTTCCTTAATTGCTCAGATTTTTAAAAGATTTAATTAGCTTTACAGGGCAGAACAGATGGTCTCTGAATCCGCCGGTATCTGTGTATCTATGTGATAATATATTTCGGTTCTGTCTGATGGTGTGAGTCTTGTCTAAATTTTCTCATTAAAGTGCTCCTAGTTTCTCCATCTCTCTTTCTCTTTTCATTCGAGTTGTGTCAAGGGTCGAGTTGTGTCGAGTTGTGTGAAGAAAACGTGAATTTTTAAGTTGGTGTCTTGGCCAAACTCAGAATCCAATCTGACAGCTCCAGATGTAATATATTTAGTTTCATATAGTTAAGATTATGTACACCCAACAATATGTACTCAATACAAGAGACTCTTCCCTCAATCAATATGACACAATGGGACAACTTCCGGACACATTTGGTCAGTGCTCAGCGGGTGCTAGCTGCGGGGATCCCTCGTGAAGTGAGACAGCGCTCTGCCCCTCTGTTCTCAGGGACACAGAGCCCAGGGGCTCGCTAACGGCTGCACATCCAACTAAAGACCACACTGCTGGTCAGAGAGGCCCAGACTGACGTAGAGTCGAAAGACAAGAGACCTGGTCGTCTGCGTGTAGGTGGTGAAGAGGCCTGAACTAAGCAGTAGAGGGTCAGACAAGACCCCTTCAGGGGAAGGCATCTACTCTGACTTCTGGATGGTGGAAATCGGTAGAGTTGGTTACTAACTTCTACAGAGGAAAATCCCAGTCTTAAAAACTTTTTAAAATCTTTAAACAACGGATTATGCATCGTAGAAGAGAGGACTTTGAACTGCAGGAAAGAACAGAAGACCTGTGTGGATTAAAGAGAGGCTATGCGGTGGGAAACGCGGCAAACACAGGAGAAGGGAGTAAGCAGGGATCCCAGACTAAAGGTGAAGAGAGAGTGAAGGAGAAAACCCTCGAAGAGACATCGCTACGGATTTTCCGCAGGACTGAAGGAGGAGGTAGTGAGGGAAAGCACAGCCCGATGAAAACAAGTAAAACCCAGCAACACGGTCAGCGTGCCGGCGGGAACTGGAAGGCACTGCAGACTCAGGACGCTCCGAAGCGCTTGCCTCGCCCCACACGGCACGTCCTGGGGCCGTTCACTGAGGCAGAGGGCCGTGGGACGGAGGGGCCTGGGGCTGGTGGGCTCGGGGGTGGTGAAACCTGGTGACACGAATATGGGTCTGGAAAGAGAGGCTGGGGCTAGAGAGACCGTTCTCGAGTGAGGGAACGTGAAGGCTGGTCGTGTGAATGGGTCCAGCCACCTGGGAAAAGGACTGAGATGAACCCGGACTCTCGGGAACTGCACCCAGTGACCGAAGTAAGTGGACACACCTGCAGAAGAGACCGGAAAAGCCCGCCAGAACGGGACAAGACCAAGGGCAGATGCTCCAGCCAAAGCCAACACTGAGAAGATGTTCCCGTTATGCTCCTGTGTGGCGAAGCCAGGACAGCCCCTGCATAACGGGACACATCAGTCTGACGTTCTCCTCCTAGCCTGACGTGTCGAACGCAACACACGGGTCTAAATACGTTCCGGATTGTGGGCATCAGGGGTCCCTCGGAAATAGTGGGGAACACGTTTATGGACTTTATTCCTCTGGAGATCTTATTCATAATGATTCTCAAAATCGGGGATCTGCAAACTTTTCTGCAAAGCCCCAAATAGCAAATACTTTCGGTGTTGGGCTCCGCGGGTCTCTGTTAGGACTGCTCAGCTCCGCTGCTGCGGCATGAAAGCGGCCACAGGCAAGACAGGGCTGGTGAGAGCACGCGTGTGCCGGAGAGACTGTTTGCAAAGGTAGGCACTGACCCAGAGAGGCTAAGCGCGCAGGTCAGCCCTGAGCGTTTTCAGTCTTCTCGTGGCACACAACTAACAGTGCACACACGCCTTTTTTTTAATTTCCTTATTTCTCATAGGTAAGAAAAAGGGCCTTGATTTCAACCAAAATAAACTAAACAATTAGATGTAAACAGTGTGATAGGAGAAGGTAGATTTAATTAGGGAAATAACTGCAAACTATATAACGAGTAGCTAGAGAATATAAATAGTAATTTTTCGATTAGGGAGCATGCCTCATATACGCCAGAAGAGAAACGACGTAGAAAATCAATCTGATAAGAGAAGAGAAGCTATGAAAGAATTCATGATCCGTATAATAAAACGAACGTGCCGTTCCTTTTGGAAGGATCAAGTCATTCACACGAATCTTTTGAACAAGTCTGTGCGGGAAGAAGAAGAATAACGAGGAAGAAATCCCAAAAATAAAAGTACCCGAGTGCGCACCCAAGTACGCGCACAGCTGCAGTGGGAGTGATGCAGAGGCTTAGGAAACCTTGGAGGACAATGCCTTTGAAAGTACAAATAGATGGATGCACTGTTATTTTTAAAATGCATCTTCAAATACATGTTAAACAAGGCTAGTACATTAACCTATCCTGTTTTGTCCCCCTGCTGCAATTAGGATAGTTACAGGTTTGGTTTTTTTTTTTACGCAAACTGATTTCCAGGAAGAAGGAAAGGGCATCCGTCTCCCTATTCTTCCCACTATGTACAATTAGTATCCCGCTCATTCCACGGCAAATGAATAGAAGAGACCCTAGGGGGGAGAGAAGACGACGGACTGGCTGGGACCTGGGGACCCAAGGGCAACGTGATGGTGAGTGAGCTCCCGGTTTTCTTTGCTCCTCACACGGCCCAGACGTCTTCGGGCCAAAGACGCTGGGACCCGCCAGGGACAGGAAGTGCAGACAAAAACAAGAGCGGCACAAAATAAAACCCCTCGAAGCCCAAAGGACCAAGGAAGGGCAACCGAGCAAGACAGAGGGCTTTCCCACCAACGTGCCCCCTGCAGCCCACCCCACGGACAGACCGGTGGCTCCACGCACACCCACGGCAGCAGCGGCGGACGCTCTCCGTGCCCCGACCCCACAGCATGTCTCGGCCCCAAGCCTCCGCCTCGCGGCAGATTTTATGGCTGGTCTGTCAGGATGGACTGCGCAGGGGAGGTGGTTTTTCCTTCCTCGTCCTTTCGAGGCGCTTTAACCCTCTCCCTTTTAAAGAAAGACATGACTTGTACTTTGTCCATCTCTGCCCTGCGTCGCAACGATGCCCATCAGCCAAACCAGACGGTGGCAGGAGAGAACAAAACTGGGCGCTCGGTAAATATTCCAGCGATGCCTGACTTGGCCACAGTCCTAACGACTCCGCCCCCACCGGCGCCCTTCTCGCCAGGTTCTCCAGCGATTGTGAAATCCCTCAAGTAACAGTAGCTGAGGAAGAAACGATTTTATCTGTGTGGCTTGTTATTAAAATCCAGTAATATTATACTTCTGTTTCAGTGTTTTTAACAACTTAATAACTTTAATTACATTTTCCATTTTTAGTACGTATATAAGGAATTCTAGCAGAGGGTAAAGGGACACGCTGAGGCCTGAACTGGGGGACATGAAGGGAGGAGGGTCACGTGATTCAGGAAACTGGTTACGATCCAGCTTCCACGCGGCGATGTCTCATCCGACGTTTTTCCGTCAATTACTGCTTAACGCCTTGCTGCTGTGCTGCTGTGGGGCACTGAGTCCATAACAGTGATTCCACCAACAATCTGAGGCTTGCAGGGGATTCTTCATCCCCCGACAGCGACTGTGAAAGGTATGTAAACAGAATCAACACAATAAAGCAGAAATTACTATGTTGCTCACTTTGTTACGGCAATAACTAGAATATCAAGAACTACGCCTTCAGAGATACAAAGGTCATATGTCTAAATACCCCCAATTTTAAAATTTTAAAACAGATGGACCCCATTATTTTTTTCTAAATTGCTGATAAATTTGTTTTGTTTCTCCCAGAGGAGATTTTTGAGTATTTAATTAGAGGCCTCATTGCCCCATCATTAAATTCAAAGAAGCATATCTAATGCGAACACTTAAATGTAATGTCACTCATTAGTTTTTAATGAGGAGAAACTTATTCTTTCTCTAAAGAACAGCTGTAAAAATAGTATCTGTCACCTACAAAATTATACACTCCCAAGATTATTAATGTGCACTTAATGACTGGGAAATAGTCTTTGCAACAGCTACTGTGCGCGTTTCTCTCCACGGCCTCCGCGCTGAGAGAGGTTAATTGGAGCCAGGAGCCTGGTGACCTCGAGCACCCGGGGCCCTCGCCGCCCCGCCGTGGAGGCTGAGTTTCTGGGCACCTGGCCGCGGGGCTTTCTAGGCCCCACGTTCCATCCTGCTGGTCCTGGGCCCTGATAGCCGCTTCCATAATGCCGTAGCCATAAACTCTGTCGTTAGTGAAAGTTCTTCTGGAGCTCCTTGCCCTAGGACCTCGCCCACGAGAGCGCTGGTCTCAGTGTCTGTGCCTCTACCTGGCTCTGGGGGAAGGAGCGTGGGATGCAGTGAGGGGGACACAGGGGCTCCCCAGCGGCCTGTTGCCACTTCCCCAGCTCACGGCCACCACGACACCACTGCCTGGGAAAGCCGGGCAGCTCTGTTACGTACTGAATCCTCACGTTCTGCACACTGCCCTCCAAATCTCCGGGGTCCGGCACAAATCACACCTGCTTTTACACAAAATCTTTTATTACAGAATCATAAGCACGTAACTCTGTAACATAACAAGACCTCACTCCAGCACACCATGTGACATTGTAGGTGAAATGTTCTCATCAAAACGATAAATTGTTGCACCCCTTTGATTACCCCGCCGACCCCATGGAGCAGGTGTTACTTCTGTCGGACCCTGGGTTTATTTTCATTTTTAAGAACAAAATGCTAATTGGTCTGCTGATACTCCACAAAACATCCAGAGGAATTTTTTTTTTTTTTTTAAGAAAGGCAATCAATTATCCACGCCTGTCCAAACATCCTTATCTCAGGCTTTGGCAGACTAAGCATCAGCATCTTTTTATTGAGCGTTTTAGAATTTGTCTAGGAGATTTAGTGTCATGTAGGTACATTTGTGTTACATTTTCAAATATGTGACAGCCTTGTTAGAACACAGGTTATCGTAAGGAAAATTCGGCAGTGAGTGCCTCCTTAGCATGCGTCCGACACACTTTAATTACAGGAGCAACTCAAAGGTTCCATCGCAGACACCTCGTGTGCGCGCTGGCTCAACTCCCAGAATGCCCACACAGCGCTGCTCTGTTCGTTTATTCTCCCGGCAAGTATTTATTTAGTCTCTCTCACGACAGGCACTGCGCTGTGTTCCCGAGACACGGCAGTACAGTCTCACAGGTGTGCGTACACACACGTACATTTCACAAGGATGTTGATGCATTTCCCCTGCACCGGGGAAATGTGGCTCCTTATCCTGTAACCGCGTCCCGCGTTCTCCTCGCATCGGGAATCTGACCTACAGCAGCATCAGCAACGTGCGGCTCGCGGGCGCGCTGCCAGCCCGCAGCAAGGGCCCATGCTTGTGTCTGGTGCGTCCCTGTCTGTGGGCCAGCTTAGGGGCGCCCAGGAACGCATGCTGCTGCTCACGAGGAAGAAATGGGGTGAGATGGAGTCCCTCCATTGTAAAGTGGCCTGGGCGTTTACCTCTTTCCTTAAAGCCACTTTGGCACATAAAACTTCCACCAAAAACTGCAGAACATTATGTGTAGCTACTCTAACTCAGGAAACACGTATTGAAATGCATCGCCTCGGCAAGGCTGGCCATCCTGAAAGCCCTTCTCCCCGCTTCCTTCCCGACCGTTCCCACATGCCCCGCCCTCATTCAAACAGCCCCATTCCTGGAAAGTAGCCCCTCACCTGTGCAGGCTCTGCAAAAATTTACTTGTCCTGTTCAGCTTCCCCTGCGACCTTCCCCCTGTACAAGTGACTGCCCACGATTCAGTCTCCCACTGCGTCTGGTCACCCTCCCACGCCAAGGTAGTGCTCTCACTGTGCCGCACTTAGTCGTTTCAAGTGTAACCTACAGAAAAGCCAGGTGGCCTCATGGTGCGGCCTCAAAGAGAGTTGTATTCAAAACATCGCCTTACACTCAAAAGGTAATTAAAATAAGTCACTTTTATACTCAGTCTTTGGGGGGAAATGTCGAAAGGGAAGTTATAGTTCTAAAACATACAGAAATTAAAAAAAATATTTGTTGCTCTGAATTTTCACAGTATACAGTATCTTATGTACAAGATTGACAATATCAAAGAACTGGTTTTGGTCAAATGTCACGTAAGTCAGACATTCTGGTTTGCCAGAGATGATGAGAACAGATTTAAAGTGTCCAGTCACTGGGCTGCAAAAAAAAAAGGGAAGTGGTTAATGGGAAGAAAACAAGGAGTTTGTATGGTGTGGAGGTCAGAATCTGTACTGTCATTTATTAGTCAAAATACTTTCCTTGCATATGACATAAGTTTAATTCAGACTGGGGTGCGTCTTCAGGCATAGCTGGATCCAGGTGCTCAAACAGTATTGTCAAGAATTCAGCTCTGGCTTCATTCTCCACAGGCTTTTTCCCGTGGTAGATCCTGCAAGGTGAGGTCTGCATTCAGCCAGCTTAACAACCCTGGTAGTTCCAGCAAGACTCACAGGATAAATCTCACTCCCAAATTTGAGACACCCAAGTTAGGACTACGACTGGCTACAGTCAGGTCTCCAGAGTGTCCAAGGAGGCAGGGCTCTGACCAGTCCCTGCTGAACTGCAGGACTGAGAGGAGAAGTGGAAACCAAGGAGCCTCCTGAGAAGCGGCGTGGAGGCTGACCGGGCCAGCCGCAGACGCGCCCACGAAACAGAGCGCACCCTGATGGATAATCCTGTTTCCCAGAGGCTTTCGTGCTCAAGTGCCGAATGGCACCCAGAAGATAAAGGGACACATCACCCATCATCTCCCGAAATTTTTCCCATTTGCCTTTCAGAGATTTGCTTTCCCTCAGTTACATTTTCACGCCGGCCGTGTGGGTTCTGTCTTCTGAAACCTTCGCCGCCCTGCCCTGTGGACTAAACAGAGCCTGTAACTCATGGCAATGGGCCCTCCGTGCCGGCCTCTCTGTTCTCTGCGTCTCCGTGTGCACCGAGATCACACACGCTGCCTTTCCGTCCTTGCCGGGTGCCCGTTGGCAGAGTGAGCACAGACGGCAGCACTCCGAGAGCTCCGTAACTTATCGGACTTTTCTCTATTTTCCACCCCTCCCTTCCTCGGTGCTCGTCCCACAAGGAACGTGCCTGCGTGGAGGCTGTGCAGGCGTGAGCATTTCCCTCCCACCGACACCACTCAGGAGTGGGGGTGGCTGCCATTTGTGTTCACGTCCTCCTCCTGCTCTGTGTGGGGCTCCGCTCAGCAGCCTCGGAGATCTTCCCTCTTTGCCACCAGCCCGGCGTCTCCATAAGCTCAGCATTGTCTCTCCCTGTCATCACCCCTGCCTTCACAGTGCCTTACTGACGGCCTGCTCTCCGTGCCCCTGTTTGCCCGAACCCCATTTGTTTTTAAAACCTACCTTACAGTCTGATTTTGGGCCTCTCCATTCCACTGAGGCCGCGGTCTTGTTTACACTGGTTACAAACTATCCAAGAACGGTGCCTTCATCCCTGCAACAATGTAACTTTGGAACAGCAGTTACAACAAGAACAACTAACAATGGAACAGAGGAGCCAGGCAGTGTGCTACATTTTTTTAGGAGAGTCCTTTCGGGTTCTCACTGAATTCTCACAACATCTGGAATAGGCCGGCTCTATTTTGTAACGTCCGTGGAAAACCGATGGTCAGAAACGTGAAGTAAACTGCCCAGGGGTAGCCCCGACAGGCTCGGTCCCAGATCTCCTCATCACTGTTCTCGGCACCTGCCTTTTCGCTCAGTCCAATCTCTCACACCCACCTTCCAGCCAGCTCTCCAGTTCTACCTTCCTAAAGAGGTTAGGATCTCAGGAATTATCAGCAATAACACATCGCCAAGTGCCCCGGTTTTTCTTTGTCCCAGCCCGCCTACTCTGTAAATAACATCATCAGTGGAAAATTGTGCCTCCTGGGGGAGGCTGCTCATCTCTGTATGGGTCTCCTTCCCTTAAGGTCATTGAAGGGCAGGGCCCATTTCTTACAGGCTCCTGAGTGCCCAGCCCCAGCACCAATGTCCTGGGAAAAGGAGGCTCTCAATGAAGAATTGCTGCAGGAGTAAATTGAGTAAAGACCGCAGCACAGCAGGGCTGGTTCCCAACGCGCAGCGGGCAGATTCCCCGCAGACTTGCAGTCTCAGACCAATCTTCGCTCTTCCACCCACTGTGGCAACTGGTAACGGATTCCTCCCGCACCAGTGTGTGACTCACGGAACTACGTGCCTTCTACCTGTGAAGCGAAGAACAGAAGACAGAGCACGCAAACCTGCCCAGAGTTTATGTGAAGCGCAGAGCTAAGCGACGGGCATCGGGGCACCCTGGCCTATCCGGCCCGACTGACATGAGAGGTCAGTTGCCCGTGGGGTAAAAGTAGGGGCGTCTGTCCATCCTGCGAGTCTCTCTGTCACCCCAGAGACAGCTCCGCAGCCCCCTGGGCCCACGGGACGCAGGCGTGACTGACAGGGGAGGGCGCTCTGCTGCCTGCAGCCCTCGGGACAGGTGGGCACTCAGAAGCTCCTCTGCTCTGCGATGGAAGGAGTGGCGAGTGACCCACGCGGTCTCCGTAGGCCCCGGGGTTGAGGCAGGGCCGAGAAAGCTGCCCTGCCCTGAAGTCCAGGGGAGCTCAGACTCCGGCCAGAATGAGCTTATGTCGATAGTTGGCTATTAAAAAAAGGTGGAATGCAAGGCAAGATCTTGTCTTTGCCCACCTTCCCATTTCTAGGGAAATATGTCTCCTTTTACATATATCTTCTTTATCTTATCACTTTCAACAGTCTGGAATGAATCTAACAATTAAGTAAAATTTTGTAGCATTTGATTTCCTCAAATGTACTGCATCAGAATCCAACGTTTACATATTTAAGGAGGAAATTCGAGAGTCTGTTTCCAGGGATTTATGTTGCAACCTGGGAATTCATTAGAAGAATTTGGGGAGCCCCCCATTTTTAATGACCAAACATTATGCCTCAGTTATCAAAGACACCCATATACACACACATTCACACACACACACACATGTTTAAGGCTCTCAACTCAGATGATTTCTGAACATTTTCGATTTTCTCGCTCCAAATAAATTCTCCCTCATCCAAACCGTAGATAAACTTAAAGGAAATAGTAAATGCCAAACGACAACCTGAGACATTCCGGGAAGTTGTCATTCTGCCTTTCAGATTATCTCGGAACCCCACCTGCCTTCCGGTCCCGGGAAGCCGGCTTTCTGTTTGGCTGCGGTTGCTCAACAGAGAATAAACAGATGGGGCTGAAAAACCCTGAAACACAAACGGGGGAGAACCGCCTCCAGCTTTTGAGGAGCATCAAAGGGAGGGTTATTTTGTTTGACAAACATCTCCTGGAACACGAGCCTCGCTGTGCTCTCACTCCCAAACGCCATGGAGAGCGTTTTGTTTCGCTTCTCCAGAAATTCAGAGTTGATTATAGGGTTTTCTTCCTTAAACTCTGATGAGTGAATGATCAATGATTGGTATTTGGAATGTGCATCAGACGGGGGAGGGAGGGGGCAGGACGCCCAGGAGAGGCCTCAGGCTATGCGGCCCCCTGTTCTCCAGCAGGGAAGTCCTCGGGCCCTCATCTCAGTAATTAAATTGCTCTCAAATAAAGGCCAGGTCCCCTGACACCTGACAGAGACCACGTGGGCCCGGAGAGATGTCCCTTTCCCTGCACGTACTGGCCCTTTCTGTGTTAACTTCCACGTGCCAGAAATCTCAGTGAGGCGCATTTTATGTCTCCAACACCCTGTTTTCTCCCCACTTCTTTGTTCATACAACTCTCTCAAGTGACTGCAAAGCATGGGGCCTGGCAGGGAAAATGGAAGGGCAGAGAGATTTCTGGCAGAAAACAGAAAATGGAAGTGGCCCAGCCCTGTGGGGACGCGGGGGCCAGTGCGCAGGTTATATCCCGGACAAGGCGCCGGTCAAGGGCGTGACTCAGGACTTAAATCCAAGCCGAGCTCTGCTGGCCAGTCCCCAAGCCTGGGACTTCCTAGCTCAGAGCTAAGAGGTTTTCCAGGGAGTCCCTCTCCTGCTGGGACTCAGTCGGGTCGCCCAGAGAGGTGCCTTTTCCTCGCTCACTGGTGTGGACCCTGCGGCGCCCCCGCCCGGGTACTTCAAAAGAAAGGCATGAAAGCGGCTGTTGGGATTCCATCCGCGCCCAGATTAACAGTTGGGGTCCCACAGGGTTCGCTCAGAAACCCAAGCAGGAAGGCTTGAACAAACGAGGTTGAACTAGCTGGTGTTGAAATTTCGGATGCATGTGACAGTCTGTCAGAAACAGGTGACCACGCGCTGGCAGGGGTGGCAAACTGCGGTGGCCTGAGGAGCCGGGGACAGTGGTGGGGAGAGCGCAGGCGTCGGGCACGGCCATCTGCTCACACCCCGGCTCTTTCCATCTGCCACCTGTATGTACGGAATTATTTACTACACGCTCTCTGTGACCCCATTTCTTTCCAGGTATAATTAGCAAGAGTGCTGGCCTCGGAGAGCTGTTCTCTGCAGGTTTCTAATGTCTTAGCACATTGAGGCGACCCGGCAAGGGGCCATTACTCCGGCGTCGTCAACATCCCGGGCACCACGGCAGGCCCGTGTCTTCCACCCCAGATGTGCTTGCTCGTGCTGTGGATGCTCAGGCCTCATTATTTATCGCCTTAATCAGAGTAAATGGGCTGGGGACCTGGGAATCTGCGGGTTTGACTCGCTTCCCACAGGATTCTAATGGAGCCTTGGAAACGAGAACTTCAGAGAGCTGTAAGTTCTGCCTCTGAGACCGATCCTCCGAATCAACCCGCTTGTTTTTCATTTTTTAACACTTTCCGATCACAGTTGATGTGCAACATTCCATTAGCTCCAGGTGTACAACGAGGTGATTAGACATTTATGTAACTTACAAAGTAACCACCCCGTCAGCCCAGTACCCATCTGAGGCCACACACTGTTGTTACAATGTTACTGCCCGCATGCCCTGCGCTGAGATTTACATCCCTGTGACTGTTTTTATAACTGGCAACTCACACACCTTACACATCCCTACACCATTCCCACCCAGCCCCCAACTCCCGTCCCATTGGGCAGCCATCAGTGTGTTCTATGTGTTTGTTTCTCTTTGGGGTTTTTTTACTGGTTTTATTTTTTTGATTCCGCATGTAAGTGAAATTACATGGTATTTGCTTTTCTCTGTCTGCTTTATTTCATTCACTACAATACCTTCTATATTTATCCACATTGTCACGAATGACAAAATTTCATCCTTTTTTATGGCCGAGTAGTATTCCACTGAGTAAATGGACCGCAGCCTCTTTGCCCGCTCACCCACTGCTGGGCACTTGGGCTGCTTCCACTCCTCGGCGATTGTACGTGACGCACTATGAAATGGGTGCTTACATCTTCCCGAGTAAGTGTTCTGAATTTCTTCAGATAAGTATCTGGAAGCGGAATTGCTAGGTCATATGAAAGTTCTACTTTTATCTGGGGAACCTACATACTGTTTATCACGGCGGCTGTAGCAATTTACAGTCCCACCCACAGTACACGGGGCCCCCTTCTCTCCGCATCCTCACCAACACGCACTGTGTGATCGACCCCGTACGTTAATACCGCCAGGCTCCTCCTCCCTGCTCAGCTCCTCCTTAGTGTCTGCCGGTTCTGAACTCTGCACCAGGGACCTGTCTTGGGCAGAATGTTGCCCTCCTCAGGACCCGCTCCTAAGTGACAGTCGTGTGCCAGGGCCCAGGGGCACAGGTGGCCCTGGAAATACACACATGAAACTGGCCAGCTGCCTCCACCTCTGGTTGTCTCAGTGACGGAGGTAAGGCTGTCCTGACCCTAAAGGATAAGACCCTCTCCTGCTGGTGGACTCAGGGGCCACAGGGCACCGGGCTGTGACATCCGGTCAGACCACGATCAGAAGAGCTGTCTGGGGCAGGGCCGGGCATAAGCTGCTGCGGACGTGGGCATGAGGACCCAAGATCTGTCAGTCAGATGCACAAACACACCACAATGGGGCTGACAAGGCATTGTTTTATCAGTTCTTCCAGCCTCGGGAACCATGTGACAAACGTCTTAGTTTTATAGGGAAGGAAACAATGGCCCTGCAAAGTCAAAGCTGTCCAGAGTCAATGGCAGGAATGGCCGGTCTGGACAGTAGTGACAACAACGCCCGCTTCGACTCAGACACTCCTCTGGGTGGCTTGTGTTTCTGCAGCTCATCAGGCGTCGACATTCCGTGAGCGACGGGGGAAGCAGGGCTCGGAGTGGGTAGGTTACCTGGACAAGATCACATTTCCAGAACACAGAGATGCCGGGAGCCTAACTGCTGACTCAGTCTCACCCCGCAGGGTCAAGCTCTGGTCTCATTTCCTGCAACGGGCTGCTCTCACTCCCTGGCTTTCCAGGCTCCTTGGAATTGAATTGATTTTGTGTCTCAGATCTGGGTTCATCACGGCTTCCAGAAACACTTGATTGCCGAGCCATCAGCTGTCAATAAAGGGAGATTTTAAGGTGGGCTTTAAACCCAGTGGAGGAGAGTTCTGCACTCCCAAATGTCGCCGCTGTCACTCAGACGATGAGCTGAACTCCGGAGTAACTGGAAGTTGGGAGCCAACCTCAGGCACTACTACTCTCTGAGCATCAGAAAGGGGCTGAGACGAGGGTGTCTTCTGAATGGCCAGTGGCGTGGCAGAGGGTTTTGATGACAGCATGAATGGAGACAAGTGGACGCACGTAGGTAGGTAGGTAGGTAGGTAGGTGTGTGTGTGCATGAGAGAGAGAGAGAGAAGCAGCTAAAAGAGAGCGCCGGAAAACCAGTGTAAAACACACCGCTGTGGCTGGAAAATGCTTACGGGGGCCGATCACTTCTTGTTCGTGAGAGCGCAGCTGTGGGTGGCCGGCTCCTTCTGCAGAAGCAGCGGCCTGGGGGGGAGCGTGAAATGCCCAGAGGACCTGCTGCAAGGGGCTGCTGAGGACCACCCTGTGGCTGAGGCTTCCATCTAGGAAAAATGGAACCAGCGATAGATGCTAATGAAAGCTATTGGGGTTCCAGCCTAGTGAACGCAGGCGAAGTTCAGGTATAGCTCTTCTACTGATTGGAACTGTTGTGGTTAATTCCTGCAGTCATTAGTTCACATGTTTGATACGTTAGAAATTTGGTGGGGGCCTGAGGACAAATACAGGATTTGCACAGGTTTCATTGATACAATGTATCACCACATATACGCTCTGGCTGACCATCAAACTGCATGTAAAGACCGCCTGTTCCTGAGAGTCACTCACCTCTAACAACAGTGGGAAGATGAAGAGACTCGTCCCTGCAAACAGGCGGGGGGGATGAGATGCAGAAGGTCGTGGAGGCAGGAGGACGAAGGGGGCGAGGGAGGAGCTGGAGGCAGCAGAAGGGACCGACAGCCAGCGTGGAAGGACGCCCAAGAGGAGAGGCCCAGGGCAGGGAAGCCGCATCCACCTGTTCCCCACAGCGGGTGGCTTCCTGGCAGTACGGAAGCATCACCTTAGCCACCACCCACCCACCGAAATGTTTGCAACTGGAGAGAGAGTTTTGTGAGCCCTGAAATCTGGCGCAGAGCAGAAGGAATTTTGCCAGTTGTTGACGTAAGAAATGTGCAAGCCGTAGAGAACTTTTAGGGGCTCACTTGAGCCGCCGGCCCGCTGCCGGGGAGGAGAGTCTCAGTGGACGGAGAGGATGCTCCAGAGAAAGGCAGTTTCAGAGCTGCTTTTAGCATCAGAGGAGGAGACGAGACGTAAGGAAGGGGGTGGCGGTGGGTGGTAGATTGGGGGGCGGGAGGAAGCAAAGGGGGGGAAGCGCTGAGATTGGGTAAAGAATAAGACAGACAGACACACGCTTCCTTCACATCCGCAAGCGCAGGGCGGCTAACAAGGCACATTCACGGCACGTGGAGATGGTGCGTGGGGGACAACTAGCGGCTCTGCGGTCTGTGTCCTGGGGGAGGTTGTGTCCTGGGGGGTCTGGGAAAGGGGTCACTCTGCCATTTCAGAGGCGCGTCACCGTAGACGCATCATGCTCAGTTAGGGTGAAGGCTGACCTTGGTCAAGGACGACGCCTGCGGGCCTAGGTCGTAACCCCCGCCATCACCTGCTCGTGGTAGGAATGTGTGTGTTCACCACCCGCGTGGTTACTTCGATGTCTGAGTTCGAGTCCGCCAGGCAGGCCTCCCCCGAGCTTGTCAGGGGTCGTGTGCGGCCCCTTTCTGTCCCCACTTTCACGCGTGGTGGTGATACCATGAGGCAGAGCACACGGGCAGAGGAGCATTTCCAAAGTCCTGTTCCCAGGATTAAAAAAACAGGTTGCAACTGAGCACTTTGAAAGAGCTAAGTGACTTTACGTAAGGATTCGTGAACCAGGCAGCGTCCCATCAACAGAACGGGGCCCTGAGGAGCCGCACCGCACTCACGGGGAGGGTTCTACGGCAGGAGGAGTGGGAAAGGAAGGCTCTAGCCAGGAGCAGAGGCTTTCAGGGCAGGTCACCTTGCTCGGGGGACCAAGAGGACTGTTGGGCAGACGAGCAGGTGCCACTCCTGGGGGAGGCTCCAGCTGTGACTAGGTTCAGTTTCGATTTAACAAGATTTCCACAGCAGCCCTGTGGTGTGAAACACTAGAGTCCACCGCCCGTTTTCAAGTAAAACCTCGGAGAGAACATCTCCCGCAGAGGTAAGTATAGAGAGAAAACGGGATCGAAGAAAAGGTCTTGTGCCATAAAAAGTTCTATTTTGCATTTAGAAGTGAGGGGAAAATACATTACAAAAGCTTTTCATAGAGGAAAAGGAAATACTGAAAAAGCAGCTTTATGTTCCAAGAGACTTTTAAATGCAGATAAAAACAAACAATGTATTTGGACGTGAGGTCTCCAGTTGGAGGTGCGCATTAACAGGTGAGCAGGTGGGAATACAGGTGGGAGCAGCGCGGCCGGTGGCGGGCGGCTGAGGTGACCTTGCGGAGATTGCCGGTGTTGGAAGGAGGTTGTGAGACACTTTCCCCGAACAGGCAGAAAGCGTAAAGCACCGAGGACGATGATGACAGAGAAATTGAAGGTGGCCAGGAGTGAAAGTGGGGGTTCAGCTTTCAGATAACGAGCGTTTCTCACCTGCAGAAATGGAACAAAAATAGGCTTCAAAAATCTGAGCGAAGAATTTTGTCCTTAGGTTCTTGAGCTTCCTGACTCAAAACTGTCCTCAAATATTGGGCTTTCACTAAACGAGGTTGGATTTGACTCGGTAACAGATAGACTAAAGGAACAGAAGTCTGGAAAACAGTCCTCCAGAGGGAAAATGGGTTACGTGGTAACGGCGGTGCTCCAGCTCCGCAGAGACGCGGGTACTGGTGGAAGGGACCGTTTACAACGAGCTCAGGTGAGAGCCTCATATAATGCCACATGCAAAAATATGTAACAGATGGACTTAAAAATAAAATTGTTGAATAGGAAATTATGTGTGAACTAGTAGAAAATGTAACGGAATACTCCTATCATATGCTAAAACAAGAAATTACAAACAAAGTATACACTTGACTACCTTGCAATCAAACAATTTCTCTTTTATTTTGACACCCACATGTTTAGAAAGATGTGCCTGTATTCTCAGGCTTTATTCCGACAATACATTCTCATCAGGGCACTAACACCTGGCTCCCACCGTGGGGCATGTAATACACCTGCTCTTGCTGAGGCCCCTGATAGCCCATAATAACCTGTCGGTGACCAGTGGAAACCGTCACAGTCCTTTTCTTAGTCGGCCCTGGTCACATTTGACTCTTCGTCACTCCCTCCATCTTGAGACTTTCACTGGCTTTGGCGACCCCGTATCCCCTGGTTGACTTTCCACGCCGCCCCCACTCACCTGCCGGAGACTCTCTTAGGAATCAGAGAACGCTCCTTGGGCGGGGGGGGGGGTGAGGGGGTGCCACGCTAGGGCGGAGCCGTGGGTCTCATCACTCACCCCTCTGCCCGGGGCTCAACTTCCGACAGCACCTCCTTCTCCTCCTCCTCACTCCCCTCTGCAGATTTCTAACTACACCACCGAGTCTAAGGTGATACAATTTAAAATCATAATATTTTAAATTCTGAAGTTTTTTCCTGTAATTTTTCAAGTTAAGCTATATGCAAAGAACTGAGGACTTGAATGTAGTTACAGAACAGAATTTAAATAACATAAGCCTTACAGACTGGGAAAGAAGACTAAGAAAACTAACACCACTTAAAGGGCAGGTGGAAGGAGCGAGTGCCCCGATTTCCTCGCGTGTCGTCGTGGGCATGGCGTCACTGCTGTTACCTGGGAAAAGAGGGTTGTCAGTCTGTTAGTGAAGCCCGAACGACAGCCCCTGGGGAACGAAGACAGCTCGCAGTGCCCGCCGCGGTCCCTGCCAGGGCAGGAAGGGGTAGGGCTTGGCTTTCCATTTGGTGCTGTGCTGGAATGGTTTTTCCATGTGTTCCTTCTGTAATAAAGCAAAGCACGTGTGTGCAGTTCTGATCTTTATTAAAAAGTAAAAGAAAGGCAGTTCGATCTGTTGACCTTTGAGGGCTCTGCTATCCCGAGGGTCTGGTCCCGTGATCAGAGACGTGGTTCAGGGGGATGAGCCTGGCAGTGGTGGGTGAGATGGATGGATGGACGGGGTGGGGGTGGGGGGGCAACACCGAGGGGCTGGCGAAAGTGCAGGCGGCAGGAGCAGAGGGGAGGTTCGCGTGGGAAAGGCTGTGAGGAGGCAGAGTGGGTGTCATTTGGAAACGGATCAAGGAGGGTGGGGAGGAGGAGACAGTGAACTGACTGCAAGATTTCAAGGCAGGCGGTTAAGACCCGGCGGCCGCTTCGATGCACTGGGGAGTCGGGGGGGAGGGGCTGGCAGGGCATGGGGCTGGCAGTGAGTGGGGGGTATTACGGATGAGAAACACGCAGGGCCTGGGATTCAGGGGGCACGTGGCCACCGAAAGGAAGGCAGGCAGCACCTGACTCTGAGGACGAGTGGGCTCCTGCCTCGCGGCCCAGAGGGCGCAGGTCATTTCCGAAGGGGGTAGTTTACAGAGAGCTGGATGTGGTCCACGGTGAGGAATCCAAAAAACCAGAAAACGCAAGTCTCCGTATTCGAGGACACTAAGTGTTGACTGCTGAGGGCTCTTCAGCCTAACTCTGTGGGACTGGCCTGGTCACACCGAGCTTTACAATTCACGGCCACAGGGGCCATGTCGTAGCACCGCAGTGACCGTGCGGTGTCAGCGGGGGCACCGGCAGCATCGAGGGGGCACGTGTCTGTGAGGTATGTGTGTGTCTGACCACTGGGCCATGCATCTGAAACCCGTACAAAATAAAGCTGAGAGAAAAAAGTGACTGATCCTAATAGCATCTCACTTAGAACAGTCCGTCCGACCTTGGGCACGTCGTAGAAGTAGCTGCTCCTCCAGCGCAGCAGGGGCAGCCAGAAAGACCCTCCGCAGGGAGGCAGGCAGCTCTCCAAAGCGACAGCTACGTTGCGGCGCTGGCCCTGTCTCACCTTTCTTAAGTCGCCAAAATCGCAGGAACTGGATTTCCTACGTTCATGGAAGTAAATTGGACTATTTATCTCCTGGGTTTCGTGTGTTCACAGCCATCCACTTTATTTGGATGTTTTGTTGTGTTTATGAGAGAAAGAGAGAGAGAGAAAATGTCGCTTTCTTGTTCCACTTATTGATGTACTCATTGGCTGCTTCTCGCGTGTGCCCTGACCAGGGATTAAACCTGCAGCCTTGGTGTATCGGGAAGAAGCTCTAACCAACTGAGCAGCCCATCCAGGGCCCCAGGAAATTTTAAAATATCTTATTAAAAATTGTAGTTAATTTGAAATAAGGAAATGGAACAAGATAATGTAAGCTGATATTATAAAGGAAAACTGGAATCTCAGTTTTAAACCCAACAGAGGCTTGCTTCTCTCTCCAGTGGAGGTCATCTGGGGCAGGAGTGGGCACCTACCTACTCCAGGCCCTTACTGGAGGTCAAGGCTGAGAGCTTCACCACCTTCCACACCTTCCGGGAGGTCCCCAAGTGCGGACTTCTGGTCAGCAGGTTGGGGAAAGGAGAGCAGCGTCGAGCAGAAATCTTTAGGGCCAGACTGGGGGTGGCAGGTGTCAGCACCGCTGCGTTGCTTTGGCCTAAGCTCAGCCGCGCAGCCACAGCTAAGTGCGGCGGACACAGGGAAGAAAGCAGAACACGGCCCCGGAGGAAGAGAAAATGGAACGCGCCTGGCCCACAGCCAGCAGCCTTTGCACAGTCCGCCCCGCCGATCTCCATCCCACACATAGGACACACGTGTGTGTTTCTGTCCAAATCCGCCCCCCACCCCAGCTTCTGCAGGCAGCTCAGTCTGACGTCTGTGGGTGAGGCACCCCCCTCCATAAGGACCCGGCATGGCTCCTCGGGGTCAGCCACCAAAGCCTAAAAGGGCCAAGAACCACCTGCACCCGCTCAGCACACACACGCATGCGTGCACAGGGTGTTAAATGGAGAGGCGGGAACAGGATCCTCCCAATCACGTCCGTTTAGAGAGAGGAGCAGCCGTGACAGCTCGCAGTCACTAGTCCACAGAGTACGCGGGCCACACGGAGTCACAGGTGCGTCTGCCCTGGCGGTGGGTCGGCTTCTCAGTGCCAGCCTTGTCTGCTGTCATGGGAGCCCGGCTGATTGTCACCGCAGTCCGTAGCCTCTGACCCTTCCGCTGGGGGGCTTCAAGCCTTGGCCTTGTCTGACGGGGTGACGGGAGCGCCCTTCTCGGAGACGTCCTACTGCCACATGTGCCTTCTGCCCATCTTGAACCTCAAGAAGCCAAACCTGTTTTATTTTAGTCTTATGTTCGTGGGGTTTGGGGAAATACAGTAGCTTCAAAATCTCACTGGGCAACTGATTTATTTCTCTCCAGTCAGTCCCATGTCCTCGTTGCCAAACGAGGTTTTTTCTGAGACAGAGCTGTCCTCCTTTTCCCACGTGCTTCTCTCACAGACAGAAGGTGGCTGTACTGAGCTAGAGGGGACCTTCTGGTTGAAGTGAGAAGCTCCACCGCAATTGGATTCTTGTCACCAGGTTGAGTCTAAGTGAATCTTTGTCATTCCTGGGGTCCTGAGTGGCCGTGTGAAGCAGAGCCCACTCTGCCATGATTTTTGTTCTAAAAACACCCAACGTCTTACTTACAAAGATGAAATAGGAGGGGGGAACACACCGTGTCTATTATCAATTTTGTGGCCACTGTCACTGATAAACTCTGAGCCTCGGCGGCTCGTGAGTTACAAGTTCATTTCTTGCCTGTGTGAGGTGAACTTGCTGGCAGGAGAGTGGGAGGGCGGGTTGAAAGACGCTCCGCCCTCTTCAGTGCCTCCCTCTACAATGACCACAGGCAGTTTGGAAAGCGAAGGGTCAGCAGCAGCAGGTGGCCAGGCCTGAATGCCTGGCACTTTGTGGCACTTCAGCCTGCATTTCATTGACTAGAGTTAGTTATGTAGCTGCAAGGGAGGCTGGGCGAGATGTCTGGCTGTGCTCTCAGTGGGAAGGGAAGGCAGGAGAAGTCCAGGGCCTCTGACAGACGCTGACCATGGCCTTCACAGGGCATCCACATTGGGCTGAGCTTCCAGCCACGAGGGCAAAAATAAAGCCAGGTACTGAGACAAGGCCTGTGGTGTCTCAGGGGAGAAGACCTTCCTGGAAGTAAGTTCCACAAAACAGCTTCCTGCTGACACGGGAACTCGCACAGGGACTGTGAAACGATGTGGCAGACAATGCCTTTGGCGGGAGTCTGGAACCAATACAATAGTGCTCTTCACAGGTTTCACAAGACTTCAAGTAGTAATTTGAAAATAGTGTTTCCCTCACTAGCGGGAACCAAGTTCGGTATTTAATGGGGGCTTCATAGGCATTTGGGGGTGGTAGCCTTGCCTTTTCATCATTCGCTGATCTCTTCTGTAAGGAGACGGAAACACGACAATGCCTTTTATGTCAAAGTGAAAACAAACAGACTTCCTGAGCCTCATGGGGCCAGATTGATTGTGGCTGCCCATTCAGAAATCAATAATTTCCACAGCTCTGTTGGCCTAAAGAGATGCTGATTCCTAACCAGACGACCCGCCGGGGCTCCAGGCCGGAGCCACAGCTGCAGAGGCAGAGGGAGCGTGCAGGGCAGAGGAAAGCGTGGGCTCCGAGGCCACAGGGCCTCGGGGTCAGGGCTGTGCTCTGTCCCGACTGATCTGATTTTCTCCACCTGCTTCACTATTTTAAGCATCCGGTTTTCTTTTGGAAGCTGAAGATACCAGCAGTAGCACCCTTCTCAGCCTCCTTGAGGGCCGAGGAATTCCCGTGCAGAAACGGCCCTGGACACAGCCCGGGAAAGACCAGGGGACGCCGCGCTGCTTCCGGAGACGACCCATCAGAGCAGGAAAACCAGCGTTCCTGGCCGGGCATGGATGACACCTGCCCACGGCTTTCTGAAAAGCTAGTGTGGTCACAGCTTATTTTTCCGCACTGGGCCTGCAAAGCCGTAAATGAGAGCACAAACATGACAGACCAACCTGCCAGACGCAGCACCCCGTTATTGAGCCACACACTGAGTCCCAGCGGGGCATTAGACATCTCAGCTGCGGCTGTGGGTGACTTGCCCAGTGTTCCGTTCATGAATTTAATCATATTACAATGTTCGGGGTTGATTTATCTTGCTCTTTCAATAACAGGAGACTTTCTTACCCACTTTCTGATGTGCACTTTCCTGGAACACAGTGAAGAAAATACTTTCTCACTCTTGAATTTCTAATTTATTAAATTTGCATACAAAAGCACCAAAATGAGGTTTTCTTTCTTAATTTTTAAAATATTTGTAGGTACATCCAAGATGGGCATTTATGCCTTCTACTTCAAAGAATATGTATATGTTTATCCAAAATATCCAGTTTATTTTGAAATGTTTATTTACATTTTATTTGAAATAATTTATCTGCTACAAACATGTCTCAATAATTTGAATATTAATCTCCCAAATTTATGAAATAAATCAGTAGGCACGTTTCCTTCATGATGTTAAAGAAGAACCTAAGAAATAAATCTTTCTCATCATATGAGCTCATTAATTAAGGAAGAATTATAAACACGTGCCTTTTGGGGGCCTACAGTGGTTCCCCAGTGTGTGGTACTGGATCATCAAAGTATTAGTAAAGATCACGGTCAGGGTGAAGATCCCAAACCAAACAGACGTAGGAAGAGAACAGAGTGTGGCTTCGAAAAGGCTGTGTGGCCGGGGTGACACACCCGGTGTCTCTGAACCTCGGTCCCTCGTTTGCCTGTGGCCGGGGTGCCAACTGAGCCCCAGCATCTGTGTGGTCCCTACCCCTCCGCCCCCTTGTTCTCTTGGCCCACCTGTGGGGCTGAAGCAGTTACGAGCAGGTGGCATCTCTCCAGATGTCTCTTCTCAAGGTCTGGGGACACACTGAAATGGTGGCATCACCACATTAGAGCGGTGTGACTCTGAGTCACAGCCTGACAGAGCTGTTCTGCAGGCTCACCTGAGGCCACGTCATATCTCGTGTGATGTGTGTAGTGAAGCCTCTGAGCTCGGCAAGTTTGTACGTCGATTCAGCATGGAAAAATAATCCCCCTCGGGGGGGGGTGCTTTGAGGATTAGTGACACGGCGATTCCCAGTAGTGCTGCAACCCTGGACACACAGTGTGACTTCAGTCGGTGGTGTCTGTAGGCATAGCTGTGTTGTACCGTGGGCCTCACAGCGATGCGGCGAATCAGAATGGAGGTTGTTACTGTCACACCTGGTAACGACGCTGCCGAGGCTCCGGGGCTCTGGCCCACAGCCACTCGGGGTGGGGCGGAGCTGTAAGCTGGGAGCCGCTTCCTGGGCGTCGCTTTCCTGGGGACAACAGAGCTTCTGGCACCAGTAGCACAGGGCAGAAAGCGTCCCCTCCCGGCTTTAACTGTCCTCCAACAAATGATAACAACACTCACTTTGGGGAGCTCAGCTGGCAGGAAGTCTGAGCAAACAAAATCCTTTACAGAGGAAGCAGCCCTTGTGTGGTATTTCAGAGATGCATCCAATTAGTAAACTAATGAATATTCTCACATTGTGGGAGAGGTTGTTTCAGCCATACTTGCCACGCAAAGACTTATTAAAAATGTTTTGTGTTGGTGCCGAAACTTGTCCTGGGGACAGGCGATCTGTTTACTGTCCCCCCCCCCACCGACCGTCACCTGATGGCTCAGGGCAGTTTTGCTTGGAGTGCTGTGCCCTAACTCCCGTATCTGGGTCAGAACCGCTACCATGGCTCATTGCAGATGGAGAGCATTTCAGGCACCTGAATGGGTCCGGAGAAGTCAGTCCCTGCCAGGTGGACAGTCCGGCTCTGCTGAGGCTGCAGCCTGCACTGTTGCAGGGCGTTATTTCTGGTCCACTGACTCACAGCTGCTGCGTAGGGGAGTTGCTGCATCTCCGCTACAGATCCACGTGCTGGCACAAATAGTAAATGTTTGCATGTGCTATTTTGATGCACCTCCCGTGAGGCTACATTTCCACATTTAAATATGGATCACATATGGCGAATTAAAATAACTCCTTGTATGTAAACCATATGCCCAGGGAGCGCACCGAAGAGACATAGTCTGCGGCTCCATCGTGCTCCATATGCCTTCTTTAGGGGCTAAAGTGTAACGGAGGATAACGCAGCCGGAATCATGTAGGAAAAGTTCTGTTTCATAGTTACAACACTTGTGATTGACGATGTGGAGAACAGACGTGTCTAATGTGTAACAAATGCTCTTGCCCCACATTGAATCGAGAGAAAGGCTATATAAAATTGGACCATGACAAAAGTAACAAGGACCAAATACACCCTCAAGACACTGCCGTGAATCATATTTGCATTTACAATGACGAGAACATTCCGAAGCACAACTGGAAGAATGAAACAGTTAACGTGTGGGTGCCAGTCAGGACAGGCTGCAGACGTGGATGGTCTGTTCCGGGGACGAGCGGTCCGGCAGGACCGATGTGACTTGCAGACAAATAACTCTCGTCAGGAAGGCAGGGAGACGTGTCCCAGGAGGGGCTGAGAAAGCACCGTGGGCGCTTGCTGACCAGGGATCGGGGCCTTGGGGCCCCGCTGGGCTCGGCCCGTGGCTGTGTATGGTTCTAGGCTAGGAAATTTCTCTCTCCCTGGACTAAAGCTTCCCCTTTGTAAAGTTAGCTGACCCAGTGGATGGAATCGTGTCCTCCCGAAATCCATAGATGAAGCCCCAGCCCCCGCTATGACAGTGTTTGGAGGCACAGCTTTTGGGAGGCAATTAAGTGTGGATGAGTGAGGTCCATGCTGAGCTTGGTGTCCTTACCAGAACAGGAAGAGAAGCAGGGTGCTGGCTCTGGCTCTGGCTGTGTCCACTGTGTACCGACATAGTGAGGAGGTAGTCGCCTGCTAGCCAGGGAGGGAGTCCTCACCACAGAACCAAACAGGCCTGCCCCTGGATCTCGGAGGCTCTAGCCTCCAGCGCTGTGAGAAGTAAATGCCCACGTCTGTGGCCATAGGACGGTGCCACGGCAGCCCCCGCCAACCGGCACCGCCGGTCACTCCAGGAGGCTCTGAGGTGTTCGGGCTGGGTGCCGTGCTTCTCAGGTCGCTACCTAGCAGTGTTTTTCCATGACTCCAAAACACTCTACGGTTATAAAAATAAATCAAATTTAAATTACGTTCTATTTCAGTCTTTGTTTTTATTGCATTTCATTTTTTTCATTGTTGAAATACTTTAGAGTTGAAACTATGAATGGTTTATGTGATAACTCCAAGTAAAATGGGTTATTTAATTAAACAGAACCCCCAATTCCCCAAACATTAGGGGATTTACTTGTAATTCAGTTATATAAAGCCTGCTGATATCTCACAGCAACTCTATGAGGTAAAAAAAAATCTTAATATTATTCACGCTAATATTCAAAATAATGAAGCAATAACTAGCTAAGTTTCTCTCTCTTTGTTCACAAAATTTTCAAGCTCCAGGAAATATTACAAAATGAGGACTCTTTCATGCAGTATGTATTTGAAAGAAGTCTTATCTAAACAGAGCATCCTACACATAATAAAAATGTACATGTGAATGGTTTTATGCATTCCATTGTATAATAATGGCCGGTTCACCTGATAATGAATACCAAGGATAAATTAAATGTTACGAGAACTTGTCACTAAACTTTTTTATTGTCATTATAAGCTGCCAAATCATCTTAATTAAATTTCAATGAAGTATCTCAAAATTCAAATTTCTGAGCATCTATTTTTGACCACTGAACACTGCCCCATTGTGAGTGTGCACCACAGTTCATTTTCACAAATCCCTGTTCCCGCCGTTTGGGTTTTTTCCAGCGTTTTACCATAAAATGAAAAGCTACAATGAATATTCTTACATGCCAATCTTTGCTTATTTGTGTGAGCGTATATTTCTCTGGAAAAACTCCTAGGTGGTGACTTGCCGGGTCCAGTCACAATGCGGCGATGTGGACACCGGCCAGGGAAGCGCTGGTCAGAAAGCGCATCACTTTGCACTTCAGTTACTGCCCCCAGCACAGCTCCTGAATTCCCATTTCGGTGTGATACTCAGAGCCATCGCGCTGGTTACTTCGAGGAGCGCCCGTCACCTCTTCCTGAAAACACAGTCACTTTCCGGTGAGTATTCAATTAAACACAAGACCGTCCCCCATCCCCTCTTCCTCCTCCTTGGCCATGACAGGCCCAGTCTGGCGTGGGGGATCAGGGTAGGGCCCCCATCCTGGCTTCCACTCCACCCACGGCCTCGCCCTGCTGCCTGCCAGGTGTCTGTCCTCTCCAGGCGTCTGTCCTGCCCAGTCTGGGATGCCCACCCGCTTCCCCACTCCTGGCTGGGACTTGGGTATCTGGCTACCTTGGAAGGTCTTCCACCTTCGTATTTATCTGAAACCTGTTTTATTAGTCGAAGTATAGATGTCACAGATAAATAATTTCAGGGTCTATTTATGAAAGAGGCCCTCAATGAAGAAAACCAGTATGAGAGCCAACATGAGGTTTTTACCCCAGACTTCGGTCTTCCTGTCACCACAGAAAGCAGTAAGGGGGGTGCCTTCCCACCGAGGGGATGGCAGGAGGGAATGGAGCGTTGTGAGTGCGTTTCTCCGGGTCTGAGGACGTGATCGTCACCCACTGTCTGACTGTCTGTAAAATTAACCCCCTTCACATGTGCTGCTCGACTCATTACTGACTATCACCAGTGTCTCTGTACGTGAGCCCACTAAGGTGCAGCAGACAGCTCCGGACCTGGTACGAGCCGCCGGCATCGGGAAGCCATTGCCGATAATTCCGGAGAGCTGATCAATTACAGGCAAACCGTTTGACGACGTGGCAGAGTCAGTCAGACCAGTTGGAAATGAAGAGAAAAATCAATGTGGACCGAGACACGGCAGTTACAATAAATTCACACACAGAGTCAGAGGATTTATGTTCAAATCCCAGCCCTAACCTTTACCCTGCGTCTTTCCATAAGGCTGCTCTGAATCTCTTACTAAAATGGGAATAGTTGAAAGAAAAAAGATACCTGGCCTCTGCCTAGAGATATTATGAACATGAAATTAGATAAAAACACATGCAAAATTTTCCACATACACACGCGTACCACGCTACCCTTCTGAAAGTCTTGAAGCGTGACTCAATACGTACCTATGACGTGATACAGTTGCACACGCCAGGCGTTTGACGTGGATGTCACTCAGACATTCTTACCTGCAAATAGTTCAACCTTTGTGGGCCCATTTCCCCCACATTTTTTTTAAAAGTGCGCACTGTCTGCCCCTGTGCTTTGGGGGAAAATTGTAAGATTAAACACGACGTAGCGCAGGGAACTGTACACTGACTGGCCAGGGTTCTGTGGAAAATGCCTGGAGATGGTCTTAGTCCGACAGCACTGTTGGAACGTGCCTGGACCTCCCAACTGGCAAGCACAGCTCTCGCCCAGCGGGGGCCGAGGCTCCGAGCCCCCCACACCGTGACCAGTCCCTCTGCCCTGCAGTGAGTGAGCATCTGTGCCACGGAGGGCTCGACGGTCCCTGTCCTGGGCTCCCCCCGTCTCAATCAGCACAAGCCACTGAACACCGATGGAACCTCCCTCGCTGGAGGCTCAGCTGGCAAGTCGCGGGGCGGTCGGGAGTGTGGAGTTGCATCCTCGAGCGCAGACACGGCGCCGCACCACTTGACTGAGCAGAGACAGCGCGTCTGCCCGCCCTGCTGGCCGGGTCTCTGGTCCACGGGTGACAAATAATTAGGAGGAAAAGGAGGGTGAAAACTAGTCTGTGAAGGTTAATTTAAAAAAAAAAAAACACAGCCTGACGTTAGCTTTGACTTCCATTGTGGAGAGGGAACAGCTACTCACTGTGAGAACTAATCACCTTGACAGGGAAGTGCGTAAGGAAGGAACCAGGCCCTTGCATGAGCATGACAGCAAGGACCCATCGCGCATTTTCCGTGGCTCAACACCACGCCAAGAGATTCGTGTGCACTATATAACT
This sequence comes from Desmodus rotundus, assembly GCF_022682495.2. Classification (NCBI taxonomy): domain Eukaryota; kingdom Metazoa; phylum Chordata; class Mammalia; order Chiroptera; family Phyllostomidae; genus Desmodus; species Desmodus rotundus. Next base: position 133,630,548 of record NC_071394.1, on the reverse strand, counting down.
TAATTGCAACAAAGTACACGCAGCAATAGAATCATTAGCCGATTTTATAGATAAACAGTGATTCAGGGAGGGGTCCTGGCTTCCCGTGTTACAAAACTGTAGGCTTCTCAGATAAAGTGCTCCGTTAAATTGGAATTTCAGATAAACAACAAATAATTTTTGTATAAGTATGTCTCAAATATTTAGTATAGGCATGTGTAAAAAAAAGTACTAGACCAATTACAGAGGCCAGAAAGATTCCTTTCAAGACTTGCAGTATGAGAGACAGACCAAACTCACCCCATTGAAGCAGGAGGCGGGAGAGCCTCTGAGTGCTGGGCCACTAGCGGGAAAGCCCCCAGGACACCGAGGGGCGGGGACTCCATGTGACCAGGCCACAGGTTTGCCAGGGGCACTTATGGAAGCGAGGCTGCTACCCTCCCACGGAGACTGGGACATGGGGGCTGTGTCTTCCTCGGTGATTCCATTTGAAGGGAAAGGTCCCATGTCCTTCAGAAAGACGTTCCTGAGAGGTACCAGATTTACACCTCAAAGGGGCAGAGAGATAATTTGCAATCTCAAGTTTTCTACCATAAACGTTGTAAGAAAAGGGGTCTAGGATCTAGAGTCAGAGAGGACCTGGCTGAAGTTCACTGAAATTGAGGAGACCAATAAGGTGGTCCTGACGATAAATCCCAAATAGTGTGTGGGACAGAATTACACTAAAAACTACTGGTGGTGAATCTGAAATTCAAATTTAACTGGGAATTCCGTACTTTGTCTAGTAAATCTAGCAATTCCGTATGGGTAGCCAGTTGTCCCAGCTCCTGCCAGGGTTCCACAAGGAAGACGAGACTTCCCTGTGTGCACACACGCACACCTGTGCTCCCATAACTGTGGTTTTCACTGTCCGGGTGTGTCAGGGCTTTTTCAGCCACAGCTGATCTAGCCTGGAGAATGTTCCACGCGCACTTGAGAAGAATGTGTGTTCTTCTGCTGGGGGGAAACTTCATTAGGTCTCCAGTGCTGTTCAACTCAGCTGTTTCTTTGTTGACTTTCTGTCCACATGTTCTGTCCATTATTGCAACTGGGACTTCGAAGTCTCCTACTCCTACTGGGTTGCTCTCAATTTCTGCCTCCAGGTCTGTCAATATTTGCTTCTGTATTTAGGGGCTCTGATGCTGGGTGCAAGGTTACTTATAATTGTTATGCTACCTGTTGAATTCACCCTTTTATCATTATGCAGTGCTGTTCCTAGTCTCCAGAGAGAGTTTTAGACTCAAAGTCTATTTTTTTGATGTGAGCATAGCCACTTCTGCCGTCTCTTTGTTACCATTTGCTTGACGTGTCCTTTCCGTCCCTTTACTTTCGGCCTGTATAGGTCTTGGAATCCAAGGGGAGTCCCTTGCAGAAAACGTCTGGCTGGTGTTCCTCTGTCCGACCATTCCGAGCCCTCTGACATGCGAGTCTAAGCCATTCCCGTGGAAAGGCACTGACGGGCGAGGGCTCACTGCTGCCGTCCTGTCGTCGTGTCCAGCCCTTCGAGCAGTTATTTGTTTTCCTTGCCTTTCCCTCTATCTCCCTTGGTTATTTCATGAATTTTGTAGTGAGTTCTCTAAGTGTTTACCTTCACTTTTTGTGTCTCTGTGTAGTGTTTTTAATTGAATGTATCGAGATGACACTTTTCACAAAACCATTCAGGTGGTTTCAAGTGTGCGACTCAGTAAAACACCATCCGCACACCACACAGCCTCTTTCTGTCCTTGTGGTTTTTTTTGCCGTTGCCTCCAGGCTTTTGTGAAGTATTCGTATTAGAACCATCTACTTTCCTTCGACATCAGGTTTAATTGCATGCAAAAATTCTCTACTCTCACCCGCCCCCTGCACACACACACTTTGTGTTCTCATAGTCAGAGTTTCCTTCTTTTTCTACTGTGTATTCTCTAACGATTTTTTTATTTTTAAACTGTTACATTACGGTAACAGTAATTTACACACCATCTTTACAGTATTGCACGAGTCTCTGTTTGTCTGTATTTACCATTACCAGCGTGAGTCATGTTTCCATCTTCCTTCCCCTTGCCAGTTAGTATTTTCATTTCAATTTAAAGAACTTCTTTAAGCATGCCTTGCGAGGCAGGTGCAGTGGTGGAAAACTCCCTCAGTTTTTGTCCGTCTGGGAAAGGCTTTATCTCTCCTTCAAGTTTAAAGGATACTTTTGCCAGGTATAGTGTTCTTGATTGGCAGGGGTTTTTTCTTTTACTTTGAATATGTCAACCCATTCTACTGTGGCCTTCAAATCTTCTGAGAAATTCACTGATGCTCTTAAGAGGGTTCCCCTTACGCATAAGGAGTCATCTTTGCCACGCTGCTTTCAAAATTCTCTCTTTGTCCTTGATTTTTGACAATTTGATTATAATGTGCCAGAATGTCTTCTTCTTCAAGGTGATGCTGTTTGGGGACTCTCAGCTCCATGCATCCGGACGTCCATTTCCCTACCAAGGTTTGGGAAGTTTTCAGCCGTTATCTCTTTAAATAAGGTTTCTGCCCCTTTTCCTTTCTCTCCTCTTTCTGAGGGTCCCAGGATGCGTATATTGGACCACTTTGTGATGACTCATAAATGCAGTTGGCTTTGCTCGCCGTTCTCCATTATTCCTCACTTCCGACTGGATAATCTATAATTGGCAAACTTTGAGTTTGCCGACTCCTTCTCTTCAAGTCCGATGCTGGCAAGCTCTCCCACTGCATTTTCTTTGTATTCATTGTATTTTTCAGCTCCAAAATTTCTGCTTGGTGCTCTTTAAATGACTGGTATCTCTTGGATGGACATCTTGTTTTGCCCACGTGTTGTATTTCTGATTTTGCTGAGTTGTTTGGTGCTCGTGTAGTTTGCTGAGCTTTAAAACAATTGTTTGAATCTGCCGTCAGGCAAATCATAGATCTTCACTACTTTGGGTTTGGTTACTGGGAAGTTGTCGGATGTGCCAAGTTTCCCTGATTTCTCATGCCCCTGTCTCCCTGTGTTGACGTTAGTGTGCTTGAAGAGCAGTCACGTGTCTCAGACTTTCGACTAACTTTGGTAGGAAAAGACCTTCACACGTGGGCGGGTGCGCCGGTGCTCCTGCTGGCTGATTGGGGTGCAGTGCCTCCAGCTCGGGGTGGTGGGGGTGCAGCTGTGTAGACTCCAGGCAGCTCTGTCCGCTGGGTTCAGCAGTGATGAGGACGGCAGGGTCCATACCGCCGTAAGCTGTGGGTGTACACTGCGGTGGCCAGAGCTGAGGTCCCCCACCCCCACCCCGCCTTTCATTTTACTGCACAGGTGCACAGACAGAGCTAAAGGAATCCTCCTGGCCCCGGGCTGGGCTGGGCTGGGCTGAGGGTGTGGCGATGCAGGTGAGTGCTTCCTGCATTTTCTGGGTGCTGCATTCCGTGTCTGCCCTCCACCTGGGGCGGCAGCTTCCTCCTCACTCTCCAGGCCCCGCCCCAATGGTGTTGGCTGTTTAACCACTGTTTGCGGGAGGGGACAGGCTTTGGGACCTCCTAGTCTTCCATGCGGCCGATGTCACTCCTTTGTTTTTTCTTGATTAGACTCTTTCGTTGTTTACTTTTTTCTCCCAAAATCTTTTAACTGCTTATTCTATTATTTTGAATAGATTATTATTCAAAAGAGAGTAAATTATTTTCACAATAACTTACTCTTGAACATGTCTTTATTAGGAATTTCTTACTTATACTTCCCTTCGTTATTTTTCTAACCTTTCTGCATCTGATGCTTAATTTATTTGTCCTCATTTTTCTTGTAAAAAAATCAGTGTAAGTTTCCCCTGAGTATTACGTCCCTTACATTCTAATAAGCATCATGTTTATTTGCATTTTTTTCTGTAAATTTTTTTTCAGTTCTGGTCTTTTCTCTTTGAACTAAGGATTGTTTGAGAGAGAATATTTAAATTACCAAGGGAAAACATCTTTTTTGGACTAATTTTATTATTCATCTATAGTTTTCCAACACCATGATCAGGGAATATGTGTTTATTAATACCACTTTGATGTATTATTGAAGCTTTCTTTATGCCCCAACACTTGGCTGATTTTTGTGAATGCTCCGTGTGCTCTCCGAAAGGAAGGGTTTCACCCTTTGTAGGCAGCTGAAGCTTCTCTGTATAAAGTCCAATGAACCTTGTCAGTTACGGTTTTTTCGGTCAGCAACCTCTGCAGTTTGTCAGAGCTGAGCAAGTCAGCCATCGTCCAGCCATCCATTTCCATTGCCCCTTGCGCTTCTAGCAATTTCATCTAGGACGGCTGTGAGCTCCTGAACCTACAGGTGTGCGAGGTCTGCGGTGGGAGTACAGTGTATAAATGTAACTTCACTTTCTCCCAGTCCTAACGTGCCTGTTATGAGGAGGAACTAAGCCCAGCCGTGTCTCCCCACAGCTCTCCTGGGTCTCTGATGGTCTGCAGCGCCTTCCTGCCCCATCGTTACAGAAACCCTCCCAGGACCATTTACACAGTTCTGTGCAGTTGGGAACGATTTCCATAGCACTTGAACTTTTTTTATAGCATTACTTCTCAGGGAAGCTGGCTTTTTACAGGAATAATTTCAGGATTAAGCCCTGCCGTATTTTAAGGTTTTCTTAGTGTGTGAAAGTAGGCTGACACTCCTCGCGTGGTTCCTGTAGAGGAGAGGAGCATTGTCTTCCCCCGCGATGAAAAATGAAGGGGCCTCCCGGGCTGTGGACTCACGTCGTCCTGAAGGACGCAGTGTGTCCGCACCGCTACGTCACACCTCGTCCATCTCTGATAAAATAAATGCCCGTGTGCAGAGCTTTCTCTGTTCTTACTGTTCTGCCGCAGCTCCTCATCCCTGAGGTCATACTAACCTGCTCCCTAAAGCTTTAGATTACGTGCTTCTCCGCCAGAGCCTCCAGCCCCTCAACCTGTGTTACTTTTTGTTTAAGATGTTTTTCTTTTTTTTTGCTAAGTGAACCAATTGCATAAAACCTTTATGTGCTCAGATGTTTAGCTCCAATACCAAGGCTCCTGAGGAGAAGTATCAAAAAGTTTTATGTTCTGTTATTTCCCTCAGGACTGTGTTTCCTTCCCGTGTGGTTTTTCCTCACATGGAGACACTCCCTCGTAAATGCCACGCTACCTGACGACAGGAACATGCATCTCTGCATGTTGATTAGAACACGTTTTATCCCAACGGAACGGGAAAGGCAACCGTGTTGTTGCTGTTATAATTACGGTTACGTGTATCTGCCGTGTTCATAGTCAGACTTACAACATTGGAAGTCCGACACATCCACTTGAACATGGGCAAAGCTGACCCCCACAGGAGACGCGGTTTTCCTGGTGCCTGCGTTCGCCGCGTCGTTGTTCACTAGCTGACTTCGTCCAAATGTTTCTGCTGCCCTTTCTTCTGTCCCTGCGTGAGGGTGGCTTTCCAGCTTTGTTCTCTTCCCTTTAGTCCCTGAGCTGCAGGCCCAGAGAGGAACCGGTTGTATTCAGTGAGGACCACTGGGCAGCCCTCTGCGGAGGCAGGGGCTTGGGAAGCCAGAGAAGGAAGCTGCATTTGTATAAATAATGAGCTTTAATGGTGTACATGATGTTAAGAAGATGCTCCTGCTTTCAAACTATGCTGCCTGGACAGCACAGGTGGGATTTGTGGATTAGCTATTTAAATATTTATGAAGCTATTTAGACATATTTTATTTATTGTAAAATGTTTATACTATAATTATTTCGAGAATTAAGCTTCCACATGCTATGAGAGGCTAAAACTAAAATCTAATTATTCTCAATCACATCCTCCTAATGCTGGGTCGTGCCAAGTGAGATAGGGCGAGAAAAGCTCTTCAGTGAGTAGTTGGTGCCGTAAACCTATCGATCTGTCCACCAATCAGTCAATTCATTTTTAGAAGCATCTTCTATGGGAAAAGCATCGAATAGATGCATTGGGTGTTCTAGTACAGACTTAGAATAACAGTAAGCACACTTGCCACTGACAAAGTCCGGGAGCCGGTGCACGTTAACTCCGTTAAAGACCCAGAGTGGCCTTCAGGTAGGTCCTATTTTATCATTCCCATTATACAGATGATGAAACTTTCACTAAATTCCTTAAGTTTAAAGTTCATTTGAAGGCATAAGTTATTCCCGTAAGCCCAACCAACAACTTCTGATAAGTGTCCAAATAGAACTGAGCATCAGTTCAAGAGAAATTAATGGGATTTGAAGGAATACAACTGTAACGCCGTCTGGGACACCGTCTGAGACACCATCTGAGACACTGTCTGAGACACCGTCTGGGACACCGTCTAGGACACCGTCTAGAACACAGGGACACCATCTGGCACGCTGTCTGGCACACCATTTGGGACACCGTCTGGGACACCGTCTGGGAATGCCCCTTCGGGCCAGTTCGGGCCAGCCTGTCTCCCTCCCTCAGTCAGCCCCTTGCTGATGGAGCCGAGTGCGCCTGGGCCCCGTTTCCTCATTTGTTGATTATGTCATATTGGTCCTTGAACTTGCCTGGGAAGTTCACTCAGGTGACATTTGTTATCAGACGTATGAAATGCATGTCATCCTTTTCCCTGTCCAGGAGCTTAAAATTGTGTTTAGTGAAAAACAACAGGAGACACTCGGAGCAGGCACCCAGTTACCCTCCTCCGTCCGTCCCTCCCGCCGAGCACGCTCTGATTTCTGTCCATTTTAAGCACTGTGTTTGACTATTGTTTTTTGGACAGTAAGGGGTGGGACATCACCCAGTCAATTTTGAAGTAAGTAAAAAAGCTTCTATTATACTCATATTGCTTAAGTGGAATAATCTTCTGATGCTTCTCTTTGATAATTTCCCTTTTTATTTTATTTTCTCCTAGTTACCAAAAAGAAACCCAGCCTGGGCCCTGGAAGTCAGTCTGACCGAGCCCGAAACCAGGAAGCTGACGGGCTTAATGCTGTAACTGCCCGTGTGAGTCAGAGGCCCCGGGCAGAAGCAATCCTTTCTCCATGGAAACCACTGGACAGGAGAGTTTGGGATTTTATTTTTTAATTATATTTTATTGATTATGCTGTTACAGTTGTCCCAATTTTTCCCTCTTGGCCCCCCTCTACCCAATACCCCTCACTCCCTCAGGCAATCCCCACACCATTGTTCATGTCCATGGGTTGTGCAAATAAGTTCTTTGGCTTCTCCATTTTCCTACGCTGTAATATCCCCGTGGCTATTCTGTAACTACCTACTTGAATTTCTCAATCCCCTCTCCTCTTCACCCATTTCACACAGCCCCTCCCCTCTGGCAAACATCAAAACACTCTCCATATCCATGATTCTCTCTGTTCTTCTTGTTTGCTTACTTTGTTTTTTAGATTCAATTGTTGATAGATATGTATTTCTTGCCATTTTATTGTTCATAGTTTTGATCTTCTTTTTCTTAAATAAGATCCTTTAACACTTCAGATAATAACAGTTTGGTGACGATGAACTCCTTTAGTTTTTTCTCATCTAGGAAGCTCTTTATCTGCCCTTTGATTATACATGATAGCTTTGCTGGGCAGAGCAATCTTGGCTATAGGTCCCTGCTTTTCATGACTTTGAATACCTCTTGCCAATCCCTTCGAGCCTGCAAAATTTCTTTTGAGAAATCCACTGATGGTCTTATGGGAACTCCCCTGTCAGTAACTAACTGCTTTTCTCTTGCTGCTTTTAAGATTCTCTCTTTATCTTTCACCTTTGGCATTGTAATTATGATGTGTCTTGCAGTGGGCTTCTGTGCATCCATCCTGTTTGGAATTCTCTGAGCTTCCTGAACCTGCGTGTCTGTTTCCTTCACCAAACAAACAGAGGCAGGCTGCCAAAATGAAGAGACAAAGAAACATGGCCCAAATGAAAGAACAGATCAAAACTCCAGAAAAAGAACTAAACAAAATGGAGATAAGCAACCTATCAGATGCAGAGCTCAAATCACTGGTTGTAAGGATGCTCAAGGAACTCAGTGAGGACCTCAGCAGCATAAAAAGATCCAGTCAGAAACGAAGGAAACACTAATTGAAATAAAGAACAATTTACAGGGAAACAACAGCAGAGTGGATGAAACCAAGAATCAAATCAATAATTTAGAACATGAGGAAACAAAAAACAACTATGCAGAACAATAAGAAAAAAGAATCCCCCCCAAAAGGGGGATAGTGTAAGCAGCCTCTGAGACAACTTCAGGCGTTCCCACATTCGCATCAAAGGGAAGCCAGAAGGAGGAGTGAAAGGGCAAGAACTTGGAAATCTATTTGAAGAAATAATGAGGGTTTGGGATTTTAAATTTCAAGTTCTGTGATCTCAGAAGTCCCTACCGTGTTTCTCAGTCACGTATGCCTGTTGCAATACAGCTCTTCCCCCTGGTCTGTTGAGGAAATTCTCTCTGCGCTGGCCTTCAGAGTGTCTCGGTCTGTGTTCTGGTGTGGTGGCTGGCTCGCTGCGCGCCGAGGTGAATTAGGAAGCAGCAGAGAACACAGGAGTGAGCCTTATACCCAGGATTTCTGTGTTCCTACCTACAAGGCTTCAGGCCCGATTTCCCTTCCCAACTTTTGTGGGTTTTTCTTGGCATTTATGTTTTGCACCTTAAAAGATAGCAAACATGCTTTAAAGGATGCAATCGCAGGTGAAACTTTAAGGAGGGAAAAGGCACGTGTGGAAAGGGTGGCAATTCTTATTTTGAAAGTGTGATCCGCACACTGGAACCGCTCTGCCACCAAACAAACTGCGGAAACACACCTTTGGAGGCGAAAATGCGATTTTTAGGAATGTGATAATAGTCTCTGCAGAGTGCACAGAAAACATCATGGAAAATTTGCTGTTCCTTTTATTTCTCACTACAAACAGTAGAAAATTGAAAATAAGACCTTGTTATAGAAAATAAAATGGATATCAACCTTTGATTTTTTTTTTAATTTTTGGTCAAAATTAAATGTCAGAACCCTCCTGGAAAAGAACATTCTACCCCTGGGGTCGGTCCTTAGTTGAGTGGCGGCAGTACCGTGAGTCCAGCCAGGGCTCTGCCTACGTGAGACCTTGGCCCTGGCTCTCCAGCGTGGCTGACACTCACGCAGTGACGTGTGGTCCCTGCCACAGATGCACCCGCACCAGTGATATGGGGGCAGCCTGGGCACCAGTGTCACTTAAAGCTCCTAAGAGATTCAAATTTTAACCAAGGGGGTAAATTACCAAGAAGAGGAAATTATGGAAAAAGTGAATGAAAAGGATGAAGAAACAGAAGAGAATGAATGAGGGCCCTTCTTCTCCGTCTAGAATTCATGCATTCCTGTAGGAACGAGGGAAGAGGAGAAACGCTAAAAAGCACTTATACTTCGAGCTGATTAAATCCTTAGTTCAGTTCAAATATGGCAATTTCATATTGTTCGGTTGACCCCTAGGTAGCCAACAAGCACAGGCGTTTCAGACAATGGCAAATGTATAGCACTGTAAAGAATATAGTAGATGTCAGGTTTATTAACATGCATAAAATATATACATGTATGTTTTTCTTTGACTAATTTGGAAAAATAAATCTTACCAAATCTTATAAAAATCTTTTTTCTTTGGGAAAAAATATATATACACAGAACTTTAGAGTGCTTTACAGTGTACCAAATGGCTTCCTCCGTGGTGTCTCATTTAACTATCCCACTAGCTCTGTGTTGGAGAGTGGGAAGTTATCTTCATGGTCGCGGCGTTGGGGACATCAGCATCGGGGAGGTTAAGGGTTATGTCAGAGGTCATCGCTGCTTGAAGCTGGGGGCAGAGAGACACTCCCAGGCCCCTGTGGATAAGCCCTGGTTGTTTAAACCAGCTATTCCTTACCTGTGGGGGCTACTCGCCTTTTGGATGAACTTGACCCTGGACGTTGTGTATTGTAGTAACAAGTCTTCTGAAAGCTTTCTGAGAACACATTGAAGATGTTAGCGGTGCACATACAGAAAAGGTGGCCCTGTCTTCCAAGAAACCAGGATGGTCCCACTTACATGATCTTTTGGGAAAAGAAAAAAAAATAAATAACCTCCTTAAAGAACAAACTACAGTGAGAGGCTTAACAGGACCTCTCAAGTTCCGGCCTCTGCACTTGGCCCTTTGGGGGCGTTAGTCTCTGACTTAATCCCCTGAACAAGCTTATTCCCACGTAACAGGGAGAGGCGGAGGCTCGGGGGTTTGTCTGGCTTCAGGGCCTGTGCTCCGTGTATAATTCTGGAAGCAGACCAAAACAGAGGAGAGGAGCCCAGAGTTCTCATCTCGGCTCTGTCGCCGCTGTGTGTATGAGCCTTGAGAAATGCCTTCCACTTCTCAGAAGGTCAGATCTCTCAGGTCTCATCTCTTTCTAAGCTGCATGATGTATGCTCCAAGATACAGCTCTCACATGCTTAGAACTGGGCTTTTGTATATGCAGTGCAGTGAGCACTTGCTGTCTGCCACTTCTCATCTACTCCAACATGCCCGGTGCCAGCGTCCCCCCGTCAGTGCCAGCTTCTCCATCAGAAGTGCCCCGGCTCTGGCAGTCTGAGGTGACGCGGGACTTCAGCCTGGCTGATTGTGTACCGTTCACTGCGGTAACTGTTTCAAAGATGGGAGGTCACCTGATTCTGGCCAAGGAGATCTGGGTAAGATTTATTTTTCCAAATTAGTCAAAGAAAAAACTTGTTTCCTTTCCTGCTGAACTCGGCAGCAGGATGGCGTAGGCCTGGAGCTGCTGATGAGCATCGGGCCCTCGGGGGAGACCGAGGACCCGAGCGCCGGGAGGCAGACCCGGAGGCAGAGCGAGGCCTGCAACATTCTCCGAGTCTGTCCATCAGATGTTCGCTACAATTTTCAGCGACCTGAGTAATGCATTTCCCTTTTTTATTTAAATTAATTTAGTTCTGTTTTGTCACTACCCAGTCTTTACACCCTAAGGGCATCCTCTATTGGCAAACTCGGACCTACTCCCGGATTCAAAAGGTAGAATATTAGATAACAGGAAAGAACACTTGGGTGATTGTTATGAGCTTAGACTACGGATGCCTGTCTGACAAAGGACTCAATTTAATCCGAGTCCCGGCAAGGCGGATGAAACATTAGGAAGCTATTGATTATAAATCAAAGAATGTGCCATTCAAAAAGGATTAAACAATAGGGCAGTTAATGGCCTAAGTCACTGTGCGGACCAGGTCCAAGCTGGCCCACAGCATCACGGAGCCCTAATTTATTTCTCTGTTTGCTTCGCCCTTCGAAGAGGCCGTTTCATGTCAGCGCTGCTGCGGCGGCCCGGCAGCTGCACAGCTCCCCGCTCGCTCCCTGCAAGGGAAGAGTCCCCTCAGCTCTTGAAAGTGCAGGGAAGATTCTTTCTCAGGAGCCTGATTAGATGGCTGCTCTTAACTATAATTGCCCCTCCGTGGTTCCGTGCCCTGAAACTTACCCGTGGCCCTGAGAATGAGAGATGCTAATTGGCTTCAACTGGGGGTAGGGTTGGCTTCACCGGGAACCCCAAGGCTGAACCCATGCCCGACTTACGTGGAACAGCACGTCCAGTTCCCGGGACCATGGCTGAGTTTCAGGGCAGCGGCTTGGTTTACACTCCAGTGCAGGCAGTTCTGTGTCCCCAGGAACAACAGGACACGGGCTCTGCGTTCCTGAAGCACACAGAGCTGCACACAGAGTTTGCGGTTCTCCCTGTGATGTATGCATCCAGCCAGCAAGTAACGGTTGTCCTACTTTGTGCCGGGACCATGCCAGCTCGTCACAGCAGGCCTGTGAGCGGAGTTCTGCACTGTGTCCTACAAAATGTCTCATTTTATTTTCACCAACACTCTTTCAGAATGGGCGTTCATATTACTCAGTAATTCTCAGGGCACAGACTCCGGATAAACCCAGCAAAAAGGAAGAAATTGATCCGCTGTGGGGGAACTCTCAGAACGGTAGGTTCCAGAGAAGCTGGTGTGGACAAGGAAGCTAGATGGCCCCAGTGGCATCGACTGTGGGAGTCCCAGCAGTCCCCTAGAATCAACGAGTGTCCAGTGTGCCGTGAGTGATCTTCGCAGCCGGTGCCTGCGGCTTCCCAAACACCCACCCACGTCCTTGCGTGAGACCCCGTCCCATTGGCCAAGTCAAAGTCGGGCAGCGCAGAAGAGAGAAGAAGAATCTGGCCCCTGCAGATTCTGTAATAGGATGGACATGGTTTCCTTTCAAAAGTCGCACAATCAAGGGTTCCTCCGGAGTGAGCCAGGGGAACTAGTTGTAAGCAGGCGGCATATAGGACAGGCAGACCTGGTAAATGTTCACACCACCGTTACTGTCTCCACTCACAGGTCATCATCTCCATTTATAGGTGAAGAGACGGGTTCAGACCAGATGAGTCCCAAATTGCTTCATTCTCAGACGCTCTGCAAGTTAACAAATCGACCACTGAGTCATACTGGGAGACAGGTTTGTGATGTGTCTGCGTTCCTGAGGAATAGGATTTATTTCCATTTGACGTACTGCTTATTTTGACTTTGTCTTTAACTTCTATGATTTGAATTCATAATTGAATGATTTTGTGGGATTCATAAAGAAAATGTCAGTAGTAAGCTACCCCTAATTTCAAATGTCTATGTAACTTTGCTTTGTAGGGTTCTTCTAGAATCTCACGGGTCCTTGATCAAGGGGACTGTGAAACATGCAGCGTATTTAAATATCAGCTGATCCCAGGGCATGAATGAGAACCAGTATGGGCACCCCTTCTTCTGAGATATTTAATTTTCAGTCCTGATCAACAATATGTATTTATTTGTTCTTTATTTAAGAATTATTTGCATCTGTGGCCCTGTACTTGATGCTATAAATACAGTGAATTATTAGTTAGAAATGTGGTTGCAAGAGAAAGAAACTCAACTCATACTAGCTTAAGCAAAATAAAAAATAGGACATTTATTTTTTGACTCATTTAACCGTGCTGTGGAAGGAACAGAAGGACTCTAGGACCTCAGCCTCAGATATCTCTCTCTCTCTCTCTCTCTCTCTCTCTCTCTCTCTCCAGCTGCTCCTAGCAGGATGGATCCAGGACACTAGACGATTCTGAAATTACTACCAGCCAAGAGGAGGAAATGGTACTTCCTCATCGCCTTCAGTGTGACACCTGCACCATAGGTCCTATGCCCCCAGATCAGTTACACCGGCATGACGACTCACTGGCTGAAGCTGGGTCACATGTCAAGCCTGTGGCCTGAGCTGGTACGATCTCCACCAGAAATATAGAAGAAATAATCACATCTGGGCCCTGACCCCAGCAGAGTCTCCAGACAGAGTCCGCATCTGCAGGAGGCTTTGTGCCCCGCGGGGCTCCGCAGACTGACCTCCGTGGGCCTGGGCTTTTCTCCTGGAATCAGTCGCAGGCCTCAGTAAAACACACTCATCGGGCACACCACAGCGAGGACGCAGGTGACAGCACTTGCCGCCGCTGCGGGGGAGAGTCTGTCTGGGAAAGGACAGAAGTAAGGAAAGCAGCCTTACCGGGGAGCATTTTCGAGGCAAGTACAGACAGTGGAGAGTAAAATGATGATAAAGTAGCAAGTGAAAGCTGTGAATGACAAACAAGACTCACTCAGGCGATGTCGGGTTGCAGCGAGGTTGCAGGCACAGTGCTCGGGAAGGGTGAGGCAGAGGACAAAGTGTACGCGCTTAGGGATTTGAAGAATAGACCGCTGCTCCGAGAGCATAGGAGGGTGCACTTACTAAGCAAGTTAGGACTTTATGGCCCTAATCGGGGTTAAGTTTGGAGCCATCAGTTAACCGCTAATGTACACAAAATGCCCCGCACAGCAATAACATTAGTCAAAAAATGAGGAATTCTCCTGAGCTGGTACAATTTCCCAATAAACACATTATGCTTAAATTGTGTTCGGAGCTTCAATTACCAACAGTGAACAGTAACTGCTTCCAGCTAAGGCTGTTTCATGATCTCTCGGGTTGTAAATTTCTCAAAAAGAAGGTCTCCAATATGCTTGTTCTCACTTTTTCGCAATAGAGAACGTCCCCTTTCTCACTGACCTGAGAAAGGGACAACCTTATTCTGCGATAATTACTTTGAAACTAGCCGAGTGAAGGCGCCACTCTGGACCTGTACGTCCGGAACAGCCTCAGCGTAGGAGGTCTCGGGACATTCAATCCAAAGCTCAGGAGATGATGTTGCTTCAGAAATCGGCGTCTTAACACCTAGCCAGGTGCTGAGCATGGTGCTTCCCTGGTGGGCCCCCCACAGGGACCGCCCTCACCTGAGGGGCCCGCCTGGGTGTGTCTGCACTTCCGTGCTCCTCCCCCGAGGTTTTGTGAGACAGGTAGAAGGAGGAGATCCACCTGAAGGAGGGGAGTCCGGAGTTGCAAACAGCTGTGACAAGCACAGCCAGGTCATTTTCTTTTCTTTTTTTCAGTGCCTAAGGTCATGGTATTGAAGGGCAAGTTGAAAATCATTGAGAAATTGTTTTCTTTTTTTTTCAATTTTTACTGCTATTCAATTACAGTTGTATGCCTTTTCTCCCCATCCCTCCACACCACCCCAGCCGAACCCACCTCCCTCCCCCACCTCCACCCTCCTCCTTGATTTTGTCCATGTGTCCTTTATAGTAGTTCCTGTAATCCCCTCTCCTCACTGTCCCGTAAATGAGTGGATCAAAAAACGATGGTACATTTACACAATGGAATTCTATGCAGCAGAGAGAAAGAAGGAGCCTATACCCTTTGCAACAGCATGGATGGAACTGGAGAGCATTATGCTAAGTGAAATAAGGCAGACGGTGAGGGACAAATACCATATGATCTCACCTTTAACTGGAACATAATCAACAGAAGAAAAAAGCAAACAAAATATAACCAGAGGCATTGAAGTTGAGAAATTGTTTTCACTTCCACACTAAGCTGTTTCCCAACTTAGGCAACGGTTATTAACACAACTGCCTTTCTTTCTCCTCACCATGAAAGGAACGGCTCACCGTGTGACCGCCAGCTCTAACTCGTGCCACAGACTCATAGCTCACGTAAGCGGCAGGGGCTTCTGGAGGCCGAGAGAGCAACGATGGCCATGGTTTGCAAGTTGTTCCCCCTCAATCTATGGACGGAATAGCCCCACAGAGCAGCCTTGGAGTCCGAGCCCTGACCTTCCCCCGAGATACAATCACACGGCAAACAGTAAGTGAACGCCCTTTAAATCGCTTTTGTAACTTTGTTTTTGAAATTGTGTGGCCGAGAAAACTGATTGGCTACGACTCCCAGCAACGATGATGTGCATCCCAGAACGCTGTGCGCAGACGGGAGGGCGTGTGTGTGGATTGGGACCTTAACGAAATCGGTTGTGCGGGGATTCAACCAAATGCTTATTCATTTCTATTTCAAAGTTGTGTGTGTGTTTTTTTTAATTTTTGGAGACTTGACGTGATTTTAAGTTCTCACATCTTCCGAAGGTGCTACCTGCTTGCGGGCCCTGCACCCGCGGTGCCCGAAGGAAGAGATGTCTCCACTCTCAGGGAATTATAAAATTATACAGCTGCTACTTAGACATTTCATTTATTCCTATTCAGTGCCATAAACTGCCTTTGATTCAGAATATGTAAATCATCTTCGGGAGTTGGAGCTGGCTAGCTAAATTGCTGGGGCTATTTTTAAAGCATCCAGTTTGGACTCAATCCACTACACTCTGTCTCTCTCTGAGGTGTCAGCCCCCGAGTCTCCCGACACCCACAGTCCGAGAGGTTTTCTGAGATGAGCAAGAAGCCCGTTTTTATCGCTGTTAGAATACCAACGTGCATGCTGTATGTTGCAGATAATAAACACTGTGAAACATATTTCCAATAATGGCCAGAAGTCATAAAACACAGCTGCTGCAGAATATAGTAGCGGTTCGTAGAACGAGCCTGTTGATAATCTTGTAAAATCCCAGTGATTTCCCGATAAGCATGTTCTTCCTTTCCCACCTTGAGTTAAGGCCTTGGCTCAACACCCCTTCTGCATTCCGTGTGAACCCTGAGGGGCGGCTTTAGGACATCTCGGCTCCTGACTGCATTAAAATGACGTGTGTGCTTTAAATGTTCTTAGAAGAAAATGCATCTTCTCTAGAGCAAGACGCAATCATCCAGAGACTCGGCAGTTCTTCCTGCTCGATGTCCACCACTCAGGAACACTAGGCATGTTCCGAGGGACAACCGAGGAAGACAAACAGACTCGGGGAGCAGATGCAGAGCGGCTGAGATCTGGGGTGCCGGATAGGGGTTTTGTAGTAACTACAACTGCAGGGAGGGCTCCCACCTCCGTCAGGGGCCGAGTATCTGATACCAGCTTTACTTCCAGTCGGAGAACCAGGGAAAGTCTGTGCACGAAGGGAGTCACGTCAGGGGAACGCCGCGTCTAGCTGGGCTCTCCCTGGGCACATGTCCCAGGTCACGCTGACACAGGGGGAAAGGTCAAGGGGCAACAGTCAGGGCTCGAAGACAGCGGCTGAAGTTCAGAACCCCCAGAGCGCCTTGGAACTGAGGGCAAAGTACCCCAGGATTCTCCCCCACAGACGGCTCCGTCCCAAGCACGAGTGCAGACTTATGTTATATTCTTGGCTGAGTCCTAAACGGCAAGTGTGCGGGTAAAAAAAAAAAAATTAAATCATAAATGAACATCTGGGTGGTTAAATATCTACCCAGAGATTTCTGCAGCAGCCAGATACGAGGGAGATACAGTTTTGAGTTAAAATCTTGTCAACGTAAAGCTGCTTGGTTAAAAAAAGAAAAACTGAGCTTTCCATTGCAACCCCAAAGGACGCGTTCAAGGACAAACAGCGCCCCCCAGAACCGACGGCAGACGGCAGGAAATCCCTCTTGACCAGGTCAGAGGGGAGCGTGGATGAGATTAAAGTGCACCGCTGACGAGGTAAGTTCCCTCCAGGAAAAAACCAAAAGTCTCCGCACTCTTTCAACAAAAATAAGGAAATTTAAAATGTCCAAAATCCACAAAGTACAGCACAGAATAAATACGTCTAGACTTGCAGAGAAGTAGGGGATTCGGTTCCCATGGCAGGCGGGGTTGGGCCCCCAGGCGGCTGTGGGGGGTGGGCCAGGGGCAGGGTGGGGGGGTCACTGACAAAGCCCAGGGTGCTCCGCCAACCTAGTGACCCACTGCTCACATCCCTTCGGCCACAGCAAAATCTGTTGGAGGTTTTCCAGAAAACTTAGAATGCTAATGACATCTGTGTTTCACAAATCTTCCTGAGGCTGCTGTTTTTTCCAAGTCTGAAACCTTTTTTTTCTGTTTATGCAAGACATTTTGAACAAGTTTTAATGCGGCATTTAAACATCTCTTTTCTAAAACATGCATCTTTAATAATCGGAAAGAGACCGTCACTACCTTTTCAAAACCACAGTTTCACGTTCGGGGCTAGTTCAAGTTCAGAGCTAGATGACGAAGTTAAACAAGTATCTTCTTCCTTTAAGACTTCTAGGTAGATAATTTTTTAGAATGTAAATCTCAATCAGAATTTCTTGGCATTCTTTAAGTGGGAAAGCTTTGGGGGCTTCCAGTCCACAGTCTTGCCTCACAGTTACAATTACCGCTGCTACACCTGTGGGTTATGTTAAAAACCTACAAAGTACATTTTTCCCTGTAATAGGAAATGCTCCCTGGACTTCTTCAGAAGGATTTAGAGATCTGGCACATGAAGTGCTTAAGTAAATAGCTAGTTTTATTAGTATATATTTTTACAAAAAAACATGATTAACATATGTTTTACATGCAAAATAGTATTGGGTGGTTTATAATATCACTACGAAATGCTCATTTGTATAAATAATTTTCCTAAAATAATCTCTAGTTTTTAACAGAGGGCTTGACTGGGGGTGCCCTGCTCTGGCTCCCTTTCCTGACTCTGTCCCTAACCGCCGGATGACCGAATTAGTCTCTGCTGTTCCTCTGAGCAGGGAAGGGCTGGGGCTGTATGCTCTCCCTGCTTCCTCTCACATCTGAAGCTCCTGGGGCATGCCGGAGGCCTCCTGCTTCTGACCGGCAGAGAGTCTCACGCTTATATTTGCATGATAATTGCCTGGAGATACTTATTTTTAAAGGACTCCGGCTCCACTTCCATAACTAAAATTTAACAGGTATAAGCTAGGGCCCAGGTACGTGAGTTTTCACCATCACGCCGGGAGAGCCTCACTCAGGGTCACAGGTATCAGAACCCTGAAGCTGAGGAGCATGTGTGTGAGTGAGTGTGTGTGTTTAGTGAGTTTTCACTATTTCTCAGCCAAGAGAAGTCTAGAACCAGTATTACGTCAGGGGGCATGGAAAGAATTGGATTGATTGGGCAAGTTGATGAAGTCTACTGAGCCAGATTTTAACTTCATCAAAATAGTGAATGAGGCGAAGGAGAAGAGGCAGAGTCAGGCTGGATCACACTGTAGGCTGGGCAGCGGGGTGGACCCTGAAGCATCTCGCTCTGAGGGCAGCGAGAGGAGTGCGTGTGTGCGAGGGGAGCGAGCCCGGGAAGAGCCCAGAATATCGGCACGACTGCACTTTCCTGCCCATGGAAGATCCACATGGATTTGTTCAGAAGGCAAATGGACATTCAGATCCAGTTCTCAGGAGAAAAGTTTAGATTGAAAAGTTGAGATTTGATATTTACCTGAATACAGATGGTAATTGAAGTCCCGAGAAAGGGTAAAATGGCCAAGAGGAAATGAATAAGTTATGAGAGCCCTTCGTAAGAGCCCTACAGCGCACCTGTCTGTCTAGGGCAGCGGATATCCATATTTAATGTGCGAAGGGATCACCTGGGTGTTTCTGCAGCTTCCCAGGGCCTTACCAAAAGAGAGTTTCATTTTCTTAAACTGGGCTGGACCCAGAAGTCTGCTTTGTAACAACTGCCCCATGCGATCAGATACAGGGACCCTGAGCCTCTTACTGCGAGACACCGCGTTACAAGCTCAGGAAGCTGATATTTCCGCTACCCAGACAGGTAGATGAATATTTATGTCTGGATATAAATACACGTTTATTCTACGGAATTGGCATTTGAGCCAAAATAATTCCTCTTACTAGGTGTCATATACTGAGCAGAGGTGATGACAGAGTGGTTGGTGGACTATGATAATGCTCTCCAGCCACCGCACTGAGAACTGAGGGAGCCTGGCTTTGTGCTGTGTGCGTCCGCTTCGTCGCTTCCCGCGGCTCTGCTGGCTGCTTAGCACATAATAAGTGCTTAATAGATATTAATTGAACTGAATTATCAGAATAAAGTTCTTGGCAGATGTTGCTTTTCTCCTTTCTTTTTTATAAATATCTGTAATTGCAAAGTAATTGAGCGCCACTGGATTGGAAAGCCTCGCACTGTAAACATGTCAGTTCCCCTCCATCTTCCCCTTATTAGACGTGTGAGCACTGGCAGGTCCCTCCTCAGTCACGCGGGACAGCAGGAGCAACGACCTGGTCGTGCGTTTTTGGTCGGGGCCGACTCGGTAATTCGGAACTCCTCTCCCACTGATACCGAATTGACGGTCTTTTTTAAAACCGTGTTTCTAGGCATCGGCGAGCTCCCAAGCAGTGAAGATTCTTAAGAAGGAGGAAATCCAGGAAGGGGAGCATGAACGAGTTGGGGGCCAGGGGCGTTGTTCCTTCAAGTCCACTCCTCTTGTGGAAGAGGGGCTGAAAGACGACGGAAATGACCAGCGCTTTCAACATGACAAGGGCAGTCGGGTCTCCCGCAGAAGGACTGAGGTAAGCCAGGGGTCAGGGCCCTGCAGAGGTGCCCTTGAGGAGCAATGACCTGGGACCCCCACGGTGGCACAGAGCTGATCCCAGATTGCCACGGGCTGAGCACACTGGCTGAAATCAAGCATAAATACCCCCTGGAGAAACCATATCACCCTACGCCTCAAATTGTTTCTACAGCTTTTCATAGGAAATGCCTCCTACGGAATCGAAAAGACCTGGGCACGGGAGGAGGGAAGCCCATAGGACAGGAGAGCAAAGAGCAGCCCAGGGCCCCGGAGACCACCCCACCCCGGGAGATGTAGAAAGTGCAGCCATGGGAACCGGGCTTTCGAATCACCAAGGACATTGCCCGCAAGAAAGACAAGACTGGGCACTGGGAGCACCGGTTAGCCTGGGGAACGCAGCAGCTGCAGTTACAAAGCCCTTTGGATGAGTCTGAAAGCAGCTTGGATGCAGCCGGAGACTGATACAGACCAGGAGAGAACGTCAGACTGAATGGTATAAGCCAGGAGAGAAGACACCTACAGAGGGGAGGGGAGTTCAGGGAGGAGATACAGGAAGCCTGTCTAACACATGGAGAATCGGGATTCAAAAGGAGACTGTAGACCGAATCAGGCAAGGCAGCATTTGAAGACAAGATGCCTGAGAGTGTTACCAAACTTAGAAAGACACTGAGCCACAGGTTCTAGAAGCTCTACCAATGGTGTGGGAGACTGCAAAACAAACAAAAACAAAGTGACTGAAATCCCTCCCCCCTCTGAGTGAAGGCCATTCTGCAGTGTGCCCGGTGCTCTGTGTATCAGGCAGCGGAGGTACTTACTGCCTCACTCCGTCGGGCTGGAGTTGGCCTTGCCCCTCAGTTTGAGAGTAAGAGTATGGGAGCAATGTGAGGTGGGCTTTGCAAGTCTGGCTGCCCCTCTGTGCCGCCGTGTGACGCGCTGGGGCTGGCCTCCCGGGGGAGGAAGACACACGAGGACAGAGGCCCAGCGAATCGCCAACACCGGCCAGCAGACAGGCGGCCCCCATGCCCGGGACAGGTGATGGCCACTGTGTCAGTCACACCGGGGGACCTGCTAAGTCCAGCCCAGGTTGTTGAACCCCCAGAATCGTGAGCAAATAAGCTGACTGCTGTTTCAAGGAATTAAACTCCGGGGGTAGCTCATTGAACAGCAGATAACTGATACAGAAATCAGTACGTAACAGTGAGGGGCCGCTGTAGCAAAAACGTAAAGCCTGCTGGCAGCTCCAGACACACTCCTGAACGAAGGCCAGAGCCCTGGGCGGGGAGTCCGTGGTGGGAAGCCTCTGGGTCGGCAGGTCGGAGGGACAAAAAGTGCTGCCCTCTGTGGCTCAGGGCAGGCGAGACAGTAACCTGCGGTGACAGGCAGTCTGTCACAGAAGGCTGACGGTGTCCCTGTGATGGCAGAATGGAGAGCAAATACAGAGGCCCAGGTCTCGCCAGGCTGGGAAGTAAAACTGCCTCTTGCCACCTGTCCTTCCAGCTAGCAAAACACTCTCAAAGCAAGTGGGGGCCTCAGATAAAGACCCAGCCCCAAGTGGCTCTGAGGTCCCTCCCTCAGACCTCAGGAGGCTGGGACGGTGACCAGGGAGCCCTCTGAGCTGGGCCGGAGCTTGCCGCTGTCCGACACCAAAGGAGGGAGGAGAGAGTTGGCTTGAAAATTCTACGTGGGTGGCTTTGGGGATTTGGAATGCCCCCCCTAAAATTTAAAGGTAACCCATAAAGTTCTTAAAAGCATTACATGTTAAAAATCCAAACACTAATTGTTTGAACTGGAAAACAACTGAGACCACGATGTTCAGGCTATTCGGTAAGAAGGTAACTTCTGAGCGAGTCACTTTCTATAGAAAGAATGGTAAGAAATGTATCTAGCTGCAAAATGGACTGTGTCATAGGGATTGTTCCAGAATGATTGTTCATGGGGCAGAGCCAAGAGCCCCAGAGGAATCCGCAAACATCAGCAGCAGAAAGGGCCGGACCGAGGAGCGTCTCTGCGCCTGGGGGACAGGGCCCGACTCGTGCCCTTTCCATCATTTCCCAGAAATGTAAATGGGAAAACTGCTCCACCTAAAAGATAAAGATCATCAAACTGTAATCAAACAAATAAAATTCATCTCTATGAGAATTCAAGAAGCATGCCTTGAGTACAACAGAGTATAATGCCGGTTCGCAGACAGGACATGGTCATCCCAAGGGAGGGCACGGACTGGAGGGGCCGAGGGGGATGAAAGTGCTCGGGCGTGTTTCCCGGTCCCACAGATGTGCAGTTCGTAACAATCCATGCATCTCGATGTTTGTGTTTATGCGCTTCCCTGCGAGCATTTATCCCACAATTTAAGCCGTTCAAACACGCAAGGCTGCCTCACAGAGGTGTGAAGTTCAGCCGATAGGGCGTGGAAGGGTTCGGTCTGTCCTCTGGTTCCTCCAGAGTGCCTAGGCGCTGACTGTTCGGTGTCACTGTCATCATCGTCACCTTCCCATGTTTTACACAATCCCAGTAAGGATCAGCAGATCAAAATAGCCAAGAAACTAAAGTGAAACAATAATCAAGAGGTTTACTTCTTCTAACAAATATTTAAACATATCCTACATAATAACTTGAATGATGCTGGTATTTGTCTCCAAGAATATAAGAACAAATCATACATGTGATAAATACATGATGAATATGTAAACATGTCATATTTTATCAAGAAAATAAACTAGCATTTCACACATGTGGAAAACAGACTTGTTAGGAAGCTAGAACATGCGTGGCTGGTGTTATTCCAGGATGGGCAGCCAACTCCTCATTGCTGAGTCCCTGCCCCACCCCCTGGGGCACTATTGCTCCACCCCTGGGGCTTCTCTGGGGGCTGGCAGGGGGGGCGGGGGGTGCCGGAATTAGGCTCTCCGGACTCTTGCCTTGTTGGGAAGCTGCTGCTTTTCCATGGGTTGCTCACCTTTTATGTCCTACTCAATCTCCCTCAAAGGAAGACTTTTGAGCGAAATGTTTCCAGCCGAGTGCTGTATCTTGAAGGTATTTCCTTCAGCATCTCAATTGTGTTCTTTTTAATGAGCGGTTCCCACCTAATTCAAAGGACAACCTTATTTCTTTTACAGAAGTGGAGTTGATAGCATTATGCCAAACTGCTACGTACAATGATATTGGAACAACAGATTGATCATTTAACAAGCAAAAAAAGTTAAAAAATAAAAATCACCTATAAGCTAAAATCAGTGCCAGATGAATTAAGGACTAAGATTTTTTCAGCACAACCCTAACGATGACGGGAGGAAATACGGGTGGGTACGTATGCTCCCTTGAGGGGAAAATAGGGGTTTTTAGTAACAGCTTTATGGATATAATTCACGTGCCATACATTGGTTATTAGTGTATTCACATAGTTGCGCAACTCTCACCGAAATCAACTTTCACCACCCCAAGGGGAAGTTCCATATTCTCTAACCCTGACCCTCCCGAACCCCAGCCCCGCCCAACCACTAATCGACACCCATCAGAACGGAATCCCACTGTCCGTGTGGTCTTTGCGACCAGTGCCTTCAGTTTAGCAGGTTTTCGAAGTTCGTGCATCACCTGTCACTGCTGTACCCTGTTAGGTCCAAATACTCAGCCGCTGGCCGCAGCCTGTGCGCTCACTCACTCTCTGACGGGCATCTGGGCTGTTCCCGCTCTCCGGTTATGTACGCAGCGCTGCTCTGAACCCTCAGGGTCAGCCCGCACTTCACTTGTGACCCTGTCCAGCTCCAGGGGTGGTCCCGTCGGTGTCTCCGCTGATACTCCCTCCCTCTGATGCGATGCTCCTGGCGTGCCCCCCCACGCCGTTGGAGCTGGCCCACTTTGAGATCTCTTCTGTGGCATCTGAAACCTGGCCCTTCTCGTGGGCGATCTCTGTTGCCTGTGTTTCTTCCTCTCGGTTGTCCAGATCACCTCTGCCTGGTTCTGTGCATGTCCTGTACTTTTTAGGTCGAAAACCGGACACTTTAAATAATATTGTGTGGAAGGGCCCCTTCAGCGCCGGGGTACTGCTCATTGTCGTTTCGTCACCTGTCGGACTCCCCCGGTGAAGTCCCTTTCGCTCACACTGTGAGGACTCAGTTGCTCCTCAGAAGGCACAGGGCTGGCAGGCCCACACGTGCCGCCCCAACCCCGACCCCGGGGTGACAGTGGTGTTAGGGGGGCTCACGTCAGACTCTCTTTTGCCCTGATTGCATCCAGCTGGTAAGCTCTCCTGGCTACCAGGTGTCTGTTCTATTGTTTTGAACCATACCAAGTGGTGTAATTGCTCCCAAGACTGATGGTGATCCAGTTACATTTGAGTTCCTTTAGGAAGGAACTTCTGAGGTCAGTGTCTCAGTGTCGAGGTTTGTTCTGGCCCCAGGAAAGCTCCCATTAGCCATCTTTCTCTGGCAAACTAACTGGCCTATTGTTTACCTAATACTCCTTATGAAGCTACCAGCCTCCTTTTCGTGGTTTTGAGGGTGGCCTTGGAGCTGGGGCTCCTCACACTCTTTCAAACAAGCTGTGTTTTGTTGCCGTTGTTTCTGTTTTTCAGAGAGTGCTGTAGCCTTGTGGCTTCACTTCTCCCCCGGGGCAAAAGCACAGAGCCATGGGGACAGTGACATGAGTCTCTCTGAGCCGTCCCCTAGATGTAGGAGTTCTGGGTGGGGACAATGGCCTTACCTCTCTGGACATGGAACACCCACCCTACAACTGTGGGGGCTGCAGTGACGAGGGCGCCAGCATTCTCAGCCTGTTGTGATGGAGGCAGAACCTCAGCCCCATAGTGGACGGCTGGGGAGAAGAAGGCAACCCTGACTTCTCAGCCACACTCCGCTGGTGTCTGCCACTGGACTAGGGAGTCAGGAAGAAGGTAAGACATGCTAAGGCCTCCCAGAAGGGTACCGTATCCTTCCCCGGGAGCTGGGGGTGGGCAGGAGGGAGGAGTCATGTGTTCTTGGCTCTGATCCCAAAGCCAGAAAGGGACGCCGCAAAAAATAAAGAAAATTACAGGCCAATATTCCTGATGAACACAGATGTAAAAATCCTCAACAAAATATTTGCAAACCAAATTTAGCAATTGATTAAAAGAATCATTCGCTGTGCTCAAATGAGGTATATTCCAGGGATGCAAGGATGGTTTACCAGCCACAGGTCAGTCAATGTTCGACAGAAAAAGCATTTGACAAAAATCCAACATTTATTTATGATTAAAAAAAATTCCCGAGAAAGTAGGTAGAGAGGGAATACACTTCCACACAATAAAGGCCATAGATGACAAGCCCACATCTCACATCCTGTTTACCAGGAAGAAGCTGACAGCTTCCCCCCAGAGGCGGGACAAGAGGGGAACGCCCTCTCTCACCACCGGTATTCGGCACGGTGCTGGGAGTCCTAGCCAGAGCAGTCAGGCAAGAAAGAGAAATAAAAAAGGCATCCAGATTGCAAAGAAGGAAGTAAAACTGTTACTATTTGCAGATAATATCATATTATTTACAGAAAAATCCTGAAGACTCCATAAAAAGCTGTTAGAACTAATAAAAAGTTGAGTAAAATTGCAGGATATATAATTACTATGCAAACATCTGTTGCATTTTTTACAGCAATAATGAACCTTCGGAAAGAGAGATTAAGAAAGTAATCCCATTTACAATCGCACCAGAAAGAATAACATACTGAGGATCAAGTTAACCAGGGAAGTGAAAGACCTGATACTGATGACTACAAGACATTAATGAAACAAACTGAAAAAGACACAAGTAAATAGAAAGATATTCCACGTCCACAGACTAGAAAAATTAATGTTGTTAAAGTGTCCGTACTGTCCAAAGCAATGTACAGGTTCAATGCAATCTCTATCAAAATTCCAATCATATTTTTCACAGAAATAGAATCAACAATACTAAAATTTGTATGAAACCACGAAAGATCCTGAGTAGCCAAAGCCATCTTGAGAAAAACAAAGATGGAGGCATCATGCTCCCTGGTTTCAAACTATATTACAAAGCCACAGTAATCAAAACAGTATGGTATCAGCATAAAAACAGACACATACACCAATGGACTACAATAAATTGCCAAAAATAAGCCCACTATACATGGTCAATTAATTTACAACAAAAGGTGCCAAGAATGTACATTGGGCAAAGACAGTCTCTTCAATAAATGGTGTTGGGAAAATTGGACAGCCACATGCATTAGAATGAAACTAAGCTACTGTCGTATATCATACACAAAAATAAATTCAGTATGGATTAAAGCTCTGATGTAAGACCTGAAGCCAAAATCTCCTGGAAGAACACAGTGTAAAGTTATATAAACTGTGACATCAAAGCTGTACACTGTGGGGGAGGGGTGGTAAAGAGGGTTTTGTATGTGATCAAAGTTAGGTTGTTACCAGCCTGAAATAGACCGTTGCTCCTGTCCGGCATTTCGTGTCAGCCCCGGGGTGACCGCAGGGCAAACCCTGCGTCATACACAAACGAGGTAGAGAGAAGGGAATCACAGCCACCCTGGAGCATTGTCAACAAGACCGCAAGCGAGGGACAGAGGGACTGACTTCGAGGGCAGAAAACACCGGGATGGCATTAGTACGTCCTTACCTGTCAATGACCACATTAAATATGACTGGGTTAAATTCCCTGATCAACAGTCACAGGGTAGCTGATTGGCTTTAAAAAACATGACACTTCAGATTAGGAACATACATAAACTCAAAGTGAAGGGATGAAAAAAGTTCTTCCACACAAAGGGAAACTGAGAGAGAAGAGGGGTTATCTCTATTTATATCAGACAAAACAGACTCTAAGTCGAAAACCGGAATGACAGAAAGTAGGTTATTATATGATGATAAAGGGAGGCTACGACCATTGCACACGCAGATGAGCCAAACACGAGAGCACCGAAATGTATCCAGCAGGTCTGACGCGAGGAATAGAAAAAATGTTTCATAGTGGGCAGAGGAACTGAATAGCTGTTTCTCCAAAGAAGACGTACGAATGGCAACAGGGAAAGAGATACTCAGCATCGCTAATGGTGAGGGAAACGCAACTCAAAACCACTGTGAGGGGTCACCTCACACCTGTTAGAATGGCCAATCTCAAGAAGACACGGGACACCACATGCTGGGGGGGACGTGGAGAAAAGGGACCCTTGCCCTGTTGGTGGGACTGTAACCTGCAAGGTGAAAGGTGAGAGGGGCAGGTGCGGGACCTGAGGCAGAGCCCGGTCACTCGCACAGGCGGAAGTCGGTGAGGAGTGACTCACGAGTTCTCACCATAACGAAAGTCCTTTTAAATGGTGACAGTGTGAGGTGAAGGGTGTGTTAATTATCGCTGTGGTCAACATTTCATGTACACCTCTCACGCCCTCACTGGTATATCTAAACACAGCTGGGAAAAAGCTAGAAGTACAAGGAAAAGGTAACAGATCTGATTATATAAGACTATAAAATATATGTGCATCTCTGATGTTGGAAAGTAGATAGAAAGAACTATTTGCAACAGATAAACTTTTATTATCTTAAACATTCCAAAATCTTTGACAGATCTCTAGGAGAGAGACGGGCACCACAGTACAGGAGTGAAGAACCGGAACTGGTATTTCCTGAAATGCACATAACAAACCTATGTGGAGAGTTCAGCCTCTCTGGTAATAAAGAAAAGACAGAGATAAAATTACACTTCTCAGTTAGCAAGTGTGCAAGGAGCGAGAAAATATACTAGTGACAAGAGATTAAACTGACACGAAATTTGTCAAAATGAATAAACATCACATTAAAGTGGGCACAACTTTGCCCCGTCGTGTTCGATCTGTTTAAAAATGTTAGAATAGTGTGATGTGTGGCTGATGGTGCTGTGTGTGTGTGTGTGTGTGTGTGTGTTGGTTTCAACCTACCTTCTTGCTCTGGTTGGTTAATATTTGTAGTTCCCTAATCAGGAAAATTTTTCCAGAGGTGAGTGCTTAACATCTGAAAGCCTTTATCAGAAACCCACACGAGATTCAATTAACTTTATTTAAGATCAATGATAAAAGCTCTGTTAATTGGCCTAATTGAAGGGAGCAAAGATTACTCCCTGGTGAAATTACGGCGCTCAGGGTAGGGTTCGACTAGAGATTCTGCGGTAAGCTCTGCTGTGGCAGGGCAGGTTCCGAGAATCTGGTGAGCCCGGCAGCCTGGGTTCCGAGGGACGGGGCCTCGTAGCAGCGATGGCAGCCAGTGCGGTGCTGGGCACTGATTTCCAGAGGACTTGCGGCCCGGCTCTACTCGGAATGTTAACCGCAACAGTGCGGAGTCTGCCTCTAGTGCATCTTTCATCCAAAGGGCTGCTGGGGGGCCCGCAGGAGAGAAAGGCTGCACCTTAGCGGGCTCAGTTTGCGTGGCGGCTTGCCGTGTTCTCACAGGTGCAGAATTTTCCTGTGACTCTTACTTCACCATAACTGACCACGTTGTTTTGAAGGTGTCGAGAAGAAGGTCTAGAGCTCCCCCCTGCCTTTAATTATTGGATGTCATGAATATCTACCAAAATATCTAATAATTAAGAACGAGCAAAATCAGAACTTTTTCAAGTGGTGGTTGGAATTCTAGGCATGTACTCTAAGGAAATGATAAAGGCTGTGTATAAAAATTCAATATGTTTATCAGAGTGTTGTTTAACCTGGTGGGAGGTACACACTTTAAATGTTCAACAATTGAGACTTGATTAATTCATAGTATCTAAAATGGAATACTAAGCAGCTTTTTCAAATTAGGGCATAGGAAGCTACTTAGTGATAAGAAAAATTTCAGGACATATGAATGGAGAAAATGATATTAAAACAATATGTACTGCATGAAAATATTTTAGGAAATGTGTGAGTATAATATCCATTGTTTATGAAAAACTGAAAAGTGTCTGATTTGATGAAGTCCAAGTTCTTTGTAGCTCTTTCGCCTGCAAGCACCAGGGTTCACGGAAGAGTGATGATGAAGCCCATGCACCCCACCCTAACCCCATCAGAATGTCTCTGAGGTGCCCTCTCTGGTGCTGAGGAAGAAACCACAGCAAAATTTAGGGGCTTAAACTAACACACTATACAATGTTTTTGTTGTTCTGGAAACTAGGTCCTCTTCATGGGGTGTGTCTGAAGGTCGCTTAAAAAGCCAAGGGCAAGCAGTTGGCCAGTGATCCCATCATCTCAAGACTTTGCTGGGGCTGCAGATTCTGCTTCTGGCTCGTGCACACAGCTGCGGGGAAGCCTCAGCATCCACTTCTGAACCCGCGGTGAGTTCCGCAGGTGTGTTGGTTCTGTGCCATGTGGACTGTTCCTTACCCCCAAGTGAGTCCCTTCCCCTGGACGCGGTGACCTCAGAGAACGGGAACACCCAGGGTGGAAGCCACAGTTGTTCGTGTAGCTAATCCTGAAAGTGACATCCGCCACCTTAGTGAGACCATAGTAGTGGCTCAGCAAGTCTAGCCAACAGGTAGAGGAAAGGGACGAAATACGGGCGTGTGCACCAAAAACAGGGACCCTTGGGCGGTCCGACAAAACTTCCTAGTGTGGGCTGAGCCCTCCACCTTGAATTTTTAACAAAGTAACCAACTGTAAACACTTCTGCAAAGTAAAAACCTCAGGAACTTTTGCTTTTGTACTTGGTGGAAAAAGTGTGGAGGGGGGCAGGGCTGGTGGGTTCCCGTTTCTGAAACTGGAAAAGCCAGCTTTTCATGCAGCCTGTCACCACCAGAGCCAAGAAGCAGAGACAAGGACTGAGTCTTTGTGGGCACTTTACTCAGATGCCGGAGATCTGAAAAGACTGCTGGTTATGTACCCTAACAGACCATCTTACATCTCATCCCAAGCCGGCCTTTCTTATAAAAAGAAGAAAAGTGTAGGTACGGGGCTTGGAATTGAGGGAGAAGTCAATCAGATCAATGCTGCAGTCGGTGATTTTTCTGGCGCCCCTTCCTCTGTGGCCGTGACTCTGTATCTGCACCCTGGGAGACTGTGTTCCCTCCCCGGAGTGCAGCCGCTCAGATTCCACCCCATCTGATCGCCCGCAGCCCTCCCGGGAAGGAAGGTGGCATTGCTCGTGGGTCTCCTGCAGTCAGGGTGGGGCCGTCGAATGTCCCCGAGCCTGGAACCGTAGCCTTTTCCATGCATTAATTCCTGAGCTTATTAATTGCAACTGAAAGCTAAACGTCTTTCAACTCTTCGGTCTGGGGCTTCGCACAGGCCGCGTTTGTAAGGAGTCTGGCTGGGGCGTCAGGCGAGTCCTTTCCTGGGGCTCCAGCTGCCACAGCTTCCCAGGGGATGTACTGTGCTTTTGTGGGCTGATTTGCTGATTGTCACTGTCCCACTCTGCAGCCACTGTTGCTCCGATGTCCTTAGTTGGATGCTCTGGCATCTAAGTTACTCACCACAGTGGTGTGGGAGCGAGCTGAGGAGGGCTGGTCCGGAAGCCCTCACCTGAGCTCTGTTTACTCCGCTGGGGTGCGACCCTGAGCACAGACTCTTCACGACTCAATTCTTTAGAAAACCCGCTGTATCCCCTTCATTAAAATGACCCCAAAGTTAGTGTCAAGGCAGGGAGAGGATTCAAGTGGCGGTTCATCCCTGGAGGCCTAACCGGGGACCTAGAACGTTGGACACAAACAATTCCCCGGAGACTAAGGGGTGCTCTGTCTGCCGGCGGCACCCTGCCTGTGGCCATACTCACGCCTTTCAGAAGAAGGAGGCTGTTTGGGAGTCTGTGTGACCGCATCAGGTCAGCTGGGGCCAGAAGAGGTGCATTCCTTCTTCTGGGAGCCCCGCCCTCTCCCCTCCCCTGGTGTGTGGGGGAGCGGTAACAAGAGTGGACAGACGGATGTCCTTTCTGGACTGGGGTGACCCACCACATGCCTCGTCTAACCTGATGATGCATTCCGCCTGCGTCTCCAAAAAGTCAAAAGCGTTTTCAGTGTTGATTTCCCTTAAGAGTTATCAGGCCTCGTTCAGACTGATTTAATCACGGTAAGAGGTGACCTTGCGTCCACATGGATGCTCCTATATTACAGGACCTGGAAGTAAAACTTCACATGTATGTGTAAGTAATCATTGGGGGGTTGTGGGGGGGTTGTCACAGCTCCCCACTCACATGCTGCCTGAGCAACATGGACAGGAGAGATCCCCCCATGACACGGTGAGGGGGTCTGCAGGTCACGTGAGAAGCACCTGTGCAGCCCAGCATGGAGCATGCACGCAGGGCCGGGCGCAGGGCAGGGCACCGAACTGGATTAATGCATTCCTTTGGAACATTCCTTCCCGTCCCCCTTCCCCTCTAATTCCAGAGACAGCTTCCCCAAGCAAGGGACTGACACCCAGCCAAGGTCCGGATAAGCAGGGACACACATGTGAGGACGTGGTCATCAACATAAGCCATTCCCGTCTCCTGGCAGGGCTGGCTCTCCTAGGAACCTTCCCCAGTCCTGGGAGCTGAGCTCCAAGTCTCCCTGTGGGCTGGAGAAAAGGAGCCAGCTCCCTGGTTGGCTGCCTCTAACACATCTGCTGTCCTCAGGAAATGTTGGGGAGGTGCTGAACGGCGTGGCCCTGCTGGTGACAAGAAGAATGCCTCGCACCCTAACGTGTTGCTGGCGTCCCCTCCGAGCCCCAAATCTGTGTCTCGCATGCAGACGGACGCCCAGTTCGCACAGGCAGGGCAGGCTGCGCTGCAGACGCTGCCTCTGCCGGGCCAGCTCCCCAGCACCCACTAGAGCCCGCCGCCTGGCGTATGCAGTAGGGAGACACAGAAGGGTTAAAGCCAAGAATAAAGACAAGAGGGTTACATTTGGAATTTAGAAACGCTGTTAAAAGAACTTTGGCCAAAATCTTCCTAACACGTAGAAAATTACTTCAATTTGCGGGCTCTTTGGGGGAATGTGACAGCCCACTTTATTCTTTGAAATTTTGCTTTGAGTCTAAAGTGTCACTATTTTTTTTTATCCGAGCATGTTGAACAGTATGCATGTATAGGAAGGATTTTTGACTGAAATCTTCTGGCCAGTCATTTCTTGTTACATATTTTTACTAAACATCGTTCATTTTTATTTGTAATTGACTCTGTGCAGACAAATCATCTCAAAGACAGTATGTCGTAAGTCATGGTCCTGGCAGAAAAACGCAAGCCTTCAAAGCAAGGGGAGACGACCCATCATCTTAACTGGTTAGGTGCCGTGAACGCCATCGCGCCCCAAGGCTCCAGTTTTGCAGAAGAGCTTCTAGGGAGAAACCAGGGGGAAGGGGAAGCTTAAAGCCTCTCTCCAATGTTAACCAGTCAAGAGATCCAGGGGGAAAACAACTTTCCTTCCCATCAGCATCAGCAAGGACGGATTTCAAGTGGTGAAAGAATGTGGCCACACCACCTCCCGCCACGTGTGAATTCCTCTCCTTCCCGAGTGGGGACTAAGAAACGAAACGGGAAAACGCCGTGAACGAAGGAGGCAGCTGTTTATCTTTGTGGGAGTTGGGTGTTTGCTTGCTTACAAAGTGGTTTAAAAATAGTTTTCGGTAAACTCCTTCTCAGCAGAACGGCGACGTCCGGCTGGGGTTGCGGAGAGCGCAGGAAGCTGCCGGGTCAGCACAGTCCCGGGCTCTGCCCGGACCGGGAGTCGCTGGGAGCGCCCTGCAGACCAGCTCAGCCGCCGGCGTCCCCCGCCCCGCCCTCCCCGCTCCCCGCGCCGCCTGGTGAGGGCGGAGTGGGGCTCTGGCCCCGTCGCTACCGCTGCCCTGAGGTTTGGAGCTGGAGTGGAGAGAGCCGTTTCTGCGGGAAAACAGTGGATTCATACTGTATACGGACCACGGCAACACCGCTGCCCAAAGCACGTGCTTTTGAACAACAAAGCGTTCCTCACGCGCGCACACACCGCAAACTGACCCTGGCAATAGTTCCTCGCGACAGTTCCCACCCACCTCGGCCGGCTGCAAGGCCCCTGCACGGCGAGACGCGCGGTGCAGAACGCCGCCTGTCTGGCGGGTGCCCTCCGCCTGAGGACAGGCAGGGAGAACCTTCCCAAAGCCCCCGCTTCCGGCTTCCCAAGTTTAGTGTCTTCCCTTCACCCCACCCCCCGGCCTCGACAATTCTCAGCCCCAAAGCAAAGGCTGTGCTTTTCCCTGGCCTGTGCGCCTCAGAGATGCCCGGATCGCGCGTCTCTCGGCAGCCGGAGGTGTGGGGACGCGGGCGTGTTGCGCATCCTTGGGCCCCCATACGCGCGTTGCAAAGGAAGGCGGCATCGCCCCGGGATCTGTCCAGTTTGGGAAACTGGCAGGTGGTTTCTGGGTGCCTGGGGCTCAGGCCCGGCGCCTTTTCCCCTTCTGAGCGCCGGGCTTGGGGGTCTGCCCCAGGGGGGGCCAGCAGGTGTAGGGCCGCACCTCTTCCCAGCCCGCGCACAGAGCATGCTCAGCTCGCTGCGCGCAGACTGAGGCCCCGGCGCGCTCCCCGCCTCCCCCCGCGCGCGCTCCTCTATCCACTGCGCGCGTCCCTTGCCTTCCGCGCCCCCCTCTCTTCGGCGCGCGCCCCTTCCGCGCGCTCCCCGATCCCTCTGCCAGCTCGCGTCTCCTTCCCTGCGCGCGCCCCTGGCCTTCCGCGCGCCCCCTCCTCTCCACGCCCCCCTTTCCCTCGAGCTCCCTTCCCGCCCCTCCCCTCGGCGCCCCTCCCCTCCGCGCGCCCCTCCTCCTGGACCAGGAGCCGGCAGCCGGAGCTTGGGCGCCGGGTTTTCTGAGCCGCCGCGAGCGCGGAGAGTAGGGAGCTCGGCCCCGCACGGAGACCCGGGTTCCATACGTATTGGTGGCAAGTGGGCTGCTCGCCTCCCTGCGGCTCACGGACGGTGCCCGTGCCGGGGCTGTGGCGGCGCTGCGCGCAGGTGCTGAGGTGAGCGGGGTGCGAGCTGCCGCCGGCTCTGGGGGTTGGGGATGGGGCATGGTCCTGGGGGCGGTGGGTGCCGAGGCGTTCCCGGGCTCCAGCGTCGCCGGCCGGACCCGGACCCGGACCCGAACCCGAACCCTGGAGGAGGCTGGGCCTCGCCGCCGCCACCGCGCGGCGACCCTGCGCCCCCGGGTCTGGCAGGAAGTAAGTTTGTTGCGCCGAGAGGCGCCGCCACCCCGGGAGCGTCGAGCCCGTCTTGCTGCGGGGACGGCAGTGTCGGCCCTCGGCCGGCCAGGCTGCGCCCCTTGCACCCCCGGCGCGGCATCCGTCCGGCGTCCCCCCGTGGGTTCCCGGCTCCGCTGGGGCAGCGTAGCCGGGTGCGGACGGCGAACTTGGGCTGCGGTGCCGGGGGCTTGTGGCGAAGGCAGCGGGGCTGTGGGGACCGCGGTGTCGGAGCACGCGGCTTTGGGGGCGCCCTGCGTCCCTCTCGGCGGCGCGTCCCTGCAACCCGTTCTGCCCCGGGAGCCGACGGGTGTGTGTGTGGGGGGGGGGGTGCCGTTCGTTTCCAGCCACTTCGCGGGCATTTGCAGTTTCTTTGTAGGCGGTGGCCTCCCGGGCTCCTCCCGCGCCCCCGGCCGTGCGGACTTTGCGGGGTCCTCGCCGACACCCGGCCCCGGCGCTCGGGTGGCCTTGTGCTTCGTGTTCGTGTTTCCTGGTTGTGGCAGCGGTGGACGGGAGGGTCGCTGGACGTGGGTGCCAGGTCTCTCTGAGCCACTCGGGGCGTCCGGTGCCTGAAAACACTGGCAGCGCAGCGCAGTCCGCGCGCCGAGGCGACTTGGGGCGACAGGAGGCGGGGGACGCTGCTGGCCCACGGGGTCTCCGCCTCTGCCGCGCGGAGGCCGGGAGGCCTGCAGGGCGAGCCGGGGGCGACCCCCAGGTGGGGGTCCGCTGCGGGGCAGCTGGGGTGGGCGTCGGGGATCGTTTGCCAGGAGGGCCTGGTGGGAGCAAGGCTCGCGGAACTTTCTCTAGTTTTCCTGTCGGAATCAAGCTGGGGCGGGGACAGGCTTGTCGGGAGAGCTGTCTTTGGATGTCGCGGGAGCCTCCTGCCGTTTGCCGCGGGGGGAACTGGGTCAGTCCTGGGGTCACCCCGTCGCTGGCTCGTTTGGAACGCGCCTGTTGGGGGAGGGCGGGAGCCCAGGGCCCGGGGGTCCGGCAGGCGGGGCGGCGCAGCGGCCCCCTCGCGGATCCGCAAGGTGGTTCTCCGTCTCTGCCCGGGAGAACGCTGCCAGGGAGACAGACACTTTGGGGGGATCTTTGCGGCATTCACGGGAAAATTCACATTTCCGCCCTAACTTTATTCCTCCTTTTGTTTTCCCTGGAGGCTGCTTGCGGCTGCACAGCGGGTGGTGGGCAGGTGGGGGATGACGAAGGGTCGGAAACAGGCTCCATGGCAACGGTGACTTTGGCACCTTGGAAAACGCTATTGACTTTTGTCTGTCTGTTTGAACTGGCTCGGACTGCCCCTGTGGACGGGGCGGGGGCGGGGTGCCGGCTTTCCGTCTGCCCCCGGCCGGCCGGGGAGGCTGCGAGCGTGGAAAACGCGCCTTCTGAAATCCGGGGCTGAGACTGTTCCCCGGGCCTTGGCTGCTTGTTTACGGGCAGTCGGAGCCACGTGGAAGTTCCGACAGAAGCACGTTTGCTAATGTGCAGCCTTCACGAAAACCCTTTCCAGTTCCTTTACCTGGGGGGGGGGGGGGGCAGGGGAGGAGGGGGAGGGGCGTGGTCTCCTCACCTGTTTCCACAGTTGGCTTCATTTCCGTAGGTCGTCAGCCCTGGTAGAGAACAGGCCTTTCAAACAACATCGCATTTGCAGTCACCCACTTACTTTACAAGTTCTCGCTGCTTTGTGTTCAGAAGGTCTTCTGGTGTTCTTCCCTCTACTCAATACATATTTTGGCTAGAATTTTTCCTCTGGAAGGTACCAGGACATCTGTTCCTTGAATTTAGGCCTTAAAAACTAAGTGTAACCTGAGTGATTAAGCTTGTCGGCAGGATTTGCGCCCACCCCCCCCCCCCCATAGTTCTGGCTTTTCTGCCAAGTGTGTCTGATTACGGTTTTTAATTTATGGGATTCTGCTCTGTTATGTTTGAAGACTTGGGCATAGTGTACGTCAGACGCAATCTCTCTCTTAATCTGAAGCTTTTAATCTTTGGTGAAAACACGCCTCTGTAGGATGTAAACGAAGTTAGCTTCGTCCTGTGGCCAGCAGCGGGGAGTTCTGCGGCTTCCATTTCCCCCGGCTCAGTGTTTACGTCTGGTGGAGGAGACCCGATTTATTGCCCAGACTTATTGGCCTTCACGTTTTTTCAAATTATATGCTATCAGAAGAAAATTCGACCATACATCACTACGCGTTGTTTATAGATGTGCACACGGGCTGTTCCAAAGCACACGGGAGAAGCTGAAGGATAAACGGAGCATCGCGGGGACCCAGCGGCTGCCATACTGCCTCTCTGTGTCCCGGCAGGTGGGTCTGCACAGCCCCGGGTGTCCTCCGCGCCTCAGAGGGTGGTGGCTGTTTGGGACTTGTCGCCTTTCTGCCTGTACCTCCTGCTCCGCCGATCATCGCCTGGTACTGTCGTCACCTGCGGCCTGGCTGGGACCTCCGAGTCCTGCAGCCAGTGGGCTAAGCGCATGCGCTTTGCTCTCAGGCGCTCATGTGGGGTAGACGCATGTGACCCTGGGGTCTTCCTGGCTGTGCCCAGTTGGATATGCGATGAAAAAAAATGAAGTTTTATTGGAAAGACTAATGGGTCAGAGGCCAGAAAGTGAGTTCCCAGGAGGCCATGAGTGAGGGAGAGAGGACACTTCCCATGTTGTGGGCAGCGCCTGTCTGGGAGCAGGGTAACCGGGACCAGCTGCCATCCTACCGCTCACGCGCTCACGGTGCTGGGCGCCGCAGCTCCCCTGAGCCTCCTGCCCTGGGCTGTGCACTTGGCCTGAGGCCTACCCAGGGCATCGCGGTGGGGAGGGTGCAAGAGCGTGTGGGCCCCCAGCTTGGCTGTGTGCGTCGGGCAGGCCAGCAGCTCCAACAGACGCGTCCAAAAAGAGTGCTGCGTCAGATGAGAAATCAAACGACCCCCTGCAATGCCCCCCGTGGTGACTCTGGGCGCACTCCTCCCAGGTGGGTCACAGACCCAGCCTGCCTTATGTGTCCTCACCGGGGTCGCAGGCTTAGCTGGGTGGAGCCACTGGAAGGAGAAAGACTTGAGGATGCTCAGTGCCCAGACCTGGAATCACACGCGCCTCCTGCTTTCATTCCATTGGCCAGACTCACTGGCCGTGCAGGGGAGCTGTGTTTCCGGGAGAGGAGGCCCCATTGGGGGAACAGCACCCCCCCACACACATGCTGTTACTATGTGTGATGTTTCCTCCGTGTTCAATACATGCTCCTGCCCCTCCTTCCCCGGCCTTTTTCCTGGTGGGAAGACCTAGACAGCTACAAGGAAAGAAATGCTCACGCACATAGCGCTTGCAATTTGTGAAATACTTTCCCGAGCACTTTGGCCTCCCAGGTAGATATGATCCATGTGGCAGAGAGGAGGAAAACCGGGCTGAGAGAAACGGAGTCATTTGCTCAGTAAGTGGCAGGCCTGGGATTTGAACGAGGTTCTCAGGCTGCAGAAATGATTTTAACAGCCTCACTCTGCTGCACTTGCGTTCTTGCATCCGTACTTTGCCATCATAGCCATTGGACCGCCTGTTCTTTCTGTCTCTCTAACAAAGTTGGAGGAGAATTTAAAAATCCCAAGGAAGGAAAGCAAATCGCATTGAATCTGAAACACGCTGCCGTAGAATTCCACCGCTGTGGGTGGGTCTCGGGTGCCTCCCGGGGTCAGAGCCGCCCACCACAGGGCGTTTTCTGGTCTGACTCGCAAACCCTCAGGGCCTGTGCTGGACACAGCCTTTCCCAAGCTGTCATTGGGGGAGCCCTGGGCCACCCCGTTCCTGCCGCAGTGCGTGAGATACATTCCTTTCACTTCTTTGCTTTAAAAAGTTAAATTTTACTTTCAATTGTAGTTTGCATACAATATTACTTCCTACTCCTTTCACTTCTTAGCCTAAGCAGACGCTCTGTCCAGTCGGTGTGTTCACAGCGCAAGTGCTCCCTCACCCTCCTTCTGGGCGGCGGCTCTGCTCTCCACGCTGCCCGGCTCCCAAGAAGGGGATGCTTGCTTGGTGCCCCAGCTTTGCCAGCATTTTCTGGGGTTCCTGTGTACCTGAGGCATGGGGAATGGTTCCCATCTCTGTCCGTACCCCTGTTGGATGGTTTTCCACAAATACCGGTCGTGAAGGTGACCGGTCTTACCCATTTTCCCAAGATGGCGGGGGTCTCGGGCTGCCAGACATTGTGTTAAAATATGGAAAGTCCCAGGCCAGTTGGGACAAGAGGGTTGCCTCGCCTACTATATGGTAAGTTCATTTACATGTCACTCAATACCCTGTGAGTCCCTTGAGACAGGGCGAAGAGCCTGAAATTTGAAGTCAGACAGATGTCTCGTCTGACCTACTGTGAATTCAGTTTGGGATAGCTGTTGATGTTGCGTGATCGCAAGGTACCTTCTGTAGGGTTCAGCGTCCCCAGCTGCATGGTGGGATAATACGCCTTTGGTAGGGTTGTTCAGATAATTAAAAGACATAATCAGTTAAATCACTGAGCTTATTGATGGGCACATCTATAAAATCGGGCAGTGCCCAAAAGCGCAGGGATTTTGTGGGGATTAAGTGGAGTACCGCCAGCACGAGCTCAGTACAGGGAGCATCCAGGACACGGCTGTGTGATCGACTAATGGTATTGATATGACAGTCACTCTGGCCTAAAGCGGGGCAGGCAGCAAAAAGACATTTCAACCCCGAACGTACATGCTCACCGAGCATTACTGATATCACAGGGGGTTGTGGTAAGCGGAGCGACAAGTCGGGGACAGTGATAGGAAATACTTACGAAAGACGTTTCGGCATTCAAAACTCGAAAAAGCAGGAGTTAGCTGTGAGATCACTTCTTCTGTAGACAAGGTTTTAGTTGTTTTGGCTTATTAAAAGCCAAAGTAAACAATTTTCATGATTTGGAAAAAAAATATTTTCCATCTCTAAGCAGGGTTAATTTCTGCTCATAACCCTTGGAAGAGCTATTTTTTCGCCATGGATGAAACAGAAGTGGTGCATTTGTGGGAAGGAAGTCAGCTCCATGAGAAAATGGAGGTCAGGATACAGAAGTACCACTGATTCCTTAATGATCTGAGGTTTCAAAAAAAAAAAAAAAAGTGCGCACAAAGTCTCCCTTGTCATCGTAGGAGAATGTCCTCTGCACCTTTGGGCTGAGCTGCTGTGTATAGAAATACTCTGTACCCTGCCCAGTTGCAGCAGTAACAGCGTCGGCAGTTCATGCTGCTGGTGCCCTGAAGGCTTGTCGTGGAAATTTCCAGTGAGGACAGATGTTACCAGGGTGTTCACGCTGGGATGGGTCCAGTTAGCAGGAGGAGAAAGTCAAACAAACAAACAAACAAAGGACTCCATCGCCAAGTATGTTTTATAAGACTTGACTCTGGGCACAGGGCCATCGTGTGAGCGGTGCAAATGCGTATTGTCATCCGCATTAGGCTAGCTCTGCAACTATCAAGTGAAAACATGAACGCTTCGGTCCTGAGTGACTCATCTGATCAGCGACTAGCTGGCTATCGATCGCAGGCTCTGCGCGGATTAGCGCCTTAACGCGGGTCCCGGCGCTGCCGTCGCTGTGTGCAGTTAGGCGAGGTGATGCGTCCTCAGGTCGCAGTGCCATTCGCAGGAAAAGCGGCGGCGCAAACGCAGCTACCTCGAATTCTTGGAAGTCATTGGAAATGGATGTTAGGTGGATGTTATCTTCCACCTAACAGTACTTGTTCTTTCAGATAAAATAGATTCCTTTCCCCTTGAAACAGGTGGGAAATAGGACTCCCTTCCCCGTGCCCCGGGTCACCGTGGTGGACACAGGATAGTCGTTCAGAGACCGAGAACATATTCGCAGCCCTGCCCGGGCCGTGTGAGGTCTGCGCGGGGAGGTTGGGGTGCAGGCTTCCTCCCGGTGAGGCGTGAGCGGGGCGCGTGGAGCTCTGGGCACGCGGTGTGCGTGCCGTACCTTCTACACGCTCCGCGGGTTCACCCCGTACGTACCGGGATCTTTGCAGTTTGCACAGATCACGGTACGTATCGATGCTTTATTGATTCGCTCAAATAGTTCACGTTGGGCAGGACCGTGTCACAGGAGCCCCTCACGGACGCGGAGGGACCCATCAGATCTGTCCCCTGCTTCCGTGAACTGGCCCCCTGTGCTTGCTGCTGCTCACTGCGTGGACCAGGCAAGGCAAGCGCACGCGCCACGCACCCCGCGTTTACTGGTGTGAGCCGATTACGAATGGAGCGCCCAAGGCCCCCTGATCATCCCAGTCCTGTTCCTCCTCCCCTGTCTCCCTACGGGGGACCGAGACATCCAGTGGGACCGTCCTGCTGGAGAAGTGGACCGCACCTGCTTTGCTGATGTCACCTTCGTTTGCATTGCCTTTTCCGCAGAGTCACGGTTGGAAGCTTGCTGTGCGTGGGTGGTGGGAGGGCGGGGTCCTACTCTGTCCCTCCTTTTTTCTTCCCGAGCGTCACTGTGCCGCTGTAGGTGCGTTGCGGTGATGTGTGTGCGGGCACTTGGGAACGCGGGTTGTCATGCGTTGCGCTTCCACGAATGCTACTCCCTTCTTTCCTAGCAATTTGCCCGTCTGTTGCTGTCCGCTGTGCGGGCGGAGACAGAGACGAGTACTTAAGAAAAAGTGCTGTTGCTCAAAGCAGCAGTCCTTTGTTCTTATGAGTTATCGAGCTTCTACAGATGTTAGTAATTTTATCCTAATGTAGCTCCTTAATCAATATATTAAGGTTAAAAAGGAGCAGAATGCAACACTCTCCCGAAAATCGTGAGTTCGGCGTCTCGGGCTGGGGCTCAGGTGCCAGTGCTGTTCGGTGTGACGGGCCAGGCGCCGGGCCCAGCAGCGGTGACTCCGCCTCTGCGGGTTTGTCAGGTTAGACCCAGCTGGTGTTGCCATCCGAGCGGTGGGGTGTCCCCGCGGGGTTGTGCGACCACAGGGACACAATTCTGTCCTCACAGCCTGCTGCGAGGTGCGTCATCGCACCATTCACAAAGGAGCTGAACTTACCATCGCGATCGTCTTACCTCGATGCATCAGTCCGTCGGACACCTGTGTGCTGGGCGAGACGTGCGAAGTGCCCTTCTTTCAACTGCCCGGTCAAGTGACTTCCTCTGGGAGGACACTATGCCACCTCCCCTGGCGCTGGCGGCAGAGGAAGACAGCAGTCCTGTCGTAGTCCTGCGGTGGATGATTAGGTGGGAACTGAGGTTGGGCTAGCGCTCTCTGAGGTTTCTTCTGGAGCCGTGGCGCTGGCCCTGGCCAAGGGTCCTGTTAAGCAAGAAGGAACTCGTGAATTCTCCCACGTTCCTCCTCCTCCAGAGGCAGCCGGTCCTGCTGAGCTGCAGGGGGCGCTCGCAGGCAACAGAGCCGGAGTCCAAGTGTGGCCAGATGCTTGCAGTCAAAGGTGGTTGAAATGTTCAGAAGAGGCACACTTCTGCTGCTTTGTAACACCTGCGGTGCTTGGAGGAGCAGCGGCCTCCTCCTGGGTGCGCTGGGTGTCCCGCCTTCGCCAGCACAGCGGGAACGACTGGTGTGTTAGCCGTACGCGTGCCGCCCAGTAACGTAACAGGTTCATGCCGTTACACTTCCTGTGCGTTTGTATACCCTTTACAGACTGAAACATTTTGTGTAAGTTTGTTTTGAATGTTTCTCCACTTCTTCCTTGTGTGTAGGTTACCTGTTTGTTTATGGAATTCAAACCACACATCACGTATTGTATTGTTCTGCTTATAGTTCATCATTTAACCTCATGACTCAAATGCTGGACTGCTGTTACGCTTCTTTCTCTATTTCTGCCACGTACAATACGAACTTATTTTCTGTTTTCCCTCGTGACTCACATTTGTCCCCACTGCCTGCGCAGCTAACCCACATCAGCACCTTAAGTTGTGCAGATCTCCATCATTTATTTACTTACACCCTCTGGAATCCAGGTGGTGAGCTCGTCACGCCAACATCCGTGCCCAGCACTGCCCACCGTTACATAGACTTTCACCGAGGTGCACCATGGACTGCGGTTTCTAAGTGATTCTCTGACCACCGGGCCAAGCAGCTGGGAAACCCCAAAAGCACACTTTCAGGGGATAGGATGGTAGAGATCCTGCCGTCTCAGCCTTTTTGGGCTTGCAGCCGCGAGAAAGAACAGCAGAAGCACAGTTACATGGATGGGATGGGTCTCACCTCCCCACTTACCGGACATACATGGGCTGAGTAGCTGAAGGGGGGGTGCGGGGGCCGTGTGCCTTCCATCTGAAACTGGTACAACACATTGCCCAGCAGTGGGAGCGATTTGGGTTGGCTAGCGACCCTTGATGTCAGGTTCGCTGCTTCCTCATTGGCTGAGCACATCCATGCCAGCGGGGCCTAGGTGCAGTGTATAGAGCAGAACACACTATCAGAGATGCAGGAAGTTTGCCCAAGACCCTGATGTCCTTGTGGTCCCTAGATCGGCATTGCCTGAGAGCTTGTGAGAAATGCAGAACTTGGCCCTCACCTTGACCTACTGCATCAGAATCTCCATTTGCTCAGGGGGTTTGTCTTCACTTTAAAGATTGATGGGGATTGATTTACATCGTATTCTTAACCACCTGAACCAACTGGTTCCCTGCCTGGGGGCCTAAGTGTCAAGCATACAGTCAGTATGCTTAATGATGGACCAAGGATTTAATACACAGGTGCAGAAGGGTTTGGCTAAAGGCCGACCAGAATCCAGAGGGGTAGGTGGAAGGTACTTGGTCCTCAAAAATTCAGGTAGAATGTGGTCACATGAAGGGGATAGACAAAGCTTTGGAATCATTGCAGGGAGGTGTTTTCCTTTCCTGGGGACACGCTCCCTTGGGGCCCATAGTGGGGGGTGTCTCAGGCCACCCTAGCTTGTGCTGAGACAGGGAACCTCCAGTGTGCATCACCTTGCCCATCAGGATGACTGATCAGCCTCTAGTGCAGTGAGTTCTTCTGTAGCTGATTTGAAGGGTAGACTTTTGATACATATATATCTCCTTGTCACATGTGTTTCCAAGGAGCTCTTTGCTTGGTGTGAAAAGAAAACCCACGATTACAATGTGACGTGGGATGTTATGGTGGCGGATGCCTAGAGATGGTGGGAAGAACTGACAGCCGAGACAAAGTGCAGAGCCGGACAGGGTGTGCAGGTTGGCTTTGGCGAGCGCCCTGAAGACGGGGGAATGGGCGTGTGCAGTGGCCGGGGGTCCTGGGGGAGAGCGGTGGGGTTAGAGAACAGCAAAGAGCCCAGTGTGCGGGGACCTCAGGGACGTGGAGCGTGGCCTGGGCTCGCATTGTGCAATTTCACAGACGAGCCCGTGGACGACACCCCCAAGCTGGGCAGGGAGCAGCTGAAGCATCGGTGCGTCGCAGGAGTGCACGAAGCAGAACCTCTAGTGTGTGAGGCGGGCCGGGAGAGAGAGGAAATCGGGCTGCACCCTGGAGGTTGCAGAACGCTGTTGCGAGATTTTAAAGGACTTGGGTGCCGCCAGACTGTTACCTTGACAGGCCCATTGGAATTCCACGTGGGGATGTGAGTGGCGTGCAGGGGCCGGGGTCCTGGTGGCCAGTCTGAGCTGTTGCATGGATGCCTGACCCATGAGGAGCTCTCATTGCCTCTTCTGGGTCCTGTTCATTAAGGAAGATGACAGTAAACTGGGTATGAGAGTGCATTTGCAATTTATTTACATAAAATATGCATGCTTGTCTAATGTATTTCATATTTAAATCCAATCTGCATAGGTTTTTCCTGATTATAATAGAAACTTCTTTGTAGGAAGAAATATTCCCAGTCATGGGAGACATTCTATAAGGAAAGAAATATGTATATATATGTTTTCTAAGTAAATTTGAATCACAAGGAGTAGTGCTAATCGAACATGCACAATGACTCAGGCAAGTTGCTAAATGCTTTTGTTATGTTGCCTCCCTTAAACTTGTAACTGTGCCGTGAGCTCGGTGAAGACCCCTGGGTGCTCGGTGAGGGAACGGAGCATCAGAGAGAGCAGGTCACAGAGCTGGGAGGTGACAGGACCGACGGGTGGCCCCTGGCACGTCTGCCTGTGCACTGGAGCTTCGAACCCTCTCTGGTCCCCGCTAAGGCAGCGATCCTTCTGTTCAATGACGGGACCAGCGCGGCTGAAAGACCTGAGTTTGCACACACTGCTCTCAGGACTACTTTTGCGGCAAGGACAGCAACGCGCTGGGAATTACAGGGGCTTGGGGAGGCCTTTCAAATGCTAAGAACCATTTCAAGCTAGAAAGATGTTCACACCAACACTGGTGTATGAATGTAAACACAATTTTTAGATTTATAGTAGGTTGGAAATTTATGCATGTAAATTATATGTTGTATTCATTATTCTGAACGTATTTGAAGACTCAGAATTCACCGTGTAAATACATTTTTCAGGCAGATTGGCTTCCGAGGATTGCTAAGCATGTAGAAAACATTGAGAGGGATAGAGTTTTGTTACTCTAGCCACCGATTTAAACACAAGGAAAAGAACGATTTTCACTGCGGGCCCCACGACTCAGGAAAGGGGACGTGTGTCTGGGTCCAAACACACACTTCTCAGCCCCTCGGCCCGCCGTCTCATCTGAAGAACGCGTGTTTTGTGTCTTGTTATGACATTTGGGAAAAGTTTCAGCGGCAGATCTTTCCTGGTGTCAGAGAAGACACAGAGTAATGGTAAATGACCACACAGGATCTTTTCCATCAAGTAAAATGGCTCGCCTTACGTGCCAGCATGGCCAGGCCCCGGTCCAGCCAGTTGGCCAGACACTGGGTGG
Source organism: Desmodus rotundus (assembly GCF_022682495.2). NCBI lineage: Eukaryota > Metazoa > Chordata > Mammalia > Chiroptera > Phyllostomidae > Desmodus > Desmodus rotundus. The sequence goes on along the minus strand of NC_071394.1, from coordinate 133,585,913 downwards.
TATGTGTCTGCTCTGAAGGCATTTTTTAGGTGAGATTAACACCTACATTGGGAGACTCCAAATGAAGCAGATCCACCATGCGGGCCACACCGCACACAGTCAGGTGGTAGCCTTAAGGACAAAACTGACCACCAGAGGAAGAGGGAATCCCACCAGCAGGTAAGGCCTCCGCTCGCACCCCCCACCCCGCTAGTCTGCTTCTCTGGAGAACCCTGAAGGCTGCTACGCTGACATTCCTCCCCCTCCCATTGATTTCCAAAGCACTCTACTCGGATGTCCTTTCCACAGACTTTGCAAAGTGATGAGTGGCCGACGATGCTACCCAGTTCTGCCAGCTCCGAAGCTTGCTCACAGGCCAGGCCGTTTTATTAGCGCTGTACACAGGGAGGGGGAACACAGGAAGTCCCACGTGGAATTTGTAGCTCCCTGCACATTTGTGGTCTTACAGGCCCCCGGGTGTGGCTTTGCTCTTCCAAAGTGGCATTGTTCAAATGCACATGGAGTCGTCTTCTGGAATTCACTTCGTGCATCCATTTCACTGTCAGATAACGGGTGCTCCTAAGTGCTAGGGCCGTGCTAGGTCCCGCACGTAGGAAGGAAAACCAGCTAGACCCCGCCTGTGCGGAGCTCAGTGTCTGGGAGGGGAGGCCGAAAAATGTAAACAGTACTTAAAATACAAATGAGGAGGAACTGAAATCGGAACTCGGAAGGAGAGCGGGAGAGGGCTGAGAGGAAGGGTCTACCGCAGATCCCAGAGGGAAGCTGGAGTTCTTGGGGAAGGTGGGTTTTGCGGCCAGAAGTGTGAGAACAGGCTAAGCCACACTCAGAACCAGGGAGAAAGGTCCAGGTAAGGAACACAGGACGCCCAGGAGAAGGGGCAACAAGGGCTTGAACAACTTTACCGCCCACTTCAGGTCGTGAGCGAGCCACCGATTCAGCACCGGTCAGGACGGCCTCAGAGCAGGCGGGCGACCAGGCTGTTGGGAGTGAAGGCCATGAAGGGACCTGGTGCAGGAGGAGGGAACATGGGGGAGGAAGTGCGTGCAGGTGGGTTCAAGCTGGAGACTATTACAGGGGAGCCCTTCCTGTCACACTGTCCTGGTTTTAATACGTTTCATGGTCACGGCATTTAAGCCGTTTGCGAGCCATGCAGGCAATGGAACATATGTGTTCTTAGTACGCGTATAACCACTGTGAGCGGGGATCCCCGTCTAAGGCTAGCTCCTGGATGGCATCTGAGATCTCGCAGCTTAGAGTGTGGCGTTGTTGGTGTGGGAGGCGCTCCATGCTGTGAGAGGCTTCCTCGGTGTCTCCAGTCACACGCAGCTCCAGGCTGGCTGATTCTTTGAATGTTAATACTGTGACTGTCTCCTCTCCCCTGCCCTGCTCTCTGTCCCTTTCATCCTTCTGTTGTTCTCAAGTCCCTACCAAAGACCCTGCCGTTTCACACGCCAGGAGCTCTGGGTCTTCCAGTCCTGTACACTTGTAAAACCGGCCGCTGCAGAACTGGCGCCTCTCGCCGAAGGTGCAAACACGTGGACACGTGGTCCAGCTGGTAACTTGGCAGAGATTCCGTTTGTGGCTTGACAAATTCAAGGGTGCAGCTCCATCCACATCGCTGGGGTGAAGAGTTAAGACGGTGATCCATACTTTCTAAAATGAAAAAGATCTGGCCCAGAAGCAGTAGGATCTGAGCCTTGATTGATTGGAACCAGCTGTTCATGTCGTTCCATTTCCCTGGGTGATGCCTGAACTTTCCCTTTCAGTTTGCCTTTATAACCCCTGTATTCTTAATTATTTTCCCCGTAAAGGTTGTATGTCTGGGAGTGTGCATTTTAATGGTATACACGGGCGCCTGGTCAAAACCGAGCAACCTGCCCATCACCTTCTGCTGGCCCTTTCTCCTGGAGGCAGGGTTCGGAGTACTGACCTTCCTGGAGATATTTCTTGTATCTGAGCATGGAGATGTTAAGACACTTCTTCAATTAAAGAAGAAATCTGAACATTTGGTATGAAAACGATGGCATGGACTATCCTTCCTTCACTCGAAGGTGACTCCTGGATGTCAGTCCTCCGTGGTCTGTCCAGAGCTGTCTCCTGCTTGCAGTGATGGCATCGGCCACAAGGCTAGGACCCTGCTCATTGTCACTTATGTCATCCACAGGCCTTTGCCACCATGACCATTGTTTTTGTAAACAGGTGTGAGTCTACCTGTAGAATAAATTCCAAAGAGAGCAATTGGAATTTCTTAGCAAAAAGTAGTGCATTTTACATTTGTGACTTTTATCGTTATTGCCAGATTGCCCTTCAGAGAGATGATCACAGTTTACAAACAGTGTCTTCATAACCTTTGAGTTGGTTTAGTGCCCCTCGGCGATTAGCAGAAGTTCATTCCCTAATCTGTCATCGTGGGGGTTTTCACAAAGCCTTGTAAGTGGTCACGCACTGGGCAGAGCATCTTCCATTAGACGTTGTTGTACAAGGTCATGGGGGCGGTGGCTGTCCCGTCCAGTGTAAGAGCTCCTTACGGGTTCCGCCAGCAAGGCTGCCATGTTGTCTGCGGAGGCAGTAGGCACCGTAGGTGAGACCACGCATGTCCAGGCAGTCCAAACTGCTCTTTAAATTCACACAGCAGGTGGAAGCAGCCGACAACACCTGCTCTTTGTTTGGGCGGCCTCAGGATTTGGTGCCCAAGTGACAACCTGGCTGACCTTCGGGAACCTGCGGCCCAGTGTTGAGCTCTTAACCGTCTGCCCGGAACCTTTGGTATGTGGCGATTCTGATCTTTACAACGACCCTCCAAGTCGGGCGTTATTATCCGCACTTTATGGTTGTGGAAATTCAAGTTCAGGGAAGCTGATTGCCTTTCAAGTTCTAATTGTCAGAACAGGGATTTCTATTCTAAAGCCCCCCTTTGCCACCACACTGCACCCATATTTGTGATGTAGCTACACCTGCTTCTGGAGCTGTTTCCCCTTTTGTAATCGATGGTCAAGGACCCCTTTCCTGCACTGATCTTTATGCATTAAAGAGGTTCTTGCTGAGCAGTAGCCGGGCAGTTCCAGCCACCGCCTGTCTGCAGGGCCTGTTTCGTGGGTGGCCCAGCTTGCGCGTCGCTGCTGCTCAGGGTGCTGAGATACTTCTGTGGGCCTGGATGAGCACTGCTCTGTCCCTCACACCACCCACAACCTCCTGGTTCTGAATTGACACCTCACAAGATTTATCGAGAGGCTGTAGTGTTCTCGTGCTGCACGGACTGTAATTAGTCGCTGACATAGGAGGATTTATTTTTGGAAATTTCCTTAGAAATGTGCTTTGTGTTTCGGGGCTCAGAGAGAGTGTTAACACTTCAGATTTATAGCGCTCATCTCGCCCCACTTGCATCCCGGCTGCACTTGGGGTCACCACGCCGCCTGTCATCGTGGCAGGGGTCACCCCAGCTCCGGGGAAAGCCGACATGGGTGGCAGGTAAGAGCATGAAGAAGCTACACGGGCAGTTTTATTCCTCTTGATAAGGCCCGCTGAGTTTTTAAATATATAAGCAAATTAAAAGGATTTCAGAGGTGGGCTAGTCCAAGCCAAGAACCCAGGAAAACTTCTAACAATTCCGCAGAAGACAAAACCCTGGATGTCAAAGCTCGAAGAGCGGGGGAGAGGAATGTCCCTTGGCAGGGTCCGCGCACAGGATGGAAATTAGGGGAATCACATGTGGCAGGCTGGCGGCGTATCCTGAGCGTGCCAGAAGTCAGGTACTAATTCATGTCCACCGATGGCTGGAGCGAGGGGAGGGGCTCCGGGGTGGGGGACAGAGCAGCCGTCCGCGTCAACTTCCAGTCTACTTTTCTCACCCCCACTGACCAGGCCTCTGAGGTCAACTTGGTATGTTGCTAACTTGGGCTGTGGCGACTTGGTTGGTCATCGCGGATTCTTTCGTGGCGGTCACGCATTTGCCAAAGCCTCTGTGTGTGTAGATTTCTGGTAAGATTTCTTGGCCCCTCGGGTGATGCACTTGTTCTGCGTGTTTTTTAATTTATGAACTCCCACCATACTTAGGGTTTCCCCAGTGGGCAGGTTGGGTCGTGGCTGTTATCGGAAGCCCTTCTGCAGTGTGTCTTCCTGTATCTTGTTACCAGCTCCCCGGACTGTGGAACCGAGAACGCAGCTACTCGGATGTTCGAGTGTAAACAGATCACTCAGAGTGTCAGCAACGGACTGGTTTTTCTAGGGAGATCTCCGGTCTCTGTCTACCTAGAGCCCGCAGGCCCTTGTGTGAGGGGTGGGAAATGAGAAGGCTCATCGCTGCCGTGGTTCGTAAGGCGCCCTTGCCCTGGGCTCCGGGACCACTCCGAGATGACTCTTCTCCTTGGTGGCGTGCTCAGCTCGAGGCGAGTTTTGGTGGGCGGCCGCTGGTTCCTCCTGGTGACCTGCTCAGTGAGCCTGGGAGTGAATTCTTCTGTTCCTTTATCTGACACCATTACTTGTACTTTCTGGGCAATAAGATGTAGAGATCTGGGTTTCTAGTAGATTTATACCTTATGATTAAGAAATATTGATTTAGTATTTTTTGTCCTGTGGACTTTATTTAATCATCAACACACAAGATCTACTGAATACTGGGCAGTGCCGTAGCCTTATTCTTGACGGTGTTAGCTCCTTAGCACTTAATTGTTGTGAATGACATGATAATTTAGGTTAATTTGACATATAAGACTGAGTGCCACGTGTGGCAGGGGTGAGGGGAGGAGGGGATACTATAATCTTAAACGTGGTTGAAAACTCACCCAGTAACTTTGTTACTGTCAGATGCACTTGGCTGCCTTTCATTGCAGGAAGTGGAGGCTTATTTAGTTTCCACTACATAACGGGGGTTTCTCAGAAGGCGAAATGCCTTCCACATGGAGGCTCCCATGGGGATTCTGGGGAAGCTACACAACTGAGGTGCAGTTGGACCCCCAAGACAGGCAGTTCAGGACTGGAAGGTGACATCGGATCTTCTTTGATGTTTACGTGGTTAGAGGTGTTAGCAGTTTCTAGATCCCTAGCTCCCTGATGCCCACTTAACACAATTCCCTACTTTCTCTCATTTTTGTGGTTCATTTCTTTTTTTTTCTTTCCCTTTCCCAATGAATTACGTGCTGTTTTTCATAAGACTGCACTCGGTAAGTCACCATTTCCTCGGTTTGGGGGCAGTGTCCTTGCTACAGGCCACCAGGAGGACTGCAGCCTCCCCTGTGGACCCCTGCCCCCAGCCGAGTGTCCACCGCAGCCCCCGTGTGTGGCCGAGGGGTGCTCCACGTGCTGAGGTTGCAGGTACATCAGGGAACTCGCCGAAATGACTCCCTGCGCCCACTGGACACCTTTTTTAAAAAAAAATTATGAAAGAACTCCATATTTGATCCAATTAAGTCACGAGATGGGGCAGGGAGTAACGTGGTGCCTACTTAGTGGGGCATTCAGGCTGATTTAAGCGTGCGATGCTCCGCCATCCCTTGAGATGAAGACTCCAGAGTTGGAGCTATATCTTTTAGTCTCTTCCCTCTTTTCACTTTGTAACTGATGGCCAGAAACCAACAACAGTCTTAAAATATCCAAGAACTCGCCGGGAATAATTTGAGCCTCTTCACTTTTTATACTTCTGCCAGGAGTTCCCCGCACCCCCACCGATTTTAGGAGGATCAGAGAGCCACACTGGAAGTACATGCCAAGTTCAGCTCAGCAGCTCGCTGCCAGGATTCCTTGAACCCAGGAGATGCTGGAGGTGGAGCACGCTCACCAAGGTCGTGGAGCAAAGGTTGTGTTGGATTCAAGGTCGCTGGCTCCACTGTGCAGCCCCCAGCGCACTCCGGTGGAGCAGCGCTTCCAGGGCGGGAGGCAGGTGGGCTCTGACTCAGGGCAGCCGGGGGCGCCCCTCCTTCCGGGGAGCAGGAAGGCGGGGTCTCTACGGCTTCGAGAAGCTGCGGCGTAGACTCGCGTTTCTGGTTCCAATGGAGGCTTTCGTAGTGCGTGTCCCCGAAACCCGCGAAGGACAGTGACACGCTGCTGCACGGAGACAAAGGTAGAGTGTGTGCTGGTAAAGACTGGCCGCCACTTTATCTGCGGCCAGATAACCTGTGGCTCATTTTTAATCCTCCGCCAGGCCCCTCGCCTGTCGCCGCTGGCCCTGGCACCTGCTCATTACTGCCCCGAGCCGGTCAGTCACTGCCGACTCCCCGGTGAAGTCTACTGCGTGAAACTGGCTACAGGAACGCGCGTCTTTCCAAAACGGACACAGCGACACCGCTGCTGTTTACGTGGCAGCGTCACTATGTTAAATGTGACGCCCCCGGAACCCTCACCAGAACGACTGTCATTCCTGGTTTGCTGATGAGGAGAGCGAGGCTTAGGGACAAGGGTAGCTAACTGGACAAGACAGCGGGCCAGCCAGGGGCGCAGTGGGGCGGGTGCCCCAAGAGAACTAGGTCCGCCTCCCCATGGTGTCATATGATCGCTCCGGCTGGCGACACTCCCGGAGCTCCCGCGGGCGGGCGTGGTCGCATCAGCATGGATGCAGCTCTGCAGCATGCGTCGTCACGTCAGCGTGGCTGGGGCACCCGCGGGCGTGCGTCACCACGTCAGCGTGGATGCAGCTCTGCAGCATGCGTCGTCACGTCAGCGTGGCTGGGGCACCCGCGGGCGTGCGTCACCACGTCAGCGTGGATGCAGCTCCGCAGCATACGTCATCACGTCAGCGTGGCTGAGGCTCCCGCGGGCGTGCGTCGTCACGTCAGCGTGGATGCAGCTCTGCAGGCGTGCGTCGTTCGTGAGTGTGACCGGTGGCGGCCTCCCGTGCCATGGAGAGGTTCAGACGCTTATCCTGAGGTGGCGGGACTTCGGTGCGTGGGGCTGGAGTGGGCGTCCTCAGGCACGTGCGAGGGGAGAGCCGCCGAGGGGAACCGCAGGGCGGCCGCCTTGGGAACGGCCCCAAAGGAGCAGGCGGCCCGGCGTTGGGGCTCTGCGGGCCTCGCGTGGCCCCGCAGACTGAGGGGGCGCCGTTCCCTACCGGTCACCGCACAGGCCTGGGTGCAGGTGCCCGGGTACGCTTTGGGGCACAAAGGAGAGGCCCCCTCGATGTCTCTCTCTCTAGAATTAACCAAACGAATGTAAAAAGGAACGGGCTGTCTCAACCTGCGGCGAGCCCGCCTCACCAGGAACATTGGGAACCGGCTGGGTTTGGCTTTCGGGGCTCCTAGGCCAGCGGATTGATTGCCCCGTGTGACGGAGACTCATGGTCCAAAACATACTCTGCGGAACTTGGAAAATCGCAAACCAGGACTTTCTGTGGACAAAGATGGGGAAACGCCACAGCAAAGGTCCCAGGAGCGATTCAGGAAGACAGACAGACACAATTCTACACACTGTGTGCGTGACCTCGCGTTTCTCCAGATTTAAAGTTTTGTCATTGTTTCTAAACACTACCGAGCTGCTTTCCTGCGGTACCAACATCGTTTGCAGGTGTTGGTCTAAACCCGCCGGAACGGGCGTCGTGTGCAGCGGCCTTCCGGGGGCGTCGGCGGGGCTGTGATGAGACCAGTGGACTGCGGGGAAGCTGGGGGTTCGCTGCCGCCTGGCGGGCCAGGGAGGCCGTTTGCGTTCTCTCCAGCCCCTGAAGTGGTCCCCTGCCACTGCATCCAGTCTGTCCAGCGCGTGTGTCCGGACTGGGATTTTAATTTCTGACAACAGCCCTCATTTTCCCTGGGCCGGTGCCTACGTGCTGAAAAACAGATGCCGTCAGAGAAACTCTTGGAAACTGTATATATGCCGCAGACTCCAGAGAGACACTCTTCACCCCATTTTTAAAGTTACATTAAAAAAAATAACACGTGGTCTTTTGCATCAGCTGCTCGGCAGTTAACCTCACGGCCTTGGACAAAGTCCTGGTTTTGCGTCGCTCGGTTTCTGCTCGGCCAACTTCCTTAGACAGGTTGTGTGCGAAGTGGCACGCCAGGCACCGGTGCGACATGAACAGGCAGGTCCCTTCGAACGGATTTACACTGGTCATTTTGTGAATGGATCTTAAATATGTTTTCTAAAATGACGGTTTTTCAAAACTGGCGTTACATGTAAATTTGACATATTTCCCAAACCCCTAAACTGTTAACACTGCGCATTAGAATCTGTCTAAAGGAGGAATTTTTGGAAAGGATCTAAAGAACCTGAGTGAGAAGTGACCAGGTATGTCCTAAGTTTACCCGTTTTCAGAGGACAGTTTCTAGGTCTTGGGTCACAGACCTGGAGTCTGTCTCTTACTTGTAACCTGAGAGAAATGAGACATCTCTTCATTTAGCCGCAGGCTCTGTAAGAGCTGAGACCCCCAAAGACCATGGGTTGGGCTGTCCCCCTGGGTGGTCATCTCCCACCTGACCCTGGGTGGACCTGTCCACATGACTCCTGGGACGAGCCGCTCTCACTCGGGGAAGCCACTGCGTGTTGGAAGTGTGACCCATGGGCTCTGCGGAGGCCCGAGCTGGCCACATGGAGAAGGGTGGCTCCTGGCCCGCGGACACTCCCAGCCCACGTGCCGGACGTGAGTCACCCTGGAGGCCCCGCCCAGCCACGCCGTCAGGTAATTTCTGTCCACGTGCCATCTGACTGCAGTTGCGCGAGAGACCCGAAGGGACAGCGGCCGGCCGAGCCAGAGCGGTCACGGAAGCGTGAGCAGCAGGAATCCACCATCAGGAGTCACGACCTTTGCAGCAGTTCTCTGTCCGGCGGTCGATACCCACAAGGAGGTTTGGTTTGAAGAAGGGGGATAACGTGTGACTTCCTCAAATGAGGGCGAAGAGCTGTTTTGTTAGGACTGTTTCCACCGTCCGCCACTGATGGCTTTCTCACTCGCGTCCTCAGAGGTTTCGTCACGGCGTGCCGTGGTGATGAGGGCCGTGATGGGCCAAGAGCAGGGAGAGCCCCGTGGGTGGCCGGCAGCCCAGGTGCCGTCCTCTCCCCTTCGCAGCAGGGGCTTCCAGAATTCCGCCTTTTTGTTCTACTCATGTCTGTGTGTTCGTAACGGAGGGGATTTTCTGTGATAACAGATCTTTATTGCTAAGACAATATCTGGCGGCTCCTGATTCTAGACGGCAGGACCAGCTCCTGTGTCTTTGTGGATTCTTCCCCTGTCTGGACTCGCTCACGGAAGGAAGACATGGATTCTGAACCAGTGGCAGTGACTGTTGGAAGGAGGTGGCCCAGTGGCCTCCGGCCAAATGGGAAAGGCTGCCAGAGAGCCTGTGAAGGAGGAATTGCTTCTTGCTGGTATGGCAGGCAAGCAGGTAACGAGACAAAGGAAGACATGGGAGGTGTGACCCTGGACCACATTTGTGATGGGCTGAATGGGAGGGGAGGGAGGCAAGAGCCAGTGGGGGTCATTTGGGACGTGTCACCCAGTGGGGTCACTCCCTTGTCTGAAACCAATTCCAGCTTCGTTTGTATCCAGCACTTTTCTGTCCAGAGGAAGGAAGGGGGGCTGCATCGCCCTCACGTGGTGGTCGTTTGAGTTGAGGGGCGCTTTCTGTGAAGTCAGTTTTCCCTGGGATCCTTCGGATTTCCTAAGTGTCACTGCTGTCGGACGCGGCGTCTCCGCGCACCTCATGACTGTGGCCCCAGAGGGAACCGGGAGACGACGTTCAGGTTCTTCAAAGGGTGATGGCGGGCCAGGTCCAAGCCCCAGTGTTGGCCTGTTCTCAAAAGAGCACAGCTCAGTGTTTCTCCGTAGCTTTTAAAAAGTCCAATTTCTGCATCTCTCCTAGCTGTACATAGGTTTTACTTCAAGGAAAACTCTATGTAGTTACATTATTCTTAATATTTACTGACTTTCTGTAAGGTTAAAATGGACAAATGAAAGCCCTTGAGGATGAGAGATTTATATTCTAATGATGCAAAGTAAATACGTGTGTAGTGCGGCTTGAATTGTTGTTAGGAACTTTAGGAAATTACTTGTGTGCCTGAGTTCATGAATTATTCAGTCTAGGGTTTTTTTCCTTTTTAAATTTATTACTGGCTAGTTCTTTTAACAATCTTGTGATTTATTGAAAGTCACTTTCCAGAATTAGATTTGAAGTCTTATTGTTTTCTTACGATTTTTCCAATGAAAATTGAGGATGTATCTTATAAAGCCTGCATTTCTTTTCTTTGACTTTGCCTATTCCTGTCTTATGAAAGATGAGTTTCTGAGAGCTGGTGGGATTAAAAACAGTTGACCTCATCTGAAGAGTTGTTGTGCACAGCTAAACAGATATCGCTTGTTCTTCTTTCACTTACGGCAAAGACAGTGGAGCTGGGGAAGTCCATCCTGACTTCCACACGGTAAGGCGGTGGGTTACCTGTGTGTGTCTACAGGTGTCTGATCCCTTGTATGACCCTTGTCTACTGATCTTTGCTGCAACTGTAGGGAAACAGAGCTCTGCTGGAGCTGTGTGTTGGAATCGCCCACGAGACAGTTCCTGGGGACCCCCTGGCCACACAGCCTAGCTTACGGAAGCAGCATCTCCAGGGCATGGGGTTGCTGCACGAGCCGCACAGGGGACTGGAGTCCAGACCCGGTCTGGGCCCCAGAAGCACTGCCCTACAGATGGGTCTCATCTGCAGCGCAGAAGAGCTATAAGCAGAGCTGTGGGGCAGCCCTAGTTTAGGAAGCCCCTGGGCATTGTGCCTGACGGCTCCGCCACCACCAAACATTTGTGATATTTCCAAGATGTTTTCATGCCTCTGGTGTGGGAACCATGTGGCTTAAAATACAGTGTGTGTTGTCTTCATGAGTGTGTCTAGTTGAGTGCCTGATCCGTGTCCAGATTTGTTGTTTTGAGAATGACTAGGCTGTTGTCAGGGCGAACCCAGTGAAACTGGAGAGGGGAGGCTGACAGCTGGATCCCCTGCGAGTTCGTGGTCCATCTCCCTTCTGGTAGATGCTTCCTGGTTTCCTCCTGGGCGCCCTTCCCCCGTGTTCAGCCTGTTTGGTCTGAGAGGCGTGGACTGCGTTCCTGGCTGCCGCGTTGGGTTTGTGCCATAGGCAGAGGGTCTTGGGGGCATTTGGCCATTAAGTCCCACTCAGGTGTGGACTCCTGATCTCAGGTGACCCGTTCAGTTTCATCGGCGCTCCTTCTAGGGCTCTCCCTCCTCACTGCCCTGTCTTCCCCAGGCACCATGGGAGTCGGTTACTGGAAGTCTGTCCGTATCCCACAGCACACGGAGGGAGGAAGGATGAGTGTGTGGGTTATCTGTCTGAAGGACTAGTTGCTTGTCATCCTGCTTCATGTGATTGCTGCAATGCAAAAAAAAAAGTTCCTAAATAGGACATCTGTGACATAACAAATTAGAATCTGGGAGATGAAGAATATTTTCACAGTATCGAAAGCCACTGAATCAAAATAATTGTGTCGCTCATACTTGAGTTCAGATACAACCTAGATAAATTCTCTAGCCAGGGTACCCATCTGTCAAAGAATAAAAGTCTGGCTCTCACTTCAAATGGCTCTGTGAGACGGAGGTCACCTGGCTGCATCAAAAATGGACGTGAAAGGTCCATTTCATACGTTACAGCGGCATGTTTCATATTGCTGTACTTAAGGTTATGTCAGCCTTACCCATAAAAAGCAAGTGATTGAGGCCTTGCTGCAAAGGAAGGAGGCAGAGACACAGTTGAGGGGTGCCTCGCCCTTGCAGACAGAGGGGCGCGGGCCGAGCGTGGGGAGCACCCCCCGCAGCCTGACTCCGGGTCCGCGCGCTGTCCCAGGGCATGGTGTCTTCTCTGGGTCGCTGCACGTTTTCATTCCTCGTTCGTCATCGTTCTGGGGGAAAGTTTTGGAAAGATGCTAGACTCGAAATGAGTCTAGTTGCCTGCAGTCGACTCACAGGCGTACATGCCAGGCGTGTGGGATTTTGTGTAACTGTCGGGGGGCGTTTCTGGGCCTTCCGTGGAAAGAAGACGGCACGTACCCACCATGGCTCTACTCACCAGCGACAGAAAGGCAGTGACCGAAGCAAGGAGTGGGTGTTGTTGAGGAGTCTGGGGCCTGCCTCTCTTCCCTCTGAGAGATGACTGTGTGGTCGGAGGGCACTGGGCTTCGTAGTGAAACCGGAGAGCCGACCTGGTGGCCCTTGAACAGTACGGGCTTGAGCTCTGAGGTCCACTTACATGTGTGTTTTTTCTATAAATATGGACAGTACTGTAAATATTTCCTCTTCCTTATGATTTTCTTAACATTTTTATCTAGCTCACTTCATTGTAAAAATACATAGTATATAATACATATAATATAAAATATGTGTTGATCTGCCCTAACACCCCATCACATCACATAGTAACCACTTCTTTCTCGTGGTGAGAACATTTAAGGTTCACTGTAGCGATTTTCAAGTGTATAATACAGTAGTATTAACTCTAACCACAGCGCTATGCATGAGATGCCAGGGCTTATTCATCTTCTAACTGGGAGTTTGTACCCTGTGACCAGCATCTCCCCACTTCCCCACCCCCGCGCCCCACCCTCAGCCCTGGTAACCACATTCCGGTCTGTTTCTGAGTTTGCCTTTGTCAGATTCCACATGCAGGTGAGGTCACACGCATCTGCCTTTCTTTGTCTGACTTCCCTCTGCAGGACGCCTAGGGTCTTCCTGCTTTCTACATCAAGGCATGGGCAAGGCTATCTCAGGTTGGAAGTATTTCATGGTTCCCGTGATCACTGGTGGGATTTTACCCCGGAAGGTAGTTCAGAAAAATAGTGGGAGGTCTAATTGTTATTCTGCAACTTTGGCTTTAAACATGCACTGCTTCTTGGGCTGTGCTCACAGGGTAAGATGATCCCGTTTGTGTAAATCTTCTGAGGCTTGATAAATGCACTTAATAATTATCAGATGAAGGCGAGATTAAATGAGTCGATGAATGTTAATGTCTCCTTCCACATAGCTGGATGCCTTGGGACAATTCCAACGTGTGGCATTTATATTGTATTATGATGTGTTAATAACACGTGGATCAGAGAGAAGCAAAAGTCAAGGACAAATGTAATTTTCTGTGAAATGGATATTTAATACTTTTTAACATTTAGCTCATTACCTCTGCATGCCAATTAAACACGCACCCCTTCCTGTGTCAGTGCAGCGAGTCCATTAATTCTCTCATTGTGGTGCCCCGTGCGAAAAGACTGGGTTTTCTGTGACTGCATTGGGTTGGGGACAGTTTATTGATTCTGCTCTAATCTGAGAGGTTTGTGTTTGTAATTCAGAGCAATCAGGCAGGTTTCACAGGGTGTTAATCTTTTGAGTCACCTCTCTGGTGGTCACGTGGTTTCAGAAACGTGCTGTCAGCCTCGGTGGCCATCAGGCTCCCTCGCGTGGCAGGAGTCCCGGGCAGCAGAGAGGTTTGATTTCGTCCTCCGTGCGTGCAGCCTCCGCTGTCTGATTCTGTGCACACGGGGAACCCCAGTGCAGGCCAGCTACGCGGCGGCCAGTCTGCGGAGGGACACACTGACACATGTCTCGTGACCACGAGGTGTCTAGTTGAGAGTGACGCATACCCCAGAGGCCCCTCTGGTCCCAGGTGTGGCTGCGCTCTGAACACACCTTCAAGTTCACATGCTGACGTCGGCGCCCTGCCACCTAGAAAACAGCGTTGCCCAGACCACAGGAGCCGCCGCCTGGAGTTCTGTGAGGCCTTTCAGACAACCCGCCCTGTGGCTGCCACTTTCTGTGGGCCACCTGTGGCATTTAGCCACGCTCCCGAGTGCACTGATGCGCACGGTGGTGAAGAACGGCAGTGCTTGCCCTCACCTAAGCTGGTGCAGTTCGTTTCCCCAATGACACGAAATTATTTCGGTGTTTAGTGAAATGCAGCTGCCGCCTGCCCGGGAGCCCCGCGGTGGCCTGTGCGTCTTCACTTTGTCACACTGCTCGTAGCCTGGGGCTGCAGCCCCTCGGTCTCGGGCCCGCTGGATGGGGACTGAGCCCGTCGTAAACTGAGTGGACACAGTCAGGGGTGAAATTAAGAAGCACTAAGCCCTGGCCAGGTGGCTCAGGAGGTTGGTGGGTCAGCCCATACGCTGAAAGGTTGCAGGTTAGGTTCCTGGTCAGGGCCCGTTCCTAGGTTGCAGGTTCGATTCCCAGTTGGGGCACATATGAGAGGCAGCCAGTTGATGTTTCTCTCTCACATCAGTGTTTCTCTCCCTCTCCAAAATCATAAAAACATATCCTCCGGTGAGGATTAGAACAAGAGAAAACATCGGTGAGGTGGATTTATGGCCTCCATAAGCTGGCCCCTGCAACGTGCTGAGCACCACAGTCGGCTCGTGGGAAGGCCTGTGAGCGCTCACACCTTGGGGCGAAGCTCCTGGGCCTGAGCGTAGGACTGTGGCCAGGTGGCTGACTCTGTCTGCGCCTGCGCCTCTGCCTCCACGGCTCCTGCAGGGACAGTGCAGCGGCCTCAGAGGGTGGTCTGGGGAGCAGGTGTCCAGGGCCTTCTGAGCATCCGTGACAGAGTTTTAACGAGCACAAGGACAAGAATCGAGGTCCCAGCTCAGTGTCACTTGTTGTTTGTGATGCATTCTGCAACTAATTCTTAACCTAGCTGCACTTCTCAGTGTTTTCGGAAACTTAGCATTGCTTTATTTCCTTGCTTTTTTTTGGAAATTTGACACTACCGGTAGCTGTGCCAGGGGCAGGATGTGTGTTCCCCTTAGCCTGGGCACATTTTGAAAATGTGCTGCGAGTGGAATGGGAGTGGACAGAGTCTGGGATGCCTTGGAGGGATTGTTCCAACAGAGAGAAGATTAGGGGGCAGAGCTGGCAGCTGCAGCAGGTTCCGCCCGGTGACAGCTGGAGGGTCAACACGGGGCTCACTGTCCCCATGTCCCCGGGCACAGTGTACCCGCCCCTCCTGACTCAGGCCTGGCCTTGGGTCATTAGAGGTAAGGTCACCAGGGGGCTGAAGTGGGCTCACAGGGTGGGCTCAGCTTCTTGCCATCTGTCTCTTTGGTGGGAACAGCTGGGTAGCTGCTGCCCGCAGACCTGGTTGCCAGGTAAGTGCCAGTGAGTAGAGCTGCCAGCCTGAGTGTGTGAGAACCCCAGCTAGCGGCAGGGCTGCCCACCTGGGAGGGACCCTCAAACCCTCCCCGACCCACAGGTGCATAGCCGCGGCTGCTGGGAGAAGCCATTCGCCAACAGAACACCTGCACAGAGAAGCAAGACAGGCTTGGGTATAAGGATGGAGTCTGTAAGGAGTCTGGGCTGGGGACAGGAACCTAGGAGCCATTGGCACATCCGTGGTTTTTAAAACTGCCAGACGAAGGGAGACCGCCGTGGGCAAGGATGTGGGGAGAGCACAGTTGAGGTTGCGTCCCTGCGTCTTCACCAGGTTCTAGCAGAGGAGGGTTGACCAGGGAGGGAGAAGGAAAAGAGGGAAGACAGAACGGTTGCGGAGAAGGAAGCGGCCCGTTGTGTCCACGGTGACTGCTGAGGCTTGGTGAAGGGATTTGGTACCTGCGGGCTCTGCCGCCCTCGATCAATGCGGTGTCACTCACAGGTAGGGCGTAGGTGCAGGTGATTAGAGGGAGTTTAAACACAGGAGGACAGTAATTGGAGCAGCGAATAAAATAGCTTTTGAGGCGCATCGTGGGAAGGAGCTGGAAATGTGATTCCACGGTGCCCCCATCCCAGAGGGCAGGGCGCCCCGTGGGCCAGGTGCCGGACTTTATTCGGGTGACGTGGGAGGTTGCTGGTGGGGAGTGACCTGTTGGTCCTTCACACGTGCCTCTCTCCTGCTGCTGGGTGGAGAGGGCCTGGCCAGCAAGTGCGGAGACCCATAAGCAGGCTCTTCCCGTTCCCAGGTGAGAGGCGAGTGGGGGGGATGTGGAGGTCATGCCCGCGTTGTGTAGAGCAGAGGTGCTGCCAGGCCCACGGCATCTTTAGCTCAAAGAAATAAAGCTACTTTTTGTGCTTGAATGAAGATCAGAAATGCACATGAGAATTATTTTTTATAATTTATTTCCAGCTTCCCTTTATTTTACGTGAATAATACCTATTTGAGGCAAAGTGGTATGTTGGTTAATTTATTAAAATTCACATTATGCCATTTGTAAAATAATTTCTGTTGTCTGTGGAAAACCAGATAAGATCATTTTCTCATCTTCAAATTCCATTCCCTGCAGAACCACTGGCCTACTTTGTTCAAGTGACATTAGAGACAGTTTCTGACCTCATGCCCTTCTCTGAGTTTGGGCAAAGTAACTCCGGGTGGGGAAGTTTCCGTTGCCTTCACTTGGGATTAGCAAGAACAGGCAGACGTCACGTCCTCAGGCCTCGGGTTCACGCAGACGGGAGAGGTGGTCCCGTGGACATGGGAAGAAAACATTCCGCCCAGTGCTTCCAGGAGAGGCCGAAGTGATGGTGCTCTGTTTTGCTCTTACACCACGTCCAGGGGTCCCCATGGGAACCACCCCCCATTCATGGGAAGAGTCAAATTTAACAATGCAGCGAAGCCGTTTAATCATCCTCTGTGTGGTCCATGAAAGAGCCAGAGGGAAGAGGAAACACAGTCCCCGGAGTCCCTTTCCGGTGGTGGGGAACTGCTCGGAGGACACCGTCCGGCTCACGGGCAGTGGATCTGGTACGTAGCAAAACCCAGCATCCTGAGTCTGACCGCAGCCAAGCTCTGCCCTCGTCTGCTGCTTTCTTGGGCCACACACCTGTTCTGAATGTGTGTGTTTGGGTGTGTTAGCCTGTGGCTTCTCGACAGCCATTTTCATTTAGCTCCCTTTCCCATGAAAGATTTGTTTCTAGAAGAAGCTGGGGACTCTTAATACGGTGAGCCTTACACGTAGTCTTCTCGTTGTGGGCGGAGCTCATTTTAATCCCCGTCCTCCTCCTCCCTCCTCCACTGCTCCCCTACCCACAGCCATCTATTGCTGCGCAGCTGGGCTCAGACACCTGCCTGTCAGCGCTGAGGGCGGGGCTCCGTCTGTCCTGGGGAAGGGAGGCCCCTGGCGCCCCAGGAGATGCGAACACTGAGCGTACCTGGGAGGGGACATCAGTGGGAGCAGAGACATGGGGGCCTGCAGGACCTGTGATAACAGAGGACACCCACAACTTCTGGGTTACAGGACACAACTCTTCCTCTCTTGCTTGATTGAAATGACTTTGAAATGAATTTGCTTCTGCTGGGTTGCGATGGGCACGGAGTCCTAAAGGGGGTGTGGTCTGGGAGGGTCCTGGAGATCCCCCTTTCCGGGACTCCAGTCGGTCTGGACCTGCCTTCCTCTCCAGGTGCGTCTTCTCGCTAGGCCCTTCCTTCTGTGAAACAAGGCTGGCCCTCGTGGGCAATCTCACACAGGCCTCGCTCCTGTCTGGGCACACCGGTCCACTTGTCCTCCAGGTCATCCCCAGGCTCACAGGCTGTAGGCCGCCCCCTGCATGCACCCCCTGACCCTGCACGCGCACGCAGCCTCCTGCGTGGGCTCCTCGCTCTGCCTTTGCTTTTCTGTGGAAACAGTTTACACGCTTCCCAACCACATTTGGTAGATGAGCTCCTACAAGGGGGTGTTTACACGGGTTTGCCTCTCTCCTTTCCAGAGACTGGGACTCTGGAATCCTCCCCGCGCCCCCCTCCCTCCCCCCCCGCCCCGCTGAGGCATGTGTGAGTGTCTTCTAGGCAGGCCAGGAGCTCGGCCGCCCCAGGATGGGGACAAAGGGACTGAGAGGAGCTGCACGTGGAATCTTCGAGGGCAAACAGGTGGAATTTCAGAGAGAAGGTAGAGGCCAGAGCCATGCCTTCCAGTGCTGCATGACCTGCTAGGGACTTGGGTGGTGGCTGTTTGTGGGCAGTTAGAAATCTGAGCCACGAGGATCTTGGAAGCCTGAGAACCAGGCCTCTTGGGTGAGCTTAGCCTCCGGGAAGTGAAACTCCCCCGTGGGCCCCCCGTGCTGGCCAGCCCACGGCAGGGGTCCCACTTCCTCACACGGCACCAGCAGGTGACAGCAGTCTGCAGTGACAGCGATCACACCTGCAGCCCGGCGTGTACGTCCCAGGAGGACCCCTTCCCTGCGACGCACACAGGCAGCGAAGAGACGCGGTGGAGGGGCGAGGTGCATGACCGCCTGTGGGCTGGTCTGCAGCAGCGTTGGCTCCTTGGGCTTGTGAGGGTCACTGTGGACGCTCCGTGAGCAGGTGTTTTATGAAGGGCAGAGGCGGGGACTGAGAGCCCAGCGGCGCACCCCAGCATCAGTGGAGAGGGAGGTTGCACTTGCGGAGGAATGGGACCGGACTGTCAGCCTCTCACCCTGAATCACAGACACTCCTGTTCGCGGTCTTCTGGGGAGACGTGGCCAGGATTTCATGCACACACTCTGGCTGTGGGCATCCTGCATGAGGGGGGAAGTGAAAATGTTCGGAGGGCTCTTTAACAGCCTGGGAAACAGGACAAAACGGAAAGCTACACATTGTTCCTGTCCCAGGAAATGCAGCTGGGACAGAGAGATGGACGGGGCCGGCCGTGATGATGTAGGAGGTTCAGGTCCTCCCGACGCCAGGCGCCCTTTCATCCACTGTCCACTGTGTTTCGGGACACACCTGCTTGGGGCCTCCTCAGTGCATTTCACGAATAGCAGAGAAACAGCAGCTTTCAGCGGACAGCTCCTTACTGCACACAGGTGGCTGCGGTTGCTTGTCTCGGGCAGCTGTGAAGGAGGTGCACTGGGACAGCCGCTGTCTCTTGTCCTCTCCATGGAGGGTGGCCAGGCAGAGTAGCACATCCTGTTCTGGTTGGAAAGTGCCTGGACTCTCGACGGGGCGTGCACACTGACATGAGGAAGTGAAGTGGCCACGTCAGCAGGGCCCACACGGGCAGCAGGTAACACACCTGTGAGCATCACAGAGGTGCGGACTGGCCGAGTAGGTGTCTGCAGAGAAGGCAGGTGTGCCGGTCGGTCTTGCATTTGGGAACTGCAGGCAGTTGTCTCCAGATCTTCAATTTTCAAGGGAAGGGAGGCCTCTGTTGGTTTTTATTTGTGCTCTGGGCTTGAAAGGGCTAACCCCCAGATTTTAGAATACTGGGGATTAGTCCAACATTCATCGCCCAGCGTAAGTCAGTGTAGGCGACACTGTGGGAGCCAGACAACCCCGATGGATGAGCTGGGGACCAGAGTGGCAGCGTGGGGCGAGGGTGGCGTCTCGGGTTGCAGTTGGTGCGTCCAGCCCACACTTTCTCCGGGAGTGCTTGCTGACTGTCGTCCCCGGCGAGGTCTGCTCAGCCAGACAGTTGTGCAAGACCGAGGTTCTAGAACTGACACTTCAGCCACGGTCTTTCCTGAGACCTTTGCTCCTCAGTGGAACACACCACCCTCCAAGTTGGAGCATGTTTTTGCATTTTAGGAAGAAACCAGTAAGTTCCAGCGTGTCCCCAGTGCCTCCAGGCCCGCGCCCTGGCTCATCCAGGTGGACGTCCTCCCCGTGCAGAGCTGAGTGGAGTGGGCAGGCACCCTTGTCTCCTCCCGATCGTCTCAGGTTCCTTATCCAGTTCGTCGTAGTTTTATGGGAGCCTGGGGAAGAAGTGGCAGGTGCCTGGAAGCGGGAAGGATATGAAAGCATCAGGCGTAGGTTTGGGACCATCCTCACGGAAGGGACCCTGTTGTCCTGCCCTGCAGCTTCCACGTGAGAGGCACTGTCTGCCGAGCGGCCTGAGCCCCTCCTCAGCTGCCTTTCTGCCGGCCGGGCGAGCTTCTGTAGTGGAAGCTGAGCTCTTCTGCGGGGTCGGTGGTGTGTGGGCTCTGAGAGCTGTTGGTGGCCACAGACAATGCCCTATTTTATTTGTAAAGTGGTGTTTAAATGGACTATGTGTCTCCCTCTACAATCTTTTTTCATCTGAACGGTCAGGTCAGTTTGACTCAGCCCGATTTTTTTTTTTTTAAATGTTTAGTGTAATCCTTTGACAAACCTTCACCACTTTTGCGTTTAACCTTGGACCACCTGCCTCGGCTGGTTATGTGATTTGCACGTTAGGAAATGCTCCTCTTTTTCCTCGTTATTGAACTCCACAGCTCGCCCAGACTTTTCTTTTGCTTTGCTTTGCTTTCGCCTTTGTCTCTCTAGTTTCTTATGCTTGTATTAATAAAGTTGCTTGAAAGTAGCATTCCAATGAAATACAAAGCTCCCTGGTTTGTGGAGGGAAGACCGAAGAGGGTGTGAAGCACACGTGACTGAATTATAATGTAAACCCTGTTATCGCTGAATGCCCCTCTTAGCAGCGCACACCCCTGAACGTGCCCTCTGTGGACTGAGAGGTGGAAGGCAGTGTGGTGGTCACCTGGTCCACTCCCCAGGCTTCTGCGTGCATCTGGTGGGAGAGGCATCTTGGCCACAGTCACATGATGCCAGCAGCGGAGTCAGGAGCTGGTGCCCCACAGCAGTTAGGACCTAGGTTAGGGACCTCAGGTCAGACACAACTCAGTCCGTGTCAGGGCTGGCTGACCGCATGTGAATCACCTCGCTGTGGCCTCAAGCCAGCCGGGTGCATTTTCTGCGCCCTGGTCTCAGCGGTTTCACGGGAGTGCTCACTACACAGGGCTGTGATGAGGACAATGTGATAGAATCGATGCTACCTGCGTTGTTTGGTGCCCAGCACATAGCAGGATATCCAGGGCGGTCCTTGTTGCCTCTGTCACCGTCCTAGTCAGCATCTACGCCAGCCCAGGTGTACTGAGCATGCAGCTGCGGAAGAGCCTGCAGACTCCGAAGACTCCCTTGAGTCTTGCAGTTCCTCTGCCGGGGCTCAGGAGGCACTGTCCTTCACTGAGGTGTCTGAGGTGGCTCAGCAGTGAATACACGTGGGTATCACACCTGCAGCCCCGTGATTTCCATCCTCCACCTTTGGCTTGTAAATCCCCCACATCCTGCGCACATAGCATTTTCTGGGGGGTGTAGGTGGTGAATGGAAACATGGTTCAGATGAAACAGTGGGAAGGAACAGATTAGTACTGTTCTCAGATTACTTTTCGGTTCTTCAGTGAAAGTTTTACAACCACCTAAAAGCTCTTACAGCTAGTAAGTTTAGTAACATACCTGGATGTAGGGTAAAGCCAGTAGCTTTACTTCCAAAGATCAAAGAAGGAGAAACTGTTACATTCACGGGAGAAACTAAAACAGAAACATGAGAGGTGAACGCTGAGAAAGGCTCCAGACCTACGTGAAGAAGCGGGGCCATTTAACAACACAGAAGGAAGCCCGACTGGATGGCACAGCAGCCCCTCTTCCTCAGGGGGAAGGCCCGGGGCCCTGGGGACGTCAGCTGTGCACAGCCCCCGTGTGCTCTCTGGGGTCACAGCGAGACCCCCGCCGGCCTGTGTGTGTGTGCGTTTACTCGGCTCTGTACTTGGATTTAGGGCAGAACGTGAGCAGCGGCTCTGAGTTTGATCTGGAGGAAAAGTGGCATAAAAGTCAGAGGATTTAGAAACAGAACCCTGTTGGGGAAGGGGTGGGGCTTCGTCAGGTATACACGTGAGTTAAAAAGACTAAAATGTTTCACAGATCCTGTGCAGTGAGAATTTGTGCAGATGTAGGTAGCTCCATCGAAATAACAAATTATAGTTGGAAATTTAATTGTATATTAAATTTGTAATGTAAAGTGAACACTAGTATGAATTTATAACTCAACAAATATTGTAATAAAAACCAATTCTTTGTGTTGTAGGTAGATTAATACTTAAAAAAAATTACATTAGCCTGAAATTTAACTATAAAGCCTAATCATAGTGTGATAAGTTTTTAGTTAAATCCCAGGCTTAATGTATTATAATACAGTTCATCTTCCCCATCAGAGAGTATCAGATAATTTACTGACGATGAGTAGAAAATGGATCGCCAGTAGGCCAGCTCCTGAGAGCCCTTGAATACTTGGCTAAGGTGCAGGGTTTTTGTTTGTTTCTCTTGTTTTCTTGGTGGGTGGTAGGGAACTAAGTGTTTCTGAGTCAGTGCAGGACAGTGGGACTAGTCGTGTCCATCGGTTGGACCGTCCCAGCTGCAGTGGGTAGCGGGTTAGAGGGGAGCAGTGCTGGAGATAGACAAGTGCAGAGACCAAGCAAGAGATAATAAAAACCTAAATCACCATCGAGAAGATGGAATTTGCAAAGAAGAGGCTGAGCGAGGTACTGTGAAGGCCCTGACAGGCCTTGGCTGCTGCTTGCCCCCGGGGCCCGATGGCTGGAATTGTGCATTCCTGTGGTGACCGTGGTCCTTGGCTCCATGGATCAGGACGGCGACCAGGGATCTGCGAATCGCTCGATGGTGTTGGTCAGAGACTGCTCATCATGGCCACGACTGGTCTGTTTGGACGTCTGAACCAGGGCTTTCCGGCCATCAGAGAACCTTCACACTCTCAGCGACCAGCATCTGGACACACGAGGACACAAGTGCTGGAGCGTGCTCTGCCAGGCTCACCAAGTACTCTTCCGATAGGCTAAGACCTCCTAATGGGGGCGCAGTGGCCAACTGTGCAAGCAGGCCATTTGGCCCGAAGAGAAACGTCAACATAGGCATCATCTATGAACATGCTGATGAGGGTGGTGGGTGCTGGCTGTGGGCTGGGGCCAGGACACGGATGGTGGGGAGCCCGTGCAACAGCCTCCGGGTGTCCGAGTGGTCAGTTACTGTTGACCCTGCGGCCTGGTTTACCTGTTCGGGCTCATCTGCTGCCTTGCACACGCCTTCCTCAGCATTGCCACGGTGCTTGTGCGGATTTTTTTATTGGAGTGATGGTTTTTTCATCCTGAGCGTAGCCTTTTGTGTAACGCAGAGCCACTGATGGCTGTGAAGGGGAAGAGCGAAGACTCCTAGGCGGCAGGTCAGTTTGAGGTAGATGGACCATGGCCGGTGGGAGGTACAAATGGAGAATATGCCCTTTGAAAGCTGAAGTCTGACTCGACTGCTTACTTCCCAAGAGAGTTTGGCCTGACTTGATTTCTCTGGTTCTTCGCTTTGCTGCCCCCTCTCCCCCCATCCAAGCAGCATCTCTGCACTTGCCCTGGGAGTGAGGCCCAGACCTCCTGCCGCACTTTGGACCACGTTTGGTCATGCATTTCCAACGCCAGGTGTGGTATGTGTTCGCGTGCCAATCTTCTCGCTTCGACCAGGCGGCAGACTCCTTGAGGGAACGTCGGGGAAATCAGTGTAGGCCGCGGGAAGGGTCTCAAGCCAGAGGCCCCTGTAGCCCCGCTGAGGGACTGAGGGTTTGGCTGGGGTGTCTGCGCTGGTGCCGTTGCTTCCCCCAGGGAGCAGAGGTGGCTCCCTGCCTCAGAGTGGGGTGAGCTGAGGAGGTTCAGGGGGTGTATCCAGTAAGGAATCATAAAAAAAGAAAGTTTAAAGTGAGAGCGGCTGGAACTGTTTCCACAGGAGCTCTTCGGCCGGTGTGGAGGGAGAAGACTGGATTCCATCATCACACCATCGTGGGGCAGAAAGACCGTCAATGTGATTGTCACGGGGCGTTAGTGTGGGAGGTGACTGGATGTGGATGCTCACCTCCTACCCGGGCTTCCTGGGTCTGGTTTCCCTCCTCTCGCTGGTCCGTCAGGAGCACCAGTGACACCCTCGGGTCCACGTGCCTCTCAGATGGTTCTTCCTCTGCTCTCACGTGCTCAGTGGCTTCTCCGAGGGCTCCTCCTCACAGCACACCCTTCTGCTTCCTCTGCCGCCAGTTCCACGTCTACTTTCCAAGTGTCCTCTGTTGTCCTACATTTTCTGCTTCTGTCTCCCCGTGCCGTGCAGTCAGGGGTCTCCAGGGAAGGGGCACCAGTGGGATTGTGTGCGTGCGTGCGCGTGTGTGTAAGGACTGTACATACGTTACGCTGACAAGATAACATGCAATGGCGTGTCACAGTGTGGACCTGTGCACAAGAGTCGTGGGGGCCAGTGCATCTGGCACCTGCAGGGATGGCTGGCAGGCCGGAGGCCCAGACGAGGGCTGATGTTGACATCTCGTCTGAAACCTGGGGCCGGGTGACTGGCTGGAAACAGGCAGAATTTGTGTTTCAGGCTTGAGGCCAGATTCCTTCTCCAGGAAACCTCAGTGTTTGCTTTAAGATCTTTCAGGGATCGGATGGGGCCACCCACGTCACTGGAAGGAATTGTGTTGTGAAGTGACCTCCTGGCATGAATTCAGCTGGGTGTAGGTGTTGACCACGTCTACAAAGTACTTTCACAGCGACATCTGGACTCCTGTGTGAGCACACCGACGCCCCAGCTGAGCCGAGCCCACGCCTCACATTAGCCGTCCCTCGTGATTCCCCCTGCCTCTTGATTGCTCTGCACATTCTCTGCCTCCTGTGTCCTTGCTTGACCTTCCTAGACTTGAATGCCCTCCAAGCCCCGGCTCACCCCCTCCCTCTGCTGCGACCTCCTTCCTGGTCCAGGAGCCATCTACCTAGGACCGGTGCACCGCTGTGGTGGCACGCATGTTGTGCTGCCTGGTGGTGAGTGACCGGCAGGAGGCTCTTACACTCTGGCGGCGTGAGCTTCTCGGGCCGGGGTGGTGACACACACGTCCCTGCACTGAGGTAGTGAGTGGTGTGGCGTCGCTGCACACGGGGCACTGGTCAGTTGGTGCGGTGTGCCAGGGTGCAGAGTGCTGTGCAAACTCTCTGTGTCCTTGAAGAGGAGCAGCTGCTCAGCCTGCGGTGGGAGTGGGACAGACAGGGCCGTGACCTCGGAGAGCAGCGTTCCCATCAGTGGGGGCGGCTGACTCAGGGCCCTCCACAGTCATGCAGTTACCGTCGAACAAACGGGTTTTCAGCTACTGACATTAAGGGTGAGATGAAACAAGCCCTAGGTTCGGCTCGAATCAGTTGTGAGGTGACAGAGCGCCGTCGGGTAAATGCGGCAGCGCCGGGAGGTGGTGTGTGAGGAAGTCAGGGTGGTGAAGCGTGGGCCTGGTGCAGCCCTGGGCGTCCACACCGAGGAGGAGATCTGACCTCGTGTGGTCCCCGGGCGTTTTCCATCTCTCACCCACGGCCCTCTGTGGACAGATCCTCCGTCAGTTCATTTTCCAGCTCCAAACGTGTGATTTGTTACTTGGATGCCTTCACACGCACAGCACAGATGGTGCACACAGGAAGAAATCCCTGATTGGTGGACTAGGCCCAAGTAGGCTGTGCAGAGATCCAATGAAATAGGACCAGAAAATTCGCTAACAGCAGGCACAGCGCGTCCTTCAGCTTGGAGCTGAGACAAGGGGATTTATGATCTGATCTTCCTTTTTCTGTGACACTCCTGTTCAGTCAGTGTCCCTCACCTTCCGGCCACCTTCCTCACCTTTCTGGTTGCACACCGCACTCCCAGGTGGCTGTGACCATTCTCAGTTACAGGTGCCCTGGCGTCAATTAATTTGTAGCCAGGGACCGTCTGACTGTCTCTCAGAGCCACCCTGGCATGAGGACCACGTTAAGAGTGTCGTCATGTAATTGCACGCAACTATTTGTACCTTACCAAGTGCTCACATGATGGAATGTTTCAGGTCAAATCAAAGTTACCCGTAGGGCTAAGTGGTTTTTGGGAAATAGGAAAGGTGGTTTCCTGATCTTCCCTTCCGTGGACAAAGGAGAGCCGTCGAGCCGACCTGACCTGCCCACAATGCCCCGAAGGGTGGGAGCTGGTGAGGAGTGCAGACGCAGGTCGCATTAACAGAATTCCGCGTGCGTCTGGTGTGGGCGTGGTAACAGACTCCAACCTCTGCATGGTTGGATGCTCTCTGTGGTGGCCAGAACACAAATGCCACCCAGTGAGGAGTGTGCGTTAGGCCTGTCACTGAGGAAACGTGGTTTTCATCTCCAGTAACTCCGTTAGCCAGTCTCCACCTATCTCTCGTTCTCCTCACATTGTCCTCTCTTCAGGACTTTTAATATTCGCCTGCTCATACTCGTGCGTATTTTCATTCTCAAAGGTGTTTTTAGTGTGGGGACAACTATGTGTGTGATTCTGAAAGCATCTCCCAAATTCGTTTATTCAAACATCCAGGAGAGAACAGCTATGGTTACCAGCACTGGCCATTAGAAATACTATGTGAGTTACATATGCATTAACCTTTTTCTGCTAGCCACATAAAAAGCAGCAAGAAGCAGGCAAAATTAAGTTTACTAGTACATTTTATTTAAAATCACTAATTCCAAGATAATGCAAAAGTTATTGAGTTATACTGTATTTTTGTAGTGCATTTAAATCTGTTTCAGTCCCATCCTGACATTGAATATGAAGTCCTGGGGCTTTGTCTGGCATCTCACTCACATCCCACATCAGCTCAGCTCAGCTGCAGTTTGGAAATCCCGTGTCTGACCTCAGGCTGGGTCATTAAGGCCCAGCAGAGTCTGCTCCCTCTATACGACCTCTTGCTGTGGGGACCTCGGTGGCCACGTGGAGCCAAAAGGAGACCCCAGCAGCCCTGAGGAGGTGTGCACATGACGAAGACCTCCAGGCCCAAAGCCGTTATCAGAGCACCTTGTTGGTCACGTGAGTGAGGCGCCTTGGAAGCAGATCCTGGTTCTCAGTCCTGCCTTCAGCTGCATCTCAGCTGCAAGTTCTGACCTGCCAACAAGCCACCCCCAAGTCCCCAGCCCACGATTGTGTGAAATGATGACGGTTCTTGTTTTGTAGGGGAAAAGCTGCATTTTAAGTGCGCAATAGCCATGTGTAACTCGTGGCTACTAAGTTTGACAGTG
Organism: Desmodus rotundus; assembly: GCF_022682495.2. NCBI lineage: Eukaryota > Metazoa > Chordata > Mammalia > Chiroptera > Phyllostomidae > Desmodus > Desmodus rotundus. The sequence goes on along the minus strand of NC_071394.1, from coordinate 133,559,198 downwards.
TAGGTGGATTGATTTAAATCTATCACATCCACATGGTAAAAACATGAGTCCTAACATGTAATTTTAGTTCAGATTTTACAGGGGTTTTTTTTATTGGTTTACATTTCGTAATCTGGTGGAAAATGTGTCCAATCTTTAAAAAAAATTCTAGTGTTGAATTTGAGAGTTTGCTGGGAGGCCAGGGATGGGACTGAGCTTTATTAGAGAACTACTTTTCTAGGTCGTGTGTGATGCCGTCTCACTGACATTTGCGCTCTGAGCTAATCCCCGTGTAGCCCAGAAAGATAAGTTGTGCACCTCACTTTACAGATTAGAAAAGTGAGGCTTAGAGAGTTTCATGGTCTCCAGATGGCGTAGCAAAGAGCACGCGGGGGCCCAGACTGCGCTTGTTTGACCGCCCGTTTTCCCGCACGCTTTTCCAATGAGAAACTCATATGCCGGTTCTGCTCGCCCAGCGGCGGTCCTGGCGGGAAGATCTTGAAGGACCCCACTTCCCTGAACGCTACGGAGCAGCGTGATGGGAATGAAGTTGTTGGTGTTTTTTGAGTTTTAGGGCTACTCTTGACTTTCCTTATCCATTGAATTAAGTTCCCCAATTCAGTTTCTCAAATTGGAGTCTCCTGATAGCTAGCTTGAGCAAGCTTATCTCAACCACAGCATAAATTGTCTTTTGGTGGCACTTTAACGGAGAGTTTGCTGGCTGTCACACGCACAGACAGCCTGCATCCGGGGGTGACACTGTTATGCACAGCGAAGCCTCGCCAGCTGCCGGGACAGGAGTCACAGAGGAAGTTCACCATGGGCTGAGGGGCTGTGTGCCACTGGGGTTGACGGAATCGGGGTCAGACGCAGAGCACCTTGCGGGCGGGGCTGTGAGCACTGGCAGGAGAGTCCCGTGTCTGGCATCGCGCAGTGATCTGGTCCCTGTCACGAGGAGGCGTGACTCCTCGTGTGAAAGTCTTCCTGAGGCAGCTACATGGGAAACTTGCTTGTTTGGGGTTCATCTGTGAAATGAAGTTTATCTGCTGGCACAATAGTTCTGCTTATAGTGAACTTGAAGCACCATCCATGTGACCTTCAAAAAACCTTTATTTGGGAGGTTGCCATAACTATGTTGCAAAATGTTTTCTCATCATTTTAAAGTGATTTGTGCATTACTGAAAAAAATGTGTTAGCTGCTGAAAATGGCACTCCCGAATCGGTGCAGAATTCCAGACGCGGTAATAGGGAAACAGTCAGCCAGTGCCACGCATGTCTAAGGACACACAGGAGCCAATCTGTGCGCCAGAAGTGTGGGTATGGGAGGTGCTGGGGGTCACTGATAAGCCGTGCTTAAAGGGACGGGGGACTAGTATAAAGTTCTGAGAATTCTATTCAGCGGAATATGCCAACCACCAGCCCTCACTTGCATGAAACTGCACTAGAGAATATTTGGTTCACTTTGGAGGAAAACAGTGAAAGCTCAGGGAGGGGAAGTCGACGGTCCTTTGTCACATGGAGCTCCGAACGGGGCGCCCGGCTCTGACTGCCAGTGTGCTGGTGCTCCTTCCGTCCCCCTGCCGTCTCTGCGGATGGAGTGGGGGTGCCGTGGCTGGTCAGCTTGTCACCTAGTGTTCCTGCCACCGACGTCAGCTTTGTACCACGGATAGGCCCGTGACCTTCATTCTGTGCAACCGCCATACTGTCCCTCTGCTCAGGTAGACGGTGAAGGAACCGGTCCTGTTACAGGTGGGTGAGCCAGGCAGGACGGACATAAATGCCTGGAGCAAACGGCGTGGCCCCAGACGAGAGGGCGTGATAGGCCACATCCAAACACAACGCTCTGGAAGTGAGGGACACGAGCCAGTGTCACTGGGGGGCCCGTGTGTCTCCAGGCCTCTAGGCAGTCACAGCAACCCCGGCAAGACGTCCCCACAGTGACGGCGTCTGGAGAACACCGTGCGGTAGAAGTGGTAGGCTCTGGTAGAGTGTCCTTTCATCGTCAGTGACGTCACGCTCCACCACCTTAACACTCGGCTCCAGTGTGTTTGGGCTGAGTGTGGCCATCTCAGCAAGAAAATGAGGTGCGGGCCGTTCCGGGATGCAGCTGGCGATAGCTGTTTCTGAGGGGAACGTCCATTACCAACTGTACTTTTTTCTTCCTCAGGTTTGTCTGTGTATCTGTCATCTGTCTATCTGTCCATCCATCCATTCACCCACCCACCCAGCCATGCCCCTACCTCCCTGTCATCGCTAGCCGTTCAAAGACGAGACCATGAATAAATTCACAATAGCATTAACCAAACAGTGACAATAGGGTGGTGGTAATCGTTTTTCATAAAGTCTGAGATGCAACCGTAGTTGTGTCTCGTTTGTGCTTTTATCACAAAACAGCAGGTCCCAAAGTGGTCGTTTCGTCTTGCATTGGTGAGCAGGCAATACATGATATCTGCCAACTGTAAGCACTACGAACTATCTGAACTAGGGTTGAAAATTATGGTATGGCCAGCCAGAAAGCTACTAAATATACAGTTCACTGTGTGTGTTATGAATTGTTGAAGGTAATGCTTAAAATTACAAGTCAATCAGCCAAAAAGCTATTGGATATGTAATTCATCATAACATTAATAGAACCAAATATGTCTTCCTATAATCCAGTTATTTCCAGGCACTTTTCCCCCATCCACGTTTCCTCTCTTTTGTCTCGGTTGACAACTGGCACTTTGGAGATACAGCCACTCACCCAGCATGTGCATCTTCTCCTGGGTGATTTTTTCCAACATAAACGACTGCCCCCAACTGCGAGTGCCCTCTCCTGTGTGTGGAGCCACAGTGAGCGTGCTCTCGGTGTGCACACGTAAGGGGGAATCAGCCATAAACACACTGGGGAAGGAGCTGTCTGCTGTGGTAGGGAGATAAAACTTGAGCCCTAATTCACATCTTCTCTGAAGAAGATTTTTCAGTAAGTTCAATAACTCACATCATATAGTCCATCTTGCAGGAAATCCTTGAATCTGCTTTCAAAATAAATCCGCAAACTGGAAGCAGCTATGACATCGACCGCTTCCCTGGTCGTCAGTGGAACCCGGTCTTTCATACCTGCCAGTCTCGCAGCTGTATGAAACCATTATTTTAATTCTTTTTAAAATTGATTCTGTTTTACAGGGTGTGGAGACCTTAGACTGTGACTCAGCTGACAGTGCCAGGTAAATTTTGTCCTGAGAGACGCACTCATTCCTCGCGGCTAGTTAAGTCTACTCATGTCTTTTCTGTCTCCCAGAGGTGAACTCAAGGAAACAAGACTTGCTGACTTGGTTTTTCTCCTTTTAATATTCTTCTCTACTCATTCCACGTGCCTTTGTGTTGGATTGTTTTGGGTCTGTCTTTGGCCTGATTGTCTCCCTCTCCATAGTGACCAGAATGACGGGCAGCTGGGCCTGACGTTCTGAGCAGGTGCTGATCTCTGTGCGTGGACTGACATTTTCCAGAGACCTGCTCTCTGGTGGGAGCGACAGAGCAGATCCCTGCATTCCGTTGTCATCTGCGTGGGGGCTCACCAGCTTTGGGCGCCCGTCGGCAGGGACTCTGCGTCACCGGGAAGGAGAATGGAGTCTGATGCCCGACTGTCAGTAGCTCAGTGTCGGAGCAGCCGGGAGCAAGGCACTTGGTGGCCCCTCGGGCAGGGGTGTGTGTGTCCGACCCACCCCTGGAAGATGCTAAGTCACACAGAGATGCGTTATCTGGGAGTGACACCCGCAGAAGCCAGGCTGGAAGGGACACGCCTCTGCTGTGTTTCAGGGTCCTCGTTCTTCGGCTCCCCTGGGAAGGAGGTTGTTGGAGGTCTGCGTGTGATGGGCGGGGTGGTAGGAATGGCATGAGAGTCTGGCTTCCCGGAGGCCCCCACCACCCATCCGGCCTCGGTGGTGGGCTTGGGACTCTCATTGATAGGGTGTCCTGAGAGCACCTCTGTCCTTTGGTTCGCTGGTCGCCAGGTAGACTCGAAGGAGCCGTCGGTGCCGTGGGTGATTCCTCAACTGGGGTGTCGTGTATCCATCGCACCGCTCCTGTGCTCGGGGCCGAAGGCATTTACTGGGCGTCGGTGGTGCCAGTCTGTCTGTCTCTGGCGGCTCGTCCATTCATGTTGTCAGCATCACTCATTCACCCCTCACTCGTCATTCAGTGAGTGTCAGCGTTGGCCGTGTGTCCCACAGGGATGGTCTTGCTGTGATGCTCTTGGCTTAGGTGACAGAGGTGTCTCTTCTGTGCATCCCTCCTGTCTTCTCTGTGCTCTGAGCGGGCACCCACCCTGACCTGTGACACGTTCCTGGATGTGGCCTCTTCCATCAGCAAAGTGCAGCTGTTATGGCTCCTAAGTACTCTTCACACTCCAGCCTCACCCTCCAGCTCTGCCCCTCAGACCACCGCGCACCCCAGCTCTGCCACACTGTGTGCCCCGCCACGGGCTCCGCTTTTCTCTGCAGGCCCGGGTGACGGCGCAGGTTCAGCCCCAGATACTGTTGCTCCCTTGTCAGTCCTCGGCTGGCCAGCTTGAGTTCAGTGGGTTTGCATTCTTTTTTTTTATGAAGGAAGAATCAGGGAAGAATAATCTGAATGGTTCTACCCTCAGCATTTCCCGAGTGCCCCTTGTGGGCCAGGATGGCGGGTCTGGGCCTCGCGCCATGTGTCTGGGACCCTAACACGCAGTGTGGGGCGGGGGCGTCCCCACTGTGCCTGTGAGCAGTTGGACGCGTAGGCCTTGTCAGCATCTCGTGTTGGCCCGGCTTGTCGGGGGTCAGGTCTGCGTTCGGACTCCAGGGCGTCTGGCACGCACTTTCCATTCTGTTCACGCTGTCCCGAGGGGTGGAAGTGGGCAGGTACATTCTTTCTAAAGGAGACGCTCAGTGGTGCGCTCTCTCTCTCACGGGAGCTGCGGCAGACGGCTCATTCCACCACGAAGGGTCCTCGCTTAGTGACGGCTCCGTGCCCCGCCGCAGATCTGCGGGACTGCTGTACGAGGGGTGGTGTGTCTGTCTGCCCGCAGCACCCCCCCAGCATCGGGAGGGTCGGGCTTTCCCACCGCCTTGGATGTTTCCAGTTTTACTGCCATGTGAACGGCGTGTTTCTAATGTGACAGCAAGAATGCCTTTGGACGGTCTGTTCTTCCTGTTTGCGCAGCACAACTCAGAATTCAAGCCGGTGTCCGTGTTCATGCACGTCCGTGTTCACGTGTGTGCCGTGTGGGATTTCAGTTCGCGCATGCAGAACACGAAAGTGTCCGTTCCGTGATGATTTCTCCTAGCTCCGCGGCAATTTAACTTACGGCTGTGAGGTCACACAGGGGTATCGTGTGAGAATCACAAAGTGTTCGTTCTGATCAAGGTCCCAGAAAACGTTCCTTTCCAGACGACCACGTTGATGAGTAACTGCTGACCTCCGAGTCGGGGCGCAGTCAGGAGGGAACGGCGTCCTGTCCGAGGGACACGGTGCCCCCCAGCCCCGCGCGGGCGGTTGTCGGGGGCACGCAGAGAGTGAGGCTTCCCCGGCTTCGCTCTGAGGCTCGTTTTCCAAGCTGTTCCTTCCTCAGGCTTGTCGTTGCCCTGTCCGAACACCAGCTCTTACCATTGTGGTCGTTCCTATCACAGGTTTCAGGTGCTTAAATCACGCCAACCACAAAAGACCTCCGCTTCCCATGCTCGCTGAATTCAGAGGCTGTCCCCTATCCCGGCCACGGGAGGCCCTGTGGGTGACATCAAGCACAGACGCCGGCTCTGTTCCGAGCAGGTGCACAGGGCGATGGCTGGGGGAGCTGAGTCACCACCTCACTCAGGCGAGCAGGCACGTCTCGCTGTCCTGCAGCGTGTCCGACTCTAGTTCGACTCTGACTCATTAGTCACTAAATAACACTGCTGTTCCACGTGCACTCACTGCGTGGCTGCCGTGTGCCAGAGCGTTCCAGGTGCTGGGACAGTGGCAGTGGACCGACAGGGAGGATGCAGAGCAGACTCCCTGCTGCCCTGGCGTTTGCACTGTGTGGAGAAGGGGGACAAATGACACAACGTGTGAATGACCAGGACCCACATGAGAGGAGGGTACAGGGCGACTGAAGCAGGCAGGGTGTGGTTAGCTCCTGGAGACAAGGCCCGTGATTGACCTGCGGTCTGCAGGAGCCGGCCCCAAACGTCAGGCAGAGGGCGTTAACGGCAGGGCAGCGGCCCCAGGAGGGGCCCCAAGGCAGCGGCGAGCCTGCCTCATCCCACAGCCGGAGGGACATCATGGAGCCCAGTGTGTCAGGCAGGAGAGCTGAGATGGGGGTTTGGGTTTTAACCTCAGTGCACTGAGGTTCTGGACAGGTGGTGCCGTGGTTTGCTCTGTGAAGACCTCCTCGTGCGGTGTGTAGAGAGCAGAGCTGAGAGGGAGCGGGGATGTCCCGGCACCAGCCTGAGAATGGGCGGCCCACTGGTCTAGGCGGTGGGGGCAGAGGGGGTGCTGGGTGGGTAGGTTTGGGGCGGGTGTGAGGTGGAGTTCAAGGCTGATGGCGGATGGTGGCAGGAGGTGAGGTGGGGGGAGGGATCAAAGTCCTGTAAACTCGGAAAGTCCCTTAAACGTTTCCGGGGACAGGCTCCTCCGCATATCAGAACTACAGGTCCGTCAGTGAGTCCACAGGGAGCACCCCCTTACTACTGCCCTGGGGACACTGGGCAGTGTCTGGAGACCCTTCTGTTAGCACAGCTGTGTGTGGAGTTGATGCTTCTGGAATCTCGTGGGCAGAGACCGGGGTGATGCTGAACATCCCACCGTGCACAGGACAGTCCCTGGACCAAGGGTCACCTGGCCTCACGTGGCCACGGTGCCGAGGCTGCGAAACCCTGAAACCCTTCTTCCTGCCTGGCAGGGTGGTGGGAGGGTTTGCTGCTGTCGTGGATTGGCGGCAGGGCGGAAGTTTGAAATCCCGTCCAGACACAGTGTTACCGATGCCGCCGTTTCACAGCGTCGGCGGGGGTAGGCAGCGCACTCCTATGGCTGTCTCACCCAGGGGTTCTCTGCCCCGGACCGAGCGGCTGTGCTGCGTTTCCGAGTGGTCCTGGGGGCAGTGGCCCAGGTCATGCGTCGGCAGAGCAGCAGAAAACAGTTGAACAATGTGTGTCTTTCGATGCCACCACAGCCCCCACTTTAAACTGCGTTGCAGAAACACTGCCTATAAAATCCAGTGGAAATGAGTTGCACAGTAAAGTTTTATTTTAACCAGAAAGTGGTGGGGGGGCGAACATGAGACTGGGGGGATTGCACCCCCTATTCCCCTGAGAAATGCTGAGAGAAGGATGCAAGGAGCTGGAAGGAAAGCAGAGGCGCGGATGGAGTGGCCGGTTCTCGTCCCGTCCCCTCTGTCTCCAGCACACTCCACCCCACGTCCAGTTCCTGTTCCTGCCCCCCCACGGGACAGGGACGGGGACAGGGCGCCCCCCTGCTGGAAGGGACGCCTCCTCATGAGGGAAACTAGGAGGCCTCCCCGGTGTTCGGCGTCCGGAACACTCCCAACAATGACAGAGAGGTCTGCGTGAGGTCTTAACTGGGTGCAGGATCATGTTTTAAGAAGTTTAAAACGTTGAACCAGCAGTAACTCTTCAAGGTGGTCCTGGGAAGTAATCAGCGTCTAGGTGAGCGTGCACGTTAGCTGAGGGAGAGCCGCTTAACCCCCAGTCGAGATAAACGAGGGGCGCCCTGAACACGCCGAGCTGCCCACGCCGAGAGTCAGCCGAGCCCTGCTGTCGTCCAGGTCCCTGCCTCCTGCAGGCGTTGACTACTTAAGGCTTGTCGGTCGCTGCTGGAAACAGCCAGTTGTCAAAGGATTCCCTTGGTCTTTTGCCCTGGTCCGGTCGTCTCCATCTAGTCGGTCTTTATTGGAGGCCTGCTTGCTCAGCTCAATGGCCAGGTCTGGCGGGCAGCTGTAATTCCCCAGCGGTGAAGTGCCAGGAGGTGGCCTTTTCTGCTGGCAAGACAAGGAGAATTTTTTCATTTTTAGTCTTTATCGCTTACAGTGGCAACCTTGTCTCTCACCACGGTGTGAGTGAGCCCACCAGGCCGGCCGTGAAGCACGTTCACGGTAGCAGGCTGAGATGGACAACGCGCAATTTCCTCCATTGAAAACTCTCAGGGATCTTTCCAGCCCAGTCCTTCCCCCCCTCCTGCACCCTGTCCTGTATACCCGGTAACACCCTGCGACGGTCTCGGTCGGACAGGGGATGCTACTGCAGGGCCCCCACCTGGAAGAACAAAGCTTGCGAGCCAGGCAGTGGAGTCAGCCGTGAGAATGAGACTTTCCACCGGCATTTTTCCTGCACATTTTGAAGGAAATAGGACTTGTTTTCCCTTCAGAGAGACATTTTCTGGCCGGAGAAGAGCAGTGTGTGTGTCCAAGGTGCCCCGACTCCAGAGCTCCTAGTTTTTATTTAAAGTGGCGGAATGATGTGCCTGAGGTGGTGTTGCTTAGTTTTCCTTGGAAAACCATGGAGCTGGGAGTTAGAAGTATGCGTTCGAATTCTGGTGTCAACATTGGGACCGCCGGCCTCTGCGGCCCCGGCTGGCCTCTTGCCTGGAGTGTCACGTGAGACGCAGGGATATTCAAGTAGAAAGGGTCAGTTTGTCCAGTGGGTTTGAAACCTGCTGGGAGTGTCAGAGGTCCCTGTGTTTGGGTTTTCCCAGAGTCTCAGTGCTTGACAGCAGTCTCCCAGCGTTTGAGCACCACCGGAAGTTAATGCCCTTCCACATGCAGACGGGAGAAGTGCAAGGTTCAGAGAGGCCACGTGGCGTAGTCAAGGCTGCGTGCCGAGGCTGTGGAGGAGCTGGGGCTTCAGTGTGACCCGTGGGCCTCAGAGCTGCTCACGTGGGCAAGGGGGTGGGGGGTGGGCGTGGGGATCAGGTACAGAGTCTGCTCCTTCCCCCGGACGCCAACTGGGAGAGGGAAAACGAAAGGCCACCGGTGCACCAACCTTCGCAGCCTCGGGAAGCTTGAGCCATGGGCGATGAGGCCCGGTCAGCACCCAGGAATGGTCACTTCAGGCCAGTCCTACTCCTTTTCCTGCCTGCAGATAGCAGGCATGGCCTCTCCATGGGGAAGACAAGAAACCCGTGCGTCCACATTACAGGCCCAGCGCTGCCCACCCGGGAAGGACGGCCGCTCTGCGTGCCAACCTGGGCACACTCAGTGCCCGGAGCCAGGAGCCTCCAGGTCGGTCTGCTCTTTCACCGTGTCTTCACCTGTGTGTGTCTGTGTGTGTGTGTGAGAGTGGTGTGTGTGTGTGTGAGTGGTCTGTGTGTGTGTATGGTCTGTGTGAGTGTGAGTGGTCTGTGTGTGTGTGTGAGTGGTCTGTGTGTGTGTGTGAGTGGTCTGTGTGTGTGTGTGTGAGTGGTCTGTGTGAGTGGTCTGTGTGTGTGTGTGAGTGGTCTGTGTGTGTGTGAGTGGTCTGTGTGTGTGTGTGTGGTCTCTGTGTGTGTGTGGTAAATCTGCATATTCAAATGTAACAACATGGTAATTTTTCATCTTTTAAATTTTATGTTAAATTATATTTTGTAATTCATATTTGCGGTTTTGTGTTCATTCATTTTGAAATCCCTGAGGAGTGCTTGTGAATACCTGGAAATGCAGAGAAGCAGTTGTCTTTCAAGATCTTTGATGTGCAAACTTTAATAAGAAGTTTCGGTAATGTCCACGTTTTTGTCCTGTACTCGTACATCACTCCGTAAACAAAACTGCACACACCTTCTAAATTATTCCCGGACTTCCAGCGCCTTCGACTCTGAGCGGTGAGTTAATTCCTTTGATGTTACCGTCCGTGTGGCATGAAATTACGTGCAACTACGCAGAGAAAGAACAGAGGTTTCTCTTTGATCCTAAGAATACGTACACCGCGCCTTTCGCAGCTGCAGCGTTCGTCCACAGACTCTTCTGGAAGTCGCCCTTTGTGCGCTCCGTCATCCGGGTCATCGGTTACGCAGCGCGTGATTCCGGGTGGCACCTAAGACTCACGCGTGCTTCCCGGTGACAGACCGCTCATCTGAGAAAACAGCAATTACTTCTCAGCCTTCTTCCTCCTTTCAGATTCGGGCACACGAGAAAAATGCTCATGGGTTAGTGTTTGTTTCTGGACTCTCGAAGGATGCTGGGCACCCCATCGGACAAAGTCAGCCCGGTCAGAGGGAAATCCCCCGTCAGCTCTCGAAGAGCCACTTGGAATAGTAACTCGTCGAGTGGGTGGTGGAGAAAGCTGCGTTAGGGCAGGATTTCTGGTCCTAACAGCACATAAGTGCCTTACAATTGTCCACATAGAATCCTATGAAATCTATTTACTTTGAAACTCAACGGAAGATACTACTGTGTTTGTATTTAAGTATTTATATTTGTACTTAAGTATATATTTATATGCAAGATGTTGGGATATATTTAGGTTTTGCTTAATAAGTCACTGTTTGTCTTTTCTTTTGTTATTTTTTTAATCCTCACCCAAGGATATGTTTTTAAAATTGATTTCAGAGAGAGGATGGGTGGGGGTTGGGGGGCGGAGAGAGAGAGAGATGTGAGAGGGAAACATTGATCGGTTGCCTTCTGCATGTGCACTGACTGGGGATCGAACCCGCAGCCTAGGAGTGCGCCCTGACCGGAGGCTGAAGCTGCAACCCTGTGACGTGCAGGACGATGCTCCAGCCAGTGGAGCCACCCAGACAGGGCACTGCTTGTGTTTCAAATCATGAATTTTTTTTTTGTTTGGTGAGAAAAGGTTATATGAAAATGAATTATCTTTACAAGATACTAGTATTGTCTCTTCTTATGTCCTGTTGAGTTAAACCAGCATTTTAGCCTTCTTACTGTACTTTTATTTATTGATTTGTAGAGAAAGGGAGGGAGGGAGGGAGGGAGGGAGAGAGAGAGAGAAACATTGATTTGTTGTTTCACTTGTTGATACATTCACTGGTTGCTGCTTGTGTGTCCCCTGAGTGGGGATCGAACCTGCGACCTTGGCGTATTGGGACGATGCTCCAACCAACCGTGCCACCCGGCCAGGGCCTCATTATACTATTTAATATATTCTATCATACCCAGTATATTATTCAACACTAACAAGATTTTCAATTTCTAAGTATAAGTATTTGTCTTTCTTTTATGATTGTGAAAGAATACTCTGAAAACACAGAAAGTATAGTCACTGATCTGAGTGGGATTCCCCAACCTCACTTCACATCCCCTTGATCTTCTCCAGCCGAAACTCCTCCCAGGGCCAGAGCACTGGACGGTGGGACTCCTTTGTCCCTGGAACCCTCTGTGCCTCTGTCACAACCCGGGCAGGTTCTTACTCAATTCTAAGCCCAAAGGGCATGTGTCTTGCTCTCAAGTGGGTCACACAGTGTCAGGGACGAGGGTACCGGTGACACAGTGAGACACTGCCCCGCGGTTCCTCCACTGCAGATCTCTGTTATCACGCAGGAGGCCCCGAGTGAGCAAAGCGACAGTGCCCGGCCCTCACAACACTGGCTGTTCCTTCCCTGTGGGAGCATGCGGTGAGTAAGTCAGCTTCTGCAACAGTGGGTACGATGGGGCACCCTGTGCAGGTCGCCGCAGCGCCACTTGCTCTGCAGTTCTGGGAGCTGCAAGTCTGATTCGAGGACACGCAGAGCGGTCGCACACTCTGCATCACCACGTCGTCCCCGAGGTGGGGAGGTGGGGAGTGCTGGGGGGAGGGAGGGAGGGAGGGAGGGTCCACGCCACAGGTCTGTGTCCTAGAGGCAGGCGGGACCTGTCACCGGGGTTTGTTGTGCACCCCTCTGAGGTACTTTTCCTCCACGGATCCGCCTGCTCCTCCTCCCCAAGCAAGGTACCAAAACGGGAGGTAGTGAGGAAGAGGAGGAGTCATGACCTCTTGCTTCATCTTCTGAAACAAGGGGGCAAGGTCAAAGCCGGGGTCTGAGCTAATCCCGTCAACCTCGGAAAGAGCCTCCCGGCACCCCCCTTTCTTCGACGGCAGAGCCTCTGGTCCGGGCGAGTTTCCTGTCCGTGTGCAGTCGGGCAGGTCAGTGCTCGTTTCCTTTGCGAAGAAAACCCCGTCAAGCAGATTGCTTTGTCAACCCTAAAAACCAGTACTCGTTTGTGCCGGCGCTCTTCAAATCCCAAGTGTGAGTCCGTCTTGCCCCCGAAGCAACGATTTTGTGGATCGGGTCTTTACTAAGAGAAGTAAGCCGTGCTTACTTTTTGTTTAGATGGTATTTGCAACCACTGTTAAGACAGGGATAGTGAGAAGGACTGTTGAGGTCTGTTTCATGTTAAAGGCGTGTATCAGTTACGGCACCTACACCTACACCTCTGAGAGTGTCTGGGGTGAAAGAGTGCTCAGATGGATCAGATGGTGTGCACGAGAGCGGTGATGCGGTCGCAGCCAGCAGTTTAGTGTGCGGTATCTGGACACTGCTACGAATTTTCATCTCTTTCTGCTCGTTCTCTTTGTAACTACCCAGGTCGGCAGCAAATAGTACGTGGGCTGAATGAGATAAAGTAAACCTCCACGCAATACCTGTTTCATTTCACTGAATGGTTTGGTAAAAACGTACCCTTCCAGGTGTGGTTGGCCATCTCTCAGAGCTCCTGCATCCTTGGGTGGGTCCTCTGTCCTGTCTGACGTGAGATGGGAGGGGAGGGGAAGGTGAGGATGGTGGGGGGGCCAGCTCGTGCAGCTGGAGGAACAGGGGCAGGGAGTCGGCCGGGGGCCTTGGAGGAGGCACATGTGCGAGATGATGCAGTCGGTCATGGCGGGGCCTCTGTCCCGGCTCTCGGAGGGTGACAGGGCCCACACATGCCAGCTCCCACTTCCTGTCCCCGTTCCCTCTGCAGGCAGACTTCTGAGGTGCTGTGTACTGGGTCCAGATCGCCACAGAACAGCGAGCATCATAATCACGCAAGTCACACGATTATTTTTGGTTTTTCTAGTGCATGTAAAAGTTACATATCACTTGACTGTAGTCCTTGACGTGTGCAGTAGTGTTGTGGATACCGATGCACAGACCCTAAGAATACTTCAGAGTTAGAAAATACGAACCATTATCAGAGCCTTCAGGTAGTCGTGACCTTCAGTTGGTGGCAGAGGTCTTACCTTCCGTTGTTTTAGAAGCGGTGCCTGCGGAGCCCCACAAAGTGAAGAGCGGTAAGATGTGAGGTATGTCACTAATTTATCAGGGTCTTCCCTCTGTGCGCCCTGCTCTGCAGCGAGGCTGCCCATCTCTCCCCCGGTGCTGCTCTGCTCCCGCCGCGTTCCCGGCACCGGTCCCCGTGTGCCCGCGGGCGTCCTTTACTGCGCAGAAAGCACTGGAAGCAAAGTGTTTTAATTATTAACTGTTTTTCCCCCAAAGTAAACACATAGTAGAAGAGCAAATACTAATGAAGTGATGAGTGATAAGGACAACTAATGTTTACTTAACAGTCATCACATTTTAGGCAATAAAACAGTTCCCCTGGCTGTTGGGTTTTCGGAAGACTCAGGTGAGGCAGCAACTGTTGCTTCAGTCGGCGCTTTCTCGGGCAGTCCGAGCGTGTTACGCTCTCGTGCGTGGACCTGTGTGCCAGGCTGCACTCCGGAGGGACTCAGTCTTTTCCTCGACCTCGTGCACATGGAGAACTGTGTGTGTCTCTGCGAGAAGGACTACGATCAACTTTGAGTCCTGTGTTAAAAGCATTCCAAACCTGTTTGATGGAAATGCCGTATGTAAGGCATTCCAAACCTGTTGCACCACACAGTTTTGTGGGTGACAGGTACCGCTCATGCGGAATTTCTGCGAATAGGCAGCTCATTTTTCATACTGTATTTAAAATTTGTTTTTTCTTGGTTGCTACTTAAAATACTGAGACACTTGTGAGATACTGGGATGTGCTGGGTCGGCCAAGAAGTTCGTTTGGTTTTTTCCAGAAGATGGTCCAGCAGCACTCGGCTGTCTTTACCTTCATTCAGAACAATTCTGTTCGATTGTGTTGTGATGATGTCACTTCAGCGTGCATTTAGAAACACTTAGCAAAATTGGCGAATTTTTATGTAGCCATGTTAATTTGAAGAGGGAAGAAAATACACGACATTTTTGGCATATTATGCTTTATTATTTCAAGAAAGGTAAAAATGCAGCAAAAACACACAAAAAAGACTTGTGTCATGTGTGGAGAAGGTGCTGTGACTGATCAAAAGTGTCCAAAGTGGTCTGTGAAGTCCCGTGCTGGACATGTCTCGCTGGACGATGCTCCACGGTCGGGAGGGCCAGGTGAAGTTGGTAGCGATCAAACGGAGACATTAATTGAGCACAATCCATTTTCTACCATATGGGAGAGAGCCAACATACTCCAAATACCCAAATCAATAAGGTTACTGATGGAAATGAAAAACGTGTCTTTTATTTTATGGAAGAAACTAAATGGACTCTCTGGCCTGCCGATTGGAGAAAGAGATCGGCCTGGCATTCCGATGGGCTTTGCCTGGGTTCCTGAGCTGCAGCCCCCAGGCCCTTGCAGTTGCCCAAGTGCTGAAAGTGAACAGGGGCCTTTGTTAAGTGAAGGAGGTGATTGTGGACCCATCTAAGGGTGGAGCTGATTGTCAGGAGGACCAACCCTGTGATTGATTGGAATGTTCAGTCCCATCCCGGCTGGCCTCGGGGGAGAGGAGCTGGCCTGGAGGTTCGGTCAGTCACCAGTGGCCGAGGAGGTAATCAGTCCTCACTCTGCAGTAGAGCCTCCGTGAAGCCCAAGGAGGCAGGGTTCGGAGCGCTTTCAGGTCGGCGAACAGGAGGAGAAGTTACAGGGAGACAGAGAGGAAGAGCCCTTGCCCTAGGCAGCCCTTCCCTCTGGTAGTCCGGAGTTACACTCTGGTAAGTGAAAGGGGAGGTGCGGGGACTCCATTTTGCAGCTGGTCTGTCGTAAGTGCAGGTGTGATTCGCATCCGAAGTGAGCGGGGCAGTCCCATCAGACTGACCCCTAACCTGCACAATCTGAGGCTGTCGCCGGGGAGAGGACCCCGAGAATGGCTCCTGGTGAGGGGAACCCCTCCCCCATCGGAATTGGTATCGGCGCTGGCGGGCACTGTGTGACAGTCTCTGAATGTGTCCGTCGTGACGTTACCGTGGGCCTGTCTTCAGTCCCTGGGGCGCTCTTCCGGGCAGACTCTGCTCTTTGGCAAAGTCTGTTTAATGATACGTTTATAAAATGTCCCCACATTAACAGTTACTGCTGCCATTTTTACATCGTCCGTTTAGCTTAGAGATAATCTGATGCTTTAAAAATCTTTTCTCGTAGTGAAGCTGTTCTTTAATGCCCTTAAAATGCCCCCCTCGGTACTTCAGTAATTGTAATTTAGTCGGAAACAATGGTTTCAGTCTTGGAACATTAGAATGTACTGGGCACGTAGAAAAAGAGCCTCGTCCGCAGGGAGCTGGTCCTGGCTAACGGACGTTGGCGCCGAGGCCCAGGCGCTGGCTGACTCCACGCCACGTGGTCCACACAGAACTCAGGCTGAGCAACTCTGGTGGGGAAGGAAGTTTCTAAGTGCAGTCCACTGGTCTGGGGACTTTTGCGAGTCTTGAGATCATCAGAGCTCTTAACACAACACAGGTTTTCTTCCTGATGTGAAAGATGGCCTTTCTCAAATGCCAGCCTCCCGGGTACCCAGCCGGCACTGACTGCTCTCCCAAATGACGGTTTTCGGGTGTCGGTCAGCAGGTCAGGAAGCCTGCGGTTACTGTCTGGGGCA
Source organism: Desmodus rotundus (assembly GCF_022682495.2). Lineage (NCBI taxonomy): Eukaryota > Metazoa > Chordata > Mammalia > Chiroptera > Phyllostomidae > Desmodus > Desmodus rotundus. The sequence goes on along the minus strand of NC_071394.1, from coordinate 133,543,455 downwards.
CTTTGAAGGCTGGGTGGAGAGCTTTGGTCGTCCCTAGTCACACCCACTCATTTTGCAGGTGGGGAATCGAGGCCCAGGGGGCAGATATGTGTGGCCCGGCATCACGGTGAGGGACAAACCAGGAGCTGGGGGCTCCTGGTGTGTGGTCCAGGTCCCTTGTGTTTTACCCGTTGCCTCCCCAGGGCCCTGTGAGACATCGCGGGGTATCTGACCGCTGGTTCCTGTGAACCCGGGGCCGAGTTCTAGTGACCGTTCAGTGGTGACCTGACCGTGAGCAGACGTGCGGTGTCCTCTGGAAAAGAGGCGGGGAGGCAGGCTCTGCCTGTACATCCGTGGTGTCCCCGCCGAGCAGCAGCCGCCAGCGTCGCTGCAGACACGGCAGCTGCCCAGGCCCACCCAGACGGAGCTGATGCCGCGCACCCTGCCAGTGGCTCTCGCCAGCAGATGGAATGCTCTCCAGGCTCCCCTCGGCCCTCCCAAGTGCCAGACCCCAAAAGGGTGTGCCCCCCGAAAAGCGGGTCTTGCTTTTGTGCAGTGAAGGGGTGCCTCAGAGAAGTGGAGAGGTCCATCCTCCCAGGAAGTCATTTCCCTGGGAGCACACGGGGACCCTGCCATGGGGGAGGGTGGTTTTCTTCCACGCACGGCGAAGATCACAGGCCTTGTGAGCAGGTGGCCAGAAATGAGGACAGAAGACGCTAGTGCTTCACGCTAGGGTTCACGGCGCCCTGTCACCTGGTGGAGTGTCGTGTTCGTTTCACTCTGATTTCATAGTTGCCGGGTGTTGGCCGACCCTAACCACCCTCCATGGTCTCCGTGACGGGGAGGTGGGACTGAGCGTGTGCGCACAGGCTTTGCCTCAGGACCAGGTGGGTGCTGTGTCGCAGCGCAGCAGCCTCCCAAGCGTGGAAGTGGTTCAGTGCGGTTTGCAGGAGGTCAGTGTGATGGCTGCGGGCGCGTCTGCAGGTCCTACCTCCCCAACGAGTCCTGTGCTACAGGTCAGTCGCTATTTGTCCTCTGTGTGGCCGGCCGATGGGTAGGTGACAATGGCGGGTCTTCAGTGGTGTCTCCCTGGTCTCCAGCGATGACCAGATGGTCGCTTAGATGTACGTTTGTTTCATGCTGAGTGTTTGCTAACGTGGTCATTTCACTCGAAAGGGATCCCACCTTTCTTCTTCCCAAAGCTGGTAACGGCAGAAAGCGCGACAGTCCCTCAGGCGGAAGGACGGGTGCTGTGCATGACCGCATTCTGACACGGCGACTTGACACTGCAGCATAAATCTTTCTAAAGGGAATCTGACAACAAAATTCTTCCCAAAGTCAAAGAGAATGTGTAGAGCCCACGAAAACCGTCCCGTGGAATCCAGCAAGTGACCACGTGAGAGCCGTCAGTGCCCCTGGGAGAACAGCCTTCCCACCTAGGAAAGGCCTCACGCTGCTCTCCAGCAGGTGCGCGGCAGATGTGCCCCCTCCGTGGCCTCAGACAGCAGGTGGCCGTCTGGCCGGCAGCCTTGAGGAGCAGGGGCGGGTATCTGGAGGCCCCTGCAGCACCTTCACACGCTGCTGCAGCTCCCTCCCTGACCCGGGAAGTGGCCCCGGGACTGCCGCAGGGCGGTGCTCTCCCCGTACATGAGGAATAAACGCACACCCCACCTGCTGGCCCTCCGGGTGGTTTTTCCGAAACATCACAAGCTCAAGTGCAGCACCCGGGCCTGGAGCTCCTGCATCACAGCAGCCCCATGAGTCCGCTCTTCCGACCTTTGGGTGTGACCCGAGGGTCCCATGGAGCTGGGATTTAAAGGTGCTGGTGGCTAGTTAGAAAGAAAACACTCCTGGAACCTTATTTTTTAAAAAGTAACGAATATTTGAAATACGTAAATATAGGATATTAATCCGTATGCATGTATTTTTAACCTCCTTTGGAAAAACTGTTAATGTTGCACTTGTCTACTTCAGGTCCAGCTTAATTACAGGTCAGGCAAACCCATAAATGACAGGTACTTTACGTGCCAGTGAAGCCCTCACCTCACCCCCTCCTGCAGCCTGCAGAGGTGCGCTTGCAGGTGCAGCCCTTCCCACTCACAGGTTTATACTGCTTCACAAACTCACTTACCCAGAGAGTGTGGGGGTATTGGGTGTTACTAACAGTTACACAAATAACACGATACAGCTCATACCTATCTTAGGCTTGTTGCTTCTCTCTGTTTGATGTGACCAACATGGATACAAGTCGATTTGTAAGTGCAGTTTAATAGCCGATTGTCCAAGTGAATTATGATACATATTTGTTCTCATAGGGCTAGGGGTTTCAGTTTCAAAACTTCAATTTTAATAAACTGTGGCAAGGGATGTCCTGGGACACGCACCTCCCAATGGAAACTCTTCTCTGGGTGCGTCCCCCAGTGTGGGATCGTGGGGATTTCAGGCTGTGCCAGCTGGACTAGAGCCAAATTGCTTTCTGAAGTGGTGGTTCTGCGTGCTTCCCGCCAGCAGTGTTGGGGAGAGTTCCCTCATTTTGCTTCTAGTTGCTGTGCTGCCCTGGCTGGTTCTAGCCCACATCCCCCTCACCACATAGCCCTGACCTTCGAAATACTCGGTGGTCTCAGCCCCACTGGCTTTCTTACCACAAAGCTTGCTTGTGGGCGCTGCAGCCCCCAGCTCGAGCTCACGGGCGGCTGCTCATCGCGAGTCTGGCCTTTGCTCCGACTGAGTGCCAATCACCAGACTTTTCTTTCACGCGAAAAGCGCTCGGACGCACGTGCTGAAGAATGGCTCTTTCAGCCCTGTCTCAGAGCCTGGGCTTTTGGGTTCCACATTAAACGGAGGGCTATGGCTGTATCTGACTTCTTAAAGTTTCTCTTCCGAGGACTGGAGTTCAGCCTCTGACGCCAAGCCTGCTGCTTGGGTCTCTGATGCCACCAGGCTTTTCCATGACGGGTTCTGCCTCCCTGAGTTGCACCAAGCCTCTGTCTTCTGGACTCTGTCCACAGGAGGAGAAAGTGGCTCTCCATTCCTTACTGTCCCTGTGAGCAGAGCACCTTCTGACTGGGCTTCCCTCTTGCCTTCCGCTGGCCTCGAGAGCGTCCAGCTCCACGGTGGATTCAGCAGAGCTGCCTTGGAGAGCGCGTGGACCGCTCTCCCCTGTGGGCGTGATGCCGCGCTGTGGGAGCTCCTCTTCATAAACCCTGTCAGCGCAACTGCTCGTCCCTGCGTAGGCTCTGAAGGTCCCCATCAGTTCCAGGATGCCGGGTCTTCTCCACGGGTGGGCACGTCAGCACAGACCAGGCAGCAGGTGCCTGCCTTGGGCACAAAGGTCTGCATTACACGCTCCCAACCACAGGCCTATAAGAAAAGTAGCCCTTAAAAAGGGCGTTTTTTTAAAATTGGCAAGTGATACATGTTCATTTTAGAAAATATAGCAATGCATAAAGAAAAGTAGGCTATCACGGGACTCTTACTCACTTTTTGTGCCAATCCAGAGGTAAAGATGCCCATGTAAATATTAACTCAGGGGTTAAGTCTCTGGGAGCCCCCTGGGTGCCCGGAGCGGCTCATCAGGTGGCCCTGAGCAGTCCCAGCTTTGCTTGTCCCTAAGGCCATGTATCCCCTGCTGCCTGGCCTGGGGCTGCAGGGTGCTGCTGGAGGTGTCACGTGTCTGAAGAGCCAAGGTGGCTTTGCACGCAGCCTCCCCTCGGTTCCTGCCACCGTGCCGGCACTGGGGAGCTCCTGTCCGTGAGGCCGATTCCATCTTCTGCTCGTGCCTGACACCTGGTGCGGGGAGCAGCTCGGGGAGAAGGCAGCTGGTGGTCTGTTCTTACCTGGGTCCTCCTCGGGGCCAGTCTTGTCTCCTGGCTGGAGCTCAGTGCTGTTTGTAGGGCTCCAGAAATGCCCATGGGCGTCTAGATTGCTTGGGTTTTCATATCCTGGTGACACAGAAAATGTCTAGAAATGGCATGGACAAGTCACACATTCTCTCCGTGAATTAAACTTTATTTCTGTTACTTACATGTTCTCTCTTCCTTACACCTTTATGGACTGGTCCTGAGAAATGTGACTTGGTGTGGCTTCGTCAGCGTCCACCTTGTAGGGGCCGTTGGGCCGTTGCCTTCCCTGTGTGTTGGTCGGAGGTCCCCTGTCGCCTATGAAGTGCCTGTCACGGCGCGGCTCGGGGGCTTCGAGTCTCGCTCCCTGCGCCTGGAGCACACTCTCTTGGAATGTTCGCTTCTGTGGGCCCTTATCAACAATACACGGTAACGAAGAGATGGCTTTGATTCTGTTTTAATTACAGCAAACCAGTTCATAACAGCTTTGTTTATTTACGTAGAACTCCTAGTCACTGTTCACATTTCAGACTGATGTCAGCATTATTTTTATGGTGGTTTTCAGCTGGATCTTAAGCTATTAATATTCCCCAATAAAAGATGGCATTTTTTTTTTCAGAAATACAGACCTTAAAATCTTAATGGGATTCGTTTTGCTGAATTCCTGCCCCGCGTCTGTTTGTTTCCCTGCAGTAAGTTTCTTCTTGCATCTAACTCCTTTCTGATTCTCTTTCCACTTCCTGTCCCTCTCCGTGGGGGACACAGTTTCCGTGAATGGATCAACGCACCACTCCTGCTTCTGGGCAAAGACGGCTCCTCCCTTCACTTCCCCGTGAGGTGCGCTCTGCCTGCCGAGCTGCTGTCTCAGCTCAGGCCGCGGGCACACGGTGCCGTAGACTGGTGTGTGCCGCAGACGTGACTGCCCGCGGCCCTGGTCCCGCACGTTGGGCTCCTGGCGAGGACCCTCTCGGCTTGCACTCGAGGATGCCCGCCCCGCCCTGTGTCCTCACGTCCACAAGAGAGAGCTCTGATCTCTCTCTCTCCTTCCTACAAGGACAGTAATCCTGTCCTGGGTGCCCCCCCACATGACTTCATTTAGACCTAAGGACCCTCCAAAGCACACCCTCCTCCATACTGGGACACTGGGGGTCGGGGCTCCACCGGTGAGACTGGGGCACCGTCTGCGCATAACGACTGTCTGCCTCTCTGGTCATCTTTCTTGCTCCCACCCGAGTCCCACTCCAGTAACACTGGCAATCGAATCAGACCTTGTGGGTCATCCTGGACCTTCCCATTGGGAACTGCTGGGAAACCTGTTGCCATATGCCGGTGTCATTTGTGGGGGGCAGGGCGTCTTTTCCCAGCAGGATGACAGCTGCGGGGGACATTGGCCTTCACAACATGTCCTGCCCTTCAAATATTTGTACCTGCCACAACAGGTGTTGGAGAAGAAGTGGGAGTATGGAAACCCTCACGCACTGCTGGTGGGATTGTGCAGTAATGCGGCCTGTTTTGGAGACAGCGTGGCTGCCCTCGAAATGCAGAACCCAGGTTCGCGCTGGACCCAGCAGTTGCAGCCGCCGGCACAGACCCAGACCTGTGAGCACAGACCCGATTATGCTCGGAGCAGCACGCTCACAGGAGCCGAGACCTGGAGGCCACTCCTGCACCCGTCACTGATGGCCGGGGTGGTGGGGTGGTCGGGCAGCGAACGGTGTTCAGCAGAAGAGACCGAGTCCTGATAGGCGCTGTAGCGTGGACGCACCGTGGGAACACCATGCTGAGGAAAAGAAGCCATCTCAGAGCGCCCGGTGTCACGTGACTCCGCTGTTCGAAATTCCCAGAGCAGCAAACCTCTTTAGACAGCAGTAGACACCTGGTTGCCAGGGGCTGTGAGGAGGGGAAATAGAGAATGACTCCGAATGGACACATAGGGTAAGTTCATGTAGCTTTTCCGTGGGGAGGGAATGAAAATGTTCTGGACGTAGATGGCAGCGGGGCTTTCAGTCCTCGGGATGTGTTGCTGTGAAAACCCACTGAACTGTGCATCAGAACAGCGCACCTGTGTGTTATACCTCAGTCAAGAAGGAACTCTCCGTCCGGCCAGTGGGAAGTGAGGACAGTGGGCTAATCACTCTGCTGTTTCTGTCCTCGAGGGCCGCCTCCCCAAACTCTCCTGGCTGGGACTGGGCCTTGCCTCTCTGAGCTGATGGATTCCGTGTGCGGGACCTCTCTCTCTGCCAGCGGCACGTACCTCCGACACTCTTCACGACCTAGACCTGCCAGGCTCTTCCCTCTCTGGGGAGTCACCAGCAAGTGCTCAGATCAGATCTGGTGTCCTCTGCACTCTGGGAGCAGAGCGCTGCAGTGTGAAATCACGGGTGTGAGTGAGGCCCCGGGCTCAGCTCTGCGGCTCTGCCTCTGGGTGCGGCCGTGGGCCCGGCAGCCCAGCTCCCGCGGCTCCGAGAGGACGGCTACTGACCAAGGGCTCTTGGCGGGGCTAGGGCTGGGTGCGCGCCCAGATGAGCTAGCGTGCCCCTGGCACACTGCACAGGCCCTGACACGCTGTTCCCACGTGTGCTTTTTAGTTCCTGCTTCCTCACTGTAGAGTTTGTGTGGCTATTCTTTCCTTTTCTTTCTTTTCTTTTTTTAACATTGTTCTATTTTGTTTCTCCACATAAATTGTAAGGTCCTTGAAGGTTTGGGCTGCCTCTTCTGTATCTCGACGTCCCCTGTGGTGGTTAGCAGAGTGGTGTGATGTCATTCGGGGTTCCATTAAGGGTCTGGTCAAGTTCAGTGATGAGGATCTGGGAGTTTGGAAGCAGAAGGTCGTAGGGACACAGTGGCACCTCGGTACTCGCCGTTAATTCGCTCCAGTGAGCGGTGAGTCAGCGATGACCGATGACGTTTTCTCTCGCGGGGCAGCGGAGTGACTTGTGCAAGTTGTAGCAAGTGCCACGAGTGGCGAGCAGGCGCCACGTGCTGAAGCCCTTTTCCTCGCCCCAGGGCTGCGAGTGCTGGAGTCAGCGAGCGCCGGGGTCCCGCCGTGTTTGGGAGAGCAGAGCGCGCAGGGTCGATGTTCACAGCGGGAGCAAGAGGAGCGGCAGGTTTCCAGGGCCCGGGGGCGTCAGGTCTGCTGCTGCTGGTTCGAGACTCCTTCCTTGCGCCCGGCCTTGGCAATGAGTGCCCTCGGCCCTGTACTGTGGTTTCATTAGTCAGGTCGGACGGTGGTGATAGCTGAGGCAAACAAGCCCTCGTTTTCCATTTCACCTCCATCAGTGGCAAACATTTATCATGTGTTGGGCTATTAAGTTCTTTAGGTTATTTTTCTTATGGAGATATAAAATAGCCACTTGACAGTGACCTACGAAATTACCAGTATTACAAAGAAATAGCGGAACAGAGTTTATTCAACAATGAATAATTATTTCAGTCATCGCTCTAGTTAACTTAAAGTTTAGTTACTGGGCACTTGCATAGTTCTTTGTGTCAGACACTTTGAAAACTTTACTATTTTAATTCTTCTAGCATTTGGGGGAAGCTTTGTCGTTACTTCCATTTTAGGGACAAAATCGGGCACAGAAGGGTAAGTGGAGTTTCTAAGACCACACAGGTGTATAAATGGCTGAGCTAACGCACCCGGTCAGCCCGGCTCCACAGCACATCCTCTTGGCCCCTTTTCTGGGTCGCCTGCCGTTACTGTCTCTGTCTTCTGCCATCTGAGGACGTTGGCATCCACGGGGAGGTTGCTGGTAGTTTAATTGTCGGGGCCAACGGGGTGACTAGCTTCAAAGACAGGACACCTGCTTTGTGGATTTGCAGTCTTACGTGACGTGTCTTTGCACCCTGTGTTTTCACTTTTTGTTGAAATTAGGTTTAGGAAGGTCAGTAAGTTGGTGGATGATACAATATGGGTAGATTGCAAATACCTGGAAAGTGTCCCCAAACTCTAAGTGAATACCAGAGAGCAGCTAATGCGAACCTCGAAGTGGGGCTGCTGTCGGCCAGCTCGATGGTCTCAGCCCCGCGGACCGACAGCCGCTGTCTTTGCTCATTTTCACACAACCCAGCGCAGAAACCCTGGGAGACACGAGGATGGCAAGGCGGCCCCACTTTACTTCCCCGCTGAGTGACGGGCCCTGAGCCCTGGACCCTGGACCCAGTCCCGTCTTCCCTGCCCGCATGCCCAGATCGAGTTCTGCAGCGCAGACTCAGTGGGGTGGGCGTCTGCGAGTAATAAGGACAAGACCGGCCACAGCGATTAAGGTTTTACTTGTAGTGTAATTCCAGTATAATTAAAATTATGTAACTGGAGAAATGGCGTGTGTTCACCTCTTGGCAGATGTGTTTAAGTCAGTGGCAGAAAGAGTAAACAGTAAACGATGACCTATTTATTGAAATTGTTTTTTCATCTAGCGTTGCCGGGTTCCTCTGTTTTTCTCACAAACCCCAGTAAACCTGGTAAGGAGGGTGGGCAGTGTGCTTGACCAGCACGCTTCATAAATGTGCCCGCAGGGCTTCTAGGTGTCGCGGCTGGACTTCTTCCATTGGAGATAAAGTACTGCCAGGAGGTGTGCAAAGTGGAAGGTGTTTAAACAGTAAGGATGGTATTTATTCTTCCCCAAAATGCTCAACAAAACTTAAAGTAAAATAAGAAATCTGGGGTTTTTGTATATAGAGAGAAGCATTTTTGATTTGTTACAAGGGATTTTTTTCCCCCGAAACAATTCACCAGTCAGTCACATATCTGCTAGCCGGAACGGGGATCAGACTCCCCTCCCCTAGGCTGGGCTGGCAGTCCGCGGCCCGCGGGTCCAGTCTGGTTTGCCGCTCCTTTCTGCGTTGCCCTCTAGCTAAGGATCGTTTTTGTATTTTTAGATGTTTGGAAAATTCAAAAGAATAATAACATTAGTGACACATTATACATGACGACCAACTTCCAGTGTCTACACAGAACGCTCCCCTGGAACGGCGGCCTCCCTCGTGTGCATTTTGTCGGCGGGTCCAGCGGTCCAAGATGCGCCGCCTGCCCTGGCGACGGCAAGTGGTTGTCCTTGGCCCTCACACACGGGTTTGCAGGCTCCGCCCTCAGCATAGAGGGAAGGGGCAGCAGCAGGAGGAGAAGACGGGAAAGTCATTGCTGCTGACCTGGCCTCTCCGGCTGCCCGGGGATGCGACCGCCCCAGCTCCCAGGCCAGGACGCGGGTGCCAGTGACCACAGTGGTCGTGTTCTTGGCCACAGCTGGGTTTTGAAGACAGTCCTTAACAAGAATAGTTATAATTGGTATGACGAGAATTTAGACCCAACAAAAAAACTCCTAAGTCTTTTGAAAATGGGGTCGTGTCTTTCTGTCATCACCCAGCTAAAGCTGTTGACACGGTGGGCTCCTCCATCTCAGAGCAGTCGTGCCCGTGCCGAACCCCGACCTTCCCAGGACTCGGTGCACAGCCGTCTGCGGAGGGCAGCTTGCGCCCTCTCGCGGTGGTGGGCGGACTCGTTTCCTGTGTGCCCCTGCTGCGTGCGCATGTGGTCCGAAGTGGGCACGGCGTGGTGTGGCACGCTCTAACACGGCAGTCCTGCAGACTCGGCCTGTCGGGCCCTCTGTGGAGGTTCTTGCTGCTCACTCACTGATTGTAAAAAATAAATTGGCAAAGCTGTGGCTGTTCCGAGTAAGAGCTTTTGAGCCAGGTTTATGCAGGGAGACAAGACACTATTGATTTTTTTCTCTCAGTTTTATCTCAGCTCTTTTGCTGAATTAGAGGATTGAGGCAAATGATTATTGTATTAGGATATGAGGAGGGTGGGTTCTGTGTGTTATTAAAAGAATGGTTTAGGAGGGGGCCGTTCAACAGGGTGCTCAGGCTACCCCTGAGCCGAGTAGTACAGGGAACCCTGTTTCCTCAAGAACTTCCTGAAACCCGTTGTTAAAAGGCTGAGTAAATGAAGCGTGTTGGGTAAACTGTGTTTTACTTTGCAGCGGTGTTTAGACTTCTGGAGTGGACCCTTCTGAGCGTTTAGGCTGCAGTTAGTTCTCGGCGCTAACGATCAGGAGCTGACGATCAGGACAGCGGGGAGTTAGTTACCTGCGCGCTTGAAAATCCGCACCCTCACACCTGCTGAGATGCAGCTGGACGATGATCCAGAGAACACCTGGAGGGCAGAACCTGTCTTGTGTCTTCAGTGTCTAGAGCAGTAACTAAGTAAAAGCAGACAGTGTTACTTTGGCTAACATTTAGGGAACACTGTGTGTTAGCTGTTACGCTAACCATTTTACATTTAATACCTTTTGTCAAAACAACTTGCTGGTCTGCATAACTGGCTCCGATGTTACTGGGCTTGCAGGGTGGCATGAAGCACTCACAGGGGCTGAGTCGAGCGCGTGGGGTCTCACTGCCCAGCTGGCGGCCCTGTCCACCCTGCCCTGCGGTGGCCGAGCTCCAGGTGCGAGGTGAGGCAGACGTGAGTGTGTGACAGGGACTCGGCTGTTGTCAGGAAGACCTCATCCTGGAGTTTGAATCTCGGTCAATCCACAGTGTCTTTACTCTTAGTTCTAGGACTGTGGAGCTCATCACTAGGCCTTTTCAGAGATCTCTCCTCTTTGTAAAGGGCTCACTTTGGAACAACCCAAGTCACAACCTACGATTGAACAGTCAGCTGCCTTCTGCCCCACGAAGTGTGACTGGCAGCAGAGGGGTCATATTTCTGCTCCAATTTAGACGATGACGAAGGACCCGTTGTTCCAAATGCCATTTGTTGAGATTAAATGAGATATTAATACTGCTAAAGTGCCATAATGAGTACCACTCGACACGTCCTCACACGTCCCTGAAGTGATTTCCACAGCTGCGCTGTTGGTCCGGGAACAGGCATTTTGTAGCAAAGCAAAGGGGCCCAGAGGATGCCAGTGATCTGCCCAAGGAGCCCGGGCAGGGGCTCAGGCCGTCTGAATCGAACCCCGTGCTGGGCAGAGCCTTGTCTGGAGGGGCAAGATCTGGACCCATGTATCGGAAACCACCAGCCTTCCCGAGCTGGGGAAGGGGGTTGTGAAGACCGACCCACATCGCTACCACAGCCGTCAGGGCGCACGCGGGTCCAGAAAGGAGCATGCGGCATGGGCGCGGGTCAGGGACGGCGCCCTGGCTCTGCACTGCCCTTTGGAAAGATGGTGAGAGCCAAAATCCTAAGTTCAGCTTCTCAAGAAGTGACAGAAAAAGTACAGGGAAACAGGTGACATTTTTAACACAATATGTTCAGAATAGCAAATCCACATGAGCCAACATTAACACAATTATGAGGGAGACGCAGTCACACATTCTTTGCGTGTCCTTGGTTCTGAGTTGCTCCATACCGCAAGCCCAGCCTGGCTTCCTGCTGGGTGTGGGGGGCACTCCCAGGAAAGGAGGGCCTTTCCCTCCCTCGTGCCCGCCCGCCCCCACTTTCTGTCACTCAGCTGATCTCCTTTATGTTTAAATGTACATGCTTTTTCACATTTCGACCCTGAGGGCTGGGGCCCGTCATCCCACTGTGATACTCGATCACCTGATACAGAGTTTCTGTTCTCAAGAGTTCTCTGAGGAAGCCGGTGCCTGTGCAGGGAAATACGTAAACGTGACTCCAGTGATTGGAACGGAATCAGAAGATTCCGAGGAAAAACCGCTGCTGTAATTTAACAAATGCACCTCAGCAGCATCCAAGGCTCCTGAGAAGCAATGTGGCTATTTTGGGTTAATATCAAAAGAATGTGCTTTTACTTCACTTCTCCCCCCTTTTTGTCATTCAGCTCAAATGAATGGTTGGTAGTAGTTAGAGGCCACTTAGCTCTAGAAAGAGAAGAAAAAGAAAATATTAAAACTATGCTTCAACTCATTTATGTCCTAATAAAATTATAATAACTGATTCAGATTACAAAGCAATTTTGTGTCTTCCCTAGACTCTTAGGGACGTTATTAGTTCAATATCAGACATTTCTAGGAAACTAGCACGCAGCATTACATGTCAGTTGTACACGTCTACTAAGAAGCCTCCCCAGCTGGCCGGCCTACGGAGAGAGCATTAGGTGCCGTGGTCGAGACGTTCCAGCGAGCGGAGTGAGCACAGAGGCTGGCTTTGACCTCGATGCGTCGGGCTCTCCTCCCCTCGTCAGGAACGTCAGGAACGCTGTGTTGCTGCGTGACGTGGCTTGGTGTCATCATCGTCCAGTGATAACACAATGACACAAACTGCTGTTCAGCTCTCCTAGCTCACCAGCAACGCCCTGCCGTGCACGTTTTAGTCTGCACGCCGCACGGGCCTTACGCGTGCAGTCCTCCCACCAGTCCTGTTGGCGGCTTTTACAAGCAGTAGCAGGCGCCCCGTGACTGCATCCTCCTAGACTGTATTTCTAGAGTAGGCATCTTTGAGTTAGATGTTCTTTTACTTTCTAAAGATACTGGCAGATAACCCTCTGCAGAATGAGCACTGATTGACCCGCCCGCTGGAGACGTGTGACCGCCTGTCACCTCGCATGCTGGCCCTGCGCTTCAGTCTGTGTCCTCGCCGGATGGAAGATGCGGAGCGGAAAGCACCATCCTCTCCCGTTTTTCATGGCAGTGGGGACGGAGGCTTTCCAGAGCTCTGTTGCCCTTCCTGTCCACAAACAGCCCTGCCCGAGGATTAGCGAGTTTTAAATGAGATGATTTTGGGGTGCAAAGCCCTAACAATAAGTGAGTTGAGGAGAAGTGGGGGCTTCCTGAGCTCGGCAGATAGACTGCGTGCATGCTACCTGCTTGTCTCCTTCCTGGGGCGGCGCGAGCCCCTGGAACAGGACCCCTGTGCGCACCGAGCCCGCTGGGCGCCTGGGAGCAGCGCTGGAGCATCGGAGCCTGGTCGGCCACCTGGCCACAGTGGTGTTTTTAAAGCGAATGGGGTCAGGCCGACCTGTCTGGAGCTGTGATGGTTATTAAACACAAACCTGCAGGTGCCCAAAGGGATGCTAGGAATTGACGGGCTTTTACTTTCGCATTCCCGACCCTTAGCTGGTCCAGGACCAAAACCCTCTCTCGACTCTTCACTCAATAAAATCACATGAATATTGAGTATTTTATTGTCAGCAGATGGCATTCTCAGCTAGAAACATGCTTCATAACTTCACCTCGTGGCCTCTCCGTGACCTCTTAAGTGGTCGATGAAGCAGCGTGAACCTCCTGTTCCGTTTCAGTCTTGTGGTTCCCTCCGTGCTTCTCCTCGGGGCTAAGTGCAGGGCTGGCTGTCCTAGAGGGGACAGCATTTCTGAGCGAGGCACCTACCGGCAGCCTGTGGTGCTTGACTTGGAACAGTACCCTTAACCCTCCTGTGACGAGGCCGGTGTCGGAGGCAGGCGGACCTACGGTGGGAAGTGACACCTGTTGAGAGACATCGGGCCACTCTCTGTGAGCTTGTTCCAGTGCCCTCGCTGTCACGGGGCATCCGCGAGGTAAGGGTCCTCCCAGGAGCCCTAGTGGCTGTCCCCTGCAGAGCCTCGAAGGTCCTCTCGCTCACCTCGCTAACTGTGCATGTGAAGAGGCTCCCAGGACATTCCTGGGCAAGCCTGGAGCCCTGTGAGTTCTCCTCTCTCCTGGACACCCCCATTGGAGCCCGGAGGGACACGCACAGCGGAAGGTAGAAGGAAGTCTGCCTCTTGGAATCGGGCACCGTTCCAGTGTTCGCTGTGCCTGTGAGGTCGCCGACAGCTTCTCCTTGTTGTCAGAGGGTGCGCTGCCAGGCGGCTTCTACAGTAGGTTCAGATACCTGGCAAGAAAACCAGTGACAGGTACGTAGGCCGAGGTCCTCACTGCTCCCGGCTGGGACCTGGCGCCTTCTCCAGCTTGTGGAGGTTCTCTGCTCACCCGATTAGCGGAAGAACCACACACAGGCCTTTAGTGCACACACGGGGTCCAGGAACCGCTGACGGAATTCACACTGATGTGTCTCCGTGAAGATTCAGGAAATGCCCTTTCAGGAAGCTGATGATACTGGAGTGGGGGGAAGAAAATGATCTTCTGGAGCCCGAAGCTGTGGCCTTCGTCCTGAAGACACTGCATTTTCCTCTCCATCAGTTTCTCCAAAGGAAGCGGGGCCCTGTCGTCACCACTGAGGTCCTCGTAAAGTGCCACTGCTCTTGGCTTCTCCCTCCTGCGAGGGAGTGGCTCCCCTGTCTGCATCTCCAGTGCTAACCTTGGTTACAAAAGACTCAAGTTCATGCTAAATGGAGACCAGATACTTGTCTGCCGTGTGGCTTGAAGCTTTGACAAAATCTTTTCACTTGCTTTGAACAGCATTGCTCTGAGTTTACTTTTGCATGGGAAAAGGCCGCAGTTATTTGGGAAAATTGAGTTCTCATTTATCTTGGTCTGTCTGAGGTGTTGATATGATCTGCTGGCTTAGAATTCACTCAGCACTAACAATAGAACCAAGCGGCGAAGGCCCATCAGTCTATAAATTTCAGAAAGGAGCAGGATTTATTTCTCCGTTTTCTGCTTGCCTTTTGAACAGACCTCGAACTGAATGATCATTGTGAATAGCACGAAGTGTCACAATGCCAGCATGGTGAACACGCACGCTTATCCGGGAGGATTCCGCACACCGAGACGTGCCAACACTGCTCAGACGAGGCGGTCTGTGAATCTCAGTCACCTTGGGCGAGGCCACCGACGGAGCTCCTGGGGCCAACTAGGAAGGGACTGTCTCAGCATGTTTTTTTAACACGCTGCAGTAAACAGTTAAAAGAAATTGCTTAAAAATTTAAATTAAACCTATTCTGTATTATTTTTCTCATGTCTCAAAATGAATTCCTATCATTGGTTTCATAAGTTTTTAAAATCCTACCTGCTCAGAGAACACACGTCCCTCACGCCCACTGCAGCGTCGCCTGTCAGTGAGAGGGACCCTGGGGGCCGCCTGGCGGCGCGCGGTGCTTTCACGGCCGCCGCTGACTGGGGCACTGGGTCTCCATCAAAGGCTCGCTCTGCAGTTTAAATTGTGATGACTCGGACGTCACGAGAGCGTCTGGTGCTGTGCAGGTTCTTGGGCTGGTTTCTGTATACACAGACACACGCAGCTGCTGACACGCAGGCTTTCGATGGCCGCAGGGGGGCGTTGCCCGGGCGCGGGAGAGTCACTGCGAGGGAGCCTCTGGCCTCAGTGTGCAAACAGTTTTGTTCAAGGAGGTGTGTCAGTGCAACCGGCTAAGTGCGTGCAGGGAACCTGTGCCAGGCGGCGTGTTCGTTCAGCGGAGAGGGCGTGGGACGCTGGGGCTGGTGCAGCTGAGCCTTGAGGGGCGTGAGGGCCGTGGGTGGAATGTGGCCAGGGCTGTGCCCAGGGTGGGGAGGTTGTGGGTGTGGCCAGTCTCCCCATCAGGACATTCTGAGGTGGGCTGTCGGGGGGAAGGTCAGCTTGGCAGCACCTGGATCCCTGCCAAGGCGCTGACACAGAGCAGGAGCTGGGTGTCGGAGGTCTTTCTCTGCTGCTGTTGCCAGGCAACCAGGCCCCGACCCTGCTTACCCCGCTTCCTTGTCCATGGGCAGAGGTGGCACTGCAGGCGGGAAATGCCGGACCTGATGTCACAGCAGGTCACACACAAGCTGTGACTGCTTTTATCCTGCACGTGTCTGCTGCACCTGCTACGTCCTGTGGGCTGGGCTGTCAGGGTGGGGGGGGTGGTCTGTCATTCTTTGCTGAGTCTGCAAAGAGCAGTCGCACTTTGTAGGGCCATCACTGGACCCTGTGCTTTTCGTTTCGGGCTCAGGAATAACCCTACGTGTTTTTCTCGGTGGCAGTATGAGACGTGCTCTGGTGCAGATGGAAATGTGTGTCCAAACAATGCCTTTCTGGTTTTCGTTCGTCTCCGCATTTTCCTTCCCTCACGGATGTCTGTTGGTTGTCATCCTCTCTACAAGGCACCAGGGGGCAACACAGACACCCCCTCACTCAGTCCAGCATGCAGAGTGGGCACCAGTCACAGGGCCCTGGGGCATCTGAAGAGGGTTGAGGGACAGGGGTGATGTCAGGGCAAGGATAGGTGGGGTCAGGGGTGAGACAGACGAGGGTGGGCCGGGGCGGCTGAGCAGTGGTGGAGAGGTATGGGGAGGGGATGTGGTCCAGACCGAGTGGGGGATTGGCTCTGGTCAGGGGACAGGAAGGTGTGTGTGATCCCTGTCTCCCTGGCCTATGCAGATGGGTGGCTGAGGGGGAGCCCTTCGCTGCCAGCCCTGGAAGCGGGCCCTTGGCTGGGGGTGGCAGGGAGAATGGGTGTTCAGACGTGTGGAGGATCTGGGGAGAGGTGTCAGGTAGCCTGTGGAGGGGGGACTGAGAAAAGAGGCTGAAGACAAAAATATTAGCAGCCACAGAATTATAATTGGTTGCCCTCATATCATTTAATATTTTTAAAATTGTTGCACAGTTTATCTGACCTTTAAAATTAGATTTCAGGTTTCTAAAAATGTTTTTATCCAGATATAAAAATGTGGCAGTGATTTTAAAGAAGTGACAAAAAGGCAGTTGTTTTCAGATAGAGCATAAAAAATAAATACTAAATGTTGATCTTTATGACCTTATGAAAATTCTATCTTAATTTCTAATGAGACAGGTTTAACTTTCACAGGAAGATAAAACACTTAATTTTGCTTATTCGAACATATTACACAGTCTTAGTGTCTTTCTCGTCTCAGATCTTTAGACATGAACCAGCTGGTAGGCCTTTTCTTACAGATTTCCTGGGATGATTTGCTTGCTCCACAGAGCAACTTCCTCCACAGGTCAGAGGTGATGGTGATGAAGCCAGGTCCTGGCCCCTTAGTGAGGAAGACGCTCTCCGGTGTGCCTGGCCGTCGAGACTGTTTTCTCTTGGACCAGTGACAGCATGGGATGCAGCTAAGGAAAGCGAGGCCGGTCTACTTGGTTCTCAAATCCATTTCCTTATTTGCGGATGATGTGCAGTTGGACTTGAGATGAACATACTTTAGGGTGATAAAATACCTAAACGTATATTATCTTTCAGGAATTGCAGAAAAGTTTTGACTGCTGACGTTGATTGGGACCCCTTTCCTGATGAGTTACGGAGCAGACCTGCAGCTCTGTCTTGTTACGGAGCAGACCTGCAGCTCTGTCTGCTGTAATAATACAGACGGGCAGCAATAGCCACGGGTTTTATAGCAGACCGCACGGCACAGGCGGAGAACACAAGGCCCGCCGGCCGAATCCGGCCCTCCGCCTAGTTTCTACCCGGCGGCAGTGCGGAGCTCCTTGGCTCCAGTTAAGGAGCAGTTACTTGTATACTGTCCTAAAGTCACATCCAGCCCTTTCAAGACAACCTGGAGGCTGATGTGGCCCCCAGTGAAAACGAGTCTGACACCCCTGCTCTAAGGTGATAGGCGGTTTTCAATATAGTGTGTGGCCTACCAAGTTCATTGGCAAATAAGATTTTATTACTAAGTCTCATTTACCAATGTATTTTAAAATTGTAGATTTTTCAAAGTAAGAAAGAATTATCTTAAAAATTTTCTGAATAAATACACAGTGCATTTCTTAGTTTTCCCTCATATATTTATTTGACTGTCAAACTTTGCTGTCTTTTTTAAAGAAAGTTTCTATTTTTGCTGTGTAAACCCCAATATTGTCAACACAGGCGTCCTGGCACCTCACTTCCCCGTGGACATCACTGTGCGGTTGAGAGATTCTCAGTGACCCTGTGACTGGCCACCCGAGTGCCTGGGCATTTTCGCCCAGCTCTCTGTCTGCTCTCGGGGCTCAGCGTAGGTGTCGTGCCCTGCAGCGCGACTGGGTCCCTCGTCCTGGCCGCTCGCACTTCGGTGACTGTGCGATACGAGGTGATTTGTATTTGATGACCAGATGCGGATAATCCTGTGGCATTGCTGAGTTTAATTTACGGGGAAGACCTTCGGTTCACAGAGGGCTACTGACCATTTAAGAAGGAGAATTAATCAGGATAAAGTGGAGTCGTAAGGGCTCGTCCAAGCTGCACAGACATGTGCACAGGCCCACGTGCCACGGACCACAGCCCGAGTGACAACCAAGGCGGGGGGTCGGGGGGGTCCCACCGAGCGCCCCCTCACAGAGGGAGCGGCCCGGGCCCCTGGAGCCAGGTGGAGGGCTGGCCTGGCTCTCACTGCAGCAGGGCCCAGCCCTGCCCCTCCGTTCCCTCACTGGTGAGATTAGTGGAGGGAATCATGTTCTTTCCTAGGTTCCTTCTTCCCTAAAACACTTCCATTACACACTTCAGGACCTGGGCTTTGGAGCTTGATGGTTTTGTGTTGGTGAGATTGCTATGAAGAGCTTACAGGGGACACGAGAGAAAAACAAATTCACTTGCGGGGATGAGGCATCAGAAGGTCACAGCTGATTCTCTGTCTGGTCAACGAGCAGCACGTCCCCTCTGAGTCTGCGGGCAGGGTCTGTCGGAGGGCCACGGTCCTCTCGGCTCCCTTTAGCCTGTCAACGCGGATATTTAGGATGGGCTCATTTTGAAAACCACTTATTTTGAAAGAATCCTCCTAACCTTCTTAGTTCAAGGTTATCTTTTATCTGTTGTGTCTCTTCCTGGATAGGTTGCAGGCTGAAAAGCATTAAAATACCTATTTTCTTAGTGGTTTTCTATCCTAGATTTGAATAATTCACTTGATTCTTCCAAGCTGCTTAGATAAAAGCGTGTTATCTAGGAATGCTAATTTTAGTGCCTTTTTTTGAAATGGGAGAAATAAAGCCTTTTTATTTTTAGTCTGGGTATTAAGTCCTCATAGCTTTTAGTCTGTCCATTTGAAAAAACTCTCAGTAATGCTCAGGCACCTTTGCTTTGTAAGGCTAGGTATTTGCTTGAGCTTCATTTCCTCTTCCCTTCCCTTTGTTTAACTTTTTATCTGAAAAAGTGGGTGAGCGGGGGAGACCCGTGAGTCTGGGTGGGCTCTGCCTCCAGGGCCCTCGTGGGTCCCTCACGTGCTGTTTTGAACTCCTTATTTCAAACATTCCACCAGCAGGTGTGTCAAATAGCTGCCATTTTACATGAGAGGAATTTTATGAACCAGGCCGAAGAATCGGCTGGGTCCCTCAAGTCTGCGTTCTACCTCTGAGGTCCCAGGGTTCTGTGATTGTAACCTACTAGGGTAAATGTAAGATTTTGTCATCTTTGCAGGTAAAAAAATGTCGTAGGTGTCGATTTTATACAGTTCAGCCAACAGGAAAGCTTAGCTATTTATTGTTTAGGGAAAAATAGATGACCCATCTTTGAAAATGGTAATGAAAAGTAGCTGAAGTTATTAAGACACTAACTTCATTTAAAAAAAAAAAAAGAAAAACCTAGTTATCATGAGGAGTGCCAGATATTTAAAACTACATTTTAAGAATCTGTAAATCAAATGGGAATAAAATGTTCTTTGCATATCTTACTTCTTTTTACAGGGAGTGTTTTTTTCTGTGTTTATGAGACAAATCACAGTCATTACGGTTTGAAATCAGTTTCATTGTTTTCTTTGCAATTCCTGCATAGCTGCTGAATATTCGCAGGAAGTTTTAATGACTAATGAGCTGCAGGCTTGATTATATGTCATTAGTAAGAGTGTCTTTTTTTGGCAAAGGGTGTCTCCAGCACTGCCTTGACAAAGGCGGTGTAGAAATGTGTTGTTTCCCTTCGGAAGGATGCAAATCATATACACAAATTTTAAGGGAAATATTTAAAAATAAGCAATTAGAATAATGGATATTTGTTGTGTGTTCTTATTGGAATTACGTAACACACTATAAATAGAGCACTTAGGTGCACTCACGTTCAGGGGCCAGTGTAACAGTAACGAGAAAGCTCGCAAAGCTGCATATTCTGTATTAACTCCATTTTCACTCCCTACACTGCACTGCAGAGCAGGCCAGGCCCCGGGTAGACGGGTCTGACGACGACCTTGAGACTGTTCCCAAGGTGACGTTGGGTGTTTCTGACCGTCAGGTGGTGTTCCTGACATTCCCGCCACTTGCCACACGTGATTGGCCCGGGATTTGTGCCACCTCTGCTGTAATCTTCAGTTCTCTTTGTCACCTGTCACAGCTCTGCTTACCTTTCTGCGTCCATTTTAGCTTCTGCCTTTCCACAAGGTCATCCAGATGCCCTGCCTCCAGAACTCCCTGCTTCAGGTCGATGGATCCGTCCCTGCAGTGACTGCAGGTACTCTGTGTCCACGCCCGGCCCCCGCCCCCCCGCCGCACTCCCCCTCCCTCCCCCCCCCCCCGCCACACTCCCCCTCCCCCAGCCAGGGATGAGCACCCTGCTCCCTATGCCCCTGCTCCACACTGACCAGGCTTCTCTCAGCAGTCCAGGTGTGTCCGATCGGACCATCCCCCAAAACTACAGCTGTGCCAGATGGGGCCATTCAGGCCTGATTCCCCCGCAAGCAGTGCACTGGGAGCAGAGTCTGTCTGCCTGCCTTTCCCTGCACCAAGGGTCCCACTCATCCCCCGGCCTGCTGCTCTGTTGGGTTAAGTCGTGTTCCTGGCAGAATTGAATGCCCACGCCTGCACGTGTGGTCCGGCTGTGGGGCGAGAGACGGTGAGAAGCGCGCACGGGTGCTGGGAGAGCAGCGACTCGTGTCCTCTCAAGGAGCAGGCGCAACTGGGAGCGAGATCACAGGGCGCTAGACTCTTCCTTTGACCCTTTTCTCTCCGCTTCCAGTGCCCACTCAACATCCCCGTCAGCAGCAGCGACACCGGGCTCACTGAGCACGTGCACCCACACACCCCGGCATGGTTGGTGTGCAGGCGCTGTGTGAGGCCCGGGGCGCAGGGGTCACAGTTACTTACACCTGGCCAAGGTTACTGGTGATGGCGTGTCTCATTGCTTTTCTCAGGCACAGATAGGATTCTTAGCCGTATACTCACCTTTAGGATTCTCTTCCACAGCAGTCTGATGCCTCTTCTTTCTGGTTTCTCCTGTGACTCCACCTGGACCCCCGCTCACCTCCACGCTCCCACGCCGCAGCTGCCGCCCCTGCCCCTCCTGGTGTGCCGCAGCAGAGCGTCCACAGTGCACGGGCCCGCGCATGGGGGCCTCAACCCTGACAGGAAACCGTCAGTGGGGAAGACTGCTTTGTCATCGCATTAAAAACAATTATTTTGGACAATAGAACTGCTGTTTTTGACATTTGCTTTGAGTAGCTTCCATCGTTATTTTGATTCTGGCCCTTAGCTGTGCTGGGACGGGGGAAGGACAGGAGGAGCGGTTTTAACTGAAGATGTGGTTTGAAGGTGCAGCAGCGTTAGTACGTGTGGTGTGCGCGTGTTTCCCAGTTTTATAGAGAAATAATTGGCACACAGCACGATGTTTGATTTACATACATGGAGATTATTACCGTAGCTGGTGGGTCCAATAAAGAGAAAAGAAAGAGAAAAAGGAGAAGTTTTCTCCTTGTGATTTGCTCTCGGCGTTCCCGTGCGTCACGCAGCAGGAGTCACAGTGTGGCGGGTGCATCCCTGCCGCTCGTCTATCCTGAAACTGAAGGTTTGTGCCTTCCCACCACCAGCGTCTGTGGACTCGCCGCACATCTTTGTAACCGTGCAGCACGCAGAGACTGTGGGAATGAATGAATAGAAAGATGGGCCGCAGGTGTAATTGCCCACAAAAACTTCTTCCCATCTACAGGAGACAGCGATGGCGGATGCAAACACCGGACTCCGGCACGAGGCGGAACACGGTGAGTCTCTGGAAGAGGCGCAGGGATGGTCGGTGGGGACTTCAGACTGAGGAAGAAGGACCTCCCTGGGGGCTGCTGGAGGACTTCACAGGAGGGGCTGCCTGTGCATTTGCTCAGTGACGGGACTGGGTAGAGATTCGGTGGTCGCTGTGGGCGCGAAAGCACCGCAGGCAGAAACGTGGAGGTAGACTTTTGGGCTTGGGTGTCTGCTTGAGCAGAGGGGTGAGCGAGTACCAGCACCGCCTGGGGAGGGAAAGGGCATCATGGGCGGAGCCCCGTGCCTCGAATTCTGTGCTGCTTTCCGGCAGCCTCTCCTTTCGCTGGGAGGGGTTTGCATGGATGCCACGTGCCCTGGCCCGCGTGCGCCGTCAGTACTGCGGACAGTGCCTTGCGGGTGGAGGGACTGCAGTGGTCCCGGGGCTGTGCAGTCTTCCCCGGCCCTGATGGAAGGTGGATGGTCAACAGGAAAGTCCACGCACCCGTTAGGTCGTCCAGTGCCACTGCGCGCTTACGGAATCAGATGGAGGCCGGCTTCTGCGGCAGGTCAGGTCTGCGCTCCTGCGGTCGGTCGGGGTCGGTCGGGGGTGTCCTCCACGGTTTACTCGCTTCCCTGAGAAGGGGAGGCTGTCATCCCGATGAATACGGACCTAACGCTGCTGAAGTGGCTGCCTCTCAAGATTGGTGGGGTGACGAGTGATGGCAGTTTTGAAATCAGTTTAGCGGGAAAATTGCTGTTTTTCTGTTTTGGCTGATGTTGTCGTCTGCATTGGGGATCTCTTGTCATGTTAGGCATCTTTTTTGACTAAAAGGCAAATTGCTGAGGACTGTGTGCTCCGTGATGAAACGGCTCTGACACGGGGCTGTGGGGCCAGTGATCACACGTTGCTCCACACGTGTCGGCCGAGTGGCAGCCGCTCCTCTGGGCTCCACAGTGTCATCTCGTGCGCATTGTGTTTTGGGGACCAAATGGCAGCCCCTGTCTACTGAGGGGAGTGGCAGGATGTGTGGGACTTGGGAGGTAGAGAGTGGGGTGTCCACCTGCACGAACTCCCAGTGTTCCCTTCAGGCCTCTCGGGGCTTACCCACGAGCTCCCTCTTCCTGAGCTGCTCCCTGCAGACACCTGCACGGCGGGCCCTGTGGCTCTGGGCCCTGCCCGGGTGTTCCTGTTGGAGAGGCCCACCCTGACCCTCGTCTCTGGGGGAGTGTCTGCACCGTCCCCACTTGTGCTCGCATCTCCGTGGAATGCCCCCCGCTGGCGTGCAGTGTGTCCATCTGTTACCCGCCACCTGGGTGAGGCGGTCAGCTGCCTGGGAGCAGGCGAGGGCTGCGGAGTGCTGGAAGCCAAGGCCCCAGGCAAGCTCCCCGCCCACAGTATGATAGGTGCCCAGTGAGTAATTGCTGAAGGGCAAGTTCAATGAATTCATCCTTACTTTACACGCAGAGGGCTACTCGTGCTCGGTATATTAAAAGAAAAGTGAGTTAATACATATTTGGATCGAGAGCCAGACTCAGGCGTTGTGGTTAGTCGCCCCAGACGGCTGTTACCGTGTGCGCACGAGTAACACAGACAGCGGGCAGCCTGGAGAGGGCCGGGACGGTCAGAGCCCACTCTCGGCGGGGCAGTGAACCACGGCGTCACTCGGAGCAAAAAGGCATCAGTTTTGTTTGGACCAAATCGCCGGTAACCACTGCGCCGCCCCGCCCCGCCCATTGTGGGAGCCTGAGCAGACCCGGTCTGAAAAAGCCGTGTTCAGAGAGGAAAAGAAAACCAAACAGAACCCCTCACATGTTTTTATCTCTCTGAAAGGCCAGTAACAGTCGTACCCACCGGGTACGCGTGGCCAGCCGGAGCTTCACAAGCCTCACCCGGCTGCTTCCCTCACGAGTGTGGGTTTTGCCTTGGTCATCTGTCGCACCTGGGAGCTTGCGGAGAGGCTGGAGCACTCTCTGAGGTTGAGACGGGGTGTGGCCCCCTGGGGGGCTGTGAAGGGGAAGAGCTGTGAAAGTCGCTGAGCACACACGTGTTCTCCTGACAATGGAGAGCAGCGCGGTCTGTGCGGGCCGCATGTGGTAAGGCCAGCTGACGACCGGATGGTGGCGGGTCGTGCTGGGAAGTCCAGTGAGGAAGGCACAGGCCCCCTTGGACCTGCCCTGTGCACGGGGACCTTTCTGAAGCAGAGTCACCTGCTTTGTTAAACCCACCACTTAAAAAGCTTCGGAGGGCCCAAAGGAACCAAGACACAGGTGGCCGCTGTCACCATCTGCACTCAGAGGGGCTGATGGACTGTGTTTGGGGTGGGGCGTGCTGGGGAAAATGAAAAGGCGAGTCCCCCGCACACTGGGTTGAGTACGCAGCAGCGATGGTCCTACCAAGACCCCTGAGCTGGGTGTCGTCTCATAACCGCCACTGTCATTTGTTTCCCAGGCAGGGTAGTGCTTATGAAAGGTGCAGAGGGACAGGTGAAGGGGGCAGGTGGGGCTTGGGAACAAGGATCTGTCCATAGGGTCAAGGTCAGACACCTGCTGGGCTTTACCAGATGCCCCAGGGAGAGGAGTGCTTGAGCAGCCTAGCCCGGGCTGAGGGAAAACACAGCAGATGGCAGGCGGTGTGGTGGGGAGAAGTCAGCTGGACAGGCAGACCCCGGAGCTCAGGGGGTGGGAGGGAGAGGCCCTCTGCCCCCCACAGCCCCTGGGAGCCTCTCCCGCAGGGGTTTTCCGCAGCACTCCCAGGGCCCTCTCAGGCCTTTTCTCCTTGTCTCAGGGCTCTGGATGAGCCTGTTCGGAGGTGTTCATTCTTCTCGAGATCCCTGCAGGGCGATTTTGGATAATTCTCAATTCCTGTTTCAACCGGGTGTGTGTCAGAAAGGGGTTGTGAGATAAGTCATCTTTGGGGTCTCCTAATCCCTTCCTGGGGACGGCACTTTGCCCCAGGATGCTCATGGCAACATGGAGTGACGGAGACTCGCAGGACAAAGTCCGACATTTGCAATTTCACTTTTCTACACGTCTGTGCTCGCGTCTGTGCGGTCAGTTGCAGGTGGACGAGTTTAATTTCAGGAGAGGACCCATGGTATGAGCGGACGCACAGGGCGCACTCTCTTCACTGAGCAGACGGGGGCAGGGGAGCTCCCTATTTCCTTTACATGGCATGACCAGCTCACAGCAAAGTGGGGACCCAGCCAGGTGCCAGGGCCAGGGTCTCAGTGGCCTTGCTGCAGGGAGAGCGAAATCGGGCGAGAGAATGGAGGCTGTGCAGGCAGAAAGAGAGGAACGCTCCAGCTGTCGTCCTGTTAGCTGTGTTGTCTTCAGCTTCTTGCCATGTGTGCTTTTACTTCTGCATCTGTAGAATGCGGTTTCATAATAGTAGCATTTAATATTTACATTATAATAATGCTAGTTTACAATAATAGCATTTACCTTAGGACCTTGTTTGGAGATTTAACGGGACAATAAATATTATATAAGCTTTAGTACAATGCCTGGCAAAGTCGTAGAAAATACCAGATACACCACGACACGTCTAGATGAGGTTGTTATCGCTACATAACAAATCACCATGGTTACTGAAGCCCACAGTAGCCCACGTCCACTCTCACACGCCCCGAGGGCCGGGAGTCTGGCCTGTCTTAGCCGAGTCACGTGTGTCAGCTGGCTGCGACCTCGGCGGAGGCTCCCTCAGATTGTCGGCGGCACTCGTTTCCATGCCTATGGGTCGCAGGCCTCGGGGCCTGCCTTCTGGCTGTCAGCTGCCATCTGTCCCCACCACCCCTGTCACCTCCAGTCTGGCCCTTCAAAGGGAGCCGTCCCTTCCTGGAGTAGCTCAGGGCCACTCAAGAAAATCTCCCTTGTGATCAACTCAAACCACCGGGTGTGGGGCTGAACCCAGTCTCTGTAGTCACACGAAGGAGAGTAACCCTGGGGGACCTTCCTCCCCCCTGCAGCGTCTCACACCAGGTGGGTGCACCAGGGGCAGGAACCCTGCCTTCCTGGGAGAACTAGCATTAGGGTCGGCACCGTCCATTCTTCTGTCCTTAGTTTGTACACTCCGGAGGCTGGGGTGGCTGAGCGCTCTCCTGAAGGAGCTGCTAGCACGACAGTGGGAAGTGGCAGTGACCCAGCTCCATGTTTAGGGACCTTCGCTTGTGAAGCAGGTGACTTCGTGTCGTTCCAGTTTGTGTTTTCTGGTGTCGCGCTGCGTGAGCTGTTGAAAACGCAAAGTGTTACCCCCAAGAACATAACCGTCACAGCTCCTGGTCGGCTGTCATGCACCAGGGCCTGAGTGAAGACAGAAGAGGTGGTGGCCGTGGAAACCGGTCATCCAGACGCTGCTCGGCAACGTAGAGGGGAACCCCTCGCCGGTGTGGTGCTGGCTTCGTGAGAGGAGGAGCAGACGGGGTTACTGGGGAGAGTAGTCAGTCACACGCACACCCGAGGGCGAGGGGGTCTGGTCACGGCATCGCAGTCTCAGCGTGCTCAGACTTTCAGACAGAAGTGCCCACCTTCCTCCCACGGGAAGGGAGTGGACGGGAAACCGGCCCCCTGGCCAGGCCCGAGAATGCACTGTGGGTCCTGCGAGCTGTCGTTCATTGCCTGGGTCACCTCGCTGTGCCACAAGCAAGTCGTCACACGGTGGGTAGCGTCTGGGAAGTGGAGCCGGGCCGTGGAGGACACTGAGTGTTTGCTGCAGGAATGCTCATTAAACCCACCGACGCTACAGCCCCGGGTGTGTTTCAACAGTCACTGCAAAGCCAAGGGTGCAAAGACTCGGGAGGATATCTCCTCCGATGCGTGTCCCTCTTGTCTCCCGATTCTGTGTTCCCACCTGATTCTGACGCTCTCACTCCTGGTGAGAGCCACGCTTGGAAATGTGGCTCTCGGCTCCATTACTGATGTCCCTCAGGAAACTCTCGGTCCGGTCCTCCTCGTTGAGGGGACCCGGGTGACAAAATGAAAAGAAAGAATGAATTTGCCCTTCCCCCAACTTCCTCACGGGCCACTGTTATTTCTGTATCTGGGGATTCTTGCACAGCAAGGAAACGCGTTACTGTAACTCAGTGTAGCCCTAATTATAAAACACTAGATAGACTCTTCTATGAGGACGACATGTTGGCAAAGAAAAGATGTTGCCCCGCTTTTCCATGTGACTCAGTGCTAGTTATTTTCTTAATTCACAATCCGTTGTGGAGGCAGGCTCCGTGTCTTCCTGCCCGTTACCCTCCACGAACCGCACGGAAAAGGCGGCACGGTTTTATGGGAGCGAGGCCTCGAAGAGCATGTGTGTAGAGAGAGAGACTGTTGTCCCATTTCAGTCCATGTGGAGTTGGTAGATTCATTTTTCATCCAACTTATCACATTTAATGAAAAACTACTTGGAAAGAGAGCACATCAAATTCTGTTTCATTGATTCAATTTTTTTAACTGTGGCCTCACAAGTCCCCGCCAGGGCAATGTGACCCTTGCGGACTTCTGCTCCGCCTGGAGGTCATCTCTAGAGGAGCAGGCCTACTGCTGGGTGCGGCGGGTGCCAGATACGTACAGACCTGACAAACGATGGGGTTATGGGTACTGGAGACATGGTTCCCGATGAAACAATCGGGTGCATCCTCCCCGCCCTGCACCGTGGGAACAGACGGTCAAAATAGTCTCGGTGAGGTTCACCATAACTTGATGCCTTAAGTTCCATCGGAAATGAAATGGCCTTTCCAAATCTTCTGCAAAACACTGAAGTCTTTAAATCACTTTTATTACATCTTTGTTCTCTTGGGGCCTTATTATTGCTTTATTAATTTATAGCATTTTGATATTTTCTAAACAGGTTTCTAACAATGTCCAGGAATTAAATATTAATAAAAATAAAAATTACATTTTTCTTTTTCCTTAATTTTCTTGCACTTACATTGATGTAAATTCTATACATGTGAAGAAGAGAAAGGAAAAAAGACTGAGTCATTCATTGCGAAGTGAAAGGCACTTGCTTATAGACCATCCCTTTGATTTCGTTGCTTAGCTCTTATAATGAGATACGTCCTTTTTTTCTGGATTAAACTGTACATTTAATGTGGCTAATGATTTAAAAGACGTCCACTAAGAAATAACTTGCACACTTCAGGAAGGCGATACAAATACTGCATTCTTTTAAGCACATGCTGGCTCGGTAATCACTTCTGATGACTCAGTGGTCGGTCTTCTAAAGCGCTATAGAATATTCTGTTCTTTCCGAAGTCGCCAGCCCTGCTGTTGTCTACAGACTTCGGGTAGCAAGGTTGTCTTGAAAACTATTTATTGCTTCTTTGCCTGCTGAGGTATTTGGTCTTCTTACTTAGTCTTTAACCTTTTATGCCAGTTAAGCTTATTTTTATTTATGTTTTTGTCTTTTAGACACTTCTGTTTATACAAAAGAAGAGCAGATGGTGCGTGCAAAGCTCAGGAAAAGACCCGGCTTTCCTAGGTGCTCGGGACCCTTCAGCAGCAGGAGAGGCCGTGGCAGGCGATTTCAGACCAGGGAGCTCTGCTGGGGGCTGGGCTGGACCCGCAGTTTAGTTTCCCCCGCGTTGAAGTTGACCAGGGCGCCCGGGAACCCCGGATGTCCGGTGTGCTTGGGGCCGCGGGGTTGTTCGAAGCATGTGGAAGAATTGGGTCCATTTCAGCGTTTCTAAAAGAGTTGAAACCACTTCCATTCCTGCTGCCTTAGTTTTCTGCCCATTATGATGAGCGGTAACTGTATTTTAGATACAAGTATTTATTTCCTTTTAAAATTTATTTTTGATAGGAGTTGATGTTTGGTAAATTCACGAGAACTCCGCTCAGAAATGTAGGAGTGGTGACGATGAAGTCAGCAGAGCAGTGAAACAGCAGGCATCCTGCCGCGCCAGTGCGCCGGGGTTCTGGGCTTCCTTTTCTTTACTCTTCCCTCAGTTCCCCGCTGAAGGGCTCTGCTCACCAATTGTTATTAAATTATTTCCCTGCAAGAGAACAAGGGCCCCACTCCCGCTGTCCTCCCGGGGGGGTCCCTTCAATCCCACTGTGCCGAGGTCCCCTGTTAACACATCTGCGTAGGCGACGCGTGTCGTGTGTCTGGGGCTCCCACTCGAGAGGCTCCACTGAACGTGCCCAGAGCTTGGCTCCTTTTCTCTGGCTCAGCAACCAGTTAGAAAGTCACTTCCTCAGACGCGGGGCAAGCCCAGACAGCCCTGGGGGTCGGCTGCTGTCTGAGGAGGAAGCACAGCTCGGGGAGCAGTGCACAGGGTCCTGCCTCCGTGAGCCCTGCTGCGGGCACTTGGTTGGCCTGCGTCCGTGACGCGTGACCCTGCCCCCTGCTCTGTGACCGGCTCCCAGCTCACTGGATCACGGCTCCGCTGCTTAACAATTCCACCCACACAGCCTGCTTCTCACATCATTTCTGGAAACTTGAACCTTAGTTTCACAGATGCTTTGAACTGAATCTTATGTCTTCCCCTGACTTCCTGACCTTTACAATTTTTATTTTTGATTTGTTTTTTATTATTTGTGGCTTGATCTTTTCCTTTCCCACATTGGAGTGAGGTTTGCGAGGGCCAAGACCCTGCCTGCCTCATCTACCGTCATTGCCCTGGTCCCCAGGGCCGTGACATAACAGGGGTTCCCAAAAATAAAAAGAGAGGGGAAAAGGATGTGTCCCGTGAGGGTTGTTCCTGTTAGATCCTGCATGACGGTTACTGATCTCGCAGCAGCGTTCCCTGTGGACTCCGACCCTGTTCTCTCGCTTGTTTACTTTGGTCCTTACAGCCCTCTGAGGTGCAGGTCCCACGGTCCCGGTGAGGACGTGGGGACTTCAGTGATGCACACGCGTCGCCATGCTCAGGAGAGCTAATTACTGTGTCTCTCTGCATTTCAGACGTTTTGACGTCAGACCCCTGATTTTGTCTGCACTTCCGCACCTGGCTCCCTTTCCCCACGCCCCGTGGGGTCTAGGCACATGCTTGCTTTTGGACACAGCCCTGGTGTCTCTCAGTCTGGGGGCACAAGTGAGTGTATGGACCCGCTGACAGGGCGAAGGGGAAGGTCGGCAGACACTGGCTCTGGGGCGCTAGCAGTCACGTTTGGGCAGAGCCTTCTGTTGTGTGCAGCGCCCCCCACGGGAGTTCTCGGTGAGGGATGATCCTGCGGCAGTTGGACATCTGGGCCCAGAGTTGACTGTGGGGAGCGGCGGCCAGTCCCACAGCTCAGCTGCCAGTGAGGGGCGGACTTGGGCTTCAGATCTGGGTCTCTGTCTTGGCCTTGCAGCCTGGGGTGCTTGCAGACAGCCCCTCATCCCCCACACCCTCGTTTTGTGTTTGCCCAGCATTTCTGGGAGCACGGCTCCACTGTGAGTTTTTTGTTTTGGGCGATGTGCTTCCGCTTGTTGAAACTTGCTGTATCATTTAGAGCAGATGGGCCTCGGATTGTTGTTCAAAAACGGAGCAAGCAGTTCCTTTACTTCTTGCCCCAAAATGTACCCTTTGGGTTAAATCGGGCCTTCCCAACTGCAGCCCATGGATGTTTTGGGCCAGGGGACTCTGGTCATCCTGTGCTTTTTTTGGGGGGGGGGGGCGGGGAGAGGTGCGCAGTGTCCCTGGCCTCTGCCCGTGGCACCTTCCCAGGTGTGACAACCACGGTGTCTTCAGGTGTTGCCAGATTCACACAGCTGTCCTGGTCGAGAGCCTCTGGGTTAAATGAAGGCGATGAGTAGGAACGGGCTCTGTAAGTTTCTGAACTCTGAATTCAGCCAAGGCAGGATGGACGTGGAGAACAGGGAGAGCTCACTGGCGGCCGAGACGGGCCGGCAGCAAACAGAGTGCAGAGACCGGGGACGGCCCTGGCCACCTGCCGTTCCCGCCTGCCTCAGCTCAGTCACCCCGGTGCCTGCTCTGGGCTTCCTGTTTTTGCATTATTCTAAGAAAATATTTAATGTAACATTGCCCGTTCATAGGACTTCCCACCAGATTTAAGTTTTCATTGCTCTATGAAAGATTCTGCAACATACTCACTACCATATGATGAATAATTAAAACTGAATTGTACTTGTCAAAATAAATGAATACCCACATTGGGAAATAGAAGTATCCCTAATTTTTTCACCACACGGTTCAGTGCTTATTATTTTTACTTGTGGTGCAACGTAGGGACTCAGAGGCAGAACATTTGTGCTCAATGTGTTTTGTTAAATAGAGATAACAGCCCCGTTGAACTTCAAGGTCTACACGTCGGTTGTCTCCTAACTCGGGGTGAAACTCTAAAAAATCCTCGGAGGTAGTCTCATGGATTCATAAGTGAGATTTTATTAAAATGACACATTATTTATATTAAGGGTTTGGTGATGGGAATCTGAGGAAGCTTGCGGAAGAAGAGTGGGAGCATCTTGGCCATTCACAAAGTCCTCCTAGGTGATGCTCATGCAACTCGTTCGTGGACCGTCTGGGATGGGGGCTACAGCCTTGGCCCCGACTCCAGCAGGCTGCAGAGAGGCAGGAATTGGGTGGAAAAGAGGGAACGGTGTAAGGCCTGCTCGCCTCCACGCTCCTCCCTTTCGGGAAGGATGCTCAGAGGGAAGTCCTGTGTTTAATGCTCAGCCCGAGCCGTGTGCTTGAGGATGGCCAGCGTCTTCCACTTGTACTGCTTTTTATTACCGTCAGAAGTGACAGACAGACACGTCCGAGCGTCTGTGTGTGGGGTGCCCAGAGAACGTGGTTTTATTTTCCTCTGTGAGCCCCGAACATGCTGCCATCTTGATTTTTGGCTCCTTCCATCTCCCGAGCACCTTTGGCAGCTCGTCTCACAGATCCCAGTGTCTGCTCATTACCCAGGCCTTTCTCCAGCTGCTGAGCGCGTTTTTGCTTTTGCTCCGCAAGATCCAGAGCTCTCCCTGCACGGCTCCCTCACTTTGAATGTGGGAGCTGCAGATATATTGCTCACCTCTCCTGTCCTGCGCCCCGTTTGTGGACCCCGCACTTCACGGAGTGGTGGAGGAGAGACAGCAGACAGGCTTCCTCTCTTTCCCGCTCGCCCCCCAACCGGGCCCACTTTCCCACACAGTTGTCCCTTTCCTTCCAGTTCTCTCTGCAGCATGCAGCTTTGGGAAACTGAAGCACTTTTTTGTGTCTCGCAGAGTCACTCTGTGCTGCAGGCCTTCTAGCAAGTGCCGGCCAGAGCCCGGGGTGGGGGGGGGGGTTGCAGGGTTAGGTCAGGGCAGGCGTCCTCAGGTGCGGGGCCCAGGGAGAGCAGGGCCATTCAGAAGTGTGGGCTTGTCACCTTGTTCTTGTGTCCCAGGGCCCAGCTAAAACTTCTGTCCGTGAAAGAAAGGAAGACTCACAACATTTCCCCCAAGGCATTAAATTTAATAGGCTCTGCATTTAAAAATGTACTATTTTTTTAGTGGAATGGGAGCTATATGCGGGCAGGGGCCTAGTATAATGAAGTAATTTTGCGTTGTCAGTCTTGACTTACAGTAACACAAAGAGGTGAAGAAATGTCCATTGAAACTGTACATGGGGAGAGGGTTTTTGTAACCATGCAATAAGACTAATGACGAGGATGGCTTTTTAAAAATTGAAACAGTTGTGCCCAAGCACTCCTTCCCTCACCCGGTGCTCGCCCAACACCCACGTGCTGAGCCCTGCAGCCAGATCAGGGTGGTTCTCCCCTAGCTGCTGGGGCACAGTGGTGGGCGCAGGGCCCGTTGGCTTCTCTGTGGAAGTGACGTTCCTACTTACACTCAGAGCACGTAAGGGAATGTCTCTTTCCACTGCTCGTTTTTCTCCTTACATCTGCTTTTTACATATTTTGCTCTGACAGCACTCTGAGTCTTCCTAAAATCCCAGTGTAGCCTGCAGGATGGGGACTTGGTCCGTGTCAGAGAGTTCAAGGAGGGCCCTGTGTGACACAGGCTCCCGTGGCCTCCACATTCGGGGGCAGATCAATGAGCTGCTTCCTTCCCTGAGTGACCACTGTCGCTGAAGGACTGCCAGTGCCTTCTGTGCGAACCGCTTCGTCCGGAAGGACCAGCGTGGGGCTTCCTGGTGTTGCCGATATGTCGCCCCCCGGAGGCTTCTTCAAGGGGCTGCGGGTGACGACGGTGCACAGGCTGCGCTCAAAGATGAAATTGCAGAAGTTATTTTTATGGCCCTTCAAAGGCAAGCAAGTGGCCGTGCCATCCACTTTGTGGTTACAGAATTTTAGAGGGAACTCAATTAAGAATTAAATGCGTTTGTTGGCATGGGCCCGACGTGTCTCAAGGAGACAAAGCTGGAGCCGGGGGGAATTCTCTTTCGGGGATGCAAGGCTTCTGAGGAGTGAACTTGGCCTGTGTCTGAAAGATAGCATTCAGCCCGCGCTTGGCTTCTGTGCCAGACGTGAGGCAGACAGCGTCGCTCGGCAGGCACAGGAGCGGCCGTTTTCTGAGGTGGCCCTACCTTCTACCCCAGGAACAAGCAGGCTTCTCTGAATCGACCTGTGTGTCTAAAAGAAGCTCAACTGTCTCCTGTCCTCGTAGGAAGAGGACTATTTCAAAGAGCCATTTTCCTTCCTAACAAAGAAATTCATTCTGCAGACAATCAGCAATTTCGCAGCTGGTTTGTGAAGTCCTGAAATGATGTATACAAATCAAGGCAGGGGAGATTCACTTGGAGTGAAAGGGATGTTTGAATCACATCCCAATTTATGGTATAATATAACACTGTCTCCTGCTTCTGCAATATTATCAACATGCTGTGTTTGTTATACGAGATAATCCTCTCCCACCCGCGACTCATGAACTTCGTGAGGAAGTGCCAGTTTGAGAGCCTGGACGGGCAGGATGGGATGGAGCCGTGTCTCCTAACCCATCTCTACTTGTCCGCTCTTAATTGGCCACGATGACCCCCCTCAAAAGCATTCCTCAGTAGCTCTGGAAACCTAAGGTGTCCTCTCGTGTGGTTGGAGAGGACTGGGTTCTCTTGCCTACGTTGAAGAACCTATCTCTCCGTTGGGTTTGATTCTGCCACCCAGAGACCCGTGGGGCCACGGCTCTCCATCTCGCACATGCCCGTCTTCAGGTGTTTCTGTGTGGCAGGTGAGCCTGTGCCCGGGACTGTTGCCGAGTGGGCTGCGGCTGGAGCAGGGGTGAGAAGTGGTGGTCTTCTGAGTGTGCAGCCGCGGTGCAGAGGAATGCTTCATGGGATGGAGGGGCTGTGAGAAACAGCGGACTGGTGTTTGGGGCCCGAACAGTTTCACTCTGTGCTCGGGACAGTGTGTTCGGGGTCGAAGCCCAATCAGACATCCATTCAAGACGGTCCATTCTGCAGGCAGGGATGTCCTCTGAGCCCAAGAGACTGCTAGACAGGCTGCCTTTAAAACGTGTGGTTTTAAGTTTCAATGGTTACAGTCGACATTCAATATTATATTAGGGTAAGGCGTACGGCATGGTGATTAGACATTTACGTACTTGCGAAGCGCTCACCCATCTGACGCCATACGTAGCCATTACCCGCTCTGTTCCCTGTACTCGGCATCCCTGCAGCTGCTTTTATGTCTGGAAACGTGAACTTCATCTCTTTCACCTTCTCACTCATCCCCCAGCCCCTCTCCCATCTGGCAACCATCAATTTGTTCTCTGTATGTATGAGTTTGTTTCTGTTTTGTGTGTGTGTTTATTTTGTTCTTCAGATTCCACATGTAAGTGAAATCTTGCGGAGTTTGTCTTTCTCTGTCTGGCTGACTTCTCTCTGCACAGTACCCTCTGGGTCCACCCATGCTGTTGCAGACGCCAAGATTCTGTCTTTCTGTGGCTGAGCCACATTCTATTGTATGTGCGCACTGCATCTTCTTCATCCACTCACCTGTGGATGAGCACCTACCTTGCTTCCATCCCTTGGCTGTTGTAAATAATGCTATGATTCACATAGGGTGCAGGTGTCTTTTTGAATGAGTGGTTTGGATTTCCTCAGGTAATACCCGGAAGTGGCTTTTAGTCCGGCCTCTTTTATTGCCAAACAGGGGTTTCCATTTCTCTCCACCCTCATGCTTTTACTTGAGAGAGCAGTCCTAAGTATTCATTATGGGTCAAGATTAAAGACAACACAGCGTTATTTTTCAGTCTAAAAACCTGTGCACTTTGCGTATCCAGTATTTAGGTGCGTGTATTCCATGGGACTTGGAATGAGGCAGACTTGATAAATTACCAGGGGAAACATTTTCAGTGCAGAGATATGACACCCCAGCTAATACCACTAATTTTAAGCTCCGCTGAGAGCAGGAATTTGATTCTTTCATAGGGAACCTTCGTGTAATAGGCACTCGGGTCATGTAGACTGGGCTCCTGTCACGTCACAGTCCGAGTCTCCAAGTGGATTTGTGTGTAAATTAAATGTGAGTTACTGTGCGATCTACCCACATCTGTCTCTCCACCTTTACCTGGATCTGTACGTCTGTCTGGGGGGAAATGAGCGTCTTGTCTTGAAAACCTCAGACCTAAGGTAGTTTGCACCCCCTTTACCTCCTCCATCAGCCATGTGGGTGCAGATGACATTCTGTGTAAAGTGAAAATGTGTGGGCGTAGCAGGCGGGAGTCTCTGGAACGTTTCAACCTTAAACTCTCATCTCCAGGGTAAGAAGCAGTGGCTTCTTCCTTGTTTTGTGTGCAGAAAGGAAATTAGGTGGCTAATTATCGTGTGATAAACAGGTGTCTCCACCTCCCCGCAAGGCTGTAGGAAGACGTTGGTACCGCTGTGACAGAGGACGGTGGAGACCTGGACCGCACGTGGGAGGAGCGAGGCGCCCTGACTGTGGCAGAGCTCGGCGTCCGGGGTACATAGACCCAGAGGGCTCCCAGCTCGGGTGTGCCCCCCGGACTCACGTGGCCTTCAAAGGTGTGCCTTTCCAAAGGGCAGGAAGTGGTAGGACTTTATGGTAATTCTCGCCACGTAAAGACTCGCCCGCCACCAAAATGGAAGTTTAAATCACAATATAAAATAGGTCTAAGAGCACTTTGAATGCCAGCTGTGAAGGCTTCCAGTCGATTCATCAGAGTTTTCCAGATGTGATGTGAAGTGTCAATTAACATCCCAGAATACCCATGATGCTTTGTAATTTATGTCTAAAAAGAATGTAGGACAGGCCTTTTCCTTAGTTTTATTTTTAAATTTCCATCAGGAGAAATCAAGTCATCCATATAAATCATATGTTACCTGATGTTAAATATTTTGATTCTTTAACAATCCAAAAATAACAAAGATTATATTGCCCTTTTAAAAAGATTATACCAAAAAAAAAAAAAAAAGACACAAATTAGATTCACCCTCTAAGTGCTGCTGATCCAGCCCCTCGTAGGTCAGACTGCACCTTCCGGGATCCTGGTCTGGCCTCACCCTCCCACGCGAGCCCCGGCGTCTCAGACTCGAACAGGATGGGGCTCTTTCCCATCAGGGGTTTCTGACCCATGTTGAGAGGTACGTCCTCAGCAGCTGGGATGGTGCTTGGCGCAAAGTGAACACGGAGTAGTATTTGGATGAAGGAGCAGTTACGTGGAGAAATGAATGCATTGGCCTGATCCTCAGAACATGATTAGCAATAAATTACCTTTAAGTATGTATCTTATTTTATGTTCAACAATAGTTATGTGTCCAATGCTAACTTTCTCTGACAGGGCTGTCTTCATCTTGTCAATCAAAATACAGTCTAGTCCCAGCCTTTTGGTATTTCACAGACTTATTTTGAAACCCGGCTTTGGTCCCTATAGTTAGAATTACTTACTCGGTTAGAATTAGTATATTAATTTTTTTAATATGCAGTACCTCATCTGTTACTCAGCTCAACTAATTATCTAATTAACCTTGCACTCGGAGAAGGTAGTTTCCTAATTAGGTTCTGTGTGTGTCACAGTGCCCTCAGAACAAATGGGGATTAAAGCTGTTCTCATCCCTCTCTCCCCTTCCTGCCCTTCTCTCTATACCTGTCAAATCCCTTCACATTCATACTTTAAAAGCTACTAATCCAGCACCCAGGCTCTTCTCATATTCACCTGAAAGACTTAAAAGCCCATGTCACCCAGAAAACCTTGCATGTGCGCATCTATAGCAGCTGTACCCCAACTGTCAAAAACTTGGGAGGCGCCGAGCTGTCCCTCGGCAGGTGGCAGACAGTGACTGCGACAGGCCCAGACAGCGGAGTCTTACTCGGCGCTCAAAAGGAACGAGCGAGCGAGCCCGCAAAGCCAGGGAGGAACCTTCAGTGCACACCGCCGAGTGGAGGCCAGCCTGACAAGCCTGCACGCGCTGCGTGATTCCAACACAGCGGCATTCTGGAAAAGGCCACACTGTGGGGACAGTCACGGTCAGGGCCCGGAACTGCAGGGCGGGTTTGTTTGTGGGAAGTTCTCAGAATTGACGGCAGACTTCATTGGGAAGTTTTACGACCTGCGTTTTAAACACTGCTTCTCCATCAGCATTACCATGGTAAAGTAAATTGTACTTAGGCTTCATATTTATCAACTACAATATAGATGCAAATGACCAAGTGTGTGATAAATAGGCAGAAATAACCTGTTTAAGTTGTGTTATATTTATTACCATGTCCAATTGTATATAAATGCATCCTGGGTTCCAAAATAAATGGTCCTACTTTCTAAAAAAAAAAAAAAAAAAAAAAAAAAAAAAAAAAAAAAAACACTGCTTCTCCCTTACAGCCCCGGCCCGCAGTGGCAGCAAGGGGCTGCTGATGTTCTCGTTCAGAGCTGTCCGCTCTTTCCACTCACCCCAGAGCGAGGGTCTGGGTAGATTTAGTCAGCAGACCTTCTTTTTTAAATAAAATGTTTTATCAGAGAAACCTGAAAATAGCACGAAGACTTGCCCATGTGGCGGCTTTCAGATAGCCGCTTGGCCCACGGGCAGGAGGGGACAGCTTGGGTACATAAGCACTTTCAAAGTATTGTCGCTATTACCCCTCACACCCAGGTTTGGGCTACGCCGCCCTCGATGTGTCCTTGACCCTTCATTGAATTCATTGCAAATTGAAATACAGAAATCCCCCAATGTTCTGGTATTGAACGGTGGCCTGCAGTAGTGATGTGGAAATCTCAGACGCATACAGATGTATTGTTAGTGCCCATTACTGTAGAATAAAAACCTTGTAATCAAACACTAATTACTTTTGTGATTAGGAGGAAAACAAAAATCCATATCAATTTAGGTTATTATGGTCTGCATTATATCTGCTCATGAATAATCTGTTTTAACCATTTATTAAATTAGAAATACATTTTTATAAATCTGGCTGACATTTAGATATTTTATAAAACACAATAAATGCCAGAACAAATCGAATTAAGAAAGCTTATAATGTGCTCTCCTACCGGGTAGAAAAGAACCATGACTGTACATGGCTCCGGTGTGTGTCAGGAATAAATCTGATCACAGACCAGAGAATAATTTTTTTTCTTTTTCGTGCCAGGGGCCTTGACCTTTATGTTGATAGCTGTTTTTTAACGGCTTCACCTTGTGTTTTATTCCCTTTGATTTGAGAGAAATTTGATTGTCAGCCTTGAGCAGAAATCAGCAGCAGCCAAAGGAGGCGAGTCACTCAGGGGCTGAGGCGGCCGTGCGCAAGCAGTGTGACGTCTGGGGGGCAGGGGCAGGTGCCCCTCACAGAGCCCTCTCCTCGGGCTCCAGGCTGGAACCCACCTCCAGCTCCTGACACTCGTGCATGTTTTGTGCCCCTGAGGCCACCAGATGTGTGATTCCGGCCACCTCTGCCTGTGTTGGAAAAAAGTGTCTAAGCCATTTGATAATAACTACATGTCCGCACTCACTTCTACGTCCCGCAGATTAGCCACCTGCTGGACAGAAGCCTCCAGAAGCCTCCAGCTGTGGTCCGAAATCGGCAAGAGGGGTACAGTTGGAACCTCCTGTTCTTAGGCACACCGGTGTGTGTGTGTTTCATTCTGTCCGGACTGGAATGGAGCTCATTCATATTAGTGTTCTCTTTGTGAAAACAGTGTTGTGGGGTGGAGGAGTGGACTGCCGACCTGTACTTTTTAAACTGGTGAGTAATCTGGTCATGCAATGGAAGGACGACTTACTACAGATGTGGATGGGGAAGCCTTGGTGGGACTTAGCTGGTATACCTCAGCCGGAGGGCTTACAGCACTTAGTTTTGGAAGGCAGTCCTGTTTGCTGAGACCCGTTCTCTTGCATGGAAATCTGAGAGCCAGCCCCGCTGTGATTAGCTGCAGCTCCCATGCAGCGTTCCTCCCTCTCCATCCATCTTCTCGCTGGAAGAGCCCAAAAGACAAAGAGCCCACCACTCTGCCCCTGTAGATGCGAAGGATGTTAGTCACCTTGTCCCACAGGGAGGCGCAGCTGGTGAAACTTTGGGTGTCACATGCATAAGCTCATCAGCCTGTCTAGGGTTTGACTTGTCCCTGACGATGCCAAGCACACAGTACGTGCTCCATTGACACTTAAGAGTAAACGTGTCGGGGGAGAGGGATTTTGAACAGCGCCGTGTCCTTTCAGTGACACGTGTTCCCCGCAGTGGCAATGCCAACCTCGGGAGCCACCTGCAAATAGGGGCTTTGCTCAGCTGTAACAACAGCTCGTGCTTGTTGCGGGAGGTGTCGTCCTGAATGTCTTCCATATAAAAAAATCCTCATTCTTCGTACCGAGAGGTGTAGGTCCTGTGCATTGATGTAGCTTTCCCATCATTCCACAGCCCCTCAGGGGCACAGCCGTGACATAAATCTGTGGTCTTATTAAAAGATAACAGTTTTATTGAGGTATAATTTACGTACCATTCAATTTACCTGTTAATGTGTGCAATTTAATGGTTTTTAGTATATTCACAGTGAATGATAATTATATTGATTCATCACCACCACAGTCAATTTTAGAGTATTTTCATTGCTACCCCCTAAAACCCTGGCGCTCGCCAGCAGGCACTGCTCTTCCCTGGCTCGCTGTCACCCAGCCCTGGCCGTCACTGACCGACTTCCTGTCTCTGTGGATTTGCTGGCTCCAGGCATTTTGTATCAGTGCAATCGGGAAATATGTGGGCTTTGTGATCAGTTTCTTTCAATTAGGGCGATATTTTCAAAGTTCATCCGTTATGGCGTGTGTCAACAGTATTTATTGCGAGAGTATTTCACTTTATTCCGTCATTTATTAGTTGAGGGACGTGAACCCATGCTCTTTCACCCATGGCTCTCCACTGCCTCCCTCCCTCTCCTTAGGGTGCGTCCTGACCGCAGGAGGCACAGTCCACCCGGTGGTTGGAAGGGCTTGTCCGGCCCATTCAGCACTAGCTCAGAGGGCAGCTCTAGGCTAAAATGTCTGTGTCCCAGAGGCACCTGGGATTAGGCCTGGCTGTGGCCCCTGGGACATGTAGTTGGCAAACAAGCCTGAGGTGGGCACTGGACATCCCCTTGGTCAGCCCTCAGCTTCCATCACACTACCCGAGGCGTAGTAAGAGAGGAAAAGTATTTTCATCAAGTTTTCAGAGTAGATTAGATCCTTGGACTGCTGTGTGACAAGTATATTTATTATAACAATAAAGTATCACTTGGATTATTTCCTTTAAAAAGCATAATTAGATTATAGCACCTTTAGTTGGTGCTATTAAACTTTCTATAAATCTAGATTACTTGTTAACAGGTGAGATGTACAGCAATACTAGAAAGAAAATCATTTGGTGACATGACCATTGGTTGCAATGTAAGGGGGTCTTGGGAGCCTCTACATCAGGTAGAAAATTCATCTCACAAAATATTTTTTTAAAGTCCAGATTTGTGCACCTGTTAATTTCATCAGTCGCCTCAAATTAAATTTGTTGTTTTATGGCTTATGTAACAATGATGTACTTTGTTATTATGCTAGAAGTTATACATTTTCTGTTACTGTAGTGTATCATATATTTACAGAAGAATTGTAAATGTCTCATTGGAAGATGTTGGTTGGATTGTTAATCTGCACTGTTTACACTCAGTGAAACCTGTTTAGAGCCGGATTCTATTAGTCCTGTTTTGAATTCCACATGGTCCTTGACACTGATTATGATTAAGATGGACTAAAGGGAGGGGAGGGGTGTTCTCTCACTTAGAAGCAAGACACTTACCATCTTCTCGCTTGGATTCACAACATAATTTATATGAAACAGTGTTGGCCTCGGTGATTAGGAAAACGATGAAGGCAAAGAGTCAGCTTTATCACATCGTGTGATCCGACCCAACAAACAGTGCGCCGCACAGGCTGCACAGTCCCGGGGCGTTTATCTCCCGGGAGTGAGCGAGCAGCCGGGCCTTCCGGCCCCAACCTGTGGCATGCAGCTCAACGCCAGTGTGCTGCTCTCCGGGAGAATCTATCGAGACTACGTTTGAAAAATTTCAGAGACGCTATGAAAAGGAGAGGGGGGGCCATTGGGAAATTTATGTGTTACTTACTTATTCACAGACAGCTTACAGAGGTGTGACTGGTGTCCTAAAAGATTAGGCAACTAACAAGAACGCTATTTCCATTCCCTGTGTGCAGGAAGAATCACGTATGGGACCGTTTCCTCAGGGCTGCCGCGGCCTTGACTTCGTGTTGTGCTCAGAGCCAGCAGATGTCTTCACGTTTTGTCA
Source organism: Desmodus rotundus (assembly GCF_022682495.2). Classification (NCBI taxonomy): domain Eukaryota; kingdom Metazoa; phylum Chordata; class Mammalia; order Chiroptera; family Phyllostomidae; genus Desmodus; species Desmodus rotundus. The sequence continues at coordinate 133,502,333 of NC_071394.1, read as the reverse complement.
CTAGAGAAGTAGCTGTTGGAATGGGGCAAGGTGATCATGAAGAGCCACAGCCATCAGTGCTCGAAATTTCTGCCTCTGCGCAGGGTAGTCGGCCGCCCAGTGTGGGGGTCCGTGTCGGGGATGCGCCCTGTTCACAGAAAGGGGACCCACGCTTGACAGCCGAGGTCAGTGGCTCCTATCTGGGAATGAACTGGAAGTTATTTCACAAGAGATTTGCTTCAGGCAAGACTTCCAGAATGATTTTTCTTTTCTTTCCTTTTTTTGGTTGGTCGTGACTTCTTCATTTATCAGTTTGCATGATTTTTTGCGTGAACTTACTTCTGGATTTCTGAGTACCTCACTTGACTGATGTCCAGGTTCAGCTTCTGTGCGCCCTTCTGCCAGCGCCTGCTTCCCAGGCCGGAGTTCCTCTCCCGTCACCTTGGTCTTTGTTTAGGCCAGTCCGCACATGACACCAATACTTTCATAAAAGTATTCCTGTGACTCTCCTTTTCTAATTGAAATATGTACCAGATACCGTGAATGCGATCTTTTTACAGTGGTTTTTAGAGTATTCCAAGGTTATGCAGCCATCACCACTATTTAGTTCCAGACTAGTGTCAAAACCAAGAGAAACCTGGGTCCATTACTAGCCACCTAATGTTTGCCCCGCCCTCAGCCCCTGAAAACCGTGAATCTGCACTCTGCCCTATGGACGTGCTGCTTCAGGGCATTTTACATCCGTAGAATAATAGCATATGTGGGGGGCTGTGCCTGACTTTTCACTTAGTGCGATGCTTCAAGGAACATCTCTGGTGTAGTAAATGTCAGCACTTTATTCCTTTTTATGTCCACTGTACGGGTGCAGGGCCGTTTGCTGACTCCTCCATCCGCTGATGGACATGGGGTTGTCTCCATTTCTTACTACTGTGAATAATGCTGTTCACGAGCATTTGTGCAGGAGTTTTTGCGTAGACATGTATTTTTTTTCTCTCGACTCTACACCTAGGAGTGGAATTACTGGGTCATAAGGAAACTGTGATGAACTTCCTGGGGAACAATCGACACAGCTGCCTTTCCAGTGGCTGTGCCGTTTTGTACTCCCACCAGCCACATACGAGGGTTCTGGGTTCTTCACATTCTTGCCAACACTTGTTATCGCCAGCCTTTCTATAGATGACTCTTAGTGGGTATGAAATAGTATCTCATTGTGGGTTTTTAAAATGTATTATTTTTTTATTGAATTTATTGGGTGACATTGGTTAATAAAGTTGTGTAGGTTTCAGGTGTGCAATGCTTATGTATCATCTGCATATTGTGTGTGTGTTCACCACCCAAGTGTAGTCTCCTTCCGTGACCCTTCCTCATTTGTGCATTTCCCTAATCACTTTCCCTAATGAAAAGTGATTTAAGCAACTTTTCATGTTCTTGTTGTCCATTTGTATTTGTTCTTTGGACAAATGCCTATTTGAATCCTTTGCCTACCATTTGTTTTAACTGGGTTTTTTTTTTTTAATGGTTGGATTGAAGGAGTTCTTAATATATACTGGATATAAAATTTGAATCCTCTGACATGTTTTTTCAAGATTATTTTAGCTACTTAGAGCCCTTTGTATATCGATAGGTATTTTAGGACCCCTTATTAATTTCTCAGTGAAGTCAGTTATAATTTTGATAAGGATTTGCATAGAATCTGTAGATAAATTTAGGACTTTGCTGTCTTAATATTAAGCCGTCTAATTCATGAACATGGAATGTCTCTCCATTTATTTAAATCTTAAATTTTTAATGGTATTTTGAAATTTTCTGTATACAAATCTAGTACTTTTATTAAGTTTATTTCTAAAGATTTTATTCTCTTTGATGTGATTTTAAGTGAAATTGGTCATTTGCAGATTGTTTATTGCTAGTGTGTAAAATACAACAGATTTTTATAATCAAAGGACCAACTTTTCATTTCATTTATTTTCTCTATTGTCTGTTTTTCTTATTTGGTTTATTTTCTCTCAAATCTTTATAATTTCTTTCCTTCTGCTAACAGTAGCTTTAGTTTGTTCTTTTTTCCTGTATGTTAAGGTGGAAGGTTGGGTTATCAATTTGAAATATTTCTTCTTTTTTAATATAGGCACTTACTTAATTAATATAGGCTATTAATTTCCTTCTAAGCACTGCTTTAGCTGCATCCTATCAGTTTTGGCATATCGTGTCATCATTTGTATTCATCTCAAAGAAATTTCCTATTTGCTTTTTTTTAAGGCTGCTTGCTTACATACAAGTGATTTTTTTATTTTCTAAATATTTGGAAATTTTCCAAATTTGCTTTTGATCTTAATTTCTAATTTATTTCATTGTGATCAGAGAACATAGTGTTTATGATTTCAGTTCTTTTAAATTTCTGAAATTTGTTTCATAACCTTTGAATATTCCATAGCCTATACTATATGTACAGCATATGGACATTTCATAGTCTGACTTAGAAAATGTGTCTATTTGTATTTTAGAAGAACATGGATTCTGTAGTTATGGAGTATAGTGTTTAATAGATGTTTGTTGTTCTAATTTGTTTATAATGTTAAAATGTTCTACTTCATTGTTGATTTTCTAATATTTTCCCACGTTTGAAAGAGGGCTATTGACGTCTCCTGCTATTATTGTTGAATTGTCGATTCCTCCTTTCCTTTCTGTCAATTTTCCTTTGTGTGTTTTGGGACTCTATTGTTAAGTGCGTATATATTCACAGTTATTAAATTTTCCCTATGGATAGCCTATCTTTTCATTATAAAATTTCCTTCTCTATTTACATTTACATTTCCTTCTCTATAGTAACATTTTTAGCTTAAAGTGTTCAAGTCTGATGTTAGTAATGCCGGTCTAGCTCTCTTGGTTACCTTTTACACGGTTTATATTTTTCCATTCTTTGACTTTTAACTTGTATGTACCTTGGAATGGAAAATGTTTCACTTACAAGCAGCATGTAGTTGGATTACATATTTTTTAGTCTATTCTGCAAATCTCTACCTTTTATTTGAATCGTGTAATCTATTTACATTCAATACTATTACTGATAAGGTATGGCTCATATCTGCCTTTTTATTATTTGTTTTTTATGTGTTTTGTGTCTCTTCTGTCTGTGACCCTTATTTCTCCATCTCCTTTGACATCCCTGCAGTCCGGGCCTCCAGTGGCAGGGACCCAACAGAACACCTGGCTTAAGTAAACGTTGTCAACACAGAATAGAGTTTTAGGGACGCCAGGTCTTCAGTATACCAAACAAAATTGGAATCACAGGGGTTTTTTGTCCTTTCTCAATTTTTTTAAATTGTGGAAACCAATGCAGATTTTTAAAAATATTCTTGTGGACCAAATAAGCTCTATTTGTTAGGCGAATAGAACTAAAGAGAACCCACTTGATGCCTCTGTTTCCCGCATTTGTAGGGTCTCGGGACCAACTCGGGTCTGGCAGGCTTGTGTTTATGTTGTCTTCCCCACTTGTGTAAGTCCCGCCTTCCTTTAAAAAAGGACGAAACAGCAATAGTAAAAGCTTACTTATTAAATACTTCCTAGTGCTCATGCCACTATCTCTTTTCACCTTACCTGACATTTCAGGTGTCAGGCGGAATGTGTGAGAATCTTATCAAGTGACAATTAAATACTCCGAGAGCTTCTCAATGTTAGAGTGTCCGGAGCCAAATGCATGGATGGGAAACACACACTCTCTCGGGGGCGAGTTTGGTGAAGGGGGAGAGTGTGGGAGCAGCGAGCGGCCCAGGGACTGGCTTCTGCCTGACCCCAGCTAATGGACTGGGTGCTCTTCCGGTTTCCCACGCGAGTGGACTTGCGTTTTCCCCCTCACAAAGCAGAAACTTCTTCCTTGGCGACTCCGAGGTCCCCAGTGTACAGGTCAGGGTCACCTGACTGAGGCTGATGCTGGGACGCCGTGGGATCCACCCGAGAAGCATGCGCCCATCATCGGTGCAGCATGTCTGAGGGTGAACAGCGCAGGGTGCCTGTCACTCACTGTCCTAAAAGGAATGTCCCTGGAGAGACGTTTACAGCATCAGGGCTGCATTCCCACTTTTTTCACCCCAGCACACTCTGCTTCGTCCTACTCTGCCCTTCTTTTCAGTTTTCCTGTCATCAGCTGTAGCTAACATCTGACCTGATCCGTCCACCTCTGCTTGCTCCCTCCAACCATGGCCTCCTTGCACCCCAGGGGCCTCTTCGTCACCTGTGTGACCTTGGTGTTCCTTGGTATTTTAACTGAACCTACCAGAGTCTCTGCATATAGGAGAGTCTTGGAGCCCTTCACGTAGGATTTGCGCTTTCTCTGCTCCCACTTGGTTTCTATCACCCTGTAGATGTGAAAGGACTGCGATTGAAATGCTATGAAGTGTTCTCGCTGCAAGTGCCTGAGTGCACAAATCTGGTTAGCTCTCCGATGGCAGCAATTCTGCCTGCCTCTCAAAGCCATAGATGTGTTTTGAAATTTTCACATTTGATTTATAAACAGAAAGTCTCCCTTGGCTTTATCCTCCTGTTTTTCACACTTGTTTTTCTTCCTAAAGAATGAAAAATAACAGTTGAGGAATGTAGCCTAGAATGAAAATAGCACAGACAGGGAAGCAGGCTGAATAAAAATCACATGTACTAGTCCCCTTGAAATAACAGTAACGTCTCATTGGATCTGACACAATTCAGTGACTCTCTAACTGAAGGCCGTTCCCGGCCCTGGGTTGCACCTGCCCTGCCTCGCAGCAGCCCCAGGAGTGGTGCGGAGTCTTTCCGGAAAGCGAGGTGCCCTGGGTCAGTTTGTCAAGGGATTATTTCCCCCCTGATTTGAAATACTCTTGCCTCTGTCTTTCTGTCAGCCCTAGAATAGTATTTTGATTTGCAATTTTATATTGATTTTAATTTACTTCATTCTTTGCTTGGAGCCTTTGAGCAGGTGTATCAAACAGAAATACACTTCACCAGAAGCAGGAGGCCTTTCACTGACATAGGCCTGGTGGGTTTTCTCTCTCCTGATGTTTTTAATGGCGCCGTGCTCTGCCAGCCTGGGTTGTGTCAGTGGAGGGAAAGGAGGGCGGAGAGCATTCCTTGAAGGGGTCCTACCAGGGTGTGCAGGGGCCGATACGGCTCCCAGTCCCCCAGCGGGGCAGCTCACGTGGGCTCCCCAGGGCTCCCCAGGGCTCCTGCGTGTTGAGGGGCGGAAGCAGGCCGACGTCCTCTGCTGTCTACACAGCCCGCTGTTGCTCTGGAAAGGCTTATACACGCTCATAATGCTCTGGAAAACTGCGTGGTCAGATAATTATTGATTAAATTGTTTGTATGAATAGTTGAATGAATAGGTTTTCTGAGCAATACATTTCCTTCTTAAAACACGTGGCCCTTCATTTAAAGGGAACAGAGCTTCTCAGGTAATCCTTCGCTATCTTTCTGAGGTATGGAATCTAGAAGATTCTTAATGAAAGATGTGTATCTGGTATACTGTCATTAATAAGTATTCATTGAATGAAGAAAACTAACTTTAAAAATGGAGGGATTTTATGATGTGAGGAAAATACTATTATTTTTAAGCTAAAGGTAAAAGTCAGCAATGAATTTTGCGCAGTATTTTTGTTTTTATCTTCTTCTGCGTACATGATAGGGTTGTAATTTCCCCAAAAAGTGAAGCCGAAGAAATAGCTGTGGCCAGCGGCATATGGAAGGTTTGAGAGCCACTGCCTAGTTCCTCACTCCCCCTCTCACTGTTGCGGAGATTTTAGAAGTGTTGAAACTCTTTTTCGTCTGCGAGAGGAATTACGGGAAGCAAGCACTGCCAGCCAACTAGACACAGAGCATGAATGGAAAGCAACTGTTTGAAGGCCCTGGTTTAGATGTTAGTGTTGGACTGTATGCAACCTTGCTTCTCTGGACGCTGCAGAACTGAGCCATCGGTCAGTGTGTCACAAAGACCTACAGGAAATTCTGCATCTTGGTGAGGCAGGCGGAAACCCGTCCTGGGAGACCCTGGAACTCACGTGGTGTAGGCCGTGTCGTTCTCCTTGGGAACGCCGAGGGGACCCCAGGGATTCAGTCCCTTCGAAGAACAAAAATTGTGCTTTCCGGAATATTTATGCTTACAAAACACCTTGTCAGTACAGAAAATATACTTTTTGAAAAATACATGATTTTTTCTTGATGTTAGAGAAACGATGTTTTCGGATGAGTTGACCTAAGCCAGGTGTTTTAGACTCTCCTGGACTTTCGATGGGTCGTGTTTGCGTGTTTCCTTGTACGTGTGTGTGAGGCAGGTCATCCTCGTGAGTGCCTTGTACTCATCGGCTTGAGGAGAACGGAAACCGAACGCTGGGGTCACAGGCTGTGAAGCACACAATGAAACTGAGAGCACTGCATGCCGAAGCCCACGGGGTAGGACCAGAGTTGTGCCTTCAGGCCAATGTGTCATTTTAAATACAGTTATATCACGTAACACATATAAATAAAGTAAACTAATGTTCAACTTGAAAAGTTAGAAAAGTCAAACCTATAAGTCATAAAATAATGAAAAATTAATAAATGATACAAAACCAGAAAACAGAGTAGTCTTCAGAGCTATTACCAGAAAACAAGATATTAGTAACTGCTCACAGGTCTCATGCAGAAAAAAACAAGGAAATTTTACTCACTGAGTTAGTAATTATAATTGTGTTGTATATTGTAGTCAGTCATTTTAAGGGGCTCTGTCAGTATAGAAGAAATTAAAGATGTGAGAGAAATGGGCAATTTTTTGAGGAATACAAATTAAATAAGTGCACCCAAAAAGTGATTCAATTGATCACACAATAGTTATCCCCATGGGGCTGCCACCGGACTGCCCTTTTAATGGACCAACAGCTTCAAGTTAATCATAAATGTGTAAATTAATGTAAGGAAGTTGGTCAGAACACAGAAATAGGGAAAACGGTGTGTCTTTATGAAGAAGCATCACCGGAGAGCACCCGGGCCAGTCTAGCACGCCGGGCAAACACCAGCGGTGACTCTGAGCCCGACGACCCTGGACCCTGCCAGGTGCTGTTGATGGGCTGTGTCTGCGTCCCCCGAGATCTGCAGGTTGCAGCCCAGTCCCCACGGGTCCCAACCTGGGGGAGGTGGGGACGTGGGTGCTGCTGAGCACATGAGGCGGAGCCCACGTGAGCCCTCATCCCTTCCCCCACGGGAGGACCCAGAGAGAAGCCTCCGACACGGCGGGACTGGCGAGGACGCGCCCTCCGCCCAGCGGGCCTTCTGTTCAGCCAGCGGGGTTTCCGTATGTGGGTGGAAGGGTCGCAGATCTGGACTCGGGGGCTTGGGTTCCAGTTCTGCCCACGAACATCGAGCTCGTGGACTCTTGCCGTCCCCGGCTGCGGCCCCCGTGGAAGTGTGGAGAGCAGATTATCCTTTCAATGGGACATACAGCTTCCTTTCTTACCTTCGGCATCTCAGGATTGGTGGTGAAAATGATAAATTGATCGACAAAAGTAACAACAGAACATTCGGTCAATTTTCATAAGCAGATAGTGAGCATTTTGATGTTCCAAGTTTTCTTCTTCTATGCAGTCTGTGTATTAATTTATGTTTGACGGTGCATTTTGGTTTTGAAAAGGTCGTCCCTTTCCGAGATATGTTTGAGTCATATTCCCCCATTTAATCAATTTTACTTGAAAATTTGTGGACACTCAATTTACACTAAGTGGTCAGAGGGCAACGTCTCAGCAGAGGTTGCTCAGAATGCACGGAGTCGGAATAACGCACCAGGCTCGGCCTGGTGGGCTCCCCGGACGCAGGCGGTTCCTTCTGTCACCTCTCTCCCTGGAGTCCGGTGACTGCATCCCTCCCCGAGGACTCGAGTCTGAGGTTCCTCCACCCTGGTGCGTCTTCGTCACCTCCTGCAGGAGGGCGGGCGGGGCGGGGCGCAGGTGGGCGCCGCCCTGTGTCTGTGAGCTGCTTGTCTGCAGCGTGGTGTGGAGAGGCTCCCGTAGTGGTTCTCTGTCCTGGCAGAGTAGTTTGTAAATCCGGGTCCACGACCGCCGGTTAGTCCTGTTTTAAATGTTGCCACGTGTTCCGTCAAAAGAAAGAGGGAAGACTCGTGGAAGGGAGGACAGTGAACGCTTCTCAGTAATTGTCAAAGAGGAGTCCGAATGGCTTCAAGCAGGGCCCCGCGTGTTTTCATACAGACTTTAACACGAATGTGTGGGAGCGCGCCTCAGTGTCGCCGCCGTGCCTTCCTTCCAGAGCTCGAGAGCAGCGCGGGAGCCGCCGAGGCGCGGCTGCACTCGGCCCTCACACGAGCGTGGAAGAGAAGCACCGCCGGCAGGGTTGGGCCTCCGGAATGTCCGGGGACGTTCGAGAATGACGGCGAGTCCAGTGAGCGATACCTGGAAACCACATATTCCTTTTCGGCTTCTTAGAAGACTTTTAAAAAGAGCGTTCAACTCTTCCAAGCTTTTTGCCTATGTGAATAATGAAAAATAACCAAATAACAATTTGCAAATATCAAGTAAGATCTCAAGAGCGCTTTGGGCGTCTCTCAAAATAAACCCACATTTTCAGCACTTTTGCCTCCATTTTATTGAAGAAGCTGGTCTTGCAGGTCCCTCGGTCAGAGAAGGAAGGCGGAAGGCGCCTCAGCGAAGAGGGAGCCTCGGAGACAGGAATCCAGCGGGGCGAGGGGCCGCGGTTCTGGAGGGCTCGCTGCACACGGGCCCTGCTGGGCTCCCCTGGGAGGTGGGGCTGCACTGCCACCGCCCGTGGCCCGCAGGCTCTGGAGCGTCCTGTCGTCTCTCGGGTCCACGAGCTGTGCTAATAGTGGGGAGAGGGGGGGGGGCTTTGATGGGAGCTACTTGGGGACCAGCTGACCGGCACGCGTGGCGGGGAGCGTCCCTGGGAGCCCGGCCAGGTGGAGCGTCTGCGCCCGACCAGGTGGTTCTTAAGTTCTCCCTGGTTGCAGTGCTGGGGCTCGTCTCCCCTTCCCTTCCAGCACCCCCATCCCTTCCACGTCCCCAGTGCGGTACACAATGACCGCGTGTCCCAGGCTGACACCCCTTCTTGCAGTTGACCTTCAGAGCGCAGCGTTAGCAGTACAGTGAAGGTCAATGGCGCGTTCACTTTATACGAACATTCGTCAGCATTCCGTTGTAATTTGCCGTGTTAATAAGCACCACTGTGGTGAGTTTCTTGTGTCATGTTTGGCTGCCATGAATTATCCTGAAGCCAAAATCAATGTGAACTCAGAACCGTGCGCGCTGCCGATTTCCGAAATTATTGACGCCAGTGCAGAGTAAAGAGAAACGAGCAGTCTCTGTTGGGCTGATCACTTCTCTGTAGCTTACTGTCAGTCTTTCCCTCCGAGCACGTGGCATGGGCTGTGCTGGAGTTTGCTTGCTCCAAAGGGAGCAGCAGTTATAATGAAGAGTAGTGACAGTAGCAACAGTGAAACTTTAGATATGACGTTGTTCTTAACATGTTTTCATTTCACTAAAAACGGCCAACGTTAGAATCTCAGGGGAGAGGTGTGGAGGCATCTTGGGTTGCTCAGCTCTCACAATGGGAAATACCAGATGATTCGAGCCCTTTTGAGAAACGCAGGCTCAGCTGCTCCACTTACAGCTCCCAGGGGACGTGTTTCAACGTGCGACGCACGTTAATTCTTACCTCCCTCATGAACGAGTATGTTTGGAGCATCGCCCCGGTTGTGGAAGGTGGCTTAGCCAAACACCAGCTTCCGTGGCGGAGTCTTGGGCATCACGAGTGCAGGCTCACCCCCCCTCGGGTTAGCCACGTGGCCCTGGGGGAGTTAGCAGTGGGAACTGCCTTTCCTTAGGTGTGTCCCCGCGGGACCGCCAGGGGACCTCAATCAGATCACCTAAGCGGAGTGCCGACACTTAGCAGACATCTAAAACTGGGCGGGGGGGGGGGGGGTTCCTGCGATTGTTTAAATAATGAGTTGTTACACAGAGTTTCCAAAATGTCACTTTTTTGCATGTAATCACTGTAATGTTAATAGCCTGTGTTTTCAGTACCCTTACTTTACTTTTTATTCACATCAGCTTTAAAGTTATTCCTCTTTGTACTTAGCCTTGTGGTAGCTAGATTGTCTCCGAAGTCTGGGTTCAATCCAAGCCACTGTCTCAGGTGTCCGTTTGTGAATTAACAGGTCGACACGGCTAAGAAGGATGTTTGTGGTCATGTCATCCTCAGGATCGTTCACGTCCAGCTCTGTGTTGTCATCTGACTGTTCGTGTTACGAGAGAGAAGTGTCTTACCATCTGTAGTGACACGGTCGACCTTCATTTTCACTTAAGCAAAGACATAGTGAGCTGCTTTGAAGTAGAGTAATACTTGTTTATTCAAAATCCACGTCCATGGTCTGTGACAGGGACCAGGCCCTTGGGGAGGCCATAGAGAAGAAAGAGTAGGAACAGTACTGGCACTTACTTGTTTGACATGCTTTATAAAACAAGTTAAATGCCCTACGTGACAGTGTTCATATTTGTAAAATGATCTCCACCTGTGCTACAAGGTCACGCAGGATTGCGTGACAAAATGAACATTAGACTGCTCTATGCTGTAGCACGTTACAGCTGCCAGGCAGTGCTCTCAGATGAGGAATAATGAATCCGAATTTAAATTGAAGGCAGGGACGCATACTTGGACACCAGTTGGAGCGGCATTACTCACAACAGCCACGAACAACTCAGGTGTTCAGCAGAGATGAAGACACCAACAGGATGAAGGATATGTGTACATGGAATGAAATCTTAGCCTTAAAAAGGCGTGAAATTCTGATACGTGTGACAACATGGATGAAAACATCGTGATTGAAGTAAGACAGACACAAAAGGACAAACGCTGACATAAAATTTTATCTCTGACGTACCTAGAGGAGTCAGATTCACAGCAACAGAAAGCAGAGGTTCCCGGGGCGGCGGGGCCACTGAGTAGGGGGTACGGAGTTTCTGTGGGGGGGGTGGCAGTCCAGCAGGTGGCCAGTGGTGAGGGTCGTGCAGCACTCTGAGTGTACTTAATGCCACTGTACCTTTGGAGATAGGTAAAATGGTACATTTTTAAAAATCCATTTACCATGGTAGAACATATTAAATATATTAAGATTTTTTTTAAGGAACCAAAATTTATATCCTAAAATACTGAAAACCTAATTGTCTGAGATACACTTCCAGCGATGTCCCTTTCTTTTATTGAGTAACTAGCTGTGTTTATGTAATGTGGTCACTGGATCAGAGCTTCAACATGGAGACACATTTGAAGTCTCAGGGGAGTGGCTTTCAGATTGACCAAGGTCCTTGTCCTGAGCGTCATCCTCCATCTCTGGCTGTCGCCCAGCGGGCCTGAAATCTCCAGAGCAGCACCCCGAGCCTAAGCCAGATAAGCAGCGGGACTTCCCATGCTGGAGCTGTGTTGCCTGGGAGTGGCCACTCTGGAGTGACGTCAACACCATCAGTTACACCCCTGCAGAATCAACACAGATGTGTGACTTCCTAGACATGCGCCACTGAGGCGATGATGGTGACAGGACGGAGTCTCCTGCAGGAGTGCTGGCCGCGGGGACAGAATCAGGCCCCGTTGTGTCTCTGGAGCCCAGACTGTCAGTGGCAAAGGGAGAGAAGGCAGACAGGAAAAGGGAAGGGTGTGGAAACCAGAACCGGGACAGCCCCTCTGCACTAGGGTTTGTGGACGTCCACCTGGTCGTTCCGCTTCAATTTCTGTTGCTCCACATGGACAGACTCTTGCATGTCTCTCTTTCCTCATTGGCTGGGCGCCGCGGTGGAAAGGATCTCCCATTCCTTCCAAGGTCAGGGTGTGCCTCAAACCACAGGGATGTGTTTGGAAGCCGAACAGGCCATCCGCCCATTGGGCTAAGTTTCTTGGGTATGTTTTTCATTTTCTTGGCACATTATTGTTAAGGCAGTGATGGCATTGCCACTCTGATCTGAACACGAAGCACATGCATGCCTGTGTGTGCTCTCACGTGGGCTGCTGTGGGGCACGCCTCCGATTAAGTCACGTTCCGCGAGCAGTGCAGGACGAGTGCAAGCAGCTCCGGGAAATAGTCCCGTTTAGTGTTGGGCCCTGTGACCGTGCCTGGCTGTGGACGCCGGCAGTCCAGAGCGGGTTGGCCTGGAGCACACTTCTCAAACCAAGGTCAGTTCCTTAAGGTACACTTGGCCTCCCCAGTGCTGTGGACATTTGGTCTGAATGATCTTTAGTTGGGGGGACCTGTCCTGTTAAATCTGGGCTGTTTGGCAGCATCTCTTCCCTCCAAGATGCCAGTAACACCCCCTCCCAAGTCACGGTGGAGCAGTGGCCACTGTGTTGGAATGGGTCCTGTGTGCCAGACCCAGGGCCCTGGGCAGGGAAGGTATGGTGCCTGCAGGTAAGAACGCAGACCTGAAGTCTACAAGAGCACCGTGCCTGCAGCAGTGTGGAAGCAGCTGGTTCTGAATACGCATCTCTCTCACGTGACTCCTGACCCTTGCCGCATCCCCTGCCATGTCACTAAGCCTTCTTGGACCTGGACTACTACAGAACAGCTCCCTACCTGCAAAGACGTAGGACACCGCAGTAATTTTTCAAACTTTTTGAAGGCAGTGCTGCCTGGCTGAAGTGCAGTTCAGCCCTAACTGATTTACAGTGAACTAGGGAAGTTTCCAGTTGCTGTGAATCATCCAGTCCTGGGACTGTGTGTGTGTGTGTGTGCGTGCGCACGTGCGCGCACACATACACGCACGCAAAGGGTAAAGTTTCTTTCCAGGAGGACCACAGACGTTGCCCGCCCAGCTGGAGATGTGTGCATACTTCACATACTTGTGCACAGGTTTCCAAATGGATAGCTGTTTACTTCACAAGCAGACAGGGAATCAATCCTGGAAGTGATTGTGTGTGGAGCTCAATTCAGTCCATTGTAAAATATTATTTCCTTCATCCGCTTTATGCTGCTTAGTTGTTGTTTATTCTTCATTGTAATAGCAAGAGGCTCCGTGCTATCGTAAACACTCACCAGCCTTTAAGGGGCGTCCCAGCATTCAGCTGCTGTCCATCCAGGTGGCCTGGGCCTTCGGAAGAAAACCGAGGCGTGGAGTTTACCTCTGGTGTTGGGTGTGCTCCCTCAAGTCACGACATAAGTGCTAGTTCTGACTTTAAAGTGAGCCATGGGGCAGGTCTCTTTCTGGCCCGGGAGTGACCCTGGACGTAGAGAGGGACTCACATTCCTGAGTGTCATGGAGGGGACTGGTGACCCTCCCCAGGGCAGGGAAACGGATGTTCCCAGGGGACAGCCGGGGCTATGTGGGGGGTTTGCCCCCCATTCTACATTTTCAGATCTCATCAATCACGTAGAATTTCCTTTTCCATAGACCAGCCTTCCCACGTTCTGGGCATTTGCGTACCGTCTCTGCTGTTGCCTGTTTAATGTTGTCTATAAATCAAAGGGACTTCTTAACTAATTGTAGATACAAAGAACATTTATATCAATAACATAAATAGAAGAAAAGTTGCCATAAATGAAAATAAATGTAAAATAAATACACAAATACTTACAGAAGCATAAAATAAATACACATAGATTTAAATTAAAATGTTGGGAAACTAAAACTAAAATCGTGTACCATCAGGAGACCTGTGACCACAATGGAAAGCTCTGACCCCTACAACCCCTGTTTTTCAGGGTTGAAATTCCAGTTTCACCGCAGTTTCCGTTACATTCAAGGTATTCGTGGTCAGGAGCAGCTTTTCTGTTGAGGGACAGAATGAGCCCCACAGGCCCCAGACTCCTTACGTCACTCCACGCACATGCTTGTGTCCTCTGATGGATGAGGGCTCGGCGAGGTGCACTTACCCAGCAGCCTCCAGGAACACAGGATCTGGGGAAACGGCGACTCTGCTTCTCGACCAGCCTTGCCTCTGACGAGGGCAGTGCTGCACAGTTCCAGGGTGCGGTGCTCGCAAACTTAATGTTTTGTTTGGGTTCCCAGGAACTCTGAGGAGGCTTTTTGTTCACCCGTTCTGCTGATTAGAAGATGGAGGTTCTGAGAAGGGTGACTTTGGTCTGTTTCTGAGCTAGGAAGACTGGAAAATAGCGTGCTGTTCCAAGTGGTTTCGGGCAAGTGGACTTTCTTGCTGATCCAAATCCTCAAGGAAAGCTCTTGTCTTGTGTGTAAGACTCGGGCCGGTTTCTGTCTCCCGTTCTCCTAAATCTAACCCCACGCCCGCTGCCGCCTGCTGTGATGTCATGGGGGTGCTTGTCCCATGACCCCGTGAACTGTGAACCCCTCTGTGGTCTCTTCTGTGAACTGTCCTCGTGACAGTAGCTCAGGACAACGTGAGCAATGTTCTAACCTCACAGCTGACAAGCAGCACGAGCCATCTGTCCCCTCTCCATCCTCAGTCAGCTCACAGAACTGCAGCCTCTTACGCTTCTCCCAGCCCCATGCATCTTGCAGTCAGGACCTCAGAAATCAATCTCCAGAGGTGGCTCTTCAGCCGGACTGTCCAGGTGACGGGCCTGGGTCTTCTGGCCAGGGAGCCTGCTACACCGTGTGCACCCGTCATCCCAGGCCGAGCCTCTCTTCTGGCCGACACCGTCAGCTTTATGTTGCGGTCGAATAAATAACAGCTTTCTCCACAGTCATGACTTCTTTCTCACTCTGGGAAAACCGCAGGAACCCTGCTATCGGGAGAGAACCATGTTGGAGCAGAGCCACTCCCTGGGCCCAAGGATAGGGCTGCGTCTCTGTCACTCTGAAGCCTGCGATCACTGTGTTGTTCTCTGCGTGGGGGGTGAGGTGGGCGGGTAAACACCGCCTTAGTGATCTCTGGGGTTGCTGTTACCGTGACAACGTTGAAAGAAGCCAATGACCGTTTGTCCGCTGGCAGCAGGGTGGCAGGATGGCAGACACAGCCCACCTTCCTTTGGAAAATGCGTGGAAGTGTCAGCTCTTCTTCACATTAGTTTGATAACCCAGATATTAGTCCTAAATTACGTCAGGCAAAGCTAATGGAAGTTCTGGAAGTAAATGTGGACAATCTAATGTCACCTGGCCCACAGGAAATTTAGGTTGGGTTTTAACCACCTGTGAAGGAAGTAGACACCCACGAGAAATACACGCTGATTCAGAGAAGGAAAGTGGCATCTATAGCTTCGGTAAATAGGACGGACGTGAGGAACGGCCCTGTGAATATGGACAATCGCCGAACAGCTCCCTCTCCTCGCGTTACCTCTTCGTGCTCAAACTGTGTGATAATAGGTATCGTTCACCGCAGACCTGCTGTGGACCACGCAGGTTCCATGCAGTCTCCCATTTCATCTCCACACGGACCTCGCCAGGCAGTTACTGTTGCTCCTGCTCCGCAGCTGAGGAAGCCGAGTCTGTAAGGGGTTCGATACCGTGTGTTCCCGTGGCAGGTGTGCGCTAAAGCTGGGCTTCGAGCGCACCTGCAGAACCGGCATCACCCACCGACTGGTCCAAGGCACAGCGTGCAGGCGACCGTGGGAGACTGGGTCCCCAGGCAGCCCCATCACCTGTGTCCGTAGGCGCATGCACGCCTGACCCCAGGGAGGGGGAAAGAGACCTTGAGTGCGGAAAGCACTCTGTTCTCCCTCCTAACCTCGCCCCATGTCTGCGAGAGCTGAAAGAACTGGAGAGGCCTCACCTGCTGTTGTGAACGTTGTCATTGGAATTACATCCAGGTTTTTACCTGTCGCTTGGGAAGGGTTGTTTGGTCACGAGTCAGTAACAAGCCCTCGGTTTAGTTCTGAGGGGGGAAGGACTTGATCAGGACTAGACCAGGGAGGACTAGTTCTCTGGAATGAAACCCTTCCCTCGGACCCAGTCCTTGGCCCCAGCCGCCTCTCCTTGGCTGCTTTCAGCCGAGAGGCCCTTCAGTCATCCTGGGTCCGGGCTCCTTATGGTGTAGGACGGCAAGGCCCTGGTGTCAGCAGCTGCCGGCTCGGTCACAGCTCCGGGAACCCAGTGTTCCTGAGCAGGGGGCAATTCATCCATTTGCTCATTTGTTTATTCATCCATTTCCCATCCGTTCTCACACGTGAGATTTCGGGATTTATGGTAAAAGCCATGGCTGAAATTTAACCATAACTTAAAACTATGACAATAGCAGGTGAATGATATACATGTAACATTGGATGACTTAATACATTTTCAGTGATTTTTAAAATAATTCAGGTGTGTGCAGACTACGAACGAGGCACTATTCTGTGCAGAGCTGACCTTGTTCTGCCTCCTCACTGAACAGTGTGAGGCGGGGAGAGGTGACGGTGCTGGTTGTGTGCGTAAGGAAGCTGGGTTGGAAGGTGGTGATGGACGGAGGGGCTCTTGCACAATCGGCTGCCAAGGCAGTGGTGCCCCCTGCCCTGTAGGGCGGCACAGAGGCGGAGTGGCCAGGAGTTATTCCAGCTCCTCACCGCCGTCAAGGCCTAGGTTGGGGCCCCCCTTCCCGGCGCGTCCCTGCACGTGCTGCCACCCCGAGACAGGAAATTTGAACTAGGTCCCCGTTCCCCTGGGATTAACATGGCTGTAGGACTCTGTTTCCTCTGAGAAATGAATAAACAACGCTCAGTTATGAAGTCGAGAACTTTTCAGTATCTGCGCAGGTGTTACTGGACGTGTCCTTGCAGGAGCAGTCGTGAGCACGCCCCGTGGAATGGAACTTATTTTCCATGCCTGTCTTTTGCTTCATCGTGGTTTGTGAGTCGGCTCCATTGGTTCACGGTCACACAGTTGAGGAGCATGTGCTGTAGGCCAGGTTGGCCCCGGCTCTGCAGCTTCCCACTGAAGAGCGAGACGAGACGAGTGCGGGTGTGGGGTGTGGGGGACAGACGGGTGGTGGTCGGGGTCATGCTGGAAACATGCTGAGAGTGACAGGGGCACACGATGCCTTGTGACCCTGAACTACTATGGTTTTGTTCAAAGGCTTATTTAAAAAATATTAAGTAGTCCTTCGCTCCTTTGCATTCACTTGGATGGGTTTTTGCTTGTTTGTTTTGTGGAGAGTGGTAGTTTTCTTTGGACAGCAAACCCCACGAAATTAGGGACTTTGTTCTATTTCTTTTCCTAGTAAATTTCTTTGAGTAAATGAATATATGCAAATATAAAAGCCAGTGGTCTGTAATAGTAAACAACCTACTCTGATTCATATGCATGAGCAGGGAAGATCTGTAGATGGAGTTTTCCCGGCAAATAGGTGGCGTGGGGGTGGTTCATGTCTTCTAGATGTTTCCCTCCATTCCTTTCGGTGTGTTGCTGGCACTGAGTGGCAGGCTCATTTTTAGCCAGCCCCATTTAATTGCAATGGGCAGACTGGGCCACTGGCTCATGGGAGGAGATGGGCTGTGCAGGCCATCAGCCGGTCGAAATGACAGCCATGTGAGAGAAGAAGAGGGGTCAAACCTGACCCCACAGGGACCTGACATGGAGAGCCAGGAGACGGGGCTGCTTCCCACCTGTCTCCCCTCTTTTCAGCCTCTCGTCTGTCAGACGGACAGCAGGTGCATGTGCTCTGAGTCCTGGTTTTCTCAGGACATCTCTGGTTCCCTCATTCCCTCCCCGGATTTACCTTTGCCAGTAATTCCGCTTTGACCTGCCGCAGCCTCTCAGTATTGCAATTCAGAATCCGCAACAGAGGGGATCTCCTTGGTCTTCTGGGGTTGGGTGTTGGTGGGGGTTAAGGTGCTGTTGCCAGTGGGCCAAGCCACATCGTTTGTGGAGCTGTCCCCTCCAGGAGCTCCGGGCGGCACCTTCCTTAAGATGTAGAGATTGACTCCCAGGGGCCAGTCCCAGGGGGTCCTCACTCCCCAGTCCTCCCGTCTGCTCCTGTTCTCTGGGGAGCTCTTCTTTGCTCCAAGGCAGCGCACCCGATCGGTGTACTAACTACAACAGCGAGGTGCAACAGGCAGAAGGGTGAATTTCGGGCGAGGCGTCTCGGGCAGCGGGCAGACATTTGGTCGTCGGTGTTGTTTCAGGTGCCAGCTTCGTCTTCAGTGTGGACAGTCATCTTTGAGACTATTCGCACCGTCTGAGAAGGGCTCACCAGAGTTACTGTGACGCTGGTGGCAGCGTGCCGCACGCTGAGACGTAGACTGGGCACCTAGAGTGCATTGCGTTGTTTAATCTTCAGCTGTTCTTCGCAGCTGAGTGATGACATTGTCCCTGCTTCATAGGTGACTCTGAGGCGTGTGTTAATTAATGAATTGCTCAAGATCGCATGGCTGGTAAATAATGGAAGCAGTATCTCATCCCAGGCCTCTGCTCCAAACCTGTGCTTTTCAACAAGAGGGACGTAATTACTATTTAATTAATAAAGTTAGAGTCTGAGTTTTCATTTCAAGTTGGGATCATTCCATTGGATAAATGTAGCATTTGCTTTCATTGTGTAAAGAACGTGTGTGTGTGTGTGCACACGCACCTACATGTGCCACGTGCCCAGTAACAGCTGAAAGGAAACAATGAAACCTTGACCGCATTTTCTTTTTAGGGTCAGCATCATTTAAACTGTTGTCACTGATGTGGGAGTTGGAGTTGCAAACGGTGCCGAGAGCTGTAGACAGAACTTTGCCTTCTTATCAGTACCTGTCCTCAACGTAGGAGAAACAAAATCAGGTTCAAGGTATATAATGAACTTTTGCAGCCAATTCACATGCGCACAGCTGGTGACCAACCACATTAAAATAAAACACATGGGGGTGTGTTTATGATTTTTTGTTAACTTGAAGATAGGACTTTATTTTATAGGTGTACTTCTCTACGCGATCATTTCTGGGCCTTTATTTTTGGGGGGAATATGTAACAAAGAAAAAAGAAAAATTATGTTTCCGAATATATTAGCAACCTAAAGAGCACATGTTTGGTCCTCACCTTCTGGAAATTACTGACACAAAGCTGGAGGTAAAGGCAGTTAGGTGCTCACCGTGGTGATGAATTACTGTGCTGCTCAGCAGGGGTACTGGAAACTTACGTGATCGTGTGTTTATGGCTAATCACGGAGATACAATATTTCTGTCCCAGGCAAGTATGCTATATTTAAATGTAAGTTAGACTAGGCTTGTATAATTAAAGATATTTCTGAGTGGCCAAGCTACATATATGTCTCCATTAAATAATATCAATTATAAAAATATTACGAGACAGTGATTTTACTCAGAAGTAAAGTTATAAACCAAGTTACAGACTTGGTTAGAGAATACACACATCTACATAAATATGAAGATATGAATATATACATTTATTCTCAGTAACATTGTATATGAATTTTCCTTAGAGGGAAAAGCTATCGCTTGAGGGAAAAATACTCTCAGGTACAAGATGCTTTTGCAATTAAAGTTTAACTTTGTAGACTTAAGAGAACATATAATACCATATTTGGGAATGGTTTATTTTTTTCTTTTGGTATTGTCACCCTCATTTTACATATTCATATAAAGCATGAAAACCGCAGGATGGATGCCTTCTCCTTCATTGCTCACCATTTCCTTCTTTTGAAGCCCTTTTGTAAAGGGCCTTCTTAAGACGTCATCTCTTTTCTGACTCAGCACCACAGAGTACCCTGGGCTCCAGGAAGGAGCCTCACACTGACGGGCTGGAGCGCCACCTGTCAGCTGAAACCCAGCGGCGGGCGCAGAGCTGGGAGGAACCTGCTTCCTGGCCGCGCGATCCGGGCACTTCCACCCACTGGGAAGCCCCCCCCCCCCCCCCCCCCCCGCCACCTGTAGCTGATTTGCGTTTCCTCCTAACTCAGTTTTAAATGGGAAGAGTTAAGGATCATATACTGTACGTACAAGCTGATTTATACTTGAAAATGTATGTAATTGTGTGTTTTTTTCTTATTCTAGGAATCATTGACGTGTGGTAGCTCCACAGAACAGGCCCCAGGGCTGCCCTAGCAGGTAAGTCTCCCACCAGGAGGAGTTTCCCTCCAGGTGCGTCCCCTTTGATTGGCACCCTTCATTTCTGTGGCAACATTGAGGTCGTTTCATTGTAGATTGATACCATGAGATCATTTTTGAAAACGTTTTCTGAAAGGTTGAAGTTGAAGAAGGCAGTGATGTCATATAAATTAAGACCCCAAAATAAGAAACTGAGGCCTCTCTCCAGTCGCTCTGGAGGAGGGTGCTGGAGGCAGCTTTTCTGTGGTTCTGGTGGATTTGGTATCTCACAACTGCAGAATTTGGCATCATGGAAAGAGTATCATGAATAGACTACGTGGTGTTGCAGTTTTGCAGGTGGTTTCATGGGAGAGGACGTTTTATCAGTCAAATCAGCACAAAGATGGCATCCAGTAGGCCCTGCAAATGCCAGGTGTCTAGGTGAAGCCCTCAGGGGCCGTCTCACTCACTGTCTACTGCCTAGGCCATTGTTTGTCCTCACCAGAGGTACAGATCTAAAGAAGGGACGCTGGCCTCTGTCCCTCTCCCAGGGCTGCCATGACGAAGCACCATGAAGGGGTGGCCTCAAACAGTGGGAGCCCACCCTCTCCCAGCCCTGTGGGTGGGAGTCAAAGATCGCGTGCAGGTGGCCTGGCTCCCCCGGAGGCTGTGAGGGCAGCGTCCTTGGTACTTCTAGCTCCTGGTGGTCACCCGCTGTTCTTGGTGTCCTTGGTTTGTCATTCCACCACTCAGGGGTGACCTCACCACAGCTCGATTACATCTGCAGAGACCTTGCTCCAAATAAGGTCATAGTCACGGCTCTGGGAATTAGGATTCCAGGCTGTCTCTTCAGGGGACACAGTCCATCCATAACAGCTTTTATCCCTTACAGTGGCGTGTGCATTGTCAAGGTTGGCCATGGTTAACGAGGCATGCACATGGAGGGGACCTCACTGCCCGGCGTGCACACAGGAAAATGCTGGGTTACTTCACGGTGTGATGATTATCTGGTCATGCCAATGGACCTCCTGAGCAGCACAAAAGGACTCGGTCAGGACACCAATTGATGGCATCATGTAAATGTCTCTGGGTGATTTGGACTCTCAGGGAAGATTATTTTTTGACACACTCAATTTAAAAAAAATTAGAAAAATTATTTCATTTATTTCTTACATGGTTTTCTAATGAGCCAAAATGGAGTAAGATTTTTTTTTACCACTAGTTATCACTCTGTATAACTAATATCACTAATATTAGTTATACATAGTAACTAATACACTTAATACAATTGTATATTGTATTAATATGCAATAATAACTAATATCACTTTGTATAACTCTGGGGGTAACACACCACCCCCAACTCAGAGGCTGAAAACAGCCACCACTTACCCTCTCCCCTGAGTGTGTCGTGTTCCCTGGTGTGGGACCGAATCCCAGTCCTGAGGGGCCAGGCCGCCTCTCTCGGGGTTGGCCTTATTCCCAGGTGCTGGGCGTGTTCTCAGACTTGCCCTTACCTCCTCTGTTTCGCCTCCTCCGACTCGTCCACCTACAGTGCCTGTTCCCACGCGAGGCAGTAGGAAGGGTCTTCCCAAATCTGGTCAGGTTGCCACAACCCTCCGGGGCTCTTTCACTGTCCCGGTTTCCCTTGGAGCAGTTCCTAGCTGATTAACGTGGCTTTAGGCTGTTCTGTAATATCTGGCCCCACTTTCCTCTACCATCATTTTTTCCTCATCACCCCCCTCCAAAATAGGTTCTACCAGCCTGAATTTCTTTAAATTGTTTAAATATGGCATCTCTTCTGCTGGTCTTGCTCATTCTATCAATGCTCCTCTTCTGGGAACACGCTCTTTCCTCTGCCCCTTTCTTCCATCTTGTTCAAGGAACTCATTTCATCAGTAGTAGAAACTCACTTCCTCCAAGAAGCCTTCCGTGCTCTGATGCCAGCATGCATGGGGACAGCGTGATACTGGCACTGGGCTGCCATTGCTTGCTGGTGACCTCGCTCTCTCACTGGCCTTGACAAAACCAGTGGCTGGGTATTCCACTTCCTGGAATTCCTGGAACCTAGCAGTATAGGGACACACTTAGGTATGAGCCATGGACAACGTGAAGGGTTTAATGTCATTTGTGCCATTTCAGTTCCTCTGTGTCCAAAAGTCCAAGCTGTTGGAGATCTCCAGCACGAAGGCTGCAGGGCAGGTGTCGGCTGCCTTGCCGGCCACGGCTCCTCCTCCGGCCCTGGCTTCTCCGCCAGCCCCACGTGGGAAGGTCTGTGACCCCTCCACCACAGGCTGTAGATGTGCAGCGTCAAGACGGTTGTTTTGTCCACACACTTGCTTTTGTTTAACTTCAAAAGGAAAAACAAAGTTTGATTTGTTGGCTCCACTCAAAGATTAGATCTCATATGATGATGACCCCAGGTTCTCCTGGGAGCAGTCAGCAGGCTCTCGGCCCGGGCCTGCACCCAGGGGCAGGGAGGCTGCACCTTGGTGAGCGTGTTGTGGGCTCCAGGACTAGAGCCAAGAAGAGTGGGGAGTGATGGCTGAAGGGGAAGAAGGTGTTCTAGAACCAGACGGTGGTGACGGCTGTGCAGCCTGTTGGTCAGGCCCGCTCTGTGCTGCCTAGACGCCCAGCCGGCACGAGGGCTGCCTGTCCTCCGCTACACAAGGACAGCTGGGCGGCTGGGACATGCCGGCCCGGCCTGGGAGAGTCTGTCTCTGCCGAGCTGCAGACCGCAGGTCCAGGGCCTGAGCGGGCCCTTTCACATAACTGTTCCCAGCACGCAGTAGGAATAATTTTAGCCTCGTGTTCACAGCCCTGTGTTCCAGTCCTTGCTGTAGTATTTGGGGAGATGAACTGATCTCATTGATGTTTTTCTCCCCATCTGTGACGTGGAGACTGCAGCACGCTACGTGGGCCTGATGAGTTAAGTCGCTCTGTCAGTGCCACAGCTTTAGTCTGGCCTGCGCGCACAGAGAAGGTGGAGTAAGGTGGTCGCGTTCTCCTTCTCTGTGTCGCCACAAGTAATTCTCACCTTTTGTTAGGTGATTTTAGTCTGTTAAAGTAGATGAGGAAATGAAGTCCTGATGCACGCTGCAACTTACATGAACCTTTAAAACATAGTAATGAAAGATGCTAGACACATGAGGCCACGTGTCATATGGCTCCATTTGTAGGAACTGCCCAGATCAGGCAAGGCCGCAGAGACGGAAGGTCCACTGGCGGAGTCCTGGGGCTCGGGGGCGCGGACAGTGCAAGTGACTCCTTCCCGGGTGGTAGATGCAGTCTAGTATTAAGTAGCGGCGATGCCGCACAGCCTGGGGAATGTACTGAAAACCACACAAGTATACAGTTGACGACGAATTTCGTGATGTGTGAATTATATCTCAGTAAAGCAATGCACTGAGAAACGTGTGTTTTAGGAAGACAAAATTTGTGCTCCAGATGCGGTGACTAGAGAACATAACAAAATAAGCAGACTCCCTGGGCCGCCTCTCCAGTCCATCCACAGTTCTCCTGGAAGTCCTGCCGGGTCCTCTGCAGCCAAAGGCCACATTGGAGGGCTGACAGTAAGCGAGGACCATGGTCCAGTACAAGGCGATGAGTGACGGGGCCACACGGAGGTGGACTCGCAGTTCGGGCTGTCCGTCCGCCAGCTCTCTGAGCCCTAAGTCCTCCAGCCGCGAAGGAAGGGGACTGGTAGCCCTTGTGTCTGGTTATCGCAAGACTTAGGAAGAACAAATGTCAGGTACTTAACCGCGGTGCCAGTTGCAGAACAGGCCCTCTGAAATTGATCCTTTTAAAATTGGTGTTACTGAACTTGTAAATATTAGGCTGTAGCATTTGTTTTTTGGCAGCTTGACTGTCCCAAGGTTGGCTTCCCTTTCACTGGCATTTTGCCCCAAAAGAAAAGCATGGCTAGAATTTCTGCTCGCACTCCATGAATTGAATCGGGCCCTGAGGGACTTTTGATGTGGCAGGGAAGTAGTGTTTCACAGGGAAGCATGGGTTTTCCTCTCCTGCACCCCGAAGACAGGGCCTCCCCGGCAGAGGCCGCCTCCCTGTGGCAGGAGCAGTGCTGACACGTGTGAGGGTGGCGTCCTTCGGAGCCGGGAGAACACATCCCCGCAGCCTGCCACCGGACGGAATGCGCCTCTGGTCCCAGGGCAGCCTGCTGCCAGTAGGAAAATAAGCCGCAGTCTGAGGAGGTCCACTTCTGTCGCCCATCATCTTTATTATTTGACTTTTTTTTTAGAATATAGTAGAGTTTTTTTTTTAACCTTTGGCTTTGTCTTTGACAACACAATGTGGAGATAGAGGAGACAATTGAGTGATTCAGTGCATTCTCTACTTGGTAGCATTAAGCAGACATTTTTAATCGCAATTATGAAGCAGCAGGACCTGCTCCTTCTGGCCCGGTGGCCACACTGGACTCCCCCTGTGGACAGCGGAAGGGGGCAGACTAGGTGAAGGCCGGGCCCTTTGTTCCATCAGCAAGTGTTCACGGGCATCTCACTACGTGCCGGCATCTGTGATAGGATCTGGTGACGCGGCTGCTGACCCATTCTGGAAGTACCCCCGGGTTTCCCGTTTGACATCCAGTCAGGGGACATACTAAAAGAAGCCCAGGTATCAAAGTGCTGAGGTCCCACGAGGAAAAGGGAGAGAATGCGACGGGGAGGAGCACAGGTATGGTCAGCCTCGGGGCCTGATTGTGTGCTGTGGGGGCGACTGGTGACTGGTGGGCAGCACAGTTTGTTGAACTTGATGACTTAAACTTGGATCATTAAGGAATGATTCTTTTTGTTTTCCATAATGCTTTTTGACGTCGTATTTACTTTATATGATGTGAATGTTGCCTCACCTGCTTTATTTAAATTAACGTTTGCCTGGGATTTTTTCCCACTTTGTTTTCCACCCTTACGTGTCACTTCAGGTGTGTCTCCTGTTACTGGTATTAGCTACATTTTTCTGTCTGATGTCTTTTTTTCTCTTTCATCCAGGGAGTTGAACTGTTTGCACTTATTCTGAATTCTGAAATATTTGAACATTCGTTCTACCACTTATTTGTGTCAGGGTTTATGTACTTGCATATATAGTGTTAGTTGTTTGTGTGTCTGCGTATTTTGTGTCTTTTTGTGTTTCCATATATTTCTTCTTCCCTGCCTTCTAATGGGCCGATTTTCCTTACTCCATTATTCCTTCCTATTGTTTCGTATTTCTCACTCTTTCATTCTTAATAGGTTCCCTTAAAATTTGAACTGACTAGTGCCCAGTTTAATCATGTGCTCCAATCAAACCTGCAAATTCTTAACTCTACTTGTACCGTTCAAAGTTCAAAGTTATGGTTGTATGTATAATACTTTAGTTCAACTTTATTTTTCTTCCAATAAGTAATAAGTATTTTTATATTTAATATAGTCAAGGCTTATCTTACATAGGTTTTCCTATAATTTACAAATGTATTGTTCATCATTACTTCTGGCATCCTACTCCCTTTGAGTTCAAGTTCATTTTCCCCAGCATATCCGTATGTTCTCTTAATAGTTAACTGTTTAATATTTGCTTATCATGAAAGAACATTCTTTTACTATTATTTTTGTATAATGTTAAACTAGATTTGGAATTCCTAGTTGGCAATATTTTCCCCGTCAGTCCTTCAGGGACGTTGTTTTCTGTTCTTTGTTCCTGTAGATAATTAGTCTTCTGTTCGTCACATTGATAATCTTCTATGTGATCTTTTTTTCTGTTTGCTTTTAAGATTTTCTCTTTGTACTTGGAGTGCTGAGTTTCATTATGATACACTTAATTAGACATTTACTTTAAGTTTTTCTCATGTGATACTTTTCAATTGGAGGACACAATTTCTTTTTTCAGTTTTGGAAAGTTTCTATCCATCATTTATTTGAATATTGATATTGAACATATTTTTGGTTGTCCTTTTCTGCATATCTAGTTACACCTATTTTGAACCATTTATCGTATCCATAACATCTAGCTATCATTTTATATTTTTTAATTTCTTCATATCTCCATTTTACATTTTGGGCATATTTTTCAAATTCTTACTCCTAAGTTCCAAATGCTTTCTCAGCAGTGCCACTCTGCTGTTTATTAACATTTTGTATCGGTCAAGATAGCTAGTTTATGCTGCGCTAGCAAGCGCCGCCCCAAATCTTACGGGCTAAAATGGCCAAAGTCACTTCTCCCTCATATTGCACCCCTGGCACAAGCTCCCACAGGCGCAGGGTTCGTTGTGTTTGCTCAGGAACCCGTGTCGGTGGGGCCGCCATCCGGGAACGATGCCACGGCTACTGAAGCAGAGAGAACCTGTGGGGTTGTGAACTGGGTCTGAGAGCTTCTTCCCAGAATGGGCACGTCAGGTCCGCTCCCATCTCCCTGGCAGGAGCAGCCATGTGGTGGGCACCTCCAGGGAGGGCTGGGGAACATGACGGTGACGTCTGCCGGAAAATACCGGAGAGCCCGAGTGTCTGTGAGGGGTACTTTCTTACAGCCCCACAGGTCCACTGGGTTTAGGGTTCTCAGTAATCATTAAAAAAATTTTAGCACTTCTGTTTGGCTTCCCTTTCTCTGTTTCTTTTATCATGATGTTATGTTGTTTCTTTACGGATTTGGTTCCTTTTTACCTGTAATCAGTTACACGTGCTCACTTCCACCCATGGCTGTAGTCTTTCATTTCTAGGGCTTACATCACCTGTCCTATATGCTCCTCCTGCTGACTCTGTGATAGTTTCATTTCTTCCTAGATAGTGTTTAATTTTATGTTGTGAGCTCAGGTGAGACTTTTTTCCTGTGTGAAAGCGTGCCCAAGATGTTTCCTTGCTTTTCTTGATGCCCTGGGATTGAAGCACCCAGACCAGTTTCGTGTCAGTTTCCTGCATTTCCCGAGCAGCATACGTTTACGCCCTCTCCTCTCACCCAGCGAGACCTGTGGGTTCCGTGTGCGTGAGGGGATACACGGAGCCCAGGGTGGACAGCACAGTTCCATGCTCATTTTCAGGGTGCCTTGCACGGTTTTTCTAGTTTCCTTTCATGGATCTAGGGGATCCCTGACTTACCCAGGGGTTTGATCTGTTTCCTCTGGGACAGTGTCTAACACAGTGGTAATACCTGGCTCAGAGCCCTCAGTCCTCCAGCAAGGTGGCCTCATCCCTGTATCCTCTATGCCACCTTCAGAATTCACTCTCACTTTTTTAAGCTTGACAGAATCTTAAAAAGTTTTGTCACATTTTATTCATTGTTTTCCTATTTGTAGGTGGGCGTGGGTCTGCGTTAGCCAAATCCACCAAGTTCTCAAAACAAGAGGTTTCCACTGTCTGATCTTTAAGAAAAGGCACTCAGAACATCATGCCCCAGAGTGGTCTCCTGACTCTCTGACTTCTCTCTCGACAGGAAGGAAACAGACTGAGTATCAAGTGCACAGTTTTCTCCTGCTCTGATATTAACCAGCTGTACGATGTTAGAGCATCACTGAACCTCATTGGGCTAAGTTTTCTCATCTCTAAAATAAGAAGTTGGGACTTGGTGCCTTAGGCAAACGGATGCTCTTCTTTAGGCTAAGCAGATTTAGAATTGACAAATTTTCAGGAAATACCCTACTTTGTCCCAATATTCTAAAATTTAATTATTCAATTATTTTTATTGGTATTCTCTCTAATTTATACTACTGCAAAAATTATGTGTTTACCCTTCTTGGTTTGTGATATATTATATGTAACCATGGGTAAAGAACCATTTTATTAAACCTATGGATTGAGTGAAATAAGGTTTGCTAATGTAAAGGTCTCAAGGGGTAATATTAAAATAAAGTGTCAATTTCTGTACGGTACTTTTTGAGAGGCCTTCCAAAATAAGCCTGCATTACTGTTCTTATAAGGAAAAGAGCAATTAGGGCACATTTTTATTTTGTCATGTTTACATTAAGACATATGATAGGTTGTCAGAATTGCAAAGCATAGTCTTCAGAGCATTTAATACAACCACCCTTCCAATCACACACATCATCAGGAATAGGCATGTCGTAGGTTACCCCAAACAGAGGGTCATTCCTGTTAGAGTGGTCCTCAGACCCCAGACCCCCAGCCTTTGAGCATCACCGTCAGATGTATGAACAAGTATTACCCAAAGGCCAGTCTGGCCATGGCCACTTTAAAGAACAAAACAAAGATACACCTGTCTGAAGACTGTACAGAACACTTACTAAAAACCCGAGCTTCCAGGGATGGGGTTACTGTCTGCAGACTGATAGCGTGGCTCTGCTTTCACAAACACGTGGACTTGGATAATGTTCCTCGGTGGAGACATTCAGGTACCAAGTGGAATAAGCTCTTGGGGAGAGTGCTGAGGGGCCAATGCCAGGACCCAGGTGCACTGAAACAAGCCAGAGGAATTTGAGGAGCTTAAATTCGGGGATCAGTGCAGGGAGTTTGAAAGGAAACAGCCGCCAACCTTCTCTGAAAGGGATGGAGCATCACACACCAGGAGGATGTTATCACATGGCTGGCGAGCCTGGTGGGGGCAAGGCAGGGGGTTAGGACAGAACACGCATCCCCTGAAGGTTCAATTCAGAGTGAGGCAGGCCCTCATCTCGAAGGTCCAGGACCGAATGGACCTGAGAAAAGTGGTGGCAGAGATCTCAGAGTTCAGTCCACCTTTGACATAAAAGACCAGAGGTTGATGAAAGCTGCCTGGATCCTTGCCAGAGGATGAGCGAGGCCTTCAGAGGGGAGTCATGCTGACCTCGGTCCTCAGAGCAGATGGAGGCCACAGCTCCATCTGCAGGAGACGCGGTTGGGCTGACTGTGCCAGTGAGGACAGCGGGGAAAAGTGTCCCCAGCGGTGCTCTCGGGGGTGGAAGAGCAGGTGCAGGGCCCAGCTGCCCACCAATGCTCTCAGCCTCGTCTGGACTCTGGGGGTGGCTGGCAGCAGGAAACCGGAAACCTCCACCATGGGGTTCGGAGCACTGAGACAAAGGCGCAGCGGACACCCAGGAGAATGGGCCCGCATGCCCCAAATCAGGAACGAAAGAGATGGACGTCTGCAGCGGGCATGTGTGCAAGTGTGAGATAAAGACAGTGACTCTGCCCGAATGAAGAATAAAACAGAGGAGAATTCTAGGGGTGGTTCTTTCTTCAATGCACTTTGAAAGCTCTTTTTCATCAATGGCCTACATCCCTCTTAATGTCTTTTTATTAATTTTTGTTCGTGAAATAGCTGTGAATGAGTAGCCCTCAGTCAATATTTAATTGATGCTTATAAGTTGAATTTAATCAGGAACTATCCAGATGTCTCACCAACCAAAGGAAATTTAAGCCCAGCAAATGCACTAGAGAAAATGGGGGGTGATGCAGGAAGACGGCCCTGACTTCGTGGGGAAAAAGTTTAAAACCTTACTTACTATCTGAAGCCATTGACCTTCCTGCACTGTTGTACCAGAGACCAAGCAATCTTGCCTACTGTGGGCCCCAAAGTGAGGGTCAGGCTCACACGGAAGTGCCTCCCACACACTGTCCTTTCTGTGCCCAGTAGCCATTCCATGTCTTAGTAATTACACAAGTGCTTAAGTCCCCCCCCAGTGAGTTCCCCTCAAACAGACCAACTACGGAAGATCAAGTCCTGCTTACCCTGCAGGGAACTGGGTCGTGTAACAACCCCCCCCCCCCCCCCCCCCCGGGAAGGAGGGCTCCGGAGACACCGCAAGTGCAGGGAGCCCGGGGAGGAAGCAGCACGCAGACTCAGAAACGGTCCATGACTTGTGCGGAGTCACGTCGTCAGACACACACACACACACACACACACACACACACACACGTACACGTCCATTTCCGAGTTGTGCCTTAGCCACAACTCCAGGAAGTGTCACTCATGCTTGGGTCACTCACGCCCATGGTGTGAATCCCCTTCCCCAGAAGACAGGTTTTCTCCATTGAGGACAGAAGGAGGGTGCCCTTCCTTCCCCTGAAGAACTGCGGGCTTGTGCTCAGCTGGAATGGGGGCGTGCCACATTTCCAAGACTGAAGCAGCCCCCCCTCCGCGGAGATGCGGAGGGTCTGCCCGAACAGCTTATGTGTTTGAGCGCTTCTCTTGTGCCGGGCACTCTGCTATAAACACATTGTCTTCTTTAACATTTATATCTGAACCCAAAGAGAGGTTCTAACATTTCCCCAAAAATAAAGAATCTGAAGTTCAAGAGTATTTGTTGTTTCTGGAGATCTCATAGCAGACCTGTAGCAGAGTCGGGATTCAAACTCAGTTCCATCTCGATTCCGGGTCCAGGACCCACAGTCGCTAAGTGTGTTCCTGCAGGTGAGCAGGGGCTGGACGCTCTCGAGCGTTATGTGCACACAGGGTTCTAGAAATGCACCCGCCAGGTGGTGCCAGCGCAGCTGGTTGTGATCAGCTCGCACCTCCCATGAGTTGGTACCAAGGGACTGGACGGGGGAGCGGGAGACGCTGATCTCAGCAGGAGACAGCTGTGCTGGGCAGCTTCGGGTTGGCGCAGCAGGAACCTTGCACTTGACTGTGGAGAAGCTGTTGATTGCTCCCACGGTTTCGGTGGTGTGCCAGCAGCCTGTGCCAGCCCGAGCTTCTTATCAGAGAGCCAGGAGCTCCAAGCGAGGTGAGAATCCCACTTGACAAGCAGACAGAAGCCATTTGGGGAAAATACAAATTAAAAGGCTCTAAAATAGAAATAGAGGCCTTGGCAGCAGGAAGTGTCTGGGGGATACATTGTGTCAGATTACACAGGGGAGGGGCAGACCCTCAGGGACAGAGCCTGCTGTGTCAGTGTGGAGGGGGAGGGGTGGCGCTCAGTCGCTGCCCAGGCTCTGTGAAGTGGCCAGAATGCCCCCAGGCCGGCACCTGCTCAGAACCTGGAATTGTGCACACTGGCCTGGCTGTCCGGCAGCTTTGGCCTTTGTCCACACTTTGGACCTGTGGGACGAGGCAGTGTGATGGGATTTTGTCCATAGTTGAAGGGTAAAGACGGAGAAACGTAAGGAATTAGAGATATTTTGCCTAATACCACCCAGCGATTCAGGGGACCAGCCAAACCGACAATGCTGCTTCCCAGCGTTTTCAGTCTCTGCAGACAGAGGGGAGAAATACACTGGCCAGGGCCGCACCGTTGTGGGGGTCCATGTTTGGGCCAGGAGCCTCAGTTGCACGAAACAGACTGGCTCTATCCTAGCCCTTCAGCTGGCCCCCACGGAGACTTAGGCCAAGAGACGAATACAGGGCACCTCCCACCACCCCCGGCTCCTCTAGGCTGGGGTGCAGGTGTGATTCTTTCTGTATCCCTGGGACCCTGTGGTTCGTCTGCATCCTTGCATCCATCCGTCCATCCGTCCGTTCGTCTCTCTCTCTCTCTCTGCCATGCTGTTTCCTTTCCTCTTTGCAGAGTTTTCCTGCTGCGTGGTATGTGGTCAGTTAAAGTGGTCATCCTAGCCCAGTATTAACATGACCCACAGGCTCCCGGGCTTAGGTCTGACTCAGTCCCTGCATGCTCATCAGAAGTTCTGTAAAGAGAAAAACCCAGCCCTGGTTGGTCACTTTGTGGGGCAAGGAGGCACCTGGCCCGCCTTTCTGCTGCACACTGGGAGTTGGGTTCTTCTATGAGACAGGGCGCCACCCGAGGACTTCTCTCCTATTCAGGAAGCCTCTGTGAGTGTTCAGTTCCGATGAACTGAAAGTGCAGCCCAGGCAGGCTTAGCCCAGGCAACCTGTCATGTCAGCACTCGCCACCAGGGGCGCCACATCTCTTGCTGTGGAGAACCCCACTCAGGAGGTATCTGGGTGCTTCATGCCTGTTGGTCCTGCACCAAAGGACATTCACTAGGAGACTCGGGGTCCGCTCCCCATGGTTGACACCATTTCCTGCTACTGAGAAGGAAGAGTCAGGGTGGCAGCCAGCCCTGGGCAGGGAAAGTGCCCTACAGTTTAAAAAAAGAAGTGGGGGAGGAGGCGGTGCTGCCCCTCTGCAGTGGTCTCCGTGGCGACATCTTGCTCTTAACTAGGGCAGCAGAGAAAACTTTGATAAGAGACATCTGAATAGTGTTAAGGGCTTGCATGTTGTTACTAGAAATCCCAAGTCGTCAGATGTTTTCACAGTGGACAGCCTGGGGCCCACTTTATTATTACCACTGAGACCCAGGCCAGTGCTTCTCAAAGGTACATGTGCCTGCTTGGGATCACTGGGGAGTCTCTGCCCCCTGAAGCCTGGGAGGGGCCCCAGGGCTGCCTCTCTCCAGGGTCCCTGAGGCTGCTGGCCGGCCCGCGTGCGCAGTACTGACGCTGTGACACCGTTTCTACGAGCAGAGCCCCTGCTTCGTCCTTCAGAACTGAGCGTGGGGGAAGCTGAAAGTCAGTCCGGTTGCTGCGGCCTGTGGAACTGAAAACAATTCTGTCGGCTCTGCCGGCGTCAGCGACCTGCGTGTTTACTGTGTGGACTCCGTGCTCTTTGCTTCAGTTTAGTACAAATGGCTGCCGAGGAGGCCTTAATTCACTCTCACTGGTTTCAGCTCGAGCAGGTACCACAAACATAAACATACGGGCGGAAGGCAGATTTATCTGTTTATCAGCCAAGCTCTTTTCAAAGCAAAGCCCAGGATGCAGAGAGATTGTTGATTGATACTAAATTTTTGACAGCCGTGAGTATATTTTCAGGAACAAGATGAGTAACTTGGGCTTAAGGGGACCGATGAGAATAAAACTTAGATTTATTGGGGACCTTTCCAGGGAGTGGGTTGTGTTCTTCCTCAGTGCAGAAACAGTCTGTAATTCCAATTGCGTGACCCTGCAACATGGAGTGTGGCTTTGGGTAACTGCTGTGGATGGGTAGCCATTATCGGCTGACTCCTATCTGCATTTAGTGTCACGCAGTGACATCTGTCCATTTAAAATACTGTGCTATTCACCGTAGTCCCGAAACAACACAGAACAGATCATATTTCAGTCAGAGGTTGTTTAAAATCGCACGGGGTAAACATGCATTTCCAGTTACACTACCATTTCCTAATGATCACTGAGGAGTGGCTTATTTATGGCAGAATGGGTTCCCTAGTGTCCCCGCTGCTGTCCCTGTGGGAGGCTGTGCTTCAGTGTGGTGATGTGGTATTCCAGTGGGATTCCTTAACTTGTGTTGTGTGGGTAACGTGGTCAAGTTCAATTGAACTAATTTGGAAATCAGATGATCCTGTGTTTGAACTTGAATGCTGAAACTGGCTGGCCATGGAACTTGAACTTTCTGACCCTCTGCGTCACCTTTCACAGAGCGGGAACACTTCTCTCTGAGTGGTTGGTGGGGTCTTTGCAGGTGCACGCTGTCGGTCAGGAGCCCGCTGAAGTGGCACATGCCCTCCTGTTGTCAGAGCTGTTCTGCTTGCTGTTCGTCTTCCATCCTGTTGCTCTTCTTTCTGCTCCCCAAGGCCACCAAAGAGGGGTGACCAGAATCTTTGAATGTGATGACAATGAAATTTCCATGTCAAAACTATCAAATATTAGCCTGAGTTAGATGGTCTCCAAAGGACCTCTGGCATTTTTTGGACAATGTAGCCATTCTAGGTCTTTTAATCTAATTGAATTCCCAGAGGAGTTAAATGGTTACAATGTTGGCCTTGCTTAAGAAGACAAATGAAGTCAGGAACAATGTGTTGCAGTTTGTTTTGGAAGTTGCAAGGAAAACGAAAAATTATGCAAAATTTGATCCTATGAGTCTTAGTTTCCTGGTAATTGAAGCACCTATTAGTGATTCCAGCAAAGTTAAGGGAAAAAAATTCTATTGTTACTATTTTTAAGAGACTACTCCCTGGTGAATCTAGGTCATTGCCATGGCAACACCAAGTCCCACTCTTTCTTGTCTGTCCTTCCTTCCTCCCTTCCTTCCTTCCTTTCCCCTCCCTCCTTCCCTTTCTCTCTTTCTGTGTGTTTTGTTCTGTGTCAAGTACACTATTTTCATAGTTCATAAAATGATAATGGTGTTAACTTCATATTGGAGACATTTTTCAAACCAATTATTTATCCCTTGGGGATAAGGAAGTTCCTATAGAATATTTAATATATTGTGTGAGTTTCACCTTGTGACTTAAGGACATTTTTAAATTTTCACTTTTGAGAGCGTCTACAGCAGTTGTTTGGTTCAACATTACATCCAGATGGGAGAAGAGATTGCCAGGGGATGGGAAGCCGCGGTGACGAGCACAGGTCACAGCACCCCGGCCTCTCTTCTGTCCTCCTCGGTACCAGCTCCCTTATTTGATACAGTCTGGCATTTTCTTGCGTCTGCATTTCCTCCGTCATTTCTAAAGATTCAGGCTCCTGAAACACAGCTCTTAGCTCCTCATGTGGCTAAAAATACTCCGCTGCCTGTGAAGTGGAGAGCGCTGTTCGTGCTCGGCGTTCTCCCTGGCCTGTCCTCGGTTTACCTCTAATCTCGGCGCCAGTCAGGTTTCTCGTGGCTCCTCTGTCCCTGTCCAGTCTGCCGTTATGAGGTGGAGTTACATCTCACACTCTCATGTTCTCAGGCCCCACTTCCCAGGAAAGACGGGCAGGAGTGAAAGGAGAGAGAGAGGGGCGTTCCGTTTGTCCCTTATACCCCTGACCTGTCGGCCCAGGCGAGGCCGGGACGAGGTGTGAGTTCCCAGGGGCCTCTCTCACGTTAACGTCTCGCCATGCCCTCGGGATTCTAGAGCTTCAGTGTAAGTAATGTGTGTACACCGTACCCCCTAAATACAGGTCAGTATGGACAGAGGTCTGCGCCAATCCTAGGAGACTCGGACAGAAATACAGGATCCTGGGTCAGGCCTGTCGAGCAAGAGAAGACGAGGTGTGTCCATCCCCAACCTGGCAATTCCACACCGAATCAGGGTGATTTTGGTGCTGTGACATTTTCAGCTCCTTCTCTGAGCCCTGCTCGCAGCACTGCCTTCCTGTCCTCTGGGCCGGAGGCCTGTCTGCATTTGGGAAGCCTCTTCCGTTCTGGGCCACATCCTTACATGAGAAACGGCTCTACACAGGTGGAAGCGTGTGTCTTCTCAGCACTCTGACTGGTGAATTTGTCTCTCTGCATCCAAATGAACCCTTTTTTATAAGCAGTCCTCAAGGGATTAAACATCGAGGCCTGCATTCTGGGGTTCTGACTTCAAATCCACACCTACATTGCATTCCCAACTCATTTTCCTGTGTTAGAACCCCCACTTTGTTAAATTCACCACTTTGTTAAAAGGCAAAGGAAGGGAGACAAACTCAAACTGGACACAGTCTGTGTGTCTCCTTAAATTCGGATTCAAAGTCGTGTCTTCCTCAGATTTTGTGCCGAGAGGTCCCTAGAGGAAGGGCAGCAGCTGAGTTTCGGCCCCAGCTTCTAATCCATGTGTCTTGGGAAGACGTGGAGGAGGAGGGGAGGGAAGGTTCCAGAGTTGGCTTTAGCAAACACTGACCCCGCTGTTGTTATGTGCCCCCTCCTGGAGGAGGAGACAGCAGGCAGGAGACAGACATGGGAGAGAGCCGCTGAATAAGCATCAGAAGGCCTGAGTCCGGTCAAGTGTTTGGCCCTAGAAAGATCACTTCATCCCTAAGGCCCCCCACAACCTACCCCCACCCACTTTCCCAGGCAGTGTCCTGTGTTCCTCACAGGACAGCAGGGCTCCGAGCCCGTCTCAAAGGCTCACGTCCTGACCACAGGTTCAGGACGCAGTGCTGCTCTCTAGTGGAGGGAGAAGAGTTGGGACTTGGGTCCCCGCCGGCAGGTCCCTCGCTGAGGCAGGGCTGGTTGGGGACCTGGGGTTGGGGTGGTGGCCCTGCCCGCACGCATTCTGCCCTGCCCTCTCTCCAATGCAGAGGGCTCTCCAAGCCTGCCCGGGATCGACCGGGGTGTGAACACCGAGCACCACAGGAGGGGCTGGACAGGGTGATGTCCGCTCCACTGCCACTGACCCTTCAGAGCAGACACACTGCTGAGAATATGCTCCGTGTCTCCCACCGCACTTTGTCTTCACAGAGCGCATCCCGCCCTGCCCACCCACACAATTTCTGGCATTAGGCAGACTTTCTGCCTGCTGTAAGCATGTATTAAATTTCCAATCTGCTAATGGATTCCAAATAGGACTTTGATTTTTGGCAAGGGGAAGTGACAGAAATAGTATTTGGCATGCAAAACGAAAATGAAGTGGTGATTTTCAAGCTTTTTACTGATCATATTTGGACAGACAGATTGATTGCATGTGAAGGTAGGTTGCAGAAGCATGGTGAGGAATTTCAGTTCTAGAAAAGCTCTGAAAAGGTCACCCTAATTAAGGCGATGGTCTTGAACCCATATAAAGCAGGCACTATTATTAGACATCCATTGCAGTAACCAGAGCAGCGTTTCGCTTCCCGTTTAAACTTTGGTGGCTAATTTGGAAAGGGAAAACGACCTTCCTGGCGGTTCCCAATCTCTGACTGAAGTGACAGTCTAATTAGTAACAATGGCTTCTGGGCAGCGATCAGGAAGCATCTGTCCCTGGGTAGGGCCAGTCAAGCAGCCCCACTCCGGAACCCCGCAGTGGCGGGTTCCTCCGTCCCATGCGCGTCCTGACTCAGCAAAGGAGGGCGGCCGCCTGGGTAGTAGGTGAGGCTCCCAGACACTGACTTACAGTCTTCTGTTCCTCCGCCGGTTGGCCATGGGGTCAGTGGGTCTGCGAGGGGTCTGCTGGCCCCCCGTGCCTGGCCCCAGAAAGCGTCAGGCAGTGTCAGTCAGCCGTGCCGGGAAGGTCACCAGCCCCTTGGACTCCCACAGGGAACTTGCTTCGTGCTTCTTCAAGCAGTTACATTCAGACACCCAGGAAGAAGAGTTCCTCTTCGCCCTTTGGTGTCATTTCCGCCCTTGGTGTTGAGTTCAACTTAAACGTACTCCCTCCCCAGTAGGGCTGCCAGCAGCTGACTGT
This sequence comes from Desmodus rotundus, assembly GCF_022682495.2. NCBI lineage: Eukaryota > Metazoa > Chordata > Mammalia > Chiroptera > Phyllostomidae > Desmodus > Desmodus rotundus. Next base: position 133,465,500 of record NC_071394.1, on the reverse strand, counting down.
CCCCAGGGTCTGTGCTGGCCTGAGTGCCTCTCCCCAGGCTTGTGTCTGTGTGTTGGGGGGGGGGGTGGTTGGGAGGACACCCCACCTTCCTCGTGGCCTAACTGAGGGTGGCCTTACCAGATAAAATGTATCTCCACGGCTTAAGAGAAATAATGAGGAGCAGTAATAGGATATGTACACTTTAATCATTAAACATGTTTGACCACAAGGGAATTAAAAAAATGTCGAATGCCAAAACTATCATAAATAGAGAAAATATAAATGAATGTCCAAGTTTCTATTCAGTGAAGAACTGAAAGGAAGATCACATGCTCTGTGCCCTGGAATGCCACTCAGGTGTGCCTGGCTGTGCTAAGGATGAACTGAATGAGAAAAGATGAACAGCTGTCTGAACGCTAGGCCCACCTGTCAATGGGCTCCAGCATTCCATGCCCCAACCTGTTACTAATTGTATCAAAGTCACAATAATTTGGTGGGCGTTACAATTAGTGATCTACTTTAAAAACTGGGAAGTCCCCGGGCACTATGCACAGATGCGGCATCTGCAAAGTCCCTGTGCAAGTCTGCTCCAGCGGGGCTGTGAGACCTGTGTAGACGCTGAGGTTAACGAGCGAGCTGATGACAGCGGACTGCTCCAGTGCTTCTCAATACACAGCCTGCCTTTGTTTTTATTGTTGACACTATTACCGCTGTCCCCCATCTCCCCCCCACCCCCGCCCCCGCACCCAGCCTTCGCCACACTGTGGTCTGTGTCCATGGGTGTGCACATACGCTCTTTGACATTGTCTGACATGGTCCAAGGCCGTCAGAGAAGTGATTTGCAGCCGGATGTTAGCTTTGCCCAAAAGCCACACTCTTTGTTTCCCTTAGCTTGTCACAAGTCATGCTACCTCCCCCCCCATAATTATTTTTTTGAAGATTTTATCTATTTATTTTAGAGAGAGGGGGAGAGAGGGAGAAAGAGAGGGAGAGAGACATCAATGTGTGGTTGCCTCTCACATGCCCCCTACTGGGGACCTGGCCTGCAACCCAGGCACATGCCCTGACTGGGAACCAAACCCTTTGGTTCGCAGACCAGTGCTCAATTCACTGAGCCACACCAGCTAGAGCTAATTTTTTTTTTTTTAGTTCTCTACTTTTTCTTTTTTTCCCCCAGTACTGAAGGCGATGGGCCATTTTGAAGATAAAAATAAATTACAGAGGCCTTATTCCTCTCAGGGCTTTTCAATACTCAGTAATATGACTGTTCAGCCTCTCCAGTGAGAACCATCCTCCCCCTGCCCATTTCAGACCCTAGTCTGCTTTTTCTGGAGAGAGGAGACTGGGGATTGTGAAGCCAAAGCACCTCCCACTGGGCCCTGAAGGCTCTGTGGCCACAGTAACCCTCCCCTCATCTTCCCGGGGGCCGGCCTCTTCTGACCGTCTGCAAACCAGAATAGCGCCCCTTTCCTTCCCTCGGTTTCAGTCTCAGTCCCTGTTTCTGTGTCGAGAAGAGCCACTGGGTTTCTGGGCCTGGCCGCACACCCTGCAGTGGGAGGACACCCGATAACATCTAAGCACGGCCGCATCCATCATTCACGCCTCTGCGTTGCTCGGAATCGTGGGGCTGTGCCCTGGCCCCAGATGTTCGCCGTGCCCCCTTCACCAGCCTGACATCGTCCAGTGACAAAGCCAGAGAAGAGCAGCTGGCTCTGCTAAGCCGCTGCTGTTCGTGTTCAGCTTGATGTTTGCTGAGCTTTCCTCCCTGCTCTTGCTCGGCCATTACTGAAGCATGGAAGGGGCCAGACCTCACAGGAGAGCTGTTCTCAGCCTGTCAAGAAAGATGAAGAAGTTGGGGGTACGAGGCCTGCTGTTGCATCACTGAGTGACAGCTGAGTGCGACCGGCTGAGTAGTTGCTGTCCCAGGGCCGTGTGCCGGCACCACGGTCCATGCAGAGGCATCGGCGATCTTGCGTCAGGGAGAAGATGGTTTGCTGCTTTCTCCCTGTCATTGTTCCTGTTGAACTATTTAGGTTGAAATGGAATAATTCTTACCATGTATTCCCTAGTCCAGCTCAGAAGGTGACCCGGGTGATGTTCCCGTGGGTGTCAGGGAAGATCAGAGGCACAGCGATGCTGGTGGGGTGTTGGTTACAGGAGCACACAGGAGGCCGGCTGCCTGTCCTTTGGGACAGGGACAGTGCAGAGCGGGTCGGGAAGGGCGTCGGAGAACCGCGATGTTCGCAATGGGCTTTGATGCGTCCGTCCTTGCCCACCTCCAGCGGGCCTTGCGATTCAGGGCAGGGTTCTGGGTAGATTAGGCACTCTGTGATGGTCACTGTTTTACCTGGAGAATTTCCCTCAGGTTTTTTTTCGTGTTTTCTAAGTTTCTGTGGAATTTGATGGAAGGGGCATCTGCTCGTTAAAAATCGCACTGTCGACATTTCACATGCAGTGGTGCTGGCCGAGTCCTTCCCTGGGGGTGTGCTGCCACACACGGCTCCTCCGTCCGTGGGGCCTGGGCCTGAGATGGCGCCCGGCACCCTCCGTGACCACAGAGGGACACCGGTGGGCCCTGTCACTTACAAGATGAGACGCCGGGGCAGAGGCAGGGGGTCCCTTTAGAGTTGAAGTCTTGTCTCTGCTATCAGACCGAGTGTGTTGCCACCGCCCCCCCCCCCCCCCCCCCCCCCCCCCGTTCAGCTACACGACCTGGGGAACCATACGTCTTCTCCCTGAGATGTGGCCTCATCAGCTTAAAAAACTGTGGGTTAGAAGAGCATGTGCTTTTTTCTTCTATGTGCTTTTTGGTTCTTTCAGGCATTTGGGTAAACCATGAAAGAGCCCTGAGCTCAGGCGTTGAAGCCGGGAGGCAGGAAGGTGCAGGACATGAAGGGAGCGTGCTCTGCATTCACCTAGCTCTGGGGACAGGTGAGGTCTGTATAATTTAAACAGTAATGATGCTTACCACTCTGAGGCACCCTGTATTTTCAAAACAGTTTGCAAACTAATTAGTTTATCTGAACATCACTCCTGTGGGCTAAGTAAATATTCTCACTTTATACCTGCAGCACCATCACAAAATGGCCAAGTTACCTGAGCCACTTCCTGCACCCGTTACCAAATTAGGGTGCAGACTGGGCTTGCTGATCACGCACACTTCATGGGTTTTGTTTTCTCTTTCTATACCATTTGGCGTTACACTGAATAATGTGCTGTCTCTAGAGTGTAGGACAAACTCACCTGCGAAACGGGGCCTGGAAGAGAGAAGGACAGACTGGATGCCCCTTTTCACTGTCCGACTGCTGGCACCTCGAGCCTCTGGGGCCGTTGGACCCACAGGCACCCGCTCCACATGAGCACCGTGGGCGTCTCCCCTCTCTGGAGCCCAGCACCGTCGTGCTCCGTCGCCCTGAGTCCCAGCGGGTTCAGAATTGTTGGGCCTTTGCGTCCTTTTCTTGTCTAGGGAGAGATGGGCCCAGTGTTGCTTTATCCTAGTTCCTGTCCTGGCTGGACTTGGGAACGAGGAGATGGAGTTTGCCCCTCTTCCTTGTGTCTCACAAAGATTTCACGGGCCAGAGGTCCTGGGAGCATCCCTGCAATTCTCGGAGCATCTGGGGATTAATAAACCTGCGCCATGTGGTTCATGTGAGAAGCCCACGATGCAAAATCGTGAAGTGCTTATGGGAGCGCCCAGCATGTACCACAGGCTGCCTCTGCCTCCCTGTTTGCAGGTTAGGGTGGGTGTTGGACGACTTTGAGATTTATTTTATCTCAAAAAAAATTTCTGTAGATGACCTGCAGAGCTGTTCTTTCACAAATCTTGACCATGAACCATTTTGATTTTATAATTTAAAAAATGACACACCTTAGACCACATTGCATATTTTGAAAAGTGCATTTAGCTCATGGGAAATACTTAGAAAACGTCACGCGCATGGTATTTTTTGGCAATACTTTTACAGTTTCCTAGTGAGGCCGCAGGTTCTCAGACCAAGTCGTCTCTGCAGAGCTGGGTAAAATTTTAAAAATATAATTTCATACTGTCAAGCAAGTTTATTCTCCTTCCTAAACTTGTGGTGGACACGATGTAGACAGAGCACAATGCCGTGTCATCGACACACACAGTCGTCGGATTTGCTCGTGGAGGCCGTGTGTCTGCGGCTGTGATATCCGCGAGAGGAGTGGCAGACCCGGGCCGTGAAAAACCTGGCACCTGTTGACAGTGGCTTCGCTTGCTGCAACTCTCGTCCAGTGCCTGTGGATGTAATCACAGCACTCTGCTCTCCGGCATCCCTTGTCTGTGTAGACGGACACGCACACGTGACAGCCATGGACACCTGGGTCCGGCTGTCATGCTTGATCGTTGAATGTGGGTGCAAAGCCCTTACTGTAGCCCTTTGGAAAGCTGTCTTCCTTTCCTGAGGCCTGGTTTCCTGCGCAGTAGAGCGGGATCAGGGTGAGGGACCTGGGATTGTGGAGTGGACCCAGTAAGATAACACATGGAGTTTCTAGCGTGGAGCTTGGCACATGGTAAGGGCTTAGCAAACAGCCCGCTGCGGCTGTTGGTAGCACCGTTAAATGAAACACTGAGAAGACCGGCCTGAACATGGGCCCAGAGTGCCGATGGCCTGCTGACTTAAGCAGCTCAGGGCACCCGAGGACTGCAGATCCGAAATCAAGGGTCCCTCGTCCGGCACGCCGGGCTTCCCTCCAAGTTCTTGTCCTGCCTCTTCTGACGCCGCGTGATCACTCCGAGTGTCCGTCCTTCTTGGGGGGTAAGTTGGCAGGGTAAAGCAAGGGGCAGTTTCTTACTGCTTAAACTCACTGTCAGAGAATGCCGAGGAGAGAAGTGCGTCACGCTCATTCCACGGTTTTACTTTTAACATGTAGTTTGGGAAATCACGACTGTGTCAAAAACAAATGTTCAGTCACAGGGGACTGCAGCTGCCCCACTGAGTCAGGCCTGCAAGGTGCCCCTGGGTGGTGGTGACATCTCTTTTCTGCCTGCCATGGGGCTCAGGAGGGCCATGCCCTGCACGGGCGCGCCAGCCGCTCCCAGAGACTCTTCGGGCGCCCACCCGGGAACCACCAGCATGCTCTGAGTCACGTGTGCATCGTCTCGGCAGTGTGCCCTTGGTCTCTGCGAGGGAGCACTGACTGCTCCTTGACTTTTCACCTGTGTTTGAGGGTTTAGCTCATTTTAGTAGCCTGTCACCTTAAACAGTATTGTTAATCAGTCCCATGTAGCCCCTTCTGCAACGTCTACGTATGAAATCGGTTTGGCTTGGATGTCATTGTCGCCGTGTCATCTCTGCTCAGACCCTCCTTTGTTTCTAGCTTGGCCTGTGCCTGTCGCATCCACACGGTCTCTCTCCTCACAGCACCCAGAGCGAGTCGTTCGCCTGCTGCTGGCAGAGGGGCGGTTGAAGGTGTGAGCCCGTCATCGGTTCCCTGGCTTAGGCCGTAAACCACACTGTTGCCGACAGGGTGTGCCCCAAACTCTGTACCGTGACAAGAAGTCTCGTGGTCAGCCCAGCCTCACTCCCAGCCTCTTCCTCCCGCGTCTTTCTACAGTGAAAACAAATCACTTAAACTCTTCCAGACGAACATTACCGGTTGTTAATTGTGTGTCTTGTTTATAGTCTTCTCATGCCCCCAAACACCCTCTCAGCATCTCTGTCCTTTTCCCAGCATTCCCAGAGCAGCGTTTCTGGTGTGTTGTGCGTAGTAGGTGTGTGGGGGTGAGTCTCGGGACCACTGTGACAGAGAACCACCCGTTGAGGGGCTGGACCACACAAGTCTGCCCCTCGCAGCTCTGGAAGCCAGGAGTCCAAACCCAGGCGTTGCCAGGGCCGTGCTCCTTCTGAAGCTACTGGTGGAGGGCCCTTCTGGCCTCTTCTGGTTCCTGGTGGCCCCAGACATGCTGGGGCTTGGGGGAGCAGACTTCCGGTCTGCCTTGGACTTCACGTGGCCACCCGGCATCTGTGCTTGTGCCCACTTCACCCCCCCTTCTCAGGATACCAGTCCTGGAGGGTCGTGGTGCGCCCTGACGGCCTCCTGCCAGCTTGGTTCCAGCGGCAGAGGTGCTACTACTTCCCAATAGGTCACATTCACAGGTACCAGGGGTCCGCCTCCGACGCCTATTTTGGGGACAGAATTCAACCCACAGTGATGCCCCATCCCTGCTCAGTGAGTGAACACATACGCGCGCGTGTGCTGAGCCATGACTTCTGAGAGCAAAGGGAGGTGGTTACTCACTTCCACGCTCCTGCGATCACACACTCCTGCGCCCTGATGGTACAGTCGTCCCGTCACAACACACGTGTCCCTGGATCCGTGTTGTCTGTCAGACCATGGCTTTCTCTGGGAAGGCCTGTGTACCCTCCGTGTTCTTGCTTCTGCCTCGCCATGGTGCTACGGCCGCCTGGACCACAGGGTGGTGGCCTCAGGGTGGCCGGGCGTGAGGTCACAGGGTCAAGATGCACAATTCGGTCCTCTCCTGTGGGATTATTTTACGGCAACCACTCCAGACGCTAAAGAATGCTTTAATCGCCCAGGGCCAGTTCACGGAACTAGCCATATCCTGGCCTTTTGGAATTAGTTTAAACCATTGTTTCCCAAGTATGTTAACGTTGCACTGAAAATATTTTTTGGAAAAGATGTTTACGTTTTCAGCGATGATTTTTTGAAAAGTGTACATTAGAACAGGGAGCATTCCACTTGCTTGAAGCTAGAACGTTTCTAAGGAGAAATTACAAAGCTATTAACCACTGTCAATAGCTTTTAGCTGAAAGATGAGGGTAAGGCGTGTTTTCCTCTTTAGGAAAACAAAGGGGTGCTCCCCCAGCCAGTCGTTCATCCACTGTCACGTGCCCCTTCAACAGTCCTGTGGGGAGGGCTGTGCTGAGACCACGGGTACAGCAGGGGAAGGGAAATGAGAGTCCAAAGTCACGTCGCATGTCAGAGGAAGCTGCTGCCAGGATCTGAGATGAAATGTGGCAGCAGTTGAGCCTTTAACTGGACGATGGCCTGAGGGTCAGTAGCGGAGCAGGTGAACTTTGCTGAAGTCAGGTATGTCACAGATCCCTGAGTACCTCCCCTTTCCTTTCTCCCCCCAGCTGGTTGTGCACCTTTAGTCCAGGAAGAACACCTAAGAGGGAGGATACAGCCTTTAGTTTTGAACTTGCCAGCCTTCAGTTACACAGTGGTGTCCAAGGTCGGTTAGTGCATTCTGCTGTGGTAACAGTGCCTGCTGGCTTTGCGTGTCATTTCAATTATTCAAACTCATGCAGCCTGTCCTTGTATGAAATACACACGCGAGTAAGTGACTTAACTGTTGCAACAATGTCCGCGGTTGTATGCAGAATTACTCGGTGGCAGCACAGCCTGCCCTTCGGCTGTGCGTCTCTCACACTGGTGTGGCCTCGGGGAGAGGCCCGCTCCTGGCCATCGGCACTCACGTCCTTACTGAGAGTCCGCAGGTCACTTCCACAGTGCGGGGCCTGGTGAGCTACTTCTCTTACTTTCAAGGCAGAGCTTCATTAACAGGTGAAAGGGGAGCATTTAAAAATAAAATTGACAGGGCATGTGGATGCTACTGTGGATTTATTTTTTTATAAAAGGAAACAGGATTTATGTATTGTTTTATTTAGACTATGATGTCAAAATAAATTTTAAAAATACAACAGTAATACCTTCTTTCATCGTAAGTAGTTGTTTTTTGACTAAGATAATTGGCTAAATTATTATTTGACTAATAGCTAAAAGAAATAATAATGAAAATATTTGAAAATTTGTAAAACTTCATTATAATGAGTTTAACTATCATAAACCTGAAGGTAGATAGCTGGTTGACTTTCCCAGTTGTTTTTACTTCAAAGCTATTATGTAAAAGCTAGGTTTCCAGGGTTTTCTTGTTTTGTTTTGCCTCTGTCCCTGGGAGCGCAGCGGGTGGTTGTGTGGGCTGCACGCCCATTACTCTTCATTATTTCTCGTGTCCCTCATTACACCTGAACTGTGTGTGTCGTCGAGGACAGCAAACAAAGAGCTGGTCTTCCCGAGAGCAAAGTGGGAACCAAATTGATTTTAAAATTGCCACACAGCTGTGAGGTTTCAGAAGACTTCAGCCAGCTCCGGAAACGTGGCTGAAATAATACTTGGAGTCACTGCTTCTGGCTTCCATGGAACGGCTCAAGTGTGCTGCTGTGATTGGGGGGAAGGCTTTTGTTCCAAAGATAGTCAGCAGAGCTAATTTTATCATACATAAAATAAAGCAATAGGTATTTTGGAAAAACTATTTTTAAAATTTTCTCTGTGTGTTAAGGTACTTAGAATGGAGAGTTAAATGCTAGGAATGGTTTTGATGAATGGTAGATACGTTTGGGTAAAAATTTCTGGGTGTTAATACAATGATTCACTACATACGTAGGGTTAATCTGTCTCATAATTGAATGTTCTGGATACAAAATGCATGAAAGCAGGAATATTATAACCGTTTTCTCTTGCAATGAATGCAGTGAATGACACTGTCAAAGGATGAAGAGCTGAGGTATGGGACCTGACGTTGCAAACAAATGAGCCCCTTCTGTCTCTCCCCTGTCCCCCTGCATGCCCTACCCGTCAGTGTTCAAGGAGAAACTGTGTTCTCTCTCTCCTTGGCTTCCCCTCGGACCTAAACCCAAACCTCACGCCTGTCCTGCACAGCGCTGATGTGCTGGGAAGCCCCCCCGACCTGTCTGGTCCGGACTCCTGCCACTGGGTCCTGCATGTGTGTCTTGTTCTCCATCCAGCCCACCCTCCTCCTGACGCAGCCTCACGGGGCTAGAGCCCTCTCGTGTTCTCAGGGTCCGTGTTCACCTCTTCCGAGAGTCCTCACCCGCTGTCTGTCCTGACCGCCCCAGCTCGGACAGCGGCGGCCTCGTTCTGTTTTTCTGACAGCATGGCTGGCGTTTACCTCTGCACTGTGTCTTTGGTTATTCTTCCCCTCGCCCCTTCGCCGGCTTTCTCTGTCCTCCTTCCCTCTGTTCCCTGGGTTATGATCGACCCCCTTGATCGAAGGTGCATCCCGTGAGAGAACGGGCCTCACCTGTCTCCTTCAGTGACATGTCCCCAACGCCTGGAAAGGGAAAAACAGAAACGCATAATAGAGGGACCTGCCAGCCGCCCTCTTAACCAGGTGATCAGAGTCGTCGGGGTCAGTGATTGGACAGGTGAGCGTCAGGCACCTCGTGACAGGCCACAGTGAGAGGGACACGGGAAAATTAGAGTCTGCCCGTGAGGAAGTGTCAACGATATAGTCGTCCGCAATATGAAGAGTTTTCAAGTGGACCAAAAAAAAAAAACAAGGGAAGGTTGAGGAATTGCTCCAGATCCGGTGAGACTCAGGAGCCGCGTCAAGTCCGTGGCGGTGACGTGGGAGATCCGCCCTCACACTGTTGGTCCAGTGAGAGCGAATGGGCTCGGCCCCGGGGTTGGATAACGTTATGCACATGCGCGCGTCTAGGTTTGCAGAGTTCTTCCGTGGTCCTGTGAGAGAGTGTCCTCGCTTTTGAGAAATATATGCTAAATTATTTAGAGTTAAATCAGCGTTATATCTGCAGCTTCTGTCCATGGGTTCAGAGAAAAGTGTCTGTGTGTGTTTCTAGGGAGAGCGATAGAAGGGTGGGGGTGAAAGTAATGGCAGAGAAAAGTAGTAAAAGCTTAAAATTTGGGCAGTTGGGGAGTTTGAACATGCAATGATTCTTTATACTATTTTTACAACTTTTCTCTCAGTCTAAAATGATCAAAATTGTAACTTAAGAAAAATGCCTCAAGTGAAAGTTTCTGTCTATATAACTGGAGAACAAAATTGCCACAAAAAAACAATTTTAAATATTGATGTACTGTAAATATGCTTAAGAAAATATGTTTTAACATATTAAATGTTCTATATATTAAATGTAAACATGTTAAATTCTACTTGTTCATAAACTAAATTGATGTGAAAAGCAAGGATTTGTGTTTTTCCTATTTGACGTCATTATAAAGTTCGGGTAAAGAGGCACAGGTCCTACTTTGAGACTAACAGGCAAGTTCAATATTCTCTCTGTCGTTAGTGATTGATGAATGACCTGGAAGGAATTCAAGGGGTTTTTTCACTTAACTTCTTTTCATGTTCATAATGTTTGTAAAATTATTATAGTTAAAAAAAAACAATGCTGGACATATAACTGAGACTTCATTAAGCCACTTTGATTTTTAAATAATGATGTTTTATTTATTTCTTGCGCTGGGAAATTTGGGCCAGAGAATTGCAGGGCCCAAGCTTTTAACTGAATACTTTTTAAATAACATGACCTCCAAAAAAGCATTGCCTTCTTCAGAAGATACGTTGTTCTTTAAGTACATTTTTTTAGTTACAAAAGTTACAAAATCAAAGGTGAAAAGCAGAATTCATAGTGATGATTGTCTGGATCAAAATTCAAATGACAGGTGCCCCTTGCAGATTCTGAACAGCTGGACTGGAATGTGGGCCAGATTGAGTGTGTGACGGGCCTGACCTTGGCCTCCTGCCCCGCCACCTGCAGGCACCGTGCTGACCGGGTGAAACGCCCAGCACCCGAGGAGGGCCAGGGTTTTCGTGGCTGGGTACCTGCCACATCCCCAACATAATGGCCGGCATCCAGTCCAGGATCACTGAAGCAGCACTGTGAGACAGGGTGCGTGTCAGGGTCCCCGAGTGCGTGTTTAGTTGGGGTGCATGGGCTCCCTGTTTCCTGATGAAATCCATGGTGGCCCCTTTTATGACCATTTTCACAACTGCATTCTTTCCACCCTACATGGCTGAGAATCACGATCAGAATCATGATCAGTGTATGAAGCCAAAGAAAAATGGAAAAGCTTTGGTGTTATGTGAGGAATACAACAAAATAGCTATCCAAGGTCATGGGTCCGGAAAAGAGCAAACACAAGGACAAACTCAGGTTCCTAACTTCCGTCCCTGTTCCATCCCTCAAAACTCTACCAACACGCCCCCGCCAAATGTAAATATATGGTCTGTCCAGAGGGTATCCAGCCACGTAACAAAAAATAGAGGCATTTATAGAAGGAGACACAAGATACAAGAAACACTATACAGGACAGTGACGTCTCAGTCCTCGGTCTGGGGAGACAGCTGGCTGTGTGTGCGCTGTGTGGGACACTGGCGTGACCGCAGTGGAAGTTTCAGCTTGGATCCACTCCCCCCGGAAGTTGGCCGTTGAGAAGGAAAGACCACCTGCGTGCGGGAAACCTCGAGCAGCTCACTTTTCCCTCCCCTGTGCCCGTGAGGCTTACGGTGAGGGCTCGGACAGCCCACCGGTGTAGGGAACAGGCAGGGAGCCCCTTAGAGAGCTACTCTCAGCCTGTCAGCGCCCTAGGTCAAGGGTGGACATCAGCACTAAGTGGTTGGGGCGACTTTTATTTGACTAGTTTCAACCTACACGTTGTAGTCTTGTGGAGCTCAGAGCAGAACTGAATCTTCTCCAGACTGCACCCTGCTGGTCACCGCCCGCCATGCAGAGAGTGATTTGTGTGCACTGTCTCCAGGACCGTGAGGCCGAGGGGAGGATTTCTGTGAGCCGCCGCTCGGCTCTAAGTCCACTTTCTCAACACTTAGTGAAGATAGAGCTGTATGCCAATGAGCGCATGAAGGAAATGTGCTCCCTGTCCTAAGCTCCAAGAGAAGTGGGGACTGGAGCCACGTGACTCACCCCTGTCTACCCTTTGAGTGGCCGAAATGATGGTGATTGGGTGGGAGGGGCCGCTGTTGGTGACGATGTGGAGCAGCCAGGCTCTGTACCTTCTGGGTAGGGACGGGACTGGCAGCAACTTGACGAGTCCCTGAAGGAACAGACACAAAGGGGGCAGGCACAGAGCAGGCGTTGTCTCCAAGGCCAGCAGTCACTTCCTCTGAGTGCAGCGGGTAAACACGCACGCGGTGCGGGGAGACTTCTGGAGTGATGGGAAGACCGCCTCCTGATCGGATGAAGGACTGAACTGTGCCTTTCAGATCTGCACCGTTTCCTCCATGGAAAGTCTTCGTTCCTCAATAAAACCAGTCTGGGAAACCACGAAGCCCACGGGAAGGCTGTGCATGGGAGAAGCTGCAGTGTGTGTGTGTGTGTGTGATCGTGTGCCCCATGGGATCGAGCACAGAAACACACAGGAGTGTGAGCACCTGCACATGAGTGCGTCCCCGCAGAGCATTTCCAGGTGGGACGGATAATGAAATGCAGGGTTGATTTGAACCTGAAATCCCTTCTCAGAAATCCCATTAAAGGCCACTTTTTAGAAACAGCAGGGTGACATCCACTCATTTTTTGTCCGAAGTGCCCTCAAATTGAGTTTACTGCCCACTTCCCCAGCCTCCTACACCCCGTGGTTTTCCCTGGCCCCTTCCCCCCCAGACGCTCATCCCAGACACTCTCCCTCTGCCTCCATGTGCTCAGTGAGACAGAAGACCCACGGGGCCACGGCAGCATGACTTTTAAAGCTCCAGCGCTATGTCTGGGCTTTTTGTATTCCCCTCGCCCAGAACTCTCCTGCCTTGTCAAACGTAAATTGGAGGATTATGAGAGAACTGGTCCAAGTGGCTGTTTCCTTCCAAGGCTCTGAGTTGGCTCCACAAGTTAGTCATCATTAGAGGGTGTGGCGCAGGCTCGTGGGGTTGGTCCCACAGTAAGTGAGAAGCACTCCCCTTTCCAGTCCTCGTCCCAGGAGCTGCGGCCACAGCATTCTTACCACTTAGCGCTCTGTGCTGTGTTAATGGGATCTAGAATATTCAAGCCATGAGACTTTCTGAAATAAAATGTGGAATGGAGAAGATGTTTTTGTGAGTAGCTTTGAAATTCAGTAGCAGGAGGCAGATGCGGATTGCTTGGAGGGCTCTGGTTGTGGGGAAGGACAGAGCTGTTCCATCGGTCCTTAGCAGACAACAGGACAAGCGGGGAGCTGAGTGGAGAAACCAGCCTGCAAGGGGAGCTCTGGAGTTGCTTGCAGTTCAGGAGGAGAGAAATGATGCGCCCAAGACCGGAGTTGTGTGAGAGACAAGTCCAGGGTCTGTTGAAAGCAGGCATCTGCCAGAGTGAGTACATTGTTTTCAATGGCAAGCTTTCGCTCTGCTGAGAAGCAGGGGTGGGACTGTTTGACCCCTTTTGCTTCTTGCTGGGATACTGAGCTTTCACACTCGATGAAGCTCCCTGTCCTGCTTGGTTCTCTCTTTAATAGGTAATGCCATTTTATTTTAAAACCCGCTTCAGGAAAATATATGAGCTTAGAATCTGTTCCTTTCGTGAGTACAAGATTTGTCTCATTTCGTGTGCAGTTTTTGTTGTTGTTTTGTTCCATTTTAGCAATTTGCAAATATTTCAAGAGTGTGCTCTCCACATCTGACTTTGTCAAATTCAGACAACAGGACTCTAATTGATACTACAGATGCCGCGCTGCTCAGTGTGACCATCTGAGGCAGGAAATTACACCAGGGCGCTGGCCTCTCCGAGGACTTTTGGTTGGTGACTCTATCAGTACAAGTTTTAGCAAGGTAGGAATGTATGTTGTGGTTAACACTGCTGAAGTAACTAAGTGTGTTATGTTTCAGTGGCCTAGCCATTTTAAGAGATTATTTTAGAAATAAATATTTTACTAAATCTCTGCAAACTCTCTTATATTAATAGAAACCTCAGCAGCTTTGTTACTCGGAGCACACTGCAGAGACCCTAGTTCTGTTTGACTCAAATTAAAGGAGATTACAATTTTAAAAATAATTCTACAGGGTTGAAATAGAGGGTAAATCCATTCTCTCTACATGGCTAAGTGGTAAAATAAAATGGGAGATAAAAGTACCTTGATCATGTTCTGTTGCTTCTGTTTAACCACCTTTGACAAATTGACAAGTTAAATTTTTTCCTGAATCCTATATGATGTTAATATACTGGAAGTAGAGCTGGTTTTCTGTGTCAGGCTAGAGAGGCCAAGGACCAATGGGTGGCACTTCAAAGGTAAATTACAGCGCGTCAAAAATCAGGAAAACTCCTAAAATGGGAAGTGTGCCTGAACAACAGCGTGTATGTCCAAAGGGCTTCCTGAAAGGAAGAGATTAGGCCACATAGTTATAGGACGTATTCAAACAAACAAACAAAAAGATGTTCCTACCTTTTCTATTTTAGGGTGAAATAATCCGTTTTTACTTTAACTCAGTTAGTTTGTGTATGCACACCTAGGGGAAATTGCGTCGGAATGGCAGTTGGAGGAAATTGTTTGGTGGATGCTCTTTTAGACCCCTGTACACTGTGGGCCACCAGCTGTCCTTAAAAAAAAGCAGACTAATATTTTCCTGCCTTGCTGTCGTGGTGTCACCAAGGGGGAACTTCCGTGGACAGGGTCTCCTGGCACAGCGGCGAGGCTGTGCTGAGCGGCCTGTGCTTGGGTTCACTGTGAAAACAGAGCCCGCTTCGTGACTAAGTGTTTCCAGGGTCGGTGTCGGGCAGAGAATCACCAAAATGGGGAGGCTCCCTGACACTCCTGGAGATGACATTGGACCTGGACTTGATCACAAACGAGGGGCTCAGCCTCCTTTTGTTGTTGCTCACCCACTGGAAGGCCCCGACTTCGACATCCCTAAGAACCAGGGGACAGAGCAGCACTGCACTTGGGACAAAGCGACGTGCGGAGCACTTCTTCTCGTCTGACCCCGGTGGTGTGGGGCTAAGAAGGGCTTCTGAAGGTAGGAGAAGGAAGCATCCCTTTGGTGGGAGCCCCGTATCTGGGTCAGGTTCGCTACGATGGCATCCTGCTCCCATAGGCCTTTGCTTGCCTCAGTCTCCCTGGCCGTCTCTAGGTTTCGGGGGGCCGTGTTCACCATGATCAGCAGTATAGATAGGCTTGCTCGCTCGCCGAGCCTTGTCTGATTTCTGTGTTAGGTCCTGCTCTGCTCATGCAGGTCTGAGCCGTTGTCCCATCGGTGAGCACAGTTTCAATGCCGTTCTCGGGCAGTGGGAGAGTTCTTTTTCCTGTGGGCCCTGTAAGGGTTCACTTGTGGTTTCATACTGCAATGCGAGAGCTGTTTCAAGCTCTTTCTAGTCACATAAACTCTCTGAGCCTCTGCTTTCCCCTATTTTTAAATGAAGATATTAATACTACCTCTCTCATTAGATTATGGAGGGAGTCAAATGAGAGAATGCACGTAGCGACATGTAGCATTTGCCTTGCAGATAGTAAATGCTCAATAAGTATGTGACTGCTTTCACTTACTGTATCAAGAGGGCTTATACTTTCCCCAAACTCACTGCAATTCATTGTAGTTTGGGGTAATAACGGATTTTGCCTGTTACATGGGCTGTAAGTAGAGCACCAATGAATCTTATTTAAATGCGTATTTATTTTTAATGAAGAGTAAAAATAAAACGGTGTCTGTCATTACCAGCTCACTGCGTAATCACACTGCGGCACAGACCTATTTGGAAATAGTAACCTCTCATTTTTCTTCAAATGGAATCAATAAATATGAGTGATTTTATTAGTTATGAAATACATCAAGGACAAGTCTGACTCTGTATCATGTAACATAATTTAATGTGGGTGAATGGAGGCTAATTATGGTGTTAGGTTTTCCCAGGAAACTTCTAGATCACTAACTGGTGCAGGTGGAACTTGAGTCCTGCCGGGACTTACGGGTTCACCTCCTCTCCTAAACTGTTTGTAGAACTTTTCTGACTAATGCCTCCATAAAATAATATTTTTCTTTAAACATTTCTACTGTCACAAAATTAGAAACTTATTCCTGAATTATTTTTAAATGTCCTCAATTTTTTCATTATACCTTTTCCCCCCCCTTAACCTTCATGACGAGATTTTGCAGTGACTGGCTTGCCACCCACCCTCTCCTGACTCCTGATGTGTGTTTGTGCTTCTATAGATGAGTCAGGAGGGAAATAATGTGGCTCAGCTTCGCAGCGCTAATTCAGCAAGGTAATGAGATAGATAGGTGTAAAGTGTAGATTTAGTAATAAGTTGATGTTTCCAAAATGTTAACAAAGACTTAATATTTCCCACATGACTGAATCTGATTTCTAGTGCAAAAATCATGGCTATTAAATTTTCAGAACGAAACCTTTGGTGAAACCCTGAGCCTGTACGCCGCACGCTCTGCCACTGCCTCTGTTCCTGGTTCTGTGTGGCTGCTTTCACATCCTCTGGACGATGCCGTCATGGAGGAGAGACGCCGCTCCATGCTGAAAATTCCTATTTCTAAGCAGATACATATCTTCCTCTGGTTTAAAATTAACCTCTTTTGGAGGCATTATTGTATTTCTTGTCTAGGATTTTTATAGGATAGGGGCGAGTGCCTCAGCAAACTCACACAGAACGCAGCATGTGATGAGTAATCATTTAATTTTAATGTTTGCTCTTGTTTTCACATAGTGAGATGGAAATAAGTGGCCTGGCCGTCCTCCCTTCGATCAGCCTGTGCTAGATTAGTTTCTTCTCCAGACTGCCAGCAGCGCAACCCAGATGGGCTGTGGAGGGCATCCTGGTGCGTCCCCGGGGTCCCCTACGTCGGATTAGCCACGGGCCTGGAGATCATGGAGCCCGTTCCACATGCGGGGCTAGTCTCCCAGGGGCGTTGGTGGGGGGCGGGGGCTGGATGGGAAACCAGGCTTCCTGATTTCTCCACAATGTCCTTCTCTCTGCTTCGTATGGCCCCTGACTCAGATCAGTGGGTGGGCTCTCCCTGCCGGCATTCCGAATTCCCTCTGTTGCTGTATCCGTGGACAAGGTAGCATAGGGGCTGCTGCGGGGTAGCACCCCGGAAGCTGAGGCAACAAAAGAGAGTTTTCAATGGAATATGCCCTTCCTGTATAAATTGCTTAACACCTTAGAGCTTCTTTTCCCTGTAAAATCATAGTAGGTTTCTGATGTTTTGTTTTTTTCTAGTTTTCTTAAGTGGGAGGAGAGATGGAGCCAATTCAAGGGGAGGGACAAAGGAAAAAGAGAAAGAATTCATCATTATTCCTAGTGTACAATACACCCAGTTGGACGTTTTTGTCAGGGACCCCAATCCATTGCTTCAGTAGCTAATAACACTCTGCTCTCCATGTCGGCTGAAACCCGGCGGAGGTTAAAGCTTCCCCCCCACACATGCGGCCATCTGTGTACCCCCATGCATTGCTGCTCAAACTGTAACTTAGGGTTCAAGAGACTGAACATTTTAATTCTGCAAAAGCAGTTTTGCTCGGCAAAACAGTGCCCGGATTTTGAGTATTTCTCAGAGGAGCGAGGCTGGGAATTCGAGAGGTGGGAGAGCTTCCCCTGGAGTGGAGAGCCTGTGCGGGCTGTCGTCTGAAGGGATCCCGAGGTGCGCTCGGTGACATGTGCTCCCTCCGCTGGGCTCCTGCTCTGACCAACCCATCCAGATGGCGGGCTTGTGGAAACTGCCCGGCCAGAAAAGCAGTACCCTCCCTTCAGGGTTCAGCCCCCACACCCCCGTGTGGCTGAATTTAATGGGAGTTTACCCTGTTCCAAACAGTGTGAAGGCTGAGCTTTCTTCCCATTTCCGTGTGGTAGAGTCTCCCTCTGAGTTTAGGGGGAAGCAGGAGGAACTGAGGCCGGTGGAAACTGACCACGTGGCGTAGGGCAGGATGCAGAGGCCAGCTGAGAAGTTGTGCGTCCGTGCCTCTGCTCCCCCACCTCTTTGATTTTAAGCAAGCCTCTCAAAGTGTCCTACATCCACTGGTTTGTGGTGAGATCCAGCAACAGGAATGTTCCCACCTTCTCTGTGGTTCAAGGGCTTTTTAGGAATTACATGTACACGGGGTATTTGAATGTTCTTTAAGTGGTTTGTACCCAGGTGGGGTGACTGGAATTGCAGTACTTCCTGTATATCTCTCTCCCGGATGAACGGCTGGAGTAGTTTGCTGGGGCTGCCGGAACAAACTGCACCCACTGGTGGTTTAAACAACAGAAATGTATTGCCTCTGTTCCGGTGGCCAGGAGTCTGAATTCAAGGTGTCTGTAGGGTTAGTTCCTCCTGAAGCAGAAAGGGAGAGCCTGCCCCAGCTTTTCTCCCAGCTCCCGGGGCTTGCTGGCCATCCTTGCTGTGCTTTGTCCTGCATAAGCGTCACCCAGATCGCCGCCTTTGCCTTCATCTTCACCTGGCGGTGTGTGTGTGTGTGTGTCCCCATCCAAACTTCCCCTTTATAAAACGACCCCAGTCATGTTAGATTAGGGGCCCACCCTGTTCCAGGGTGACCCCATTGCACCTAATTAGTTCTGCAGTGACCCTATTTCCAGATAGGCCATATCTGGTGATGCTGGGGCTTAGGGCTTCAACATATGACTTTGGGGGACACAATTCAACCTGTAACAAGGACCATGGGGCAGGTTTTGGTATTACTTTTCTTACTTAATGTTCTTTTTACTGACTTGAAACTTTGGGATTACCATGTTATTCTGAATCTTCCCCTTTATGTTCTCTTTAAATAACAAACCTCCTCCAAATATATTCAATTTATTTTATTTTTCTTAAATTGTATCTAGAGAGAAGGTCCACGAGAAGGATGTTATTTTTACTTACAACATGTTTAGCTCAAAACAAAGAAGAGAAAAATTGAGATTAATCAGTTGTCAAGCAGCTTTGGAGAAACAGAGATATATCTAAAGAATCATGCTGGGACTTGACACACTTCAAGGGTTTTCTTTTTTCTTTTTTCCTTTGCAAATCCATTTTATACTCCACTTGATCTATGGATCAACCAAGATTTGATAACTTTCGGAACATAACTGCCATAAATCTATCTCACTGTAGGGAAGGAGGCCTTAAAACATAGAAAAACTATAAAATAAAACAGTATGAAGAACACTGGAGTGGGATTTGGGCGAGGTGTCTACATTTTATCATTCTTCATCTCATGCATCATTCGGCCACATCTGGTGGCTTGCTTCCTCATCTGTCATGTGGGTTGGTACTTGTGGGTCACCAGAAGGTGGAAACAGTGTGATGTGTTGGAACTGGTGCTCCACATCAGTCCACATGTCAGACGGGGTGTCTGATGGATAACGAGCAAATGTAGGCGAGAGAAGCCCCCATCACCACAAAGGAATGTCCAAGACAAAGAAAAGTCAGCACTTCAGAAATTGGTAGGTTAGATGATTACTCACTGTATGTGACAGACCTTCATGAAATAACCCCTAAGTGATGCGTCTGAAGTGTTGACTACCTACCATTAATAATACACGTGTGTAAATATGTAGACATAGCATATGTGCATGTGTGCTTGTCTATCTACATGAGAAACATTGCGACACATTTGTTTAAAATTGCTTCACTTATGAGCAGCGTGGTAGTTCCAAGATACTGGGATGGACGTCCTGTGAAACAACATCGCTTTAGGGAGAAACATCTGAAATCCAGTAGCACTTACTTTTGCTTTGTTTTCTGTCTGATCACAAGGAACTTGGTCATAGAGTAAATCAGCGGATAGGCGTTTCCTCCTCAGTGCCTGGTTCGGAGGAGGGCACTTCCGTGCGGGTATCCTCAGAGCTGAGCATCCCCTGAGGCCACTTCCCAGGGTTCACAAGGTGGTTCTTATTTTGCCTCCTCTTGATGCCTTTTTAATGAGGCCTCCCCGTAAAGAGCAGGCAGGATGCTTTCTCGTTGGAAACCCGTCTGCCGCCTCCTACCATTTCTTACTAATTCATCTGGGAAATCATTTATAAATTAAATATTAGGAAAATGTACTTTTGAAAAAGAAGCAGTAAGAGGTATAATTTGTAATTCTCATTTAGGGAAAATCAAGCCAGCAATCAATTTGCTAATGGAAGGACAGGGAGGGTCCCTCTTGGAAGCAGCCATGGTTTACATAACAATAAGTAGACACAGTAGATGCGGGGAGTCTTCAGCGCCTCTTCTGGGGCATGTGGTCCATTTTAGTGACTTCTGAAGACAGGGTTTCAGTTTCTCCCTTGGAAGAGTGGGAAAGAATGGAGAACAAAGCTCACCACTAACACGTGTTATCTCAGTCCCTCCACATGACGAACCTGTGCTCAGCAACACGTACTTGGGTCAGAGAGCT
The DNA here is from genome assembly GCF_022682495.2 of Desmodus rotundus. Classification (NCBI taxonomy): domain Eukaryota; kingdom Metazoa; phylum Chordata; class Mammalia; order Chiroptera; family Phyllostomidae; genus Desmodus; species Desmodus rotundus. Next base: position 133,445,431 of record NC_071394.1, on the reverse strand, counting down.
TCATCACAGCTCAGACTGCAATGACAGATGGCCAGGTCGCTGTGAGTTCAATCTGGAAAAGACTCAGAGGCCGTGTCACACAGGCTCCTCGTTGCACAGAGAGGGACACTGAGGCTCCACCTGCTTGTGACTTAACTCTCATAACTTTTGAAAACACTGAGCTTTGGAGGTCATCTGCAACATGTAGGTTGAGATTTATTTTTGCCCGTATGTGGTAGGTTTTGTCTGGCAGAGATCCGCTGCCCAGCTCATCGGTCAGATGAGGTCTGCACATTGTGAGAAGGTCTTTTATACCTTTGTTGTTAAAGAAAGCTGAACTGTGGCTGTGTTTCCACCTCCAGAATTTAAAGGAACAAAATTATACCTTTGGGTTCATCTTCTAAAGTGGAAGAATTCTAGGGAGTTAAAGCCTGCTGATCTTGTAGGTTTTATTTAATCAGAACATTCGTTCCTTTTTTAGTACCGTGCAGTTGACATACAACATCATGTTAGTTTCAGGTGCACGGCAGTGACTGGGGACCTCCTCCTGCAGTGATGTCCACAGAAAGTCTAGTGGGCAGCTGTCGCCACACAAAGCTGTGACATCATTGACTGTATTTTCTGTGCTGAGAAGATCACATCCACATGGCTTGTTTATTTTACGATCAGACGTTTGTATCTCTTAACCCCCTTCGCCTTTTCGCCCCACCTGCCCCACCGCCCTCCCCTCTGTTAGCCATCAGTTCATTCTCTGTGTCTGTGAGTGTGTTTCTGTTTCGTTTTTACTTGTTTGTTTTGGTTTTAGGTTCCACATATATGTGGAATAATACATTATTTGGTTTTCTCTGACTTATTTCACTTAGCATAATACCCTCTAGGTCCATGCATGTTGTTGCAAAAGGCAAGATTTCATTCTTTTTATGGCTGAGTCATATTCATGTGTGTATGTGTGTGTGTGAGTGTGTGTGTGTGTGTGTGAGTGACATCTTAACCCACTCATCTATCGACAGGCACTTGGGTTGCTTTCATAGCTCGGCTTTGCTGGCTGTTGTACATAATGCACTGACCATAGCAGTGTAGGCATCTTTTCAAATCAGTGTTCGCATTTTCTTCGGATAAATGCCCAGACGTGGAATTGCTGGGTCTTACGGTCGTTGTATTTTTAATTGTTTGAGGAACGTTCACACTGGTTTCCACAGTTGCCACAGCACACCAGGGCTCCCTTCCCCGCCTGTGCTCGCCAGCACTTGCTGTTGGTCGGTTTTCCGATGGCAGCCATTGTGACGGGTGACAGCTCATTGCAGTGTTGATTGGCATTTCCCCGACGGTGAGTGATGTCGAGCATTTTTGCATGTGTCTGTGGGTATTTGTATGTCTTTGGAGAAGTGTCTATTCAGGCCGTTGGCCCATTTTTAAATTGGATTGTTTGTGTTTTATGGTATTGAGTTGTATAAGCTCTTTATATATCTTGGGTATTAACCCCTTGTCAGATTTATTGATGGCAAATATTGTCTCCCATTCAGTAGCTGATAGTTTTCTTCACTGTGCAAAAGCTTTTTAGTTTGAAATAGTTCCATTTGTTCACTTTTGCTTTTGTGGTCCTTGACCAAGGAGACAAGTCCAAAAAACTGTTGCTCAGACTGATGTTTCCTTCCAGGGTTTTTATGGCTTCAAGTCTTACATTTGAGTGTGCAATCCACCCTGAGTGTATTTTTGTATCCGATGTAAGAAGGTGGTTCAGCTTCATGTTTTCGCATGTTCTGTCCAGTTTTCCCTCCACGTCACTGAAGACAGTGTCATTCCCCACTCAGTGCTCCTGCCCCTTTGTCGCAGATTGATTGACCGTGTAAGTTCAGGTTCATTCCTAGGCTCTCTGACCTGTCCCCTTGATCTGTGTGTCTGTTTTTGTGCCAGGGCCATGCTGTCCTGGTGGCTGTGGCCTGGCAGTACTGACGGCACACCGTGAGGTTAGGGGGCATGATGCCCCCAGCTTGGTTCTTGTTCCTCACATTTGCTATAGTTGTTTGGCACGCTCTGCGGTTACACCCATTCCTTTTTCTTTCTTGAAGTTCTGAAAAATTTGAGATGTATTTGCAATACTTCTATAATGGTCGTATATGATAATTTCAAATATATAAGAAATTCGTAACTGTAGCATAAATTAATAATTGACATTTATTTTCAGATCTCATTTCGATCTCCCACGCCATTATGACTTTCAAAGTCGCGTAATGTGTACCGTGGTATCCGTTCTCTGTTTGAAAGAGACACGCACATGTTACCTGTACATACACTATACATATAGATGCATTTGTAAACCCATGTGTATGTTTAAAATACCTGATGTCATGTCTGTTTTTACGTGTTTTTATGTATTTACATGACAGGCACTGTTGTCTGATTTGAAATACGCACACGCACAGACCGCTCCTGCAGGGACGTTGTCCTTTTGCCGTCCTGGCCTCTGAGCTGAGAGTTCCTGCAGAAACGCTTCCAGGGGGTGGCGAGGCCAGTGTCCAGCAGTCGCCACACCATGAAAGGGCCGCACTGGATGTTGACAAAAACGTCAGTATGGGGCAGGGTAAAGTAAATTATCAACAGCGTGGTTTAGTTATTTTGTAGTTTCATTTATAGACATTAATCTAGTCCGTGTTGGCTTATGAGGAGACTCAGGAATCAGCAATATTCCTTTAGACATTTGTTTTTATCTAATATAAGTTTTCCTTTTTTGATGAAATGCTATCTTGTGTGTATAAGAAGACAGAAGACCCTTACACCAACTTTGTGGGACAGTCACTGAAAACCTGCGTTGACAGCGTGTCTCTACATCACTCGTCTGACGGCACCGACAGTTAGAAGGGGACTGAGACTTCTCCAGGAGTCAGGGTCTCTACACAGACTGTCTCAGAGGCCCAGGGACTCCCAGCGATCTCTGTCTTCCAACCAGCTCTTGAAATTAGTGGAGAGAGGCAATGGCCTTTTATTCCTGCGGCCTCACCACATCCGGTGGGGGACTCAGAAATGACTGGAAAGTAATCCCTTCTCTTGACAGTTGTAAAGTGGTAATCCTCCATTCTCATCCTCTCAGGGGAAAATTGAAGATAACTGTTTTATTCTCCAGTTTTCATATGCCATCTCATAGCCTTGTACATTATACACCAGTTCCATAGAGGGTTGCCCCAGTAAAACTGCTGTGGAAGGCCTGGGCTAGGTTACCGGGGTGCTGGAAAAGGCGCCCACACTGACAATCAATTTCAGACGTGTTTTCAGCGTATCACTTTAGAGATGTCCTTTACCGAGATGTCAGAAAACCAGGCCACATCAACTCGTTCGCATGATGAAGCGGGCCTGCTTCCTCCCTTTCTTCATCGTCGAGAAGCAGGGGTGCCCTCGGCCTGCCTGCCTGTGGCATCCTGGCCCAACAGTGCCAGGGGTCATCGTCACAAATGTGTGAGAGCAGCAGTCCCCAGCCCCGCTGTTGAGGGGCCGTGCTTCTGTAATCCTGTGTGTTCAGAGTGAGCACAGCAGCTGCGTCTGTCCTTCAGCTGGGCTTGGTGTTCAAAATGGGGTGCTAGTGAGCTCAGGCCCTTTCGTGGTGAGTCTTAGCCACTTACAGACCAACACACCTACCTGACAGTCTGGTTTCTTCAGAACCATGGGACTGCTTAGTGAAGACAGCCTACAAGGCTGCCTCATTGAATGCACTTGTTGGGGAAGGTAGACTCTTGATATGAAACAGTGGGTGTTGCAGCCTTAAGGGGTTGTTCTGTTTGGTTTTTCGGAATGGCTGTTCAAGGGAAATGCTATTTTTCAAACTGAGAGTTCCACAATGCCCTTGTTTTCTTAATTCACTGGACTAGTTGCTTTCTTGTCTTTTTTCGTCTTCCCTCCTTCCCTTTCTTCCTTTCTTCTATTATGGAAAAAAAAAATATGTCACCGGGGAAAGGTACTGATTCCCTGACTCCTTGTATGCTGTGTAGATTTCATGTTTTCTGCCTCTTTTCCTTTGGTTCTGTGGTTATTGTCTTTTGAAGCATATTTTCCGCTTTTCGATTTCAATATAGTTTACAATGTAAAACCCTAAATCTTAAGTGCTTAGCTCAGTGCATTATCATGTAACCCCCTCCTGCTCAAGAAAGAGCAGCCGTGGCTGGTGTGGCTCAGCAGATTGAACGCCAGCCTGCGAACCAAAGGGTCACAGGTTCGATTCCCAGTCAGGGCATGTGCCAGGGTTGTGGGCCAGGTCCCCAGTAGGGGGCGTGCAAGAGGCAACCACACATTGATGTTTCTTTCCCACTCTTTCTCCCTCCCTTCCCCCTCTGTCTAAAAATAGGTAAATAAAATCTTTTTAAAAAAAGAAAGAGTGTTTTCACGGCCACGCCCCTGCCTGTTCCCAGGTACACTTCTGTCCCCGAGGCCGTTGCTCTTTTGTCTGGTCGCTCACTGGACTTCGTGTGTGTAGGGTCGGAAGAGCACGTGCATTCCTGTATCTGGCTTGTTTTGCTCGGTGCAGTTTTTGAGATTCACCAATGTGGTAACGTGTGTCAGGTGTGTGTCCTTCACGTTGCTATGTGATACCTAGTAGTGTGCATATATCACGTCCCTTCGTGGTGGTGCTGATGGACATACCCGGCACTTTAAAGCTGTATCGTTCACAGTTCTCTTGTCAGATGCGCTTACCCATGTGGGACAGTGTCTTACTCTTATTCTCATGGTGTGGCAATTATTCTTTAAAATACCAACCATGCTTGAATGTCCTTGAAATCTCAGAAATCAGCAAACACAGGTCTTAGGGCAGCTCGTTCATTCACGCCGTTACATCCACACAGCGTGGTCGTACCCTCGCCAGCCTTCCCTCCTCTGGATCTCGCCTCTTTCTTCTTCAGGTTCCTTTCTATGCCCAGCCCACCTACTTCCAGCCTGGGAGACATGGAATTTTCCCCCGATTTCTGAGGTCCGTGCGTGTTTTGGTGCCTGGTGGGTGGGCAGAAATGCTTGATGAATGAACAGGGTTCCGCTGGGGGGTTTTGGGGGCTTCACAGGGACTGGGTGTGTGTTCTCAGGAACGCAGGGCAGATGCTTCCCGGGATCATTACTGCCTTAGCACCATGGTGACAATGCCCGTCATGAGAACCCTCCTACCTTTTCCTCAGTGTCCAGGGGAGGAGTTGCATATGCAAAGTCCCTTGTTCAAGTGTCAGAAGTGTTCTAAATGATTTTATAATTTGAAAAGTCTCCAAAATAAACTACACACTTTCACATCTTCCTGAGCACACGATTACCTTTACAGTTTGATTGGAAACCTTCATTATCAGGTGGTACTGGCTTAACCTCTCTCATTCCTCTGCTTTCCTCCCCTATCTCATTATTTTAACCCAGCTAATTGTTCACCTTTGAGCCTCTTGATTTTCTTCTCTGTGCTTCTTTGCATCAAACAAATAACCGTGTAAGAGTCAGCACACGTGTAGCTCTGCGGGCTGTGAAAAACCCAAGTCCCTGGGCATCAGCTCACCCACTGTGAGGCTGCATAGAGCCCATTCTCAGTGGAGGTGTGTGCAGGTGGGGGAGGGCTTCCGCCGCATTTAACTTGAACCTGAGCTCAGAATCACGCACCTGTTCAGGTATCGATGACATCTTGCGGTTTCTGTGTACCCGAGTTCAGAGCAGCATTGTGTTTGCCATGTCCTCTCTCACTGAGTGTGTCAGTCAGAGGTCCACCCAGGATGGACAGCACTTCCCCAGCCCCCGACGCTCTCCCTCCAGCAGCCTCCCCTCCTTTCCCCAGGAGCTCATATTAATTCAACTCCCCAGGGGCTCTGTTCTTGGTCTTCCCTTCCCCACTTTACTTTAGCCGTTCATTCTGATTTGAACTGTTCATGTTGTTATTTCCTGCTTTTATTTTTAAGACTATGTATTTCATTACTTCATTTTTACTGTAGATCACTTACTCACTTACGTATACTTACATTCGGTGACACTTACTGAATGTCAGGAAGTGGGACCCCGAGTCTGGGTCCTTGGAGGCAGGAGGCCTCCTCCTGTGTAGAAGTGAGGACATCATCACCCCCTCTCATCTACCCCGGCCTGAGCAGCAATATTTGATACAGTTCAACTGAGCGATTAAATAGCAGGTGGCACTCTGGTAACAGAGTTTGCTGCATTTATGCCCCAGAAGTATGCACTTTTGTAATTGAAAACAAGGCAGAATTGCCTGGTAGTCAAGGTGGAAAACTCTAGAATCAGACTGCTTGAGTTTGAGTCACAGGTACTGACTTGCTACTATGTGACTTGAGGCAGTTTATATCACTGGGTCTTACTTTATTCATTTGTTACAACGATGGTGTTGGAACCCACTTCATGAAGTTGTTCTAGTGGTTAAGGCCAGCCACACCTTCAAAGAAGGTACTAGACACTCAACAATAGCAGCTATTCCCACCCGAGTATGCACGTGGTGTTTATTCAGGACATGTGTGATTTCCATATGACATCATGGAGACACGAGTGTGCGTGTGTGTGTATGTACGTTACGCAATGTATCAATTAAACTGCTATTTTCTGTACCTGACGTTGCCAGGCAGCCAACACTTTGGGCAGCCAGGCTCCTGTCCCCTGCTGCAGCTGAACCCGAGGGGGTGCCAACACCAGAGGAGGTGCTCGGTGGCCACAGACGATGAGACGCCCTGTGTAAGTCACCTCGGCGTCGGCCGTGATTGAGCCGTGCTTAGCGCTTACTCAGAGCCCCGCACCCTTCCGAGAACAGCCGGAGGGGCACCCAGCCTCCCTCTGAAGCACAGCCTCTGACTCGGGGGCAGCGTCGGGTACGAGAGAGAAGCCTCCGCTGTGTTGGTCATGTGGGTGTCACCCTAAATTCTTTGGTTTTGCACAAAAAGTGCATCAATATGTGATTTCTCATTCTAGACAGATTTCTGTAAGCTCTGAAGATAAGAATATTAACTTTTTTTCTGCTGACCTGTTAGTAATAGGCTTTTAAGTTAAGTATTTCATATTTTTGGTGCCAACAACTCATTGTTTAGCCTGATCACTACACTAGCGCTCAGAATCTCCATGGGGAGTGCTGATGGGTGCCAGGGAGGACAGGGACCTCCCCTATCAGCGTGGCTGAGACTGCAGAGGGTGCCCCAGGGAGTGGCCACCCATGGCTTGCAGGTGTGGCCTGAAGACAGCGGGGTTTCCCAACAACACGGCTTAGCGGGTGGCGGCCAGAAGCCCCGTGTCTCCCATATGGGAGACTCACTTGAATGGTCTCTGCAGGTGTTGGTCCTGCCTGTTGCACTGTAGCCCCTTGGGGGTGTATTTGTGTGACTTGTTTCTTCTACTTAGCCTCGGGCTTCACACCTCGCCCCACATAAACCGCTCTCAGAGAGTGAGACGCGCACTGTAGGTTGGAAGAGGACGGTGACATAGACTATTTCCAGGGCATACGGCATGAAACATGGAGTATGTGCATTAAATAAGTGTGTAAAGTGATTTCCACCAAAATATTAACGGGTACTTACCTTTGGCTGGGAATTCAAATCATTAAAACTTTTCCATGTCATTGTATCATTTTTATAGTGATTGTAAATTGTTTACACAATCAGAAATTAAAGAATACACTCATAGGACATTGAAAAAGAAACCCCTGGCAAACCATTAACTATAGTAGAAATCAGTGCAGTTTTCAGAACCCACTTTCTAAACAATACTCATCCCACGACCTTAAAAGAACAGATTTTTTTGATACCTAATTTTCACTAGAGTATGGAGAGAGAAGTCATAAAAGTTATTTTTGTAACGGCATTATTGCATTAATGCAAAGATTAGCCAAAACCCAGCACGCAGACAAGCATACTTCCTGTCAATTAGACTTAGAGAACAGGTCCAAGAAAGCTGCTTCAAACCAGCCGTGAATGTGTTTGCACATTACAGGAAAAACACATGAAAGGAAATGACAAATGCTGAGTGAATTTTGTTGGAAAATTTTTCCAGTATTTGAAAATGTCTTCATCGGAATTTAGGTCCAGTGTGTTAAGGGTAATGCAGTTGAGGTTTAATCACTTCCTGTCTCGGTACCTCCGTTGGAGGGCACCCTGCTTCTATCCCGTGGACCAGTCATGCTGACCCCTCCGTCTCCTCTCCATCCTGCACTCACGCCTCGGGGCCCGCCAGCTGGGCTGCCTGGTGGCCCGTCCTCGGCCTTCTCCGCATGGGGACTGTTCAGGAGCAGGTGGATTTTGTGAGGCGGCAATGCTGTTGGCCCATAAAGGCCCAGAACGTTCTGCCCACGTCAGACTCTGAATGAGAGAGCCAGGAGAGCTGCAGCCGGCTGGGACTCCGTGTGCACTGTGCTGGGTGGCGGTTCCGGGTCGGCGTCTGACAGTGCAGTTTCACTGGGCTTCACTGCGTGTGCGGCGCTGTGGGTGCTTGTGTGCAGTCGCCACGTCTTCCAGGACAGACGGGGATGTGGTGGGCCATTTCGTGAGAGAGACGAGGGGAGTTAGCCCCTCACGTGATTTTCAGTCCCGTCATCAGGGTGAGCCGGGAGGTCCTTCTGCCTGGGGAGCTCTGTGTGACCGGCGCTTTGCCTGGTGGTCCGGCAGACTGATTTCCTTCCCTTTTCCTTCTCCTGCCTTTTTTATCCTTCCGCTAATAATGCAGTTTTCACGGGTTTCATAAAGTGGAGCGCTGTGACGATCCACTCACGTGCTTCTGCTGTTGGCCTTGTGGACTCTGCCCTCTTCTTGGGAGTTTCTTTTCAGTTTGTGTTGACACTGTCACATCAACGTCATTCTCCCCATCAGCGCCGGCTCTGGAAGCTTCGTAATGCAGCCGTAATCCTCGCTGGCTTGTCTGCTCTGAGTCTAAACGACGGGGTGGGTTTCAGTGGAAGGCGAGTGTGGAGAACACAGTCAGTCACAGACATTTAATAAGCATTAGGTCACACGCTTGGGGTTTTTAAGAAGACACATAAAGAACCAGTGTCCTGTCCTCACAGAGGGGACAATCTCTTGGAGAGAGAAATTAAAAATATAGTAAGCAGGTACTGGTTCTAGATAATAAAAGAATTTTCTGTAAGTCAGGAGCTGATGCCCTCCTCAGGCCTCTCCACGTCCTGGGCCCCTGTCTTCCTCAGAGAGAGGAGGTTCCCAAGCTTGAGACTTTTGATAGAGGATGGCACTTTACTCTCCAGCTCTGTGACCCTGGGGAAACCCACTCAGTTAGTTCTGCCTCCAGCTATACCTTATTTTTAAAAGGGAGGTGATAGGAAAATCTGCCTCGTATGATAACATGGTATCTGTTTTGAAGGTGTGTGACATATGTGGGTGATGGCTGGTAGGTGACCCAGTCCTCCAAGATGAGATGAGACCTGTCCCCTCCTGCTGCACTCTGAGTGCCCAGTCCTCCCTGCTTCCCCACTGAGGTGCCCGCTGCCCCTGGGGACTTGGGAGGACCAGTGCGACTCGTGGTATAAATGAACCCCGGGCTTTCCTGTCTCATTCCGGAAAGTTTTGCTCCTTCAACCAAAACCTCATAGCTGATAACTAACCTCCTCACCTGAGGGCTGGTGGGTGGGTTCTCAGTGAGGGCACCAGCTTCCTGCTGTGTGACACGTGGTCCACTCCCTTGGGGCATCTGTCTGTCCTGAACCAGCCCTCGTGCATTTGGTTTCATCAAACACACTCTCTATTCCCCTCCTCCACTCTTTTGGTGAGACAGCAAATGTGCCTGTGCAGATGTGAGAGCAAGCCCATCAAGGTGCTGACCACGGCCTGGGGGTCCAGAGCCTGACCAGGTCGGGGGGCCCTGAGTGTGGGTCCTCCTGTGTTCACAGACCCGGCAGGCACATGTCTCCAGGCAGGGGACAGGATGCACGGATCTTCGTGCATCCCCACCAGCTCAGGGACTCCGAGATGCAGGCGTGTTAGTGAAATGAAATGCAGGTATCATAATACAGTAACGCAAATGGAAAGACTGCAGCCAAACAGGAAGGCACTTATTTGTCCAGTAGCAATGTGGGAGTAAATCTAAAATGTAATTTCAAGCCAGTATTTAAAACGTCCACTCACAAACAAATGCAGGGTGCTGCTGATGATGAGGAGGGGCAAAGCCTATGTTGAAGAAGCCTGCAGGTAACCAAATGCCTTCTTGTGTCCCTGGAACTTGTCAGATCTTCCCAGGAGCAGCCATGTGCGTCCCAGCGTGAGTGGTCTCCAGGCGGTGTCTGCCCCTTCTCCTTCTGCCACCCCCCCCCACACACACACGGGCTCACACGTCGGCTCCAATAACAATGTCCCTGCGGTTTCAGAACATGGGATGTTTCTAGTCGCTGCACTTGATGACTGTGATCTTCACTTACAAGTTGAGTAGTTTGCAGGTGTGTGTTCCGCTGAGCGTCATGTCATGTCCCTGGGCAGCGTGAGGCTGCAGGACATTCCGGCATGTGCACTCCTGGGCCTTGGCTGGGTTTGTCCCTGACGTGCCGCCGCAGTGCAGGGAGAGCCTGTGGGCCCCGGCCCTGGCTCTGTTCCCGACCTCTGCCCCCCGGTCTGCAGCCCTGAGGTTTCTTTTCCTGGAGCCCCCTGAAGCCACTCAGCTGCTTTGTTACCTGAGCTTTCAGTGTTGAGCACGGACACCCCAGGGAGCAGCCCCGACCAACCCAAGGACCCTGCTCCCCAACGTGGGGTGGCCTCGTAGGTGCCCTCTGCCCTGGCCCCCGAGTCTCTTTGGGGGCCACCCACTGTTGTAGCTACTTTAACAGAATGTTCTCTGTTAGACGTTTTCACTCCCCCACATCATTTTCTTCTGTTTTGGCACTGCCTGCACGTCCCAAACACATTGGATTAATTCTGATGCTTATCTCAAAATCAGCTTCTGGAAGAACTTAGGTGCACCCCACGCCCAGCTGGTGAGAGCAAGCCCCCGTAGGGTTCCCAGACACAGCCCTAGGCCAGGGCACATTCTCACAGTTCAGTGCCAGTTCAGCCGCCTCCCACCCTGCTCACCACGAGGCCCCAGGACAGTCAAGAGGGTCCCCTGCGGAGCCTGGCCTCTCTCTACTTGCTGTCCCGGGCAGCACCAGTCGGTACTTGGGGCCCCTTCATGTCATCAGCGGGCACTCTGTCGGATGGCACGTGAGTCCTCAACAGCATCTAAGACCAGCGTCATCGACAGTGTCACTGATGAGCCTCGAACGTGTGCTCCTCTCGGCAGCCTGCTAAGTGCCATGTACCTGAGACCTGGCTGCATGGTCCTGGCCGTCTTTGGAGGCGGTGTCGTTACTTCCACTGGAGCGGTGAGAAACCTGAGTCACAGAGCCATCAAATAATTTACTTGTCATCGTATTAGCTGCTGATTTTAGATGCGCTTCCTGAATCATGGCCCCTGAACATCAGCAGGTGTGATTGCGTTTGTGCCGCTAGCCACTGTCTAGTCCTCTCTGTAGCTACCGCTGATGGACCGTTTCTCTCTACCCTGAAAATGGGGGAAGAAAGGTAGTCGCTAGTTTTTCTCACCGGAAATAAAGCGAGACAGACTTGGGGAGGCGTGTTTCACACCAAGAGTGCTGTTCAGGGGAATGGGAGGCAAGTGGGTGCACCTCCGACTTCTAGGCCGAGTTCCTATAGCCGTTGGACTAGTCCTCTGCCCTGTACCCTGAGCGCTGAGCCCGATGCCACCTGAGCACCTGCCTTTCCAGGCCTGTCCAGTGTCGGAGCAGTGACCATCCAGGACCTGTGGTTTTAGGCCTGTTAATGCTGAGCTTTTATACAACGGGAGGTGTGCGTCTGAACGTGGTCATGTGTTTTCCAGCTCAGACAGATGTGCTGTCTCCTCCAGTGTCTGCCATACAAGGGCATCTTATCCATGATGTGTCCTCAGGGCCCTGTAACGGGTATGCGTGGGGTTCCTGACTGCCTGTATGGGAGGCTACGTGGAGGGGGACCAGGTCCTTAATGCCGACAGCCACTGTGTGCAGGCTGCGTTCCACTGCCGGGTCCTTCCTCCTCAGGCCGCAGGTAGTGCTGGTGTGGGCTGGTGGGGTACAGGGACTTACTTTAGCGTCCTATGAACCTCTGTATGTCCTCAAAATACTTAGAATTTTGGAGGAATGTATGTAGCTCCTTGTCACAAGTGTGATCTTCAGACATGAAGTATCTGAAAGGGCGTGACTTCAAAGGGAGGTTTGATTGTGCGTGGGGTGCAGGGCCCATAGGGGTGTGGAGAGTGTGCCTGGTTCTTAGTGCGGTGAACTTTGAATGAACTTCTACAGCCAAGAACAGATGACCAGAAATAAATGATTGATTCCTCTGGGAGCAGCCGGACACCCGGGAGTGTGCCTGCGGGAGGCTCCTGAGCTTGGGCCCTGCAGAAAGCCTCGCGAGGTCCTGCGTTTGCTTGGGTTTCTTTCCAAATGGGCAAGTTTGGACAAACAGACTCCTAAGGGCAGTCAAGTGTCAGACACAAAGTACGCTGGTGCAGCTGCCACTGGGATCGCTCACTCCAGTTACTCATCACGGAGAGTCAGGTGTGCGGCCGTGTGGTGTGTGCGTACCTGTGACCCCTGTGAGGTCAGGGCACTTCGCGAACATCGCTTGGGCTCGTTCAGGCACGTTTCTCACGCTGCAAACGAGGCGGACGTTCCCAGAAGACATGGCGGGAACTTTCCTGCTCTGCAAGCTGCCCCCCCAGGACCACTCTTTGCCAGAAATAAACACGCAAACATGACTAGATGCACCTTTAATTTCTCTACAAAAGAGAAAACATGTTAATTAAAATTTTACTCTGGTTTGCTAATGTAACTCTCATATTTGTATATTTAAAACAGAAAGTTTAATAACTTTGATAGTCATTGGATTGCTGTGTGGATATTTCAAGTTTTGCAGTTTTGTTCCAAAAGCCATTTTTTAATATTTTTTCCATTATGAAACTTCTGCCGGGTGCTCTCACTGTGCATAGTTGTGTTGAGTGTGCTCTCTGACTGGTGCTGGTGTTTCATATCACAGTGAGGAAAACACCCGTCATTTTCTTGACATCGGAAATTTGCATCTGGCCAAAAACCTCATAAAAGGAAGAGTTTAGGCTCTTACAATTGGAAGACCATTTTTTATGAATGATATTTTGTCCGCTATTTAGTTATTGGAATCAGATTGTGAAAATGTTATTCGGTGACCTCGCCTCCGTCGGAGATGCGCTCTCTTGGGAAATGTGTCCCAGAGCTGTGAGCTGAGTGTCCAGAGCACCTCCCAGCCGGTTTGGGGAAGGGCTGGCTTCATTTGCATGGGCCCCCCTGCACTTCATTTCAGCGTTTATATTGCTTCTGCCTGTGGATGTCCCGGCACCCTGGGGCGCTAGGGAGCTGAACCAGAGGAGCTGGTAGAATCAGCCACACCCAGCCCAGCAGCTCCTGCGCTCTCCTGGCCCTTGATGAAAGGCAGCGCCCGCTCCCAGCACTGAGCGCCTCCCATGTCCCACGGCCTTTGGACCAGGGCAGGCTTGTGAGATAAATCGAGCATTCCATTCCATGCAGGATGTGGGGCGCCTTTCACAAGTATTCACCCTGCATTTTAAAAAGTTATCTGAGTCTCTATCATTCGAAACCAATAAGCACGTGGATAGTGACATACATTCAGGGGTACTCACGGCAACTTTGTCATACAAGAAAACGTTCAACGGTCTCCGTGCGTCTCCGTCCGTCTCCGTCGGGGAAGGGCCCACACCTGCAGAGGACCACTGTGAGCCCCGTGAGCACTGCAGGGCGGGCCCATGTGTGCTGACAGGAAGGAGGTACATGTCCGTGATAAAGGCAGCATGTAGTTAACACGCATGTTATGATGCCGTTTGTTTAATACAGACAAAAGTATATACGTCACTTGATAGATGCACGTAGATGCAGAGCATATGTTTGAAAGAGAAGCCATTGCTTCTCGGCCTGTTGGGTAAAACCAAGTGTGACAGAGAAGTGCTTTCCTCTGTGGAAGGAGACGGGCCGCATGGCTGGTTTGAGGGGATTTTGATACATGCAGTTCACTTCCAGTGTTGTACAGCAGGGTCGTCAAACTCACTTTCACTGGGGGCCACGTCAGCCTCACGGTTGCCTTCAAAGGGCTGAATGTGATTTTAGGACTGTATCAATGTAACTACTCCTTAACAGTTACGGGAGAGCTTGGTGCTGCTGCCAGATAAAACAAGGTGGAGGGCCTTGTGTTTGCCACCTGTGTTCTACAAGAATAATGGGCAGAATGGCATTTTGCATAGTTGCTTATAACTGATTTTTTTAAAGAGGAAAATCCATGGAACAGACAGGAGGCACCATCGTTGACCGAACTAACAGCTTAATGGTGCCCATTCTCTGGGTCAGGCTTCTGGGGAACAGTGGAGAACAGAGACACACTGGCCCTGCACTCAGGGATCTAGAAACGGTTGGAAATGTGTGAACACACACGTTTATTACTATGGAGGGAAAGTATGGAGTTAGAAAAGTCTGTGATTGGTTACTGAAGGTTTCCTGAGGATGGAATTTTTGTACCAATATCTGAAGGCCCAGCTGAGCAAGGAAGCTACTGCTCAAATCAAAACAGAACCGTAAACACTAAAGGAGCAGTTAGGTCAATAAGAATGGAGAGCATTTCTTGTGAAAACAGACCAGGTTATCCAGTCTATGCAACTGGCTGCAGATAATCTCTAATGCTTTGCAAATGGCAAACCATCCAGAAAAATCAGTCACTGTACCTCACTGCACAAGCAATGAGCCAAGCATCACTGAAGCTACTAATACATCTTTATTTGCTCCTTTCTGATGCACTGAAGCCCAGTGGAGCTTCAGCTCACTGTTATTGGCATTGTTTGGGCGAGTGAGTGTCTGTCTTTGCCCAGACCATGCCCAGTGTCACCTGAACTGTCCCTCTTCCTCTCTTCCCTCCTGCCCTCCATGTGCTCGTCGGTGCACCCAGCATCATCTCTGTGGAGCCCCCAGATACACCAGAAAGCAAGCATGACCCTTACCCTATGAGCTCAGAGTCAACTGGAAGGAACAGACGGAGAGTCAGTAATGCGTCACAAGCAGCGATTCGTGCTGTGAATGGAATTGTCAGCATGCAGAACTAGGGGATGAAGAGAAGGCCCGGGTTAGTGGGTCCATTCAGGGAGGGTCTTTCTCAGAAGGTGGCTCTGAGCTGCTGCTTCAGTTTTAGGAAGAGCCAGGTGTGGGTGCAGTGATGGGAAAGGCCTACGTAAAGGCTTTGAGCCAGGAAGGAACCTGGGGTGTTCCCGCAGCCGGAAGGTGAATGAATGGAGGAGCCCACTTCTGTGTCAGCCCCGGGGTGGGGTCATCCCAGGCTGGGGGTGGGCGGGAGGGACAGCAGAGTACAGCCCGCACCTGGGCAGTGGAGATCAGAGCTGCTGGGAGACCCCAGGGCCCAGCGCTCACCCCCTTGAACTCCCTGGATCTGAGGCAGGGAGGGGGCCCCCTGGGATCTGGTCACACCCGCCCCATTGAAGGCACTTTTGGCGGAGGTCTGAGAGCTGACGTTCCCCACACTGCACAGTTTGTGACGGACTCAGATACAGTCCTTCCCTCCATACGTGTGGCCCTGAAAACATTCCCATCCTGTTGACCACACTGTTTGCCTTACGCCTCCACCTCCCAGACAGCTCTCCCTGCACCCAGACTCAGCGACTAGAAACATCGGAAGCAGCCATTCCTTTCTGGGGACTCCCCTAATTCCGGGACAAGGGAGCAAGGCCCGCTGCAACCTGTCTAAGGAGTGGGCCTTTCCACCGGTTTCTCCTGACACCTGTGCTGGTGGCTGTGCAACAGTGATCTTCTAGGTCATCAAATCAGAGAGCTCCATGTGGAAGTGAAGCTCCTGCATCATGCCCTGTGTGCAGCTGAACACCTTGAATTCCATCAGGTAATTATCAACTCAGTGAGCTAAGTTACATAAAGCGCACCCCCGGATGTGCAGTCATGGAGCCCCTGTGAGGGGGACGCTGGCCGCGCTCTTCCCTGGGGGTCCCCCGCTGAACCTCGAATACAGGGGTTTGTCTGAGTGGCCGCTTCCTCTGTTTGCCCACGGCGTCCTGGTCCTGTTCTGCAAGCACAGGAGACGCCCTGTGTCAAGAAAGCTCACTGAAGACAGGGGGCTCAGTGATTGAGAGAGCCCCGTACATACGTACATGCCCAGCTACAGCCTCTGCAGGATTCTAGGGAACCCAGTTTACATCTACTTACGCCTGTTTTCTTCCCAGAAGAACTTGGGGCACTACTATGATTCCACCCCCTTGTATTTAATTTCTGGTTGTCAACCTGAAGTGTGCCTTTATTGGCAAAGGAAAGAGTAAGGCAACTGGAGAGATAATGCAGGTCACAAACCAGTTCAGTCTCTTTTTCAGGCAAAGGCTAGACCCCCGGTAATTGTCTGTTGAGTGACTTGGAATTGAATTAGTTGAGTTGAATTGAATGCTTTGAGAGAGCTGGGGCTGGGGCCGATTACCGCTTCATCCATGGGCCAGCGTTCTCAGCTGAGCATTTCAACAATTACTCGTGGAACCAGCGTTTCATGGGATGCACACCTGTCGTGAGCCAGGCAGAAACTCTGGTCAGGGCTCGGGGCTCACGGATCACATAAACTCTGCTCTTCATCTGTAACTGCTCACAGCGGGCACAGGGGGACCCCGTGCGTGGCCCTGCCGCCGGTGGGGGAAGAACAGAGCTCTGGGGGGCTTGTGCTGGGATGAGTGACAGGGATGGGCGGGCTGGGGAGGGGACAGCTTCCCAGAGCAGGTGGCATCTAATTAAAGTCCTAGGCAGATAAGGCAGCATTTCTGTTTAGGAGGCAAGATGTCACCTAGGTGTTTCCTAAGCTTTTTATTACCTTAAGGAGTTTCTCTAGAATCACTTTCGATGGTCCTCTGGTGCTGTGGGTTTGACCCAGGGTGTCGAAGGGCATCCTTCATGACCTCAGAGCGGGAGGGGTCACCGCAAAATAGAAAACACAGTACCTTCAACCCGGTGCCTGGTTTTCTCTACACGCACATGGTCACTGTGGTTTCTCGTTTCTGGTCTGTAGCTTCACGTCTCACACCTATTTCATTTTAAACAGCTTTATATTTTTCCCATTTTGATAATAGATATAGCCATAAATTGGCAGTTTGTAAATAAAATGTGTACAAATGGGCAAAAGTATGTTTACAGTTGTAAGTACCCGAAACAGAGTTTATTCTTGTATTATTATTTATTATTGTTATTTTCCATATGAACAACTGTAAACCTACTTTTGCCCCACCCTGTATATTGAATTGAGAATGTTCCTTAGAACTATACTTTCCTTCCCTTTGTCATTGGCTATATGATTTTTTTTAAATTTATTTTTGGAGAGAGGGGAAGGGAGGAGAAGGAAAGGGAGAGAAACATCAATGTGTGGCTGCCTCTCACGCGCCCCCTACTGGGGACCTGGCCTGCAGCCCAGGCATGTGCCCTGACTGGGAACCGAACCAGCAACCCTTTGGTTCACAGGTCAGCACTTAATCCACTGAGCCACACAAGCCAGGGCTGACTTACGTGATTTTTAAAATCACTTTTTTTAAGACTAAAATGTTGGACTTGGTGTTTCCAGGCCCTGATGTTAATTAAATTCCATTTTCATCAGCAGAATAGAATGTTGCTGAGATTAATTTTCCCCTTTAACTCGTGTGGTCGGTGAACCTCCACATCGACTGGGCGAGCGTTCACGTCACAGGCGTGTGGCCCGAGACGTAGTCCGCGAGGTGTTTCTTCATCTTTCAGTTCTTTCCCCGTTTTCCACCTGTTTTCATGAGTGGGACCTGTTAATTCCCGAGGTGCTCAGACGCACTTACGGGCTGGCTGTGCACCCCTCCTCTCCATTCCGGAGAGGAGGCTCAGGTGATTACATCTCTGTGGCTGGCAGTTCCATGGTCTTCCCGCTTGGAAATCCCTCGAGCTTAAGAAAAACTGGATGCAAAGAAACAACTGCTGTGTGTTTTAGGAGAAAAGTTTCCATAAAGGGGTCCACTTCATTCATGTTCCTTGAAATAAAAACACTAGAAAATAAAATAATGTCTTTTAAAAGACCCAGTTATCTGAATTTTTTCACAGTACGGTGAATGAGTTATTCGTTGCCGCAAACATGCTTTCTATGTAAAGCTGTTCACATTGTAAAATTTAAAACGTAGTATTGCCGACAGTCAAACCCCAAATTTCTGAACCCATATATTGTGTTGTAGACAGACATCCATGTAAAGGCGAGAGAAGCAGCAAGAAGGAAAACCCTGACCAGGAAATTCAAAAGTCCACGTGCAGTAAGTCTTACTTCCGTTCTGGTTAAAACAGAGACGCCCAGGCCCACACCCAACATTCTGGTTGTAAGACCCTGCTGCGGGGTTTGAACTGTTTTCTAAGATGGAAATCCCAAAGTCCCGTGATGCGGCGCGGCTTCCAGTAAACACTCTGAAAATCTTCAGAGTGTGAAGCGTGGTCCCCTGCATCTCTGAAGACTGATGGAATCCACCTTGACCGTGGATAGATGGGGTGGGCCACGGTCGAGTTAGTGCGTAGCTCCGGAGGCCAGGCCCCCCGAACTCACGGCCGGGCCATGTGTCCTGGAGCAGATGAGCCCCCGCGGGGGCCTGTCCAGGCGTTGGTCTCTAAGTATTAATAGGTCCTCCCCCAGCGTCAGAACCGCGGCCTGTGTCGCACTTACAGCCTGTGAGACGGCGGCATGCGTCCAGCCAGGGGTCACCCTCTGTCCTGTTCGTTAACTCCCCTTCCCCACAGTCAGCCTGTGCCGACCTGCCCCAGGCCGAAGACTCGACTGCTTGCTTACCTTTCCCCTATGTTTCTTTCCCCCAGTCCTTTGGGGTGTCTGGAACTGTAAAATTTTCAATATATCTTACTGTTTTATTTTTCAATGTCATTTTTTGTGGCAGGCTTGAACGTCTTTCATTCACATTTACTACTAGAAGTTGTCTGCCAAAATATGGAATGAAGGGAGAAGTAGTAAGATCTCCATGTAGAAAATGCAGACACTTCTTCAGAGGCCCCGCAGAGCGGGGTCGTCGCCCTTGGTGAGCGGTGGCAGTTGGGGGAGTCATGCCAGGGTGAGGGAGGGGCGCTTTGCTTCTCTGGGGGTAGGCAGGCTATTTCTAAAGGGCTGTGAGAACCCTGACGGTGGGGGCACCTCCACCTCAGTGCTACTGGGGTGCGAGTCGCTGATAGGGTGCACACACGTGTGCCGAGACAGCAGCGTCAACTGGGGCAGTCCAGGGGACAGTGCACTCCTGGACCACCTTCCCGAGAATCCCAGGAGCCGCTGCTAAGACGGGACAGTTCTGGGAGGAGCTGGGACAGCGCCCGCCCCTCTTCCTGGGAAGTGGACTCAAACCCGAAGGGTCTCCGTGTAGAGCATCGGTCTTGAGAACCTGATCCCTCCACATGAACCCGGGACCAGCAGCGCCTGCCTGGGTCACACTGGGAGGGGGGTGCGGGGGGGCATGCATCTCCAAGACCTGCCTCCGGGCCTGCTGCCCCTGTGGGGCTGGGCCAGCAGTCGGTTTTCACAGACCCTGGGGGCTGTTCCGCACACGTGGCTGTGGGCTCTGTTGGCTCTGGCAACCCGTGCCTTGCTGATCGACGGTTCCATTGCATGCTGTTACCATAATGGGACTTCCATAAAACCTGGGGTGCCTCCCACTCACACTTCCTCGTGTCAGAGATGGTACCGTGGGGAGCGGGGTCGAGTGGCCACGGAGGGGCCTGCCTTCCCCTCACCTGTAGTCACCCAACTTGTGCTCGGGACAGGAAGTGCTGGAAGGGGTGTGCGGGAGTGTGTGTGTGTGTGTGCATGTGCCCGTGCAAGTTCACACACTCTTTAGCACAACAGTCAGTTTCAAAAGCAGGTCCTTTCGGAAGTAAACTTCTAGTTTTAGCCTTTAGAGTGTCAAACTAGTGCTAGCAAAGCCTCTGGCAGTGAGTGTATGAGATTAACAAAGCAGAGCTGAGAAGGATGCACAGAAGCCTAACACAGCCGGAAAGCAGTTTTCTTTTCTTTCCGTAAATATTTTATCACGGAGACGAGGTTGGCATTCAGTCACATTTGCCCACTGTCCAGCCCACTTTCGGATTCCTGTTTTCAAAGGGACTTGCTGAAGGGTTAAGTCACACAGTCTCATATCTGCTAGCCGATGGGACTGGAAAGTCGCTTGTGTGTCTTTAATTTCTAGGGTGTGTGATTTTGTGCTGTCGTGGCTACTGTTTCATTAACTGCAACTCTGGTAAGCCCTGTGAGCAGATGATCTGGGAACTACCCATGACTCTCGCGGACTGCATCTGCTCAGCCCACTTTTAACATGTCCGCTCAGTTAGGGGGCATGTGCTCCAGAACCCACTGGTGTCCGTGTGTGTGTGTGTGTGTGTGTGTGTGTGTGTGAGAACGGAGTGTTTGCCTCTGACTGAGCAGATGTCCCTTCATTACAAAGCCAAACATTCTAAAGTACAGTTTTAAGTTATTCACCCATTCAACAGACAGAAAAGGAGGTTGGGTGACTTCTTCGAGGCCCTGTACTGGAGATTGGACGCATGCCTTAGGGTGCAGGGTACCTACTAGTATTTCAGGAACTGATCACTTGTGTGGTCTTCAATTTCCTCTATTTCTTTTTTAAATTTTTATTAATTGATTTTAGAGGTTGGGGGAGAGAGAAAGAAAAATTTCAATTTGTTCCACTTTCTTACTCATCCATTGGTTGATTCTTGTATGTGCCTTGACCAGGGATCGAACCCATGACCTCAGTGCATCAGGACGCTACTCTTAGCAACTGAGCCACCCAGCCAGGGCTGGTCTTCAGTTTCGTTATAAAATGACTTTACTGTTGAAGTCAGAACGAGTTGCTATATTTTTCATTTAGTAACTCCTAAGTAAATGAGTGAGACATTTCCATAGATTCCAGGGAGCCCTTGAGAAGCCTATTATTGAGATAAATGGAATATGATATGCATTAATAAGCGCCTCTATTACAGTGTGATTGAAATAGTAACGTTTTCAAGGAAGGAAAGGTGTCTTACTTAAGCCTCCCCAGTTTCTGTGGTCTGATGGAGCCAGCATCTCTCGCAATAGGGCCCAAGAGAAATACAACTGTGTTTCCCAATGTCATCTGTCCCCAAAAGAGACACTCCTTTATGGAGAAATAATCTAACGAACTGAAGATAAAGTGTAACCCCTGGAGGCTTTTCTCCCCCAGATTCTATTCTGCAGACTAGCAGGTAATAAATAAGGAATTAGGCTAGATTTTCAGTTCCAATGTGATGTCGGTTCCTGCAGTGGAGCCAGCTGCAGCGTTCAAACGTAGCGTTGGCTGGCGCGCAGGACGAGCAGTATCTAGCCCTGCAGTGGGACTAACTGCTCGTAGCTGCCTGTAGGGAGGGGGCCGGCAGCCTGTCTCCAGGTCTCCCCTTCACACTGCGTGCAGGGCACTGCACAGCCACTGAGGTCGCGCCAGCAAGTGCGCAGTGCCTGAACGGGGGACTCCTGGTTAGAGGGAAAGCGTTGTGTGCACTAAACTCTCACACGTGCAGAGTGCTCTGGAAACGAGATTTTTAAAAAATAATGCTTTGTTTTTATTTCTGTTTAACCTTTATGTGGAATGGCTATTACCAGTTACGGTATCATCCCAAATCATCTCTTTTCCCCTCTTCCCCATAAATGTTTGATGAGCTAGCATTTAATAGATCATTTACAGAGATAGCAGGAAATTTATCTATGCATAAAAGAAAAATCAATTTATGATGGAAATACATGTTGAAGTCCTGTACAATGGGACTTTCGTATAATTTTAAGTTGGGTCTTCCTGCAACCGTGTGAAAGTGTACTTTTCCTGTGCCGTTTGCTATTGTCACTGTTGTTGTTCTTAGCCTTCTGTTTCTGCTATCCGCCTGTTAACGCTGACTGAAGCTTCCGGATGGAATCCATCAAGTGGTTGTCTCTCCACAATTGTGTGGAACTGCAAAAATCTAACAAAAAATATACCGTAGAAATTTAAGCAGATATAACTCAGATCATAAAATGACTATTGAAGTGAAAAAAACCCAGGTCTTAGTTAATATTGAGAATATCTTCTTATCAACAAAGCATGGTGTTAAATTTTAAGATATTTTTAGGAAGGAAGCAGAATTACAAAACTTTTTTTATTTGTGTGTTTTCCCTGATTATTTCTTTTTACCTCCCATTCCTTAAACATTGAATGACATGAACTTGTCATTTATGCCCCACCACCTACGCGCACACAGTTTGTCTCCGGAGTTTTATGAGTTAGCCCAGAAAGGAAACGCACTATAATTTAGGGCCTTGGTAGTGTTCAGCTTGGTTAGTTTTATTCTATTACATGGACCTTAAATCACTGGGATAGTTTAAATAGTTTTTTTAAAAAAACCAAATTCAACAGTAAATGTAAAGATCAAATTGCCTTTATTCAGTAATTTATGGGTCGGGCAGCACCCCATCCAGCAGGAAATGACAGACTTGTAAAGACAGGCGAAGAGACAAGGAAGTCACGAACCAAAGAAAGGGTCCTTGCGGGCAAGGTCACCTCCTCTGGGGCACAAAAGGGGACCCTCAGGCAGATCACCGCCCAGGGCCGACCAGCCTGTCTGGGCAGAGCCGCTGAGACTCCTCTGCTCCTGGACAGGATGGCCTCCCGCTGCGAGCAGGGGTTCCGTCAGAGCCGCCCTGGCCCACATCCTGGTTTCCGCTTTTCTGTCACGCCGCTAATCTCAGGAGATCAGCCGTTTACAGACAGGGCAGCCAGAATTCCCTTTGGAGGAAAGTTTCTTCCAACAAACCTGCCTCTCCATCAGACGGGATGAATTGGTTCCATCTGGGTCCGGGTGGCCCACCCAGCACTGAGCAGGGAGTGATGCAGGGAGTGATGCAGGGAGTGGAGGTCAGGGTCTCAGGTGTCAGGAGGGCCACTCATCTGTTGCAGGCAGGACCCCTGCCTCCTCCCATGCTTGCCGGCCTGGCCCACCCGCCTTTTTCTCTATCTGAGCTTCTCTGCCCGTTAAATCACCCCATTAAGGGTGACAACTCCTTAGCAGCATCTCAGCGTGGGTCCCTAAGGGTCCACGCCCTCTTCTAAAATCCATAGTGGGCTTTTCTTGCAAAGGAGGCAATTCGTCAAGAATTACAACCGTTCAATAAGAAAGAATGTTTCTGTCATTTGAGTTCATTCCAAAGTAATTTCAGTCATATATCACAGAGCTCAATTTTAAATATTTATTTAAGTGCTTATCAGCTCAGTGGGGCTGGTCTCTGACAGGCTGGGGTAGGGATGCTCTGCTCAGCATACAGAGAGTGGCCTAGGGACAGATGGTGGCCCAGGGACAGACAGGTGACCCAGGGACAGCACAGTGACTGCTCCTCTTGGGCTATGGTTCCACATTGAGGTTTTCTCCTCGTCGAGTCAAGTAGTCCGTTTAAGTTTCACTAACCAGTTTAACTTATGTTAAGTTGATTCATTTGTAGTTCATCTCGTGTCCTTCTCGGCCTTGGGCAGTGAAGGACCACACAGATTCGCACGGTTCATCCGGTAAACAGACGTGCGATTAGCAGGAAAGTCGAATCCTCAGGACCGTCCTTGTGCCTCTGCCAGGGTGGCTCTGCCGCCTTGTGTCACCCGCCATCGGACCACGTCTCTCTCCCTCACGGTGCTGTCACTTCAGGTGTACTTGTGTGCTGTCTTTTCTCATCAGTGTTTCTGAGGGACCCCTGAGTTCCTGGTACAGTAGCTCAGTGAACACGCTCTGTGAATCAAACGGCTGCACACCGCTGCCGCGGGAAGGTCGTATTCCTGAGGAAGCGTGGCGTGTTAGCGACGTGTGTGCCAACGGCAGGTCATGACACAGGCTCCAAGCACAAAATGCAGCAGGAACACCTGGGGGCAGCCTCAGAGAGGCAGCAGCAGTACTCAACGTGCTGGTTGGGAAAGGCCTCTCTGAGCAGGTGACGTGGGTGCCAGGAACTGAGTGACAGGAAGCTGCTCACCTTGTAAAGATCAGTGGGCAGAAGGGGGAGCCCCAGGGCACCTCAGTTATCAAATTGGAAGAGGAGGAGGCAGGCCAGTGAAGCTGGTGTGGCAAAGGGGAAGGGGTGGGAACACTGACCCTGGAGGCTGGCAAGGAGCAGGTCACTAGGGCCTTATTGGCTGACAATAGTTTATATAATATTTTTGAGTGCAGTGGAAAATCACAGTAGGTTTTTAATTCCTATTTCTCCTATTAGACTGCCCCTGCCGTATAAAGGATGGGATCTGCAGTTATAATTGTAGCCCCAAAGCCTAGTGCTTGGTAATCAATGGCTAGATGGATGGATGGATGAGTGGATGGATGGATGGATGGATGAGTGGCTGGATGGATGGATGGATGAGTGGGTGGATGAGTGAATGAGTGGGTGGATGGGTGGGTGGATGGATGGACAGATGGATGGATGGGTGGATGGATGAGTGGGTGGATGGGTGGATGAGCGGGTGGGTGAGTGGGTGGATGGGTACATAAGTGGGTGGATGAGTGGGTGGATGAGTGGATGGATGAGTGGATGGATGGGTACATAAGTGGGTGGATGAGTGGGTGGATGGTCAGACAAATGTATTAATGACCCTCCAGCCCTGTTGCTCTTTGATTTCAGTGATTCTATGAAAGACAGAGCTTTAAGCTAGTTTGTTTTACTTTGCTTTTCTAACATTAGAGCTACATATTGCTATTTGGAATTGCACTTACACCCCTTGACAAAAGTACGTTTAAAATTTGTAATACCTACATAATTAGAATTTCCTCAGCCCTGTGCCTCGAAGGCCGAGTCCCTTCCCCTCCTGTCAGTTTTCTCTCGCACTGTTGTTTCTCTCCTCCCCTCTCTCTCTCACTTCCCCCTCTCTAAAAATAGTAATGTGTATTTTTTCCATATGTCAAACTGTGAGACTATGAGGAGTGGAGAGAGAAGAGGAGATGGGTTTGCTTTTTTAAAATTGTGGGCACTGTGTCCCTTCTCGATATTGTGCTTTCGAATGGCAGGTGGCTGGACCAATCAGTGTGATAGCTTGGCGGTGGTGTTTCTTGGTGGGAGGGCCTCCTCAGCCTTGCCCTGCTGCCACCCAGCACCTTGCAGCTGTAGGGGGAGCTGAGCAGAGGAATGCCTGGAAGTTTGATGAATGGGGGCTCAGGAACTCAGGTGCAGGCTCCCCGCTGAAACAGATCAGGCTTGCACCAGGCCACCCTCCCTGTCCCCTGGCTTTGAACGGAAAGTGACCTGTCCCAGGCAGAGTGTGCAGGCCCAGGTGTTGGAACAAGACAGAAGAGACCAAGCTGGGCCTGTCTATGGGAGTGTCCTCTGCTTTGCGTGTAGGGGTTGGAGCCCCTGTTGTCCCAGGCGGACAGAGTGAGGCCAACCGCGGGGCCTTCTTTTCTTCCAGGAGAAGGCAGGAGGGTGGTGGCACCCAGAGGTAGCTCTGCCCCCAACTCGAGAACATGGAGCAGGAAGAGAGGGGATTTGGTTCTCCCTCCACCATTAATCAATCTAATTTATGAGACTAGAGGAGATGTATCCTTAAGTAATGAAATACTGATGACCTTGAAACCAGGTGCATTATTACCCAGATATGGCCATAGTCTGCATTTAATTTTTATTAATGTAGATAATAGCTTACATGGGCCTTATGGTGGCATTACTAGCACTCTAAAATTTAATTTTATTTTTAGAGCTTCTCTTGACGTCTTTTGCAGGATTATACAGTCTGGGGCATCAGCAGTGAGCTGCGTGCGTTTTATATTCATTATGATTTGGAATAAGCAGGAACGAGGTACTTCTCATATTAAAACAGTTTTGATTTTAGGCTCTTCATTTAAAATGAACCCCAAGGGGTTGAAATCAGTATTCTCTTAGTACCAAATTATTTATATGGATTTATGTGTCTATCGTAAATATATTTATTATATACTAATTTATTATGTACCAATATTACTATTTTATATACTAATGTCAATGAGTTATTCTTTTTTCTTTTATCAGTGTTGATTTTTTCATAATAATTAGCATATATCCTCACAATAGTTTTAAAGTATTCTGATGCAGTATACATTTCTTTACTATGTGTATTTTTCCCAAGCTTTTTGTTATGAAATGTTTCATTTTTGTCCTTCAATTACTGTATTCTGATTATATATGTAATATGCTTTCCCATCTCCCGTAAATCCCTTAAATTAATAGAAAAATCTGTCCACAGTTTTTAGAGTTGCTACACCAATGGGCTAGATACTTTTGTAAATCTAACCCATTTACCTCCTTCCCTTGTGGGCCCAAACCAGGATTTGGGGCCAGAATTAACTCTGTTCTCCATAAGACAAGCTTATGAAGGGAGAACAGTGCTATAGACCCTTCTTTTTCTGGTATCGTGAGTCAAATTCTTCATTTTGACTCACTGAAGGTGAGGCCCACTGTTTGGTGACCCTCGCAGGGATGGGGAGAGAATGGCTGAGCCAGCATTGGTGGCAGCCCTATACCATGCAGGGAGCACACGGAGTGGGGACGGGCCAGACACCCCTGCACGGCCCTGCGTCCTCTGTAGGACAGGTGCTCGGGCGGGGACGTCTGAGCCACCTTTGACTCCAGCACCAGGCAGACCCCGTGCCCACAGGCACAGCCGGTGTCACGTGCTCTGTGCCTGCTGCACACGGATTCCCCGGCGTTGGCAGCCGTTTTGTGCTCTAACAGTCCTGTCCTTGTGTGCCTTCTTGTGGCTTCAGAGACTCTCCTCGGGAGGGGACGCGGTCTGGCGGGATGACAGCCTCACACGCACAGAATGCCAACAGGTCCTCATCTCTCACTGCAGCGTGAGCAGGTCATTCGTGCACCCCTGGACCGTAAAATTTGGGGGGGCATGGAGAGAGGTTCCTGAACTTCAAGTGCGTCCATACTCTAGTCTCACGTTTTTTCGCTGAACTGGTATTTATCTTCTGTGACTAGCAGGCTCCTAACCCTTCGGAACCACTCGTGTTGGTTTGCGCAGCTGTTGGCACTGGGCGGGGAAAGGAACCAAAGCAGAAGGCACCCAGGAGACAGCCTCTGACCAGCCGCTGCTCAGCCCAGCGTGAAGGCGAGATCCCACTGCGAGCGACACAGTGCAGGGGAGACCACGGGCACGGCAGCTGGTGCAGGAGACGGCAGCCCAGAGGAGCGCATCCTCGCCTCTCCAGGAGTTCTGAAACCGCCGCCTTGCGTGGGGCGGCCGTGCTGGTGTGGACCGGGCAGCTCTTCGCGGCTGCCCTGTGCTGTGCGTTTTGACGCTGCCCCTGCCTAGGCCTGGCAGTTGCTCACAGTGTTCTTCTGAGACGCAGTGACATACGCTGGGGCGGGGGTGACAGATTGCGAGGTTCGATGTGTTTCTAAAGGAGATGATCGTGACAAATGACAGTGACCTAGCTTGTGGACAGTCTTTTTGCATAAAATAATCTACTGGCTTGTGATTATGAGATTAAACTCATGAAGAAAAAAAAGGCAATCAAGTCAGAATCATCAAGTTATAGAATAAAAAAATGTCTGGAACTTTTCAAATTAATCTGTCACAGTCTGAACTTTCACGTCAATCCCAAACATAAATATTGTTTAAAAATATTTTGAGGGGAACGATGTTCATTTATTTGTCACTAAAATTCAAATAAAGAAAAAAATTAGCAAAAGTAAAATTCAAAATAGCAGAAATCCCTTAAAAAGTGATTCTGTATTTCAAAACACTTTCACATACATAAAGCATCATTTTCATAGACATGAGGCAGTGAGGCAAAGTAGAGTCAAGTATATTTTATTTTTTTAATTTCAATCACAGTTGATGTGCAGTATTATATTAATTTCAGGTGCATAGCACAGTGATTAGACATTTTTGTAACTTATGAAGTGATCCCCCCAAAATCCAGTAATTTTAAAGGTGAGGAAACCGAGGCCTGCTGGGCTTGGATAGCATGTTTGGTCACATAGCTTTTCGGAGGCAGAGCTAAGAAACTTAGCTCACACTTCGTGTTCATTAAGAAAACAATAAAGTAACTGGGGGGGAGGGTCCGGAAAGGGTTTAGCACACTCACTCAGTTACTGGTTAGACCGTAGGGAGTTAAGCTCCGACTACCCACAGTGCGCGAGAGCAGCAGGGAGATGCCTGACTGGAAGGTTGATACAGTATCGTAAACTAGCCACGGCTACAACGAGCACGGTGAACTACAGTTTTGGTGAATAGACAACGTCATTAGGATGATTTGACTTGTACAAATTATATGAAAATGCGTTTATAAATTCTATTTGAAATCTGGAAGATACTGGAAAAGAAAATCACACTTTCACAGAGTGACTGGAAAATATTTAAGTGACTCATTTTCATGCTGGTCCCGAGACTGAGTGGTTTATGAACGACAGCTCTCAGATTTCTCAGGGCCTGTGAGGTGAGAACCCTGTCGTGGAGCGGCTGACAGACCTTGTTTGGGGTCACAAACTAGTGTTGCTGGGACCCGCGCAGGCCAGTTCCAGGGTCTGTGCCCTGTACTCTTTGCGGTTCCAGCTTTAGTACCATCACTGATATTTTGCTTATGTTTCAAAGGTATTTAGGTATTATATTTAGTAGTATTTATTAGTTTTGTTTCTTAATAACAAAAGTTATGGAATAAACTCACGTTCCAGGGTTCATCTCTGTTGCCACTGGAAACAAAATTAAGCATAGTACGTGTGCGAGGTGAGAAGGCCACGCAGTAAAGAAACAGACAATTGTAGTTACGACTTTTTTCTGGGAAAGGACACTACACTTCCAGGTACCTGTTCCAGGCGTGCTCCCACACCAGGCAGGGAGGTAGAGGGGGGCGGGACTGGGCTCCGAGTCTCATTGATTTCCCGGAGGCCCTGTCTTAGACCATGCGGATGGTGCTGCAGACCAGAGGCTGCAGAGGGTGCGCTGCACTCAGACTCCTGGGCGCAGTTCCCCATCCGCCTGCTGCCGAGTCAGCGCTCCACCTCGTGCGCTGGCTGGTGCAGGCAGCTTCCTCAGCCCCAGTGCCGGCCTCCCCATGCCCCACAGGCACAGTGGGCACGTGGATCTGCTGCCCTTGTCTCAGGACAAGCCTCTGTCCACGTCTGAGAGCCAGTGTGTTAACAGTCCCTGGAGGTGGGGAGGTGCCAGTAACTGACCATCGTGGGGCGCTGTCTCTCATTGCATGGGTGCATCTAACACTGTGGGCTGGAGGGGTTTGGGCCACCTGGGATACACTTCAAGCATTCTGCTTTGCACTTATTTCTGAGAGCGTCCCGCTCACGCCATACATCTGCCGCCAGCCGCGGGGACCTTCAGAGAAAACAAGTCTCACGGTACAGAGCCAGCACGTCCGCAAGGGTGCGACGTGGACAGACATTCGTCACGTTTGACTAGAGCAGCGATTTTCAACCCATGTGCCTGCCGCAAAAATGTTTAAAACATGCCATACCTAACTATTTAGTCAGGGGCACTGACTTCTTTTCCCTTAGATTGTCAAATTTTAAAAAATGACAACAACCAGCACAATAATAGCTGTCTGGTAGAATGAACCAACTATACCTGTTATTTTTGTTGCAGCATTGTAGTAATGAGCGTCTGTGTGCCGTAAAGTGAAAACGGCTGGAACCGCTGGAGCAGAGCTGGAAACCAGAGCTGCGTAGTCCTGGGTCTGAGGACAGAGTTGCAGCCTCTTGCCTGATGTAATTCCTTATGGGGGGGGTGGGGGGCGGTGTCTGCACTCCCAGCGTTTGACCGAGTTTAATCTCACTAAGCTCCTATGAATTAAGCCAGGCTATAAAGTTATGATGCGTGACTTCATCTTTATACCGATCTAAGCCCATACTAACCAATAAGATGAAGTGCATTTTTGAAAAATGAAAGGGGTTCTTCCTGACCCCGAGATACATCTTTCCTGTGCACAGCAGACCGGTGATGTAAGTCAAGCTCGGCTTTTTCCTCCATCCTCTCCAGTCAGTGATTTGCGTCAGAACACAAACCCTTAATTACCAGGTGACGCCCTTGAGTTTTGATGTCTTTACAAAGTCTGAAGATGTCAGTCAGGCATTATCTATTTATTCCCTCCTATGAAATGCTAGTAGTGATCATTTGTGGGGGAGGGGCATCCTTGTTTTACCAGAGAGCTTTGCAAGAATAGATTCTCCCTACAAGTCAGTGCCCACAGATGTCTCTGATGTCTTTACATAGAGATAAAGGCCTCGCTTTTATTAAGATTATTTTTACAGGCCGAGATTCTTCTTAGCTCCCTTTTCAATGCAGTTTGTGATGGGAAAAATGCAAATGAGGTCGTAGCAGTGCTCACAGACGTCTGGCCTGGGACTGCGGCGCGGGGCGTGGGCTTCGCCATCGAGCCCCCCAAGCACATTTTCTTTGTTGGTCTTTTGTACTATTGGATCCTTTATCTACATTAGATTGTGTAATTCTTTCTTTCCACCTGGTTTGCCTTGCACACCACCCTTTGTGTGTGTGCACGTGTGTGGTGTATGTATATGTGTGTGTGCATGTGGTTTATGTATGTGTGTGGTGTGTGCACATCTACACATGCGAGGGGAGACCCCAGAAATCCAGGGTTATCTTCTGGAGTGCGGGCCCTTGTAGCACAGGCTTCCCCTCCCCCCAGGTGAGGGTTCTAGGAGCCCGTCTGCGTCGGTGCTCCAGCTGGCGCTGCTGTGAGAGGCTGCATTCGGCTTCAGTGGATTTTTCTTGAAGACTCTCAACACATTTGCCCATTTCATGACGGGTGATTTATGAGCCCACCTGTCCACACCACACTGAGTTTTCAGCAGTTTTTGGTCCAAAACAGTGTGACTCCCCATGTCCCACCCTCCCTATTCACCCAGTCTCACCCCGTGTCTTTTTTTCGTTTCCTTGGATGAAAAAAGTCCTCAAAGGAAACATTTTGCCCATGTGGAAGAGGTGAAACAAAAAAAAAAAACAGAAGAACCAAAAGGCATCAAAATCAACAAGCTCAAAACCTTAGGCTCTGGGCTGACACAGCTGCTGGCAGCCACACAGCTGGCTGGGCAGGAGCTGGGATTCTCGGCTGGGTCCTCTGGGGCCAGACTTTGTGTTCTAGCCCGGGGTCCACAGTGAGGAGAGGGTCCCACACCAAGACATGTTTATTTGCAATGCCTGGGGACATCTTAGTTGTCACTCTTGCAGAGGACACTCCTAGAATCTAGTTGTGAGAGGTCTGGGGTGCTGCTAAACATCCTACAAAGCACAAGACAGGACCAAGAATCGTTTGCTCTAATATTTCAATAGTGTCAGAGCCCCTGTTCTAGCCACGGGGCTGTACTGGCTTCTGTGCCACCAGCATGTCTGGGGACAGGCATCTGGTGTGGTCCACCCCGGATGAGGGAGGCACACGAACCTCTAGGGTGCTGGCAGAGGTGGCTGTGATTCCAGGCTGGACTGTTGCCATCTCTCGGGCTGCACATGGACAAGACCCTGCCTGTGCCTGGGGGCTCCCCAGCGAGTACAGTGGAGTCCAGGTCGGCCTGTTTGGATTTGAGGTGACAGTGTGGCAGCCCTCTGGGAGAACATGGAGGACACAGCACTCTGGTGGTAGCCCTGTGGAACTTCAGCCAGAAAGACGGCTGACAGTTCATCATCAGGTCAAGTGTGCTTTTTTCTCGGTAGCTCAGCTCAGTGACAGCTTCAGCAGCAAGTTTGGATTTAATGAAAAAGCAAAATAAAAATATCTTTATGTGTACATTGTATACTTCTCACAAGAGTTTCCATGCGTGATTACCCATGAATTTCATCCAAAAATCTTCACCCGCGCAAATCTTACATTTGGTTACTAGCTAATGGAAAGTGGGCAGAACGTTACTGTGTACGTTACTTGAAGAGACGCTGACGTCTATTCCAAGTAAAGCAAGTTTCCTGGTCGCTCCTACCCTGTTACGTTCTTCGTTACCACTTGGTGATCACACGCAGAACTACCTGCCTGCCTCCCCCATCCCCTCTGTCCCTGGTTTTCATTTCACACATGGTTTGGTCTGCTTTCTGGAGAGCACAAAAGGAATGAGATGGAGTCTCTGCCTTCATGAAACTGCGTCGGTGGAATGAACACACCTGGCACAAACGTGAATCTGTGAACCTCAGTGGTGGTACGAAATGGGGCCATTTCAGAGAATGGCAGGCACACGGACTCTGAGTTCACGTGAGAGGTGGTGGATGGGAGCAGGCAGGCGGGTGCCAGGCACGGGATGTCAGGAGGAGAGAACAAGTCAGAACAGAGGCTTTGTTACACAGCAGTGAACCAGAACTGGGCTTCATCCACCGACTTCCTTCTGCGGGGTACAGACCCACCGCTAGCATCAGACAGACCTGCGTTGGCATCCTGGTTCTGCCACACACAGCTTTGGTGCCTCGGGAATGTCATCAGTGCGGTGAGCCCCTCAGAAGGGCCCCGATGATCAGGTCACAGCGTTCCTTCCCATGAAGCCGTCGGCCCGCTCACACATCACCGTCACTGCTGCAGTGGTCTCCCCTGGCTGAGGTCCGTGCATCGTCATGCTGACTTCACTCCCGTGAATCTGTGTGGTGTTCTCTACAGAGCCACCCCCCCATCCCTCACTCACGTTCCTCAGAATCGACGGCCGTCTACTCAACAGAAACAACACAGATGTAACCACATTAGCAAAAAGAAAAGATTAGCAAGTGAAATTTTAATAACCCACTTTATTTCACCCATGTGTCCAAAGTAGGGTCATTTTAACACGGGATCAATGCAGAACTTATTAGTGGAGTATTTCACGTCTTTATTTTTTTCCTTTCGAAGCCTCTGAAGTGTGGGTGCCTCCTGCAGGTGGGGCACGCCACAGGTGGTGCTGCCACACCCCCGTTTCTGAGGCTCCGCTGTGCTTGGGAACTGTCCCTTTCCCTGTGCTCTTCAGCAATGAGATTGTGAGCCTCACAGGTCTTTGTAACTGTGTTATCACTCACTCACGTCCTGTTGGAATACAGACGTCCCAAGGCAGAAGACAGAGAAATAAGTGGAGAAACAGGACGCTGTCTGTCACGTGGGTGGGCACTTTCCCGAACCCCTGGCTTTAAGGTTGCTGGTAAAACTCTGAAGCGAGGGTGTGCTGGGGAAATAAAACCCGTCCTGCAGCGTAAACCCGAATGGCGGCTCCTCTGCCTCCGCTGCACTAACAGCTCACAGACCCACCGAGTTACCTCATCAAAGGTAAACGAACACGAGGGCACAGGGTAAACGTGTACCAGACGGAGCAGCTTTTCTTTATATGAAAGATACTGTTTGATTTAAGAGAAAGATGTTCTTTGGTAGGAATGAATTGTCCTTTGCTACCCCAGCCTGTGCCTGGGCGCCAGGGGGAGAGGCTGTGCCTCCGGCTGGTGGAGCACGCGGCCTTCATGTGGGTGCTGATTGTACGACCCGGACAGGAGAACTCGAGTGTTAGGCTTCCTTTCCAAACCAGTCACAGAGTGCCGCGAACTCCTTCCCGCCTCCAGTGCTCTCGAAAGTCACGTTTGCCCCTCGGATCGCAGGCTGCGGTTCTGCACCTCCCTGGCCTGTGAACCGCTCTTGATTTCCGCGTGAAGCTCACTGTCTTGAACTCCAGCCGAACTGCTGGGACACCTGCGTGCTCCGCCCGAACCGTCCGAGTGGACTGGCCCCCGGGTGCACCAGCGTCACCTTGCCTTTTGTTTATCTGTCCAGTGGTGGAACAGACTGTCCCTTGCAGTTGCTATTTTTAAAAGAAACGCCTATTGTATTATTAGAACTCCAAAGTAAGTGCTGGCGCCAAGCCCTTGCTCACACACTGCAAAGTTCTAACCAGTAAACTTGAGTGAGGGCTCGGGTGGCCTGACTGGAGACACACACACCCCTGTGTTCTGATGAATACTGGGCACAGTGGAAGAGTCCTAAGTAAAGTGGACGCCAGCCCGGTTTTTTCTGCCTGCTGAAAATGTGAACCACCCAAGAAAGAACTCATTTGGTTGTAACAACCAAAACCGGCCACAGATAACCGCATAAACTACCTCGCTGCTCCTGAAAAGGGAGTCCATAATTATTCCTGAAATAGCTTCTGTAATTAAGTTACTCGTCTGACGTGAGGGAGAAAATGAAAGATCTGCGGGGAAGGTCAAAACTAAAGGCACGTATTGTGCTGTACGTTTTATTGAGTTTTATTAAGTTCAAGCATTTTTTATTACATAGAGGCGTTTTGCAGTTGGAACTTGTATCTGATACATATGTGTACATGGACATACGTGTCATATTTTTATCCACTCTTCTCCCTCCGAAAGGCAGTAGCCTACTGCCGGCAGTCTCGTGAGGATGCCCTGCGGTTTTGAATGGAGGCAGTTCGGAAACAAAGCTCTGACACAGACGAGTGAGACGTGCACCTGCCTCTGGGAGACAGCGCCTACGGCCGCGCGTGGGCGCCACGTCATGTGCTCACGCGGAGCAGAGCAGGCCTGGCATTAGTGCCACCGGGCCCTGCCTCCTGTCTGGAGAGTGGGTTGGTTCAGGTGCGGTTCATGTTACGGGCTGAACGAACCCCGGTTGAGCCGGGAAGGCTTCTTGTTCCAGATGTTAGTGTTGGTCTTCGTTCGTCACCAGGTTTGCCTTTGCTCCAGACATAGGGAAGGTGCAGGGCCTCCCAACGGCTCAGGGGCCAATGAGGGCGGTCCCACGTAAATGTTGGCGAGGTCTCGCAAAACACGCTGCACGTCTCGATTGGTACTTTTGGGAGGAGGGTTTCTGCTGTTACCCGGAAGGGGCATGCCTGTGATCCGACTGCGCTGTGGGCCATGTCAAAAGCAGGGGGAGGCGGGCCCTGGGTGCTGGCCGGCAGGTGATTGGACACATCAGGGAGTTGAACTGTGACGTGCACTCAGCGCTCTAGCCCAGTGCCGGGCGAAGCCACCAGCTTGTGGGACAGGGCGGGCTTGCACTCCTCACCGCGGTCCTTCCTGCACAGTGTTCTGAGCCTGCAAGATGGGCTTTCAGATTGGGGCGCAGCAGTCCCTTCACTGTCACGGTCGTGAGAGAGGTTCACTTTGGGTACTTGATGCTAAAGGTAACCTGTCCAACAAAGCACCCTAGCCGTCCCAGGCAGCAGATTTGAGCAGATTGGTAGAAAAGTGCGTTAGTGAAACAGCCGAGGCCCAGGCCTGCGCGCACCTCTCAGCTTCACAGGAGGTGGGACAGGAAGAGTCCTCGAGGCAGTGACAGCCTGGTTCACGGAGGGAGGGCTGGCGGGAAGCTTTTAAAGGGAATGTTTTAAAGACCGGGAGTGATTACTTCTTCCACTTGAGGCTGTGAGTTCCTGGCTGTTGCAGGAAGCCTCTGTTGCCATGGCGCCTGAACTGTTGCTCCTGGTGCCCCGTCACAGCTGTAAATGGTCATTGTGCCCACATTTGGATTATTGTTTCCATGCGAAAGCTGGACTGTTCTGACACGTGTCCTATTTTAATGCAAGACTCTGCCCAAACGAATGTGTTAAGTGAACACAATGGCACCTCCCCATCACTTGTTTGGATGGCGGGGAGGTCCTGGCAGGGTGGTTGCGTGGATCCTGGGAGGAAGGGAGGTCTCCGTGCTCCTCCGCAAGCCCTTCGTCTTCATTTCTTGCTTTATTTTTTCTTTTTTGTTTCCAGCTGCCCAAGCTCTCCACCACGGGTCCAGCTGTCGCCTTTGCAGGTGACACTGTGGCTCATTTAAAAAGGCTGAAGAAAAAACGCATTTTTTCCCCGTTGGGTGACAGGCTAAAGTTATGCTACTTTTTGAGAAGGAAAAAAAATTCTGTTCAGGGCCTGGCCACCCAAATGCCAGGGGATAAATGCTGATAAGATCCCTGAGTCTCACTTCCAGCAAGCAGCTACAGGGCGCCGCTGCAGTTTGGCCCCAGGTGCACGGCCTGGGGACTGTGCTGGCCAGTGCACCTGCCTTTGGACAGTCGCAAGTCCGCTTCCTGGTGCTCCTCAGTGTGCGTCTTAGGCAGGCCAGAGTCAAGTGCAGTTCGGCGAGTGAGACACACTGTAACGCACCATCAAGAGAATGGTTTCCGCCGCAGAATAACCGTCCACACCCCAGCCTTTCCACTTACACTTGGGTGACTCTTTGGGTGTGACCTCATGTCTCTGAGCCCCTGTTCCATCAGATGTGGGTAGTGACATGTGGCTTGTAATGATAATAAAAGATAGTCTATGTAAAGGTCTGGGGAGACGGCCTGGTAAATGATGGTGTTGCAGTCAATAATAACTGCAGGTGTTATTAACCGGTAACTACGTAAATAAGTGTTTTAGATAGAACAGAATAGTTCTTTGTTGGTTGATTTTAGAGAGAAAAGGGAAGGGGTAGAGCAAGACAGAAGAGAGGGAGGCCTCACTGTCCCCAATCCCCGAAGCGTCTTTCCTCGGCCAGGAACACGCTGCTGCCCTCAGGGCCCTGCGGAGGGCGCCTCTGCCCTAAAGCGCGGGCCCGCCTTTCTGGGCTGAGGGCTGATGTTCCATCCCTGGTGCAGGGGGCAGCCCCAACGCGGGGGGTCTGGGCTTTGCCCACGGCCGTTGCTCTAGCCCCCAGGTGGGGTTTTAGTGCCCCTGACGCTGCGCTCTCCGGCCACGTGCCCTCCCACCACTGGGGACGGCTGAGCATTACACGGATGACGGAGTGGAGCGCAGTCTCCAGCTCCTCAGGCTCACCGCCCTGTCTCCAGGGTCTCCCGAGTGCACGGCAGGGGGTGAGGGCATTTCCCTCCTCCTGGAAAGCTTGGTTGGGCCCTTCCTGCTGCCAGTCCTTGTCACAGGCCACAGGCCACAGGCCACAGGCCGGGAAGTGGCCGTGGTCGCCAAGGGCTCCCATTCCCCAACCTCCTCCCCAGTTCTGGTTCCAGGTGTTTCTGTAACACGTGGTAAGTGCACGCCTGCGTGTGTCTGTGTAGCTGTTCCGCCAGCCTCCTGGGGGGCGCGTGTCGGCACCCAGGCAAATTTCGGTTCATCAAGGGACTAAATAAAACGCTGATTCTACTTTAAATAGAGAAGCACACCTAACAGAGTATGTATATTTATAAATTTCCGTGCATTGAAGCCTTTTTCAAAAATTTGCCATCTATTACGAAACTAGAAATTAATGTCTTCAGACATTGGCCTTAAGAAAACCACCCGTCAGGCTCTGTTAGTAGCCCCGAAAGCGTTTGACCCTCAACCGCGCAGTGACGACGATGACGACGACGACGGTGGTGTCCCTGCCGGAGGATGGC
Organism: Desmodus rotundus; assembly: GCF_022682495.2. Taxonomy (NCBI): domain Eukaryota; kingdom Metazoa; phylum Chordata; class Mammalia; order Chiroptera; family Phyllostomidae; genus Desmodus; species Desmodus rotundus. The sequence continues at coordinate 133,408,136 of NC_071394.1, read as the reverse complement.
AGCAGGGAGTGGAGGGGGTCTCAGTCCGCCTCTCACTGGCTGCGTGGAGCACGCGTCTGCGTCGTGCGAGCCACGTGGGAGGCCAGTGATTTAATGTAATTAGAACCAGTCAACCTTTTCCACTCTGCTCTGTTGCCTCTAACCCTTGCCCACACAAATACATAATTTCACAGTTGCCTCCATAGCTGAGATGGTCACTATTTTTAGTGATGATTTCAATATTCCATCATAGGAGCCCAGCCTGGACAATGTAATTGTTTTAAGTGGCCACACAGTGTAATTCACGCCGAAAGTCCCCTGTTACTTCTGGACAGTTAGGTTGGTTTCAGTGTTTTCTACTTTAAATAGCAGTGCATTGAGTATTGTCACACGAGCAGCTCTTCTTGTTGAGAGGGACATATTTTACCTTAGACCACATGGCTTCAGTACAAAGGAAAATCTGTATAGTTTATGATATTTGAATCATTTTACCAAGTATTTCCCCCACAGGGTTGGGGGGAGGGTCTTGCCATTATAAAGTTTTTATTAATTTTTTGTTAATTTCTGTCCAGTACAAACTGGACAGAAAGGATTTCAAAGTTGAGTACATGGTGAAATACTTTTTTTTAATCAAAACACTATGGTGTTCTTTTAGATAACCACTATCATGCTGAGAAAGAAGTAAGCACAAAATTTATTGACTGTCTTCTTTGAACTAAACCACTGATTTCCCATGCGCCAGAGTTCACGTGCCCTTGATGAATCCAAGCTCCCCGGTTCCCTCCGTGGGTGGCGGGAGCCCTTGGTGTCACCCTGTGCGGCATAGGGTCCCGTGAGCGCAGGGGCCAGGAGGGGGCGTGTGTTCACTGGCCGTGCTGGTGGAAGCTGCGGACTTGTTTGTTCCCCTGGATACATTTTTGGTGACGTTTTCGGTTAAAACATTGCCAAGGACAGGGCGCAGAAATGTGAACCTGCCGCATACAGTCCTCCCGCCGGCCCGTGTCGGCTGTGGTTCATGGGTGCTTTTGTCCACTTGTGTGACTGCCGTGACGAAAGGTGTTTGTGGTTCAGGATGTACTTCTAAGCCTCACGACAACAATAATACCTGATTTTGCTGAGTGTTGATAAATACTGCGTGCTGAGTCCCACTCTGAGTTACCGCTTTGCAGATGGTAACTCAGTTACTCCTGGGAGAGCACGAATGCGTAGGTACTATTCTTACTCCATCTCAAAGATGGGGCCGCTGACTCACGGAGAAATTAAGCAACTTGTCCACAATCACACTGCTGTTTCATGGGTCTGATCATCAGAGTTTCCTGCTCTGCACTTGAGTGCTATGAAAAATGGGTCACGTCTTCTTTTAAAATACTATTTCTAGTAGCTACCAGTAAAATTCTGATATGTTGAACTCAAAATGTAATACAGGTGTTCCTGAAGACGATGTGTCGCTGCACTTCAGAGCACTCCCCAGCCCCCGCAGAACCTGGGTTTGGAGGGCACAGGTGTCAGTGACCTGAGAGTCAGCCAGGCTTTGCTGAGTCGGTCATCGGTCACATGTCCACCCCCCTGGACCTGTGTGACTCCTGCTGCACCTGAGGCCTGCTTCGGGCCGGGATGGCTGCCATGCAGCATCCTGTGGACCATGTGGATGGCACTGAGGACTTGCACCGATGTTACTGTTTCTCATGTGCTTGGTAATTCTCGTGAAATGGGCGGCGGGGCTGGTTAAGCACATCGGAGGGGAGTCGGCGCATCTGGGTTCAGAGTTTGGGACTTAAGGCAAACTAAGTCTTGGAGTAAACTTCCTGGTTTCTCCAAGGACCAGGCTCCTCATCTGTGCTGCAGGGACGCCGCCCTGTGGCCCCACCTCCACAGTTGCTGGAGGCGTTAACCTGGGGCGATGTGTACACCACATGCGGATGTTGTACACCCGCACGGTGGTACACACATAGCTTATCGATCAAAAGTAGCAGACCACTAATACCTCCTACTGTACAACAGGAGGCACCTCGAGAACTTTCTGCCAAGTCAAAGGACTCAGAGGCACTGTAGGAGCCCATGTGTGTGACACGGGCAGCAAGGGCCAACCCAGGGACAGGAAGGAGCTCAGTGGTTGCGGGGAGCACCGAGGGGCGTGGGGGCGTCTGTGATGGGGTGAGGGAAATGTGCTACAAGTCTTGGATTGCACTCCGAGAACAGGTGCATTTTATGCTGCCTGAATTACTTTTTAAAAATGTCATTAGAGTTGTCATATAGTATTATATCAGGTTCAGGTGTAAAACAGAGCTTTGACATTTATTTACTTTGTGATGTGATCACAGTGATGAGTCCACTGCCCATCTGTCACCAGGCAAAGTCATTAGAGTTTTATTGACATGTTCCCAGGGCTTGACACCACTTTCCAGCGGCTCATCCATCTTATAACTGGAGGTTTGTACTGCTTATCCTCCCTCACCTTTTTTGCCCATCCACCCCTTCCCCTCTGGCAACCACCAGTTTGTTATCTGTATCTCTGGTCTGTTACTGTTTTGATAGGTTACTTTGTTTATTTCATGGTTTTGGATTCCACATATAAGTGAAATCCTATGGTATTTCTCTCTCTGTTAGACGCATTTCACTCAATGTAATATTTCTAGGTCCATTTATATTGTCACAAGTGGTAATATTTCATTCTTTTTTATGCTAATGTTCCACTGTCTGTGTGTACCACCGTTTTGTCCATTCGTCTGTTGGTGGGCACTCGGGGTGTTTCACTGTCTTGCCTGTTGTAAATACTGCTGCAGTGAGCATGGGGGTGCACGCATCTTTTTGACTTAGAGTTTTCACTTTCTTTGGATAAATACCTAGAAGTGGAATGGCCGGGGCCTGTGGCAGAATTGAACAAATGGGACTACATTGAACTAAAAGCCTTCCATGCAGTGGAGGAAACCATCAACAAAAGGAAAGATGAGCTACTGAACGGGAGGAGATGTTCACAAGTGAAGTCTGTTATAAGGGATTAAGATCTGAAATATATAAGCAACTCATGCAACTCAACGTTGAGGGGAAAGAAAACAAGCCGATTAAAAAACATGGTCAGAGGACCTGAACAGACACTTCAGAGAGGACATACAGGTGGCCAGTAGACATGTGAAAAGATGCTCAGCATCATTAGTCATCACAATGAGCCATCCCTCACACCTGTCAGAACGGCTATCATCAACAAGACAGGCGACACGTGCTGGTGAGGGTGAGGGGAAGAGGGAGCCGGTGTGCACTGTTGGCGGGAATGCAGGTGGGCACGACTGCTGTGGGAAACACTATGGAGGTTCTTCAGAAGATTAAAAACATGCTGTGTGAATTATACCACAATAAACTGCTGAAAAGAAAAATGAAAAAAAACATGTGAAGCATAGTCATGCATTGTTACTGTCAATTTTTCTGTTTTTATTAATTATTCTTGACTCTCTACCTTACTAGACGTGGAAGATTTGGGGGATGGACCATGGGACCCTATACTTGGCTGGGCTTCATCAACAGCTTACCCAGTTTTGGGGGTGAAGACGTTCTTTCAAATTCATGAGCAACACAGCTGGGAGAGATCGCTAATAAGTGGGACCCAGAACCGAGCTGTGGAATTGCTCTGACAGCCTGCAAGTCTGGGGTCATACCGACACGGTGAAATTTAGCAAAAATAAAGGTGAGGTCTGGCACAGGCTGGCCGCCTCAGGCAGGCAAAAGAGGGAGAAGCAGCTGGCTTCTGAAGTAGCTATTAGCCTTATTAAAAATGTGTTTGCCTGCCAGAAAGGGCGTCCCAGAGACTGTAGGAGGAGATTCGGGACAAAGACGGAGCCTTCAGACGGAAATGGCGCATCAGGAACCTGGCAGAACCTGAGAGAGCGGCCGGCTGGGTCTTCCATGCTTTATCCTCACACAGTGACGGTGGTAGTTGTTTCATGTTTATAAAGGTATTGAGTGTATCCCTGCGGAATGCATGCTGGCAAGGTCATAAGCTCTGTGATAAGTGCTTTGTATACATCGTTCCACTTACTGTCGGGCTGGCCAAAAAGTCCATTTAGTTTTTTCCATAAAAGACACATTTTTCAGTTTCCTCAATAACTATTGATTTGGATATTTTGAGTACATTGGCTATCTCCCACAGGGTAGAACGTTGATTGTTCGCAGTGTCTCAATTTGATCGCTATCAACTTCAACTTGTCTACCTGACCCTGGAGCATCATCAGCGGGACATCTCCAGCACGGAACTTCGCAAAGCACTTTTGGCCTGTTCCGTCAGTCACAGCACCTTCTCCACACACTGCACAAATCTGTTTTTTGCGTTTCAGTTGCGTTTTTACCTTTCTTGAAATAATAAAGCATAATATACCAAAAATGTCGCTTACGCAAAAATTCACCAATTTTGGTAAGTTTTTTTAATGCATGCTCATGTGACAGCTGTCATAATACAATCTAACAAAACTGTTTCGAATGAAGTTAAAGTGCTACTAGAGCCACCTTAAGGAAAAAAACAAGCAAACTTTTTGACCAACCCAATACTTACACCAGACCCACAAACAAAACACCTTTGTCCCATTTTGCACGTGCAGCCTTGAGTCCTAGTGAGCCTGGCCGTGCACCTCGTGAGTGGCACACCTGGCTCTGCAGCAGTCGGAACTCAGGGCCCTGTCTCCGCATGGAAGCTCTGTGATGCACCTTTGGAATTCCTTGTCAACAGAATCTAGTTCTTGAAAGAGATTAAAGTAAAAAGATGCGGGTAAAGGGACACACCACACCGCCTGTGCCTCTCAAGGAAGAACCGCAGGTGGTCTCACCGGGACTGGCTCGTTTTAGCCTCGTCCTTTGGGAGGGACGACCTTCCTCCACTGGGCGCTCGCTGAGCTCCGTCAGAGGAGCCTGGAGAAAACGCAGAGGTGTCCCAGGAGCCGGCCTTGGGGCACCGAGGCAGTAAACTCACTAGGAACAGCTGCTTCATAATCAGGCTATTAGTTGGCCAGCAAACAAACGTGAGGTTTTGCTGAAACATAGAATCTATTTTTAAATTACTTTAAAATAATCGCCTGGGCATTGACAAAGATGATTATCAACAGTCAGATGTTTTACAGAAAATACTCTTACCTTCAAGTCTACTTTTGGATACTGTTTCCTGTTTCCTCTCCGGTAATCTAAAGAGGGGGAAAGCAAGTCACCGTGTGTTTATGAAAAATGTAAGAGAGGACGCTCTGACTCGAAGCCCTTTCACTTTAAAGATGGAGAGCACGCCTTGGTAGGAAGTCAGAATGCTCCTAATCGGTGCCTTTGTATTTCAGTGGGTCATGCTCGCAGGAGGTCGGAGCTAGCCTGGGGCACAAGGTGGACCTGAAGGCCAAGGGGTCAGACGGCCGCCTCCCAGCTCTTCGCACAGAGTGAACGCATGCCATGAGGTAGCTCTGAAATGAACTTTTTAAAATGATGAGAAATGTAAGTTCTCTGACATGGAGGTGTCTGAACCCTTCTATGTGATCATTCAATTTTGCCACATAAAATCCCACCTCAGCATTATCGAGAGGCTTTCGTTCTTGTCCACACCCACTGGGAGAAGCCCCTGTGAACCCCGGATTCTCCCCCCATGCCCCACCCCAGCAGGACCGGGGTTCCTGCTCATTCTGTCCATCTTCCTGTCCCTTTAGCCACACGCCGTAACCCGGAGCCCCAGCCCTTTCAGGAACGCTTATTTGGCCGCTCCCTTTAAATGCTGCCAGAGAAGGGAGATTCCCTTTTCCTTCTAGGCAAGATGAATACTAATACTGGAACAATGTTGCCTACTGTTGCCATTTTCTTTTCCCTTTATCTACTTAATCCAGGAAACAAGTTACTTTTAAGACTTCCTCATTTCATTTGACAAGTGACCACTGTTCAGAGTCCAGTTGGGCTAGTTTCTGTTTAGAGCTGCCAGTCCAGGTAAGGCCCAGGTGGGCCAGCCCAGGAGACCGAGACCAGAACGTGTACCACGTGCCTGTGGAGACCTGGGGGTGGGGGTGAGAACACCCGCGGTTCCAGTCCTTTCTGAGTAGCATGAACCTACTAACTTCTCCCGAACAGCCTGTCCCAATGGTTGGGGTGATCTGGGTGTGGGTCACTTTTCTGGATGTGTAGTGAACGTTCGTAGACGGGGAAACTAGGGCTTCGAAACACCTGTCCTCGGCGCATGGCCTTGCCTGACGGTAGCCGCGCAGGCTCAGGCTGCTGCCTCTAAATCTTCCACCTACAGAAAAACGTGTTAGGGGACCTCTATTAAGATACTGATCTGGGGGTAAATGCTCACATAGTCCTTTTCCTCTGATGTCAAAGCTCACCTTCTACTATTCTACTCGGGTTCTCTTAACCTGCTCGCCTGTCAGATGGCAAATAGAGGCCTATCCCTAGATAGTGTCCTTTTTGGTAGAGATGACCTGTGGTTGGTACGTTGTATCTGCCGCAAGAGGAGCTGTGGGTGGCCCGAGGACGCTAGACAGGGATGCAAAGCTTTGGGCTCCCCTGGGATACAGTGACCCTTGTCACCGTGCATCCCCTATGGGGACACTGGAAGCAGTTCCCTGGAAAGTGTTGGGAGAGATGCTGGCTCGTGGGACCGGAGCTGTTAGACCAGGATGCCCCCGGCACCAGCCCAGTGTGACTCGTCTCCTTGCGCCCGAGCTGTCACCCAGGGAGGACGTCATCCCAGGAGACCCTGCGCGAATGGATTCAAGGACAGGACAGAGAAGGATAGCACAGAGGGAACCTGGTCCGCTGGCCGGCAGTGCCCCTGACACCGGCTGTGCCCCTCTGTGCCACCTGAGGTCCCAGAGGCCAACGACATTCCTGTGTGTCCTAGGCGCTGGACCCTTCAGCTGAAGGGGAGAGGAACCTTTATCAGCTTTCAACCCCTGATGGGGTGGCTGTCTCCATGGAGCTCGGCTCCCTCACCTCTTGTGTCCTCCTGAGCTCCAACCCTCTTTGGCCTCTGTGACTTGTTTCCTGAGCCCAGTTCTCCCACAGCTCACTTCTCCTGCCTCTGCAACTTCATAATTAAGCTTTCTCAAGTAGTTTTAAAAAAACATCTGATTGGGGCATGGTAACCAAACGAGAGACCCACAGTTTTATAAAGCACTGCTCCATGCTGCTGTGCCATTCCTGGGGTTCTACCTGGTGGGTATTGTTGGTGAAGTTATTCAAACGTGTCATTTCAGAGCCAGACCCTTTCTCAGCTCATGTGTAAGTGTGCTTATCTTCCAGGGCACCTTTTTACAAGTGTTGCCGCTTCTCGGTGGGGGGATGGGGTGGTGAAGGTATGGTCTAAAAACTTAACAAGGAAAGTTATGTCTTTGTAAAGCAACTGAACTTTATCTTCCCTTCTTTTCTCCCTCTCTTCCTACCACTCACCACTAACCCACCCACTCATCCACCCACCTACCCACCCATCCATCCATCCACCCACCCATCCATCACCCTTCCACTATCCACCCACCCACCCATCCATCTCTCCACACACCCCCACCAATCCATCCATTTGTCCATCCATCTATCCATCCATCCATCTGTCCATCCACGTATGCTCTAACAATCGTTCGTTGCTGGGGGTTCTGAGAGGAAAGCTCATGCTCCTGACCTTTCAGAAGCTCACAGTCCGACCTCCTGCCCTAGGGTAATGTCGGCACTTCCAGCTGCTCTTGACCATACGTGATTTCCTTCAGACGACAATAAAATGTTATGTGCCTGTGTATATTTATCATGTCAAAACATACAAACACTAGAAAACGTGTTAGCATTTGGTGAAAGTTTTCCTTTTCTTCGTACAATAGAGTCTGTGACTTCCAGGAAGTTAGAAGCCTTTGTCCAGAAGTTGCCTTGGGATTGGTCGCCCTCCCTCTCTGCCCTTGGACCTTCGGGAACATATGAGAAACTGTCTTCCTTACTTCCTCTCAGCTTTCAGTCGCCTGTGGGGTTTGCCACACTTTGAAAGTTGGAATGAAATCATATTAGCATTGGCAGCAAGTGAATTTTTGCAAAAGCACATGGCATGTATCAGCAGGTTATAGTGGTTCATGAAAACAAATGTATAAATTACGACGCTGAATTTCCGGACTGCACGTCGAGAGTAGGGTCTGCAAGCCTGTGGGTGAGCACAGATGAAGACGCACATCTACTGTCCCCACTTCTTCTTCGCGTGTGCCTTGCCAGTTAGCCCCCCCAGCAACGAAACCGTCTGCAGTCACTCCTAACGCAGAGTCACTGGCTCGGGCGTTAGCCGCCCTGCTCGCGTCGCCCTCACTCACTCCTCAAGCACAGCGCCTGGCAGCTGCCTGAGATGTTTCTGTGTAAAGGCTCAGGAGTGAACAACCCAAGGTCACGTTTGCTAGGGGAGCGTGCAGGAAACACCTGAACCTCCGGCGCTTGTGTGGGAGCAAACACGCACATATTATGTCTACGCATTGGAGCCTGGCCTCCCCTTCGACTGAAATGAGTGCTTACAAGTGAGAAAAGCAAGTAACATGATGCTATTTAGATTGAATGCAGGCTCCGTACTTAATAATAGATAGTCTGGAATCACAGATAAAAAGGGACAATGAATAATACAGTAGCATCCAAAGCACTCATCTTCCCATGGCTCTGCAGAGACGCGCGGCCGGGTTCGCCTGGCGTCAGGCCTTGCTTTGTTTCTGCAGATTTTCTTCTGGAAGTTTTTATGTTGAAATATTTTCCACATTAGCATGTATTGACTTACTTTTTTTTGCATGTGTGAAATGTTGAAATAGCTCAGTTTAACGGGTCATTTGGGAGCTTTTGCCAATCTTGAGAGGATAAGAAATTTGTTGACAAGCCTTTTTGCCCTCTCAACAAAAGACATTAGATATTTCAGCCTTCTGGAATGATTATGTTGACTCTGATGGAAGTCACCACGGAGTTCTCACACCCCAGCAAGGTTTGAGCTACAAATGAATCTGTGAGCTTACGTCCCTCGTCGTTTTCCTGAGGGGCGAGGAAAGAGGCCCTCACTCCCCACCCCCCATCACTGCTCATTTTCCTGTCTTCCTCTGCGCTAGATGGTGTCTCCCTGCTGCACGAGATTTCCCACGTCTTGCACCTGAAGTGAAGAAAAACACATGTTATTGCTTAGTGTTCCGAGCTCCGTGCTGTGCGAGGCTGCGGGGGTTGGGAGAAAGACGCCAGGGTCCAGTGTGGGAGTCGTGCAGCCCCGCCCTGATGTTTGCCCCGCCCCCACCGGGGGACTGCCCCGCGCCCGTCACTCCTGTTCTGTGGGTCCGCGAAGGGTTGAGCGCCGTGGACATCCACTCTCACTGCGCGGTGGTTTTCAGGTGAGCAGCGTAGTGGTGGGACATTCGAGCAGTTTACCAAGTGCTCGTCCCAGTGCGGCTAGTGACGCTCCACCCAGCGTCATACAAAGTCATGACAGTGTTTTTTACTGCATTCTCTATGCTCTTGTCTTGCATTCCCATGGCTATCTTATAACTACCCGTTTGTATTTCTAAATTCCTCCTCACTCCGTTCATGGCAGTGGCGTTCACGATGGCCGAGCTGTGGACGTAGCCCGTGCCCACCGGTGGAGGCCTGGGTGGAGAAGATGTGTGTGTGCCGTGGAGTAGCTAAGCCCTGCAAGGAAGGAAACCTCGCCATTAGAAACGACGCGGATGGAGCTGGAGGGTGTTATTCTGGATGAAATAATTCAGACAGGAAGCAAATACCATGATTCCCTTTATATGTGGAATCTGAGTAATAAAATAGAAACAGTGTCATTCACTCCCAATGCCTTTTCGGCATGTCGTGAAGTGGTAAGGCTATTTTAGGTAGGATACAATGTTTGTGACTAGAAAACCACATATGCAGTTGTTTAGGGAAATGGTGGAATTTAATCTTTGTATTTATTTATTTTTTAATTTTCTGTCTCTCCCTCTTTTTTTCCATTCCAGCCTTCTACCTTTGTTTTCTTCATTGTCTCTAAGGAGTTCTGGGAAATGTTCTCTAAGGAACGAGGAATACTCTAAAATGCAAATTTCACCCACTTTGCCTACTTGACCTTTACTGTAGAAAGAACATTGGTGTGTGCACGTGTGTGTGTGAAATACACTTTCTGCTCTGATATGTTGCGTGTTTCCACCAATGTAAAAGGAAAATGGAAAACAGAGGAACATGGATGTCATGCTTGACACTTTCCTAGGCAGCAGTTGCTTAAAAAGCAGGATTAGAATTGTTGTCTTCCCAGGAAAGGAAAGAGCCCTCAGCTAACAGCTGCACAGAGAAGAGCATCCTCAGCTCTATTTGCAGAAAAGAAAAAGGAAAGGCTAAATGTCTGCACCAGAGACTTTTTCTAGAAAGGCCCACTGGCTTATGAGGGAGCTCTGCTTGGGACAGCATGCACTTCCTCTCGGCCCCCGCCCCCCGCTGGCCCGAAGCCCCCTGTTCTCTGCTTGTCTCCGTGCATGAAACCCCCATGCCCACTCCCATGTCTCCGTGCGTTTTTAGCTACTGTCTGCTCTGTCTCCAGCCAGCGCAGCCGCCTGCGTAGCCTATCCAGGGTGATTTCTCAGGAGGCACCAGTAACTGGTTTTGTTGATGTACTGATTATAAAGTTGCCTGGGCTTTCAGTGGTCCACCCCAAATCTGTGTTTGCCATAAGCCAAGTTTTAGTGCATAGTTCTACAAAAAGTGAGGTTTAGTGGCAGGGAACTAATTCCTTTAGCTCTTGCTTGTCTGGAAAGCTCTTTGTCTCTCCTTCAGTTCTGAATGACAACCTTGCTGGGTAGCATGTTCTCGGCTGGGATTTCTTTCCAGTCGTGAGACCGTGTCGCCCTGCTCCCTTCTGTCCGGCAGAGTTTCTGCTGAGAAATCTGCTGACTAGTCTCACGGGGATTCCCTTGTACGTAATACGCTGTTTTTGTTTGGCTTATTTTAATACTCTCCTTATCTTTAACTCCTGATATTTTAGTCCTGTGTCTTGGTACAGGTCTCACTGTGTTCGTCATGTTTGAATCTTTCTGAGCTTCTTGGATCTGGGTGTCTGTTTCCTTCCCCCCAGTTAGGGAAGCTTTCTTTCAGCCATGATTTCTTCAAGTAAGTTTTCTGCCTCTTTCTCTTTCTCTTCTCTGGGGCTTCTATAACGCGAATGTTTTTCTGCTTGATGTTGTCCCCTAGGTCTTCTTGGGCTGCCTTCAGTCTTCCAGATTCTTTGTTCTTTGTGCTTCTCTGTGTTGGGGAGTTCCGCGGCCCTGCCTTCCAGCTCGCGAATCCTTTCTTCGGCTTCATGTAGTCTGCTGTTGAACCCCTCGGTGGGTTTTCAGTTCCGTTACTGTGTTCTCAGCTCTGTGACTTCTGTTTGCTCCTTTTTTTCTATATTCTACCTCTTTGTTGACGTTCTCACTGTGTCCATCCATTCTTCCCCCGGGTTTGGTGATTATCTTTATAGCCATGACATTGAACCCTTTGCTGGGTAGTTACTTTTCTGTTTTACATTAAGGTTTTATTTCTGGGGTTGTATCTTGTCTTATTTGGGGGTTGTATTTTATTTTATTTGGAATGATTCCTCTATTTTCTCCCTTTGTTTGAACCTCTGGGTTCTTTTCTGTGCTCGGATGGACAAGTCTCTCTGTGCGGAAGGCGTAGCCCCCGTCAGCGCTGCCTTTCTCCTCCGCTGGGGGCAGCTGCTCAGCTAGTTCTCCAGTTCTTTTCTGCAGGGATGTTTCACATGTGGCGGATTCGTCGTGTCTGTGGGAAGAACTCAGGGGAGGAACTGCCTATGCCACCATCTGGAACGGTCTCTCTGTAACAGTTTTAGAACTTTGCGTCATTTCCGACAGCTCCAGCTATCTCATCCAGCCTCTCCTGTCATTGCGTTTAAAATACCTCATTGTAGTTTCAGTGTCCCTGGCTTCCCGTGTTCACTGTGACAGCAGCGTCTCACAGACGTGTCTGTGTCCCCCGGTAAGCCTGGGAACGCTTGGGGCTGTGGAGGGGGGTCGTTGGCCCCACAGCAGACCGCTGGTCTGCGCTCGGTCTGTACACTCAGACCCGTTCTGTGATTACCTGTGAATCACGCGCAGTTTTATTTCGTCTCAGAGAAGCACAGCGGCAACTTCTCAGACAAGGGTTGTTTTAGGTCTCCCACGCCCGGCCGTCTGCCTCCCTGTGAATCAGAAAACTTGGCAATTTAGGCTCTATCAGGTTGTCTTGGCTTTGACTGTGACTCCAAAATAATCCGCAGGGTGGAGTGGTCCCTGAAGGCAGGAGGTGTTCCTGTCCTGGTGCCAAGCACAGCGCCTCCCATGTCACAGGGCTGGAGAAGCACTTCGATTTTGACCCCGAGGTGCCTCCTGTGCTTTGCAGGCGTCTACGCACGCTCTTATTGCGACACATTTTACGGCATGTGCGCAGCCTGATTTCTAAGACGCCCCGAATTTCAGAGGTCGCAGGTTGGGGTGTGGGTCGGGTTGCTCGGCTTGGATCCAAAGGCGTATCTCTGGCCTGTGGAAGCAGCCTGAGGACGCCCCCCGAGAGGGTGAGCCCGCCTGCGACCCCGGATCCCGTCGGTGCTCCCTGCTGGCGGAGGGAGAGAGCAGGCCCTGCGGTCAGGTCCATCTTTATGGAGAGCCCGGCGCTGGCATCAGCTCCTCTTTCCCCTCCGTGTTCTCGTGTTGCACGGACACATAGTGACCATATTGTCTTACCGGATATTTTTTCTCCGTGGGGAAACAATTGAAAGGAAAAGTCTTAGTCATTTAGCTCATTATTAAATCCTCTGCTTGGTTTTCTGTTAAATTTCTTTTTACAACACGCTGGGTCCTTCCATTTAAGAAAGTACAATAAATAAAGAAGGGTCAACAGAGAAGATAAACTTGCATTAGCTGTCTTTTTTGATGTTGCTTAGAAGGAACCTCACGCCAGCACCCTCATTAACAAATCCGAAGTGTGGTGGCCATTTATGGTTCCGTATTTTCCGTAGTCTTTTCAATCTATCAGGTTTTATAGGAAGATGGCGCAACAAACTTGATGGCTATATACTTACCCAGATTTAATTCTATGAACATAAAAAATTGATTACCCTGGGGGCATTAAGAACTGTTTTTACTGATTGACTATTTTACTTGCATAAATGGTAGTTCTTATAAACAGCTGCACATTTTACTGTTAGTATCTTAATGTTTCTTAAATTGTAGGCATAAGTGTTTCATTTTAATTGTGAATTTCCATCCCCCACCTCAAATAAAAAAGATAAAACACAGAGCATCTTACTTTCTCATTGATACCAAGGTGATAAAGTTGCTATCTCCACCCAACTTCCAACGAAACTTCCTTGTTGTTCTCTCTTGGGTTTGTTGCCCTCCCTACTTTTTACTGAATGTCTTCTCTAAAATAATTGAATCGATGGAGTACTCGGGTATTTTTGCAGACTCTATACTACACTGCTCCCAGATGTGGGGAGCATTTACATACTAGAAAGTGCCATTCCTCAGGATATAAGATAGTGAGGTAAGATTTTAGCTCTTCGGAAACTTCAAAGCTAGAAGATACCTGAGAGGCAGGCTAGTCTCGAACCAAAGCACACTCCCATCCAAGCAGCGTCTTCTCATCAACGAGAAATCGCATCTTCACAACCCTCGCTCAGGGACTGTGGCCACTACAGTTGTCTCGTCAGTTTCAGCGCTCAGTGTCGGGTGGTGATGATGGGAGGGACTGCTGGTGGCCGATGAACAGCCATTCTTTCTGTGTTCCTCGATAACAGGACGCTACTATTACGTAGGGTGTCCGTGCGCCCAGGTAAAAGGCCGTGATTCCTAGCACATTTACAACTCACACGGACATGCAGTTAAGTTTTGTGCTGTAAGACGTAAGCAGAAATATATGGGGAGAACTTCAGGAAAGTCTTTTCAAAGGGAGGTAATTCAACCAGGGGTTGCGCTTTCTTGTCCTCCCCTCCACTTCCTTCTCTTTGCCACCCGGAATGTAGACGTGATGATTGGAGCCATAGTAGCTTCCACGTACCAAGTGGTGATCGTGACGATGGATGTACTATGGTGGAATAGGCGGGAAATGATAGACGGCGTCCGTGTTTCATTGATGACGACAGAACTTCTGTACCAGCTTTGGGTTACTTAGGATGTTTTTTCTTGTGAACTCCTTTTTCATTTTAGGTATTATTAACCAGTTTGGGACAGAGTGACATATCAAATGAGTGATGTTAAGAGAAGCGGAGTGCCAGCAGATTAGAGACATGTTATAATAAACATGCAGAATCCCAGTAACTCCCTGAGAAAGTCATGGGGAGAGTTGCTGGGTTTCTCTGTAGCTCACTTTTCTGTTTGAAAAATGGAGGCAATGATAATAGCGTTTACTGATTCTTCTCGGAAAGTTCACAGCAAAGTGTCAGATGTTAATTATACGCAATGTGTTTTCCGTCAGTAATGTTCTCTGGATCTGAAAGTCTGTGAATTCCTTGATTTTTTTTATTGAAAATTGTAACGGTGGGTACATTTATTTTCTTGAAACGTGGTTCTCTAAATCCTTAATAGAATCCAGGTATCAGAGACAGTGCTTAAAATAGGAAGACGATACTTCCTTAGAGAAGGGCCTCTCTTACTGGAGAACAGCTGAAGTGGGAGGTTATTTGTAATCGTGCTCTAACATCATAGTCAACAGCCAGCAGCTGTCTCCGAGTGTCTGAAATGGACAGGTCTTTCACCGTCTTACTTCAAACACCGTTTCCTTCCCAGAGCATTTTCCAGAGTCCCAGGTAGGAAATACTCATCCCCCTTTCTAAATCCCCTTAAGCCTTTAATGAACACTCTCTACCTGTCTATGTGTTTTATACTTCTCCGCTGGACCTCAGATTCCAGGAATGCAAATGTCGAGTCTGGACATGTATTAAATCCAGCCACTCACACATATAATTTATTCAGTAAAGGTTTGTTGGAGGAATAAATTTTTCAAAACCTTTGCCTGTTGTGGTGTCTACAGTGCATCAAGTATGTGGCTGTGGCATAAAGAATAGTAGACTTCAGCCTTAGCCAGACTGCAGTGGACAGGGCTGCAGGTTGGGTCCAGGGTTCAGCCAGCGGGACAGAGCGCGGAGAGGGGGCAGGTGACGATCCGCAGTGCACGGCTGAACGGCAGGTCTTGTCCCTTGTCCTTTATCTCTGACGGTCCGGATGAGAGCAGGGGACAGGTCTGTACATGGGCTTGTTCAGAAGAAGGAGACTTGAGAAGATACAGGTGACAGTTTACCTGGGACACGTCAGTCGTACCGCAGTCTGCTTTCTGTGTAGGAGTTCTGAAACAGAGGAAGTTACCCGAGTGTTACCTTTAGCCGCAGACTTGCCTTTCCACATCACCCAGCGATGTATCGGAACCGCAAAGCTCTACCAGTGCGACAGCTACTTATTCTTGATGACATTTGATGTGCTCATAGGTAACTTTGGTTTAATTATACTGGGTTGCACTTAATCACTTCATTTCGTTTTCCCTGAGGTATTAGACCTTCTTAGATATTTCAAGAAGATCTTGTTTGGTGATTATAGGAGGCTTAAGGACAATACTTTTCTTTCCCTAGAAAGTTCAGGACCAAGTGAGGGACCTACTTAGCCGTCAGACTGGGAGAGGAAAATATAACACTTACTACAGGCAGAATGGGTAACACGGCAGAGGTCGTTGACCGTGAGTGCTAACCAGCCACCCCTGGGTCATTCGGGTTTGCTCGCCTGGCCCCTCGCGCTGGACAGCTCAGGTCTCCTGGGCCCTCCGCCAGGGGCCAGAGAGTGGAGCAGAGGGGACCCTGCGTGGAGTCGGGGTTTCTGGGGACAGATTGGAAACAATGCCAGGTGCTTATGTCTGCCCTCCCTCCAGACTCGGGGGTAGTCCGGGAGTGTGCCTCTGCCGTTGTCCCTTCACGCGGGGACATGGGGCGAGGCCAGCAGGTGCTCCCCCTGCTCACATGTGTGTTTCTCTGTGCGCATCTGACGCTGGTCCCGGTCACCCTTTTCCTCACACCGACATCCAAGAGCTGTGATGGACTCTCATTCCTTATTGAGTCACATGAAACCCTTAACCTGGCACCCAGGACCCCCGTGAAGTGGCCCCGGAGAATCTAAAGTGTGTCCCCACAATACACATTTCCATAGCTTTTCCGCGTCGGCTGACTTAGCTCATGAGCTTGTCTTTGGAAAACCCAGAACTCAGCACACTTTCATGTCGGCCGTGACTGGTCGCACACGGGCGTGTGCGATGCACCACTTAATGCTGCTCACACTCACACGCGTGCACATCTGGAGCCCGAGCCACTGGAGGGAGAAGGGGGTGGGGGGACTCAGAGGGTTTATCCTCACAAGCTCCAGGTGAAGGCACGGCAGCGCTATGGCATCCAAAATTGTTCCAAGCTTCCTGTTAATGTTGGGGCTGCCGCTCACTTCTTTACTGATGTTCTGACAGTGCCTCTGTGGTTGAACACTGAAGAGCCAAAATTTGTCAGCCTCTAACATGTGACTCTTATTTGTTTCTTATAGAGTAGTTAATCAAAACTACAATTATTGAGCGTCCTTATGGCTCACTTTTCTTTTCCCATCCCAGGATGTAAGTGCCGTCATCCTCGCCATCCATTTGTCTGGCTCCCCAGCCGCGAAAGAGGTGACGGGTGCCGGATGGACAGTGAACATGAGCATCAAATTATACCTTGGCAGCCGTCTCACCCTAATGTTCGAAAGGAGCACTGTGGCGCGCGGTTCTGCCCTCTTTCTGAGGAGAGGTGGTTCTCAGGCCGAGGGCTGTCCTGCGTGGGTGGTCTGCCTCAGGGGCACGGAGGTGTGACCGCGCCCTGAGACTTGGTTTGTGCTGAGCCTTCTCAGCATTCCGCGTGCTTCCTGTTTGCTGAAGACGTTGCTGGTGTAATCGGAAACACTCCCACCCACGTCTGTCTAAACACTGTCTCCTGCACTCGCTGCTCCGGAATTCTCTTCTCGTTCAGACCGTCTTCATATTTGTTGTTAGTTTAGCCTAATCTTTTGTATTTGAGTTATTTTCTCGGATTTGACTTTTAATTTGTGAATCTACTTTTAAACCCTAATTTGACATTTAATCTTTTATTGAGGCAGATTCCTTTTTTTTCTGTTGAAGTCTAATGGAGTCACACTGAGATACACAGATACGCTTTCATTACGTCTTCAGGCAGTTTTCGAGCTGGATGCTAGGTAAATAGAATTGAGTGGAACACGGAGTCTGCCTCCAGGAGGCCATCGGCTGGCACAGGAAATACTTGTGTGAACCGGTAATTACGGTTCAGTGTGCCTAGGGTCAGGGGACCCCAAGGACAACCAGTGAAGCTCTCCTGGGGGTGGGGGGAATGAGTTCAGAGTGCTTTGATTTGCAACAGGCATTACTGGATCAGTGGGTGGATGGAATAGAGGGATGAGGAGATGCCCGGTGGTTCTGTGACGAAGACCGTCCCGGCCCTTATCCTCGTTTTCTAAAAGTCAGGCAGAGAGATACTAAGTAACTTGTCGGGCTCCCACAGTGAGGGGGAATGTAGGGAGCCAGGGTGTTCGGCTCCAGCATGTTCACTCTTAAACCTTGATGGTCAGAGCTACCTCTAAAAGACTGGAAGTGTGTTGTGATGAAGGTGGCCAGCACTGGGGAGCGTTCCAGGCGAGGAGAGGATGTGTTTGACGGGAGGAACAAACAGCACGGTGTTTTCGGGGAAGGAAGTGGGGAAATCCTGTGGATGAACGTGGGTCATCAGGCAGAGGCTTTGTGTGCGTTGCGGGCGTTTGGGTTTTGCCAGGGAGTGCAGAGGGCTGCAGCGAAGGGTTTAAACAGGGGAATCACGGGTTTAGATTTCTGTTTTGGAAAGGGCACTCTGACTTCAGTGTGGAGAATGGATTTCAACCAGGGCTTTTCATTTTTTTATTCATTTCCAGTTGAAAAACGCTACAACAAAATAGAATGGTTTACAGATCAATAAATGGAGCGATTTAAGCTGTCTGGAAGGAACTCAGCTCCTCGCCGCAGAGTGTTGGCTGCGGCGGTGGAGGGGCCGCACAGGACACGTGCAGAGCCTTCAGCAGTGGAAACCTGGAGAGGGCAGGCTCCTTACTCAGCTTGCCCCAGCTGAGAAGAGCGCTGTGCAGATTCATCCTCTGCCCCTCAGAAGAGAAGTGACCCACGTCATAGGGTTCCTCCCGTCTTCATGTTTTCTGTAACCGACAGTACATCTGCCTGAACAGCTGGATTCGGTGGTGTTGTCTTGTGTCTGAGAACTGCCGAGCCTAGTGTTTCTCCAGTGGCATCGTCGCCACCGCTTTGATGGAGTGTCAGGGTTGAGTCAGGAGGTAGGGGTCCCTTAAGCAAAGAATTTGCAGATTACTGAGGTTTAAGAATCTAGATATTATGTAACCATCATTATGAAAATCGATCTGGTCAAGGTTTATCCATGTATGCTAAAATGGCTGGGGGAAAGGCCATTAGAGAAATGATATTTATGCAGTCTCAAAGTAGTCCTCGAATCTTGCCTATGAATTACAAAAGTGGAATGATACTATTACATTTAAAACAAAAAGTCTGGTGATCAGACTTAATACAGCCAGTAACAGGAAGACTGGCAATAACTATGTTCCGTGCAAGGCATGGAATACATTGTACCTCTGCAGACATGGACAGCACAGCGAGCGGTAGTTCTGCATCAGTGTTCAGTCTCTGGCATTGGTTAGCTGCAGGGGCCTTGGGGAGGTGAAAGTCATCACACCGCCCCCTGGAAACACCTGGTAGCTTTATTGTGCATCATACCCCAGGAAAGCTGAAACGAAGCATTTTTGGTGAGTTCTTAGGAGAATTATTTAAGGGTAAAGATGCCTCCTCTTTACTCTCAGATGATTTTTTTTTTAAAGTATTGCAGAGAGAAGGAGAAGGAAGGCAGGAAGAGGGAGTAAAAACAAAGCAAATATTAATACGTTTACATTAGTTTTAGGTCAAAAAACATAGCTATTCATTGTATCATTACATCAACTTTTCTGTAAGTTTGAAATTTCCCCCCCCCCAAGAAAAGTCTGGGCAGAGGAGAATTGAGATGATGAAGTTGAGATTTGTTGCTCTATAATCTTATTCAAAGTTATTACATTTTATATTTTATTTGAACCAACCCTGCCCAACAGTTTTAAGGTTTAATATACTTGCTTTCTTTTATACCAGCCTGTTTTAAATTTATGAACTTAGAGCCCCTGGTCTCCTATAAGGCAAACACACTAAGGTCCATTTTCACTTGTAAACATTATTGGAAAGAAGAAAAAAGTCAACAAAGAAAATAATATTCTGCAAAATAACAATAAAAAGCCTGCCATTTTTTAGCTGTGAGCCTTTAGACCACTTATGCAGCGTCTCTTGTCCTCAGCACCTCCCTCCATGAAATGGGAACAGCAGGGACCCCTCCCTCCGCAGTGCCAGTGAAGCTGACAATTGGTAGTCATGGAAAACGCATAGCGATTTCTGAACACAGTAAACACCCAAAGTGATGAAAGAACATGGCAGAAAAGACAGAAGCTATCCTTCTGCATTGCTCAGTGCTCAGAATAAATTTGTAATATGGCCCACCGACCTAAGACATAAAATGGCAAACATTTGACATTGCAAAGACTGAAGTATGCCATTTAGCAAAGGGTAGGTGTGTGCTTCACAGTCGTATGAGATTCTGTGGCTACACCATGCGGATACGTGACCTTTAGACTCCTAGACTTCAAGGTTCACTTTCCTGTACATGGGTCGTGTGCTTGCAGTGTTTCACACCATGTAGCATCTTCTTCCTTTTCACTCCACAAAATGCAAGGGCGGCTCTCCCACTCTGAGCAGATACCCCTCTTTTCCCGATGTGACATGGTGGTGTCTGCACAAATATAAGGCTTTGAGGATGTTGCCCCATGTCATTGCCTCGGCCAGTGTTCCCTTGTGGGCCCCTCCTTCCTTACCTGTCCCGTCTGTGCAGATCCAAGGGGAGACAGTGTCCCTTTAAGAGCAGGTAAGCCGTGACTCCCCACATGGAGAGGCTGGAACAAAGCTTTCTGCAGCTGATGGAAGGGATGTCAAGGAAGAAAATGAAAGCGCCGGTTCCTCCACTGCCAGGTTGCCCTGGGGGCGGCAGGCGAGCCCAGCACCAGGCGCTGCATTAGCGGAATGCTGACTATAAATAATAATGACCACAGTGGACGATGAGAAACGCAGTCACTTTGTCTGAGCCAGACGGGATGATGAGCAGAGACAGGAAGTGCGCATGACATTGGTCGGGAAAGCAGGTGCTGAGAGGGTTGATTTCTCTGCCCAACACTTTACACGGGCAGTGAATGTAGTAGGTGCTCAGTAAGTTTTAGCTGGGGGAGGCAGAAACCGAGGAGCTCCAACACCTGGAAGCCCATGGACTGAAGCATATTTGCACTTAATTCCAACTCTGTTGAAACCCTGCGTGCTCCAGGAGGAAGGTCAGACTCCTGGTGTGGGGGCATAAAGAAGGAGGCCATCTCTTTGGGGACAATCACAGAGACAGAAAGAAAGCACAGTGGTGGGATCACGTGGCGCTCGACTGGCTGCAGAGCGCTGTTCCTTGGTCCAAGGTCAGGCTGGAGGGAGAGGGTGACAGGCTGGGCTGGGACCCATTTTGCTCAGTCTGTCTGGTTTTTGTAACAGCAGGTGAGGAGGAAAGGCCGTGCTTTCCTCCTGGGTGGTCCTGCCTCTGGCCTCTTGTTTTACAGCCCCGGGCTCATTTGCACTGACACCCTTGGAATGACCGTCCTTTTACTTTTGAATGAGTGTGCTGTACCAGATGTGGTCATTTTTGAGAGTCTAACCTCCAAGGCAAAGCACTCAGTTCAGTCTGCCAGGCAGCTACACTTAGAGCTGTACTTACAAAACTGTGGATCATGACGCCCATGTCATCACCATACCAGTCACACTCAAGCAAGTGTTACTGCTGCCAGACCCTGTATAATGGAACACGACGCAGCCACAATGAAAAGTGAAACACTGCCATTCACAGCAGCCTGGATGGACCTGGAGAATGTCATGCGAAACTTGGGTTTTTGTTAGAAGGAAAGTCAGAATCTTCTGAGGAAAAGGAGTTTGTTCTCTTTTCAGATGATGAGAAAAGTTGTATGTGGTCTATAGCCAACAAATAAGGATAATTCAGTTCAACCCCAAAAGTCAACTGCAAAACAGTCTGTCCACAATTTGCCTCCTCCCCCCCCCACAAGCCACCCCCTCCCGCCGCTGGCTTGGGCGTACACACCTGAAATCCACAGACACCTCCTGCTAACGGCAACTCCAGGTCTCAGAGCCAGTGGTGTAGACAGTTACGGAGGCACGTTGCATCTTTAAGTCCAGCATGTAGATCAACTTGATGTCATTGAGACGTAATTTTCAAAATGGGCTCTGGTCTTACAGACCATTTCAATTTTGTGGCTCTGGTCTCAGTGGGTCATTGTTACAGGAATCCGATTGCTCCCTAGAAGACAGAGTTGGCCTCCACTTTCTCCTATGGGTTCCTCACTGAGGCTGGACTCTTGAGGATTGTATCATGGGCTCCATCGCTTTGGGGCGGGACAGACAGTCCACCCGACCTGCATAGCATGTCACTGCAGCCGGTGCTCCGGGCAGCGCTTCCAAACCACCCATCCCTTTGAGATTCGGTCCTCAGCTGGACACGTCTCGGTGTCCCGGCTGTTGACTCTTGAGTCAGTGAAAGAGATAAGAACTGGAAAGTGTGAACCTTTTCTGGAAGAAGCAATGAGCGATTGTATGCTCATGGGGTGACTTGCTGCTGAAGATTCTAAAGCAATGAAAACCATTGATTCAGCCTCAACCTGTTGGGAAATTGTTGCCGAAACTTTCGTCGTGTGCCTAGATTTGCTGAGGCTCAGCACTGTATTTAACTTGCTGAGTCTTGCACTATAGCTGGAAAGAGACCCCAGGGGCCCCTCTCCCTGGGTTCTTATTAGCCTTGACGAGAGTTGGTAAAAGTGCAGGCTCGTCAGAATTCCAAGGAGAGGCAGTTTCTGGCAATTTCCATGCAAAGTCTAAAGCAGTCCCTGTACATATTTTAGTGTCTGAACTGCGACCTGGGGTACATATGTCAGGTTCTCCCAGGTCTTTGTGAAGACAATGTCTGTTGTTTGCAGTTACTAATCATTTTGGGGGGGTTTTCCTGCCTCTCTTGGCTGTATTTATTTTGACATTAATGTTGGCTTTGACCTTAAAAGGAAAAAAAATCAGACATTTCCCAAATTTAGGCTTTTATTGTGAACCAGTTCCTATTTTAAGTGGTGTGTCTCGGGGGAGGCACTCACGAAGAACTGATGGAAGTCAGACGTTTTCACTTAGTCGTTATCACCTGCCATTAGAAGTGAGTGCAGACCCCGTGATGTCAGAGGGACTCACTCACAAACTGTAATCAAAGATTAATCAAAGTAATTACCAGGCAAACAGGGGCCGAATGGAACTGAAAACCAATTAAACTATTTCTTTCGACTGTACCACTGAATAAACATGTTCGTATTTTAATTTGCTCTTCTTTTCATTTGCTTCGGCAATGTGCTTGCTAATGCAACTGAGACACCCAATCGCTATTTAATTAACCTCTTTTTGTGGCCCTCGCCCGAGCCGTGGGGAGTAAAGTAGGTGCGCTAGAGCCTCACGACAATGAGCCAGATAAAATAACCAGTCGCCTCACGAGGTGCGCCAAGCTGCAACAATGCACAGGGAAACAAAGAAGCAGAGTACCTGGCAGAAACTGCAATGAAAACATTGCAAAAACATGTTGAACCAATACAAAGTTACAGGAAAGTTTAGCAAAAAAAATTTTTAAGTTAAATGACAGTGCGCCTCCCACTGCACCCCCTCAGCGTATTGTTGGTATTGAGTGTTGAGAGTGATCTTCCGGAGCCCACGTAGCTGGGTCAGGGAACTGAGTGGGCCGTGGACCAGGAAGGCCTGGCCGGCGCATGCTGCTCGGGACCCCAGGCCTCGGGGTGAGTGGCTTCCCTAGTTCCTCAGTGAAACAGCATGGCCAGCTGCCCCTCTATTGTCTTTCAGTCCCTGTGCCCAGCGTCACGACCTGTTGGACTATGGGGGCTGCCGTGACCTGGGTGGTGCCCATTTTTGCACCAGAGATGACATAGTTGCTAATGTGAAGAGAAGCCCCACTTTTCCGTACCTTCAGGGGGAAGGAGAGAACCAGGGGAAGATGGAACAACGCAGCGAAAGCATAGAGGACTCCACCCACACTTCCCTCGGAGCTGGCTCCAAGGAGCAGGAACCCCCGGCTGGACCCCAGCCTCCTCCTCCAGATGGCTTGTCCGCAGGGGGACTCAGTTTGTGCAGCAATAGCTGAAACCATCTTCCTCCACCCACTCGTCTCTCTTTTTTCCTTTCACACATTTGCAGTTTAATTCATGCTTCCTGAGCAGACGTCTCCAGTTCTCGGATGCAGCTGCTCATCCGCCTACTTGTCACGGGATGCCCCAAGGTCACACAGACCCCCAGTTTGGGACCGTTCACAAAAGCATCCCTTTATTTCATTCCTGTTTCACAGGTACAGTTACCAGGTATGAGCACCCTGCTGTCGCAGGTCCGCCTTCCAGGCCCTAGGGCACTGGGGGAGCCTGCCCAGCCCTCGGACACCCAACCCAGGCTCAGGAAGGGGCGTGTCCCAGGGCGACCCCCTGACTTCAGTGGAGGGGGAGGGCTAGAACTCCGGTTTCCTGGCTCCCCGCCCCCGCCCCCGCAATCACACAGTTCTGTGAACTACCAGCTGCTTTGCCTGATGTGGGTACCTCGTCACAGCCTTTCAGTGCGAGACACAGACCAGCCCCTCTCTGAGGTGGACCGTGGCGTGTCCCTAACCTGGACGTGCTGAACGGAGGCCGCATCTGCACGTGCCAGTGTCTGCGGGGCAGAGGTGCTCGGAAGCCAGGGTGGCGCACGGCTCTGTTTCCAGCTGTCCGTGCTCAGACTCGGAAGCCTCGCCCTCGAGGCACATCCAGGAGTTCCCGAGCACCTCCTGGCCTCCTCATTCCTTCAGCGGTGCAGGCCGCAGAGGCGTCTCCAATTGCGTGTGCCGGGCTCGTGTCCTGGCTTCCACGCTGAGCCCTCTGAGGGGCATGCCCAGTACTCGAGAAGGGGCACGTCTTGAAACCCCACAGAGACCGGCTTCATTCCGACCAGCTTCCCGAAGTCTAGACCTGCAAAGAGGGTATGCACGCAGTCTGGCCGAAGTAACGCCTGCCGGAGTGTGGTTGGTGGGGTAGCGATAGGGGTGCGATAATTTATAGTTTAATGTGAACGTTTCACCTAAAATGTCAGATGGTGTGCTTGCGTGGGATATTGCTGTGTTACAGAATTGCATGCATATCATTTTGTAATAAAAGAGTTTGTAATGAAAAAGGGGCGTTATCTGCGCTGGACACTGTACATGCGCTCACCGCCCCTAAAAGCCACAGGGGAACGGCCCTGCAAAACCCCGAACAAGCCAGCCCAAGCACGGGGCAGGCCCAGCGTGTGTTCCGGACGGCCGGTGTCCTGGAGTTCTCCAGCGGGGGGACTGCAGAAGCCGCCCACTGGGCGGGTAGCCGTACTCCGCACCCTCCCCTGAGTCCAGTCCACGTGGGTGCGAGGCTGAGCCCCTGTGCCCCAGGAGGAACTGGGTTTCCTGCTCGGGTTCC